>NC_092373.1:187368614-187970208 GCF_030028105.1 Mobula birostris
TTGCTTCCTGCAAGAGGGAAAAGATCCCCCCGCCGGATTGTTGTGGGTTGTGTTTGGTTCGGACTTAATGAATGTAACATTCTGTAAAAGTAAGGAGCTTATGCAAAGTGCAGTGCAGCTGTAACTCGCACTGTACATGGTGCAAATCATTTACCAATTCCTGGCTGAGTTTTTTTTTAAATTTTACTCGGTCAAGACTGATTTCGTAATTTAAAAACCGAATTAACCCCTGAAGGCAGGATACTGATTACCCAGTAAATGATAGGCCCAGCTCCCCGTGGTTTCCTGTCTCATCGTGCTCCGTACAGTCGAATGGCGAGAGCGATGGAAGTGGTCAGTTCTTGCGGCAGCAGTGGACCACGCGGGGGAAATATCCAATAGGTCACTAACCTTGATGATAAAATATTTTCCTCGTACAATTCAAACAGTCTATTCAAATGAGTGCAGTAAGAGAAGCTGATAATTGCGGATCCTCGGTCATGCAAGGATCATAAAAGATGCCTGTCAGTATACACGAGGACCTTTTCTAATACACTTGGAACGAGTCAAAGCAGTAGCTGCTTTGACTCACTATATTTTCTAATGCCACCTCAATTATGGACGGTCATTGCCGTGCATGTCATTGGCATAAACAACTACAATTTAGTTAATGGCAGAGTGAAACAGGTGCATAATGCTGAACTAAGAAACAATGAAATCTCGCAGCACAAACAAACACGTCTTCATGTTCCTTCAAGGGGCATTGTCGGTTTTCCGTTGTCTGCCCTAAATGGTTATTCACTTCTGAAGACATCTCCATCGATTATCTATAGTGGTTCCTCAGGTAAGAAACCATGAGTTTGGAAACAGATCGCATCCAGTCATTTCTCTGTGGTGTTGACCTATACCAGTTTCACCTTAAATGTTATCAAAGACAATAAGAAAGAGGAGTTTTACCATATTTTAAATAAAACATTTGTCTTCTTATGCTTTTATACTGTTGCTATTTCACCTTAGTATATTTGGAAAACAATGATATTTCTGCTCCTTTTCCTCTTTTCTGGATGGGAATGCACGCACAACCAAGATACATTCTTCTGCTCTCAAGATGTCATCCAGGGATTTGGTTACACTCACGTCTCTGAGGCTGAAGTTACGCTCCAAAGAACTGAGCATAAAATCTGTACCCTTCCTCTGAATGCCCTTCACGTTGCTGTAAAATAATCAGTGGCATTAAACAGACAAGCAAAGGGCAGTAGTGGAGTTTTGCCTTTAATTACCCCCACCTCTCAACTTAAACAAAACAAAAATACTGAAGATGTTGAAAATCTGAAATCAAACAAAATGTGTTGAGGGAGTTGAGCGTTTCCAACAGTTTGCCCATACAGTCAGTCAAACTCCGGTCTGCCAACTCTTGAGCACCCATGTACACCAATCCCAATGAGATTTTTTTTTCAATTTTCATCACATTCCCAGAAACTCCACCCCTCTCCCTATTCTTCCATGCACCTACATACTAGGGACAATTTCTACAGAGGCCAGTTAGTCCTGCAGTTTTAGAATTGGAGAAAGTGGAGGAAATCTATGTGGTTACAGGAAGGACTTGCAAACTTCGCACCGACAGCACTGGCAATCAAGATTCAACCCATGATGCAGGAGCTGTGAAGATACTGATTACTTAAAACTAAAACCTTGGCCAATGTCCTGCAGTGTTCATAACTAGCTAAGGCACCTTTTCACTACAACATTTCAAAAGAGCTTCCGCCATCTAGAATATGAAGTAAGTCAAAATATTTAGAGTTCTCACCATGAAACATTAACCAGGATTCTTTATCCACCAATTCTGCTTGACCTGCTGAGTATTTCTAGCATTTTCTGTGTTTGCTACATAAAATCAAGTTGTGTATTCACCAGCTATCTTCGACAAAATGCAACAACTATGGAAGTGTTATTTATCCCAAAACACAATTTTTCTTAATGACAATAATTCAAGTGACATGGAATTGTCCAATGTATCAACAACTCCTTTGATCTGTGTTGACCATCATGCCCAATTACACCACTTGCCACTTGCCTACATTCATCCCATATCCTTCTATGCCTCTCTTATTCAAGTTTCTGCCCAGGTGCCTCTTGCTATTCTACCTCCACCACCACCTCTGGCTAGATGCCAGTTACTCTGGGTAAAAAATATATTCCTTAAAATCCCCTCAGATAACTTTCGCATCATTAATATAAGACAGCAGTCTGCAGTTCCCCGGTTTATCTTCCTAAGGCACAACATTAGCTGTCCCCCTGTCTCATGATATCCAGCAAAGATTCAAAACTCTTTGCCTCAGAAATTGCTTGCTTGCTTCCCATAACATCTGAGGATACACCTGGTCAGATCCTGAGATGTTATTCACCTTTATGAGTTTCACGATCTCCAGCACCTCCTCCTTTGTAATAGTTGTAGTCATAGTCATAGTCATAGTCATACTTTATTGATCCCGGGGGAAATTGGTTTTCGTTACAGTTGCACCATAAATAATTAAATAGTAATAAAACCATAAATAGTTAAATAGTAATATGTAAATTATGCCAGGGAATAAGTCCAGGACCAGCCTATTGGTTCAGAGTGTCTGACCCTCCTAGGGAGGAGTTGTAGAGTTTGATGGCCACAGGCAGGAATGACTTCCTATGACGCTCTGTGTTGCATCTCGGTGGAATGAGCCTCTGGCTGAATGTACTCCTGTGCCCAACCAGTACATTATGTAGTGGATGGGAGACATTGTCCAAGATGGCATGCAACTTGGACAGCATCCTCTTTTCAGAGAGTCCAGTTCCATCCCCATAACATCACTAGCCATACGTATGAGTTTGTTGATTCTGTTGGTGTCTGCTACCCTCAGTAATATTGATATCCTCCAAGATTTGACTGATCCCTCCTCTAAACTTACTTACTTCTATGCTCGTTGATAAATACAGATGTGAAGTATTTGTTTAAAACCACAATCATTTCCAATAGCTCACAGATTAATTATCATAGTGATCCTTAAGAGGACCTATTCTCTTCCTGGTTACCCTACTCCATTTAATATACTGTATTTACAGAATCATTCAGGATTCTCCTTTACCTAATCTGCCAGGGATTTCTCATGTCCTCACCCCCCCCCCCCCAACTTCCTTCTTAAATGTATCCTTACTTCCTTTATGTTCTTTAAGGCTCTCACTTGATCCCAACTGCCTCTAACTGACATATACTTGTATTGTCTTATTTTTCTTGATTAGACTCTCAATATCTCTTAGGTTCCCTAATCCTGTCAGCATTGCCCTTCACTTTAAAAGGTACTTACTGGCCCTGAACTCCTGCTATCTCATGTTTAAGTTCACATTTGCCAAATATCCCTTTACCTGCAAACTGCTTCTTCCAATCAACTTTTGTAAGTTCATCTGTTGCTATTGCTATAACCTTTCCCCCATTTAGAATGTTATATTCAATACCAGTGGTACCTGGTATCATCACAATGTACACAGAAATTAAGTTTACTTACAGACTCTTAATCCAGAGATTCATCATAAATCCCCAGATTTAAATTCCTCTTCCTCCTCTTGGGAGTTTGGAACATAGTCAACATGGCTATAAATGATTAGATTATGAGGACACGCAGTCCTCTTTTATTGTCATTTAGTAATGCATGCATTAAGAAATAATACAATGTTCCTCCAGAATGATATCACAGAAACACAAGACAAACCAAGACTAAATAAACTGACAAAACCCTCATGATTATAACATATAGTTACAACAGTGCAAAGCAATACCGTAATTTGATAAAGAACAGACCATGGGCACAGTAAAAAAAAGTCTCAAAGTCTCTTGAAAGTCCGATCATCTCACGCAGATGGTTGAAGGAAGAAAACTCTTCCTGCCATGAACTTCCAGCACCAGAAACTTGCCAATGCAGCACCCTGGAAGCACCCGATCACAGCCGACTCTTGAGTCCGCCCGAAAACTTCGAGCCTCCAACCAGCCCTCCGACACCGAGCACCACCTCTCCCGAGTGCTTCGACCCCAGCCCTGGAAACAGGCAATAGGCAAAGCCGAGGATTTGGGGCCTTCCCCTCTGGAGATTCTCAATCGCACAGTAGCAACGGAAGTGAAGCAGGCACTTCAGACGTTTCTCCAGATGTTCCTCCGTGCTTCTCACGTCTGTCTCCATCAAATCAGGATTGTTCACGGTACCTACTTACAAATACGATATCATTTCAGAGCGGCCGCACACACTGCGTTGTTTTGCCATCTTCTTCCTCTTTATATGGTGCACATATAGCCATATAACAATTATAGCACAGAAACAGGCCATCTTGGCCCTTCTAGTCCGTGCCGAAAGCTTACTCTCACCTAGTCCCACCGACCTGCACTCAGCCCATAACCCTCCATTCCTTTCCTGTCCATATAGCTATCCAATTTAACTTTAAATGACAATATCGAACCTACCTCAACCACTTCTGCTGGAAGCTCATTCCACACAGCTACCACTCTCTGAGTAAAGAAGTTCCCCCTCATGTTACCCCTAAGCTTTTGCCCTTTCGCTCTCAACTTATGTCCTCTTGTTTGAATCTCCCCCACTCTCAATGGAAAAAGCCTATCCACGTCAACTCTATCTATCCCCCTCATAATTTTAAATACCTCTATCAAGTCCCCCCTCAACCTTCTACGCTCCAAAGAATAAAGACCCAACCTGTTCAACCTTTCTCTGTAACTTCGGTAATGAAACCCAGGTAACATTCTAGTAAATCTTCTCTATACTCTCTCTATTTTGTTGTCATCTTTCCTATAATTCGGTGACCAGAATTGTACACAATATGGACTATGTATCAAAGTTATGGGCATGTTTTAAACCACAACTGATTCTGATGTTGAGTTCTCAAGGCACAACTGAAACTTCAGTGCTAATTTACCTCCATAGCATCAGTTTAGTATGTGGTGGCAGTGGCATTCAACAATTCTGGCACTCTGGGCAAAAGCCTAAGTGGGTCAAGGCATCAGTTAATTATCTAGGTACTTGTTTCCACCCCCAGCTCCATCTCACTGTGATAGCAGTGATCCTTGCCCTAGCCAACCACCCCCTCACAAACAGGATCCACTTACATCACTAGTAGAGACCATTAGCTTGGGTACCTGACAGCCTATCACCTTTAGATAATTGATGAGTTCAAGGGATGTCAGTCATAGTGCTTTTGGCTTCACTTTGTGGTCCTGCACTCACCCTGAGTTAAAAGCAGTGTTTCAGGCTATTCCTGCTTGATAGTGCTTTCAGATACCCTCTGTTTGCTCAAGGAATCTCTCCAATTTGTATTCCATTGTCGGAATCTGTTCTTTTCTCCATTCATATTTTCACTTATTGGTTTCAGACCTATGATGGTGAAAAGATAGTTAGGTAGACAAGATGAATTACTGCCATATAATTTTGGTGAAGTTATGCCTTAAATCCATTCAATGGAAATGAATTTTGTAGCTTGGTTCAGGAAGAAAGTATTTTAATATTTTATAACATTTTGTGTTTACATAAAATTAAACAGCAATTGTGGCACCAGTTAAGGTATCATTTTTGTATTTAAGGTGAATATATCAAGGACGTATATCAGTATGCTCGTCAGGTTTTTCTAGATTTCTAGAAGTTAGTAACATAACCCTTTGTACTTCCAGTTTATCTGAAGGTTGCGATGTGATGATATACTGTTTTGTGAAAAACCACAGATATAGTCACAGTATTTTAGGTTAGACAGAGTCTGGTTCATGCTGATGTTCTGTGTAAAAAGTCTGCTGTAATGTTAGAATTTATGCAACATGTACATTAGCAATCTATTTCATGCCTCAACTCAGTCAGTGGTCAAGGCTGTTCTAACTTTGCACTAATCTACACTAAAATATCAATCTCATATAGCAGAAAAAAACTTCAACAAAAACATGTCTTTTTAATGTGAAGTTCAGCAAACTCCCGTTTACCAAGTGTTCTGGTCAAACTGTTATGAATTTTGTCTAGCTTGCTGAAGTTTTCCCTTTCTTACCTCTCTGTCTCCATCTCTGGAGACAAACTATTGACCAACAAATGGTATGAACCTACTGATTCCCACAGCTATTTTGACTATACCTCCTCACACCCTATCTCCTGTGAAAAAGATATTTGCTTTTTCTCAGTTCCTTCATGTCCACCAGATCTGTTCCCAGTATGAGGGTATCCCTTTGTAGGACATCAGAGATGTCTTCTTTCTACAAAGAGCAGGGTTCCCTTCCTCCTCCACTGATGCTGCTCTAACACACATCTCCTCCATTTTCCTTGACATTTACACTCACCCCTTTTTCCATTCGCCTTTACAGTGATAGAATTCGCCTTATCCTTTCCTACCACCCCATGAGCTACTACATCCAACGTACCATTCTTCGTAACTTCCACCTACTACAAAGGGATCCCATCACCAAACACATCTTTATCTCCACCACTCTTCACTCTCCACTTTCCACAGGGATCACTTCCTCCATGATTCCCTTGTGTATTTGTCTCTCCCCAATAGTCTCCCACCTGGCGTATAACCCAGCAAGTGGCCAAAGTGCTTCACCGGCCATTCACCTCCCCTTCTCACCTCCATTGAGGGCCCCAAACAGTCCTTCCAGATGAGGGAAGACTGGGGTCATCTGTTGTATCTGGTGCTCCCAATTCAGCGTCCTCTATATTGGTGAGATCTGTCATAAATTAGGGAGAACCGTTACGTCAAGCTTCTCCGCTCCATCCGCCAAAAGCAAAACCTTCCCGGTGGCCAAACATTTTAATTCCCATTCCCATTTTAATATGTCAATCTACGGATGAAGTCACCCTCAGGTTTATATTCCCTCTTGGTAGCCTCCCATCTGATGGCATGAATATTGATTTCTCCTTCTGATTAAAAGTGTATTTCTCTCCCCCTCCAGGACAAAGGAGCACCCTATCAAAACAAGGATGCAGAGAAATTTCTTTAGCAAAAGGGTGGTGAATTTGTGGAATTTGTTGCTACATGCAGCTGTGGAGGCTAGGTTGTTGGGTGTACTTAAGGCAGAGATTGATAGGTTCTTGACTGGACAGAGTATCAAAGATTACAGGGAGAAGGCCTTAGCTGGCGTTGAGGAGGAGAGAAAAAAAGGATCAGTCATGATTGAATGATGGAGCAGACTCAATGGGCCAGATGGCCTAATTCTGCTCCTATGTTTTATGGTCTTATGATCTTCTTTTCTTCCCCACACTGGCGTCTTCCTCTTCGCATCTCACTATCCCTTCCCTGGGTGCCTCACCTTCCCTTTCTCCGATGGTCTACTCTCCTCTCTGATCAGATTTCTTCCTTCCCAACCCTTTATCTTTCTCACACATCTAGCTTCACCTATTACCTTCTAGCTATCCTCCTTCCCCTCTCCCACCTTGTTATTCTAGCATCTTCGCTCTTCTCTTCCATTCCTGAATATTCCTGCATCATTCTGTGTATGTTGCTTATCATTATCACTTAGCTTATATATTCTACAACATTATATATTCCTTTTGTGTTTTATCATCATTGGATTTCAGCATTTATTTTTGTAGTCATTTCAAAATATTGACAATAGACCAAATATCTGAAAAACTCTTCTTTCCTCCTTTTCTCCCAGTCTTCTAAATGAATTTTAATTTCATTTCCAGTCCAAGGCCTGATTCAATATACCATAGGATACTGGTAGATAAAAGAGCACAGTGAGGCCATTTGACCCATCATGTCTGATTTATTCTTTTTAACCCTGCTCTCCTGCCTTCTCTCTTAACCGTAACACCCTTACTAATCAATAAACAAACCATCAATATTTGCTTTCAGTAGATTGGGAGCAGTTGGACAAAGTAGCCTCACTGGGTCCAACCAATGATACAATTATGTGTCTTAAACATTTTTCTTGTGGTCATAAGACCCTGTTGGACATAGGCAATATAAGATACTACAAGTCCAGTACCTTTGGAAGAGTATTATAGGGATGTTCCTTGATTCTGAGATTGTGCTTTTGGATCCTAGACTCTCCTACTAATAAAAACAAACTCTCTACATCCATTCTATCCAGGTTTCAGTATCTGATAGGTTTTAATGAGATTACCCCATCCCCTTTCATTCTTCCGAACTCTACCGAGTATGCCCTAAGAGACATCAAACACTCCTCTTATATTAAGGCATCCGTTAGTCTTGCGAGACCATGGATCTGCGCCTGGAAAGTCTTCACTCTCCAGGGCGCAGGCCTGGGCAAGGTGGTATGGAAGACCAGCAGTTGTCCATGCTGCAAGTCCCCGCTCCACGACATCGATGTTGTCCAAAGGAAGGGCATTTGGACCCATACAGCTTGGCACTAGTGTCGTCGCAGAGCACCGTGTGATTAAGTGCCTTGCTCAAGGACACAACACGTTGCCTTGGCTGGAGCTCGAACTCATGACTTTATATTAAGCCTGTCATATTTAGAATCACTTGTGTGACCCTTTTCCAAACCCAATGCCAGCATATCCTTCGTTAGATAAGGGGCCCAAAATTGCTCACAATATTCAAAATGCAGTATGACCTGTGCTTTATAAAGTCTCAGCTGTGCTTTTGTATTCTAGTCTTCTTGAAATGAATGGTAGGATTGCATTTGCCATCTTTACCACTGACTCGACCTATAAATTAACTTTGTGGCAGTGCTAAACTAGGACTCACAATTCACTTTCTATCTTAAATTCTCTAGTCATCAATCACTTGCTGAATATATTCAACCGCTTTATTTACTTTTATTTTGCTGGGCAATACTTTAACCAGACAATAGTTATTTCAACCTTTAAACAGTTTTTCCATCACAGACGTTAAACAATTGGGATTGAATTAACCAGATTAGCTTTGTCTCCCTTTATATACACTGTATCCAAGAAAAAATGGCACACAACTGAGCAGTCTCCAGTCCTTTCTCAGAGATCCATGCTGGCTAGAGACCTGAGATGTAAGCAGTTTAAATCTAACTACAGCTTCGCTATGAACTGGATGGGAATGGGCCAAGTTTATATCAAATCTACACCAAGTTTGATTTTATTCTCAATGTATTATGGAGTGAGGGGAACTAAAATTTTGATGCAGCATAAAATGACCCAAACTCAGCCTCTCTTTTTCCAATAGGTTGGATTAAGTTGAGAATTAATTATTTCTAAAGCTTCATCAATTATCTTCCTTAAATGTAAATATAAATTTAAACAGGTGCAGAAATAGGCTTTGCCAGCTTCCTCAGCCATTCAGTAAGATCATAGCTGATCTGAGTTTCCACTCAATCCTGCTTACCCCCATGAACTTTGCTATGATCTTTCTGCCTTTTTTCAGAAGCTTACATAGAACTAGTGCTGGGTCAAGTTATAAAAAACAGAGTGATACCATTGTTAGTGTAGAGGCCATCACAAGCAAAGGAGACTGTGACTGTTCTGATTCATGTTATTTGAATTAGAGTGGAATTTGTTTAAATTAAATAAAGCACAGAGTCATTGTTATTATGTGGATAATTGCATCTATTATTTTGTAAACAACCAAGTCTCACATATTGCAGAAGAATGAATGACCAAATCAGTTTTTATGGTGTTAGTTGATGCAATAATGTGAGTAATAATTTAACTTATTGATAAGCAATGGAGATGGCAGGGTGATGCTCGCCTTCCAATCATCATTGAATTTTCTTTATTTATGCGGGTAGAACCTCAGCTTGAATTGTCAGTCATAATGACCAAACCTGAATACTTAGAATTCTGACGGCAATGTTCCAGATTATGTGCTTCTGTCTTTGATTTCTACAACATAGAAGGAGAACATTCAGCCCAATGGGTGCATGCTAATGCTAAGAGAGCAAATATCATTATTTCCATGAAGTTTTATTCTCCTCCATGTGTCCAACAACTTCTCCTTAGATTCTGTGTATCACTTGACTACATTTTCGGGGTAACTTACAGCAGCTAATTACCAGTTGTTAGGCTGATGGAAGAAAATAGTACGCCCATTAGAAAACAATATAGTCATGGGGTAAGTGAGCTAACGCAATACAGAAAGCTCCCAGAGTCAGTATTGATTTGTGTTGTTTTAGTTAGAAGCTGCACTAACCGCCGCTCCTTCAAGCTGCCGTAACTGTGCTAAAATATATCCACAACGGGGCATGATATATTGGTTTTCCCAGATGTATAATATGCCAAAGCCCCAAAATATGACAAGAACTTCCAATGAAGTATTAATTTTATTTCCTATTACACTGTGTTATAAAATAACATATCCTCCGTCTCAACATTGGCAGCACAATAGGAAAACTTGCTGGTTAATGTAACAAAAGTATGCATGTATTCTCTTTATTGTTATTGAGAATAATAGCTTTAATAGTAATTTTCGATAAAAGAATTGTGTGGGTCTCATCTGTACTCTTGAACCAGCCAATGAACTTCCATCAGCAGAAGTCCCTGGTAGAATAATTAAACTGCTTGAATGAAGCTTCTGTTTCGTCAGTAATAACTAGAATAAGTATGCTTTAATGTTTTTTGCTAACTGGAACAAGAATATGGTATTTAGCCACTTGAGCCCTTTCTACTGTTCAATGCAGAAGTGTTTCCTGAAACGTCTGGGTCTAATTTTATTATCTGTTCTAAATTTCCCAACCAATGGAAAAACTTCCCTCTATTCACCTTCCAAGTGTTATTACTATCTTAAAAACTTAAATTATCTTCGGATTTTCGATATTCCAGCGAACAGTTAATATTTTTGGGAAAAAATGTTCTGAATTCCCTCCATGAGCAACATATAGTAGCAATTTCACAGGCCCTAATCCCAGATTCAAGATTCAAGATTCAAAAAACTTTGTTGTCATTCTAACCGTACATCAGCTCTGCAGGGCAGAATGAGACAGCGTTTCCCAGGAGCAGTGCAATCATAACATAAGAAACACAACAATAAATAATAAACATAACTGTCTGTGCAGGTTTGCACATTTACTCTGTGATTGCTTGGATTTCTTCTAGTTGCTCTGATTTTCTCCCTCATGCTGGTAGGTTAATTGGCGACTGGTAAATTATGGCTTATCATAGATTAATGGAAAAAAAAGTATCTGAAATAGACTTGATGGGTGCTTGTGAAAGAGAATAAGTGAAATAGGTGGAATGGAATCAGAATCAGGTTTAATATCACTGCCATGTGACGTGAAATTTGTTAACTTTGCATCTGCTGCATAATACAGTACATGATAATAGAGAGAAAAAAACTGAATTATATTTACTGTAATAGTTAATAGTCAATAGTTAAATTAAATAAGTAGTGCAAAAATAGGAAATAAAAAGTAGTGAGGTAGTGTTCCTGGGTTCAATGTCCATTCAGAAATCGGATGGCAGAGGGGAAGAAGCTGTTCTTGAATGGTTGAGTGTGTGCCCTTAGGCTTCTATACTTTGTTCCTGATGATAGCAATGAGAAGAGGACATGTCCTAGGTGGTGGGGTCTTTAAGGTTGGATGCTGCCTTTTTGAGGCACCGCTCCGTGAAGATGTCTTAGATACTACAGAGGCTATTGCTCATGATGGAGCTTATTTCAATCCTGTGCAGTAGACCTTCCCACCCCCGCCCCACCATCATACCAGACAGTGATGCAGCTGGTTAGAGTGCTCTCCATGGTACATGTGTAGAAATTTTTGAGTGGGTTTGGTGACATACAAAATCTCCTTAAACTCCTAATGAAATATTGTCACTGATTTGCCTTCTTTGTAGCTGCATCAACTTGTTGGGTTCAAGTTAGGTCCTCAGAGATATTGACACCCAGGAATTTGAAATTGATCACTCTCTCCACTTCTGATCCCTCTATGAGTACTAGTTTGTGTCTTTCTGAAGTCCACAATAATTTCTCTGGTCTTTCTGACATTCATTGAGAGCAATCTTGGAGCAGTGACACCATTCAACTAGCTGGTTTATCTCGCTCCTGAACGCCCTTGCGTCACTATCTGAGGTTCTGCTAACAATAGTATCGTCAGCAGATTTAAAGGTGGCATTCGAGTTGTGCCTAGCCACACTGTCATGGGTGTAGAAAGAGTAGAGCCGTGGGCTAAGCACACGTCCTTGAAGTGCGCCAGTGTTGATTGTTATTTCCAACCTGCATAGTTTGTGGTCTTCCATTTAGGAAGTCAAGGATCCATTTGCAGAGGGAGGTACGGAGGCCCAGGTTCTAAAGGGGTTGCTGTCCTCTGAGCTGACATGACTCTTATGATCTAAATAGATTCCTGTATATGAGATTTTCTTCTTAAGATACAATGCCTGAATGTGGTCACTGTCATCCAGATTAACCAAACCTTTGTACACTAAATTGATATCTGGTTAATTGATTTATTACTGTCATATGTACTAAGGTGCAATGAAAAATTGCATACCTTTCATACAGATTGATTTATTACACAGTATATTGAGGTAAAAAAACACAATGAAATAATGCTGAATAAAAGTGTTACAGTTGCAGAAAAAATGCCGTGTAAGTGAGCAATAAGATCCAAGAACCATTACAAAGTAAATAGCAAAGTCAAGAGTCCATCTTATTGTACTGGGGACCATTCAATAGTCTTATTGAATAGAAGCTGTCCTTGAACTTAGTGGTATGTGCCTTCAGGTTTTTGTATCTCTGCCTGGTTGGGGTGAGCACGGGGAAGGAAGAATAAGGAAGAATATCTGGGGATGGGGTGGAATTTTTTATTATGCTGGCTGTTTGACTAAGGCAGTAAGATGTTTAGACAGTGCCCATGGGTGAGGGTCTGGTTTCTTTGATGTGCTGATCTGTGCCCACAACTCTTTACAGTTTCTTGTTGCCACGGCAGAGAAGTTACCATACCAAGTTGAGAAGCATCTAAATAGGTGTTTCCTTTAGTGCATTGATAAAAATTGGCAAAGATTAAAGGAGACAGGCAAAATTTCCTTAGATTTCTGAGGTAGTAGAGCTGCTGATGAGCTTTCTTGATCACGATTGGACAAGGACGATGATGATGATCACTCCTAGAAACTTGAAATTCTCAATGCTTTTGACTTCAGTACTTCAGTGCCCCTACCTGAAATCTTGTAACGTTCTGATGTTCTATTCAGCTGTTCTCCAGTGCTTTGGATGTAAACAAGAAAAAATCTGCAGATGCTGGAAATCCAAACAACACAATGCTGGGGGAACTCAGCAGACCGGTTTGCATCTATAGAACAGAGTGTAGTCGATGTTTCAGGCTGAGACCCTTCATCAGGACTGGAGAAAAAAGATGAGAAGTTAGAGTCAGGTGGCGGAGGGGAGGAAGAAACACAAGGTGATAGGTGAAATTGGGAAGGAGCGAAGGGGTGAAGTAAAGAGCTGGGAAATTGATTGTCGAAAGAGATACAGGGCTGGAGAAGGGGGAATCTGATAGGAGAGGACAGAAAGCCATGGAAAAAAGGAAAGGGGGAAGAGCACCAGAGGGAGGTGATAGGCAGGTAAAGAGATAAAGTGAGAAAGGGAAAAGGGAATGGGGAATGGTGAAGGGGCGGATGGGGGCATTACCAGAAGTTTGAGAAATCCATGTTCATGCCATCAGGTTGGAGGCTACCCAGACGGAATATAGGATGTTTTCCCTCCAGCCTGAGAGTGGCCTCATCGCGATAGTAAAGGAGGCCATGGACTGACATGTGGGATTGCGAATGGGAAGTGGAATTAAAATGGGTGGCCACTGGGAGATCCCAGTTTTCTGGCAGACAGAGTGTAGGTGCGAAGCAGTCTCCCAATCTACGTCAGATCTCACCAATATACAGGAAGCTTTGGCTCTTCCCACTTCCTTCAAATGAAGGGTGTAACCATAGGTATTTGTGTGGGTCCCAGCTATGCTTGCCTTTTTGTCGGCTATGTGAAACAGTCTTATGTTCCAAGCCAACACTGGAATCACTCCCGAACTTTTTCAACTCATCATCGATGACTGCATTGGTGCTCCTTCCTGCACCCATGTTGAACTCATTCAACTTCATTAGCTTTGCCTGCAACTTCCACCCTGCCCTCAAATTTACCTGGTCCATTTCCGACACCTCCTTCCCCTTTCTTGATCTCTCTGTCTCTGTCTTTGAAGACAGTTTATCTACTTATGTCCATTATAAACTCACTGGCTCTCAAAGCTACCTGGACTATACCTCTTCCCACCCTGTTACTTGCAAAAATACCTTCCCTTTCTCTCATTTCCTCCATCTCTATTGTATCTGCTCTCAGGATGAGTCTTTTTATTCCAGAATGAAGGGGAAGTCCTCCTTCTTCAAAGAAAGGGGCTTCCTTTCCTCCACTATCAATGCTGCCCTCAACTGCATCTCTTCCATTTCACACCCATCCTGCTGCCACCCCACTTAGGGATAGGGTTAGTCTTGTCCTTACCTACCATCCTACCAGCCTCCACATACTGTACATAATTCTCTGAAACTTCCGCTATCTGCAACGGGATCCCACCGCCAAGCACATCTCCTCCCCGCCCCCCACCAGTTTCTGCTTTCTGCAGGGATTGCTCCCTATGAGAATCCCTTGTTCATTCATCTCTTCCCACTGATCTCCCTTCTGGCACTTATCTTATCCTTGCAAATGGAACAAGTGCTTTATCTACCCCTAAACCCAGGGACCCAACCAGTCCTTTCAGCTGAGGCGACACTTCACCTGTGAGTCTGTTGAGAATATTAGCCTGCAATTAAAAAAAAACATATAGTGGCTTTCAGAACCTGAATTAAAAGGATAGGAAACTCCTGTTCCCAATTTGATATTATTTCATGTTGGTTATGACGTCCTACACCTTGGCAATCAGTTTAGATTCTTTCAGTCCATCTAGTTAATAAGACTTCATTAAGTCCATTCCTTCCACTAACCTGCTGTGAAGGCTGCTTAGGATCAGTTTCTGTTGATGATCATTCTTTCTGCAATTGGATTCCACATATTCTGAAAATCATTATCTCTACTAATTCTATCCATATATTGCAACGCCAAGGTCTAGCATAAGTAATTTGAAATCAAGTGCTCCCATTCACTCATTGACCAGATAACGCTCTTTACAGATTATGATCATGGTCACCCTAGTTTCACCCAGAAACATCCCCTCCCTCACCATCGCTGCAGCTTCCTTTATCTCCTTTTTAGTTCTGACTAAGGGTCTCCAACCTGAAACTTTAACCCTGTTTCTCTTCGAGAGAAGAGGCCTTCCTTGCTGGGTATCTTCAGTATTTTCTGATTTGGTTTTTGCTCTGGAACAAACTATTTAGGATTTCTCCCTTGTTATGGTTTATGTACCTATCTTCCACTCCATCTACATCTCTCTGTGGCTGGAGAGATTTAAGATGAAGACACTCAGGACAAACTCACTATCCACAAACTCTTACTAAATGCATATATGTATCTTTTCTGTAACATCTTTATAATCAAATCAAATAAAATTTAATTATCATTCAAACCATACATTGGTACAGCTGAATGACAGTGTGTTCCTTTGGTGCCAAGGTGCAAAACATTTAAAATAGCAAGTAACATAATTCAAAATTTAGAGCTAAGAAGCATATTCACTCAAAAAAACGTGTATAATCGATGACCCGGAGTGATAATGTCCATCAATCGATGGTACAGTCTCCCTGCAGTGTACAACACACGCAATCCAGGTTGTCATTCCACCACTCAAACATGGGAGGGCAGCACGGACCAGAGTGGCCAGGGCCCAGCTTTGCACCACCATGCTGTTGCGCTTTTGTGTCTTTCATCTTGTTTGCAACAGCAGTCCAGCCTGCTTAATAATAAAAATTTATCAATTAAGTTTAGATTTCGATCACCCTGAGAACTAAAAAAAATTATCAAAATTTTAGATATACTTCAATTTATACAACAGAAATCACAACTGTTATTGGTGGAATATGATTGCATCACCAACCCTGCTCCACAAAATTACCTTCAATTGTTAGCGAAACACAGAGTTCATGGCAATACTGTGCATCCAGCCAGTTTGCCAATCACCTTTTTAAACTATGTCCAAATTGCAAGTAGATGTAACCCTTTGGAAACTTTGGTCAGAGGGCCCACAATAATTTACCATGCAGAAAGCATGCTTATTATCCAACTCTTCAAATTATCCAATTCATTTCACTTCCTGGCATGAGAAATAATTTGTTAACTTTATAGAACATAGAACATAGAATAGTATAACACAGCACAGGCCCTTCAGCCCACAATGTCGTACCGACCCTGAAACCCTGCCTCCCATATAAGCCCCCACCTTAAATTCCTCCATATACCTGTCTAGTAGTCTCTTAAACTTCACTAGTGTATCTGCCTCCACCACTGACTCAGGCAGTGCATTCCACACACCAAACACTCTCTGAGTAAAAAACCTTCCTCTAATATCCCCCTTGAACTTCCCACCCCTTACCTTAAAGCCATGTCCTCTTGTATTGAGCAGTGGTGCCCTGGGGAAGAGGTGCTGGCTATCCACTCTATCTATTCCTCTTATTATCTTGTACACCTCTGTCATGTCTCCTGTCATCCTCCTTCTCTCCAAAGAGTAAAGCCCTAGCTCCCTTAATCTCTGATCATAATGCATACTTTCTAAACCAGGCAGCATCCTGGTAAATCTCCTCTGTAACCTTTCCATTGCTTCCACATCCTTCCTATAGTGAGGTGACCAGAACTGGACACAGTACTCCAAGTGTGGCCTAACCAGAATTTTATAGAGCTGCATCATTACATCGCGACTCTTAAACTCTATCCCTCGACTTATGAAAGCTAACACCCCATAAGCTTTCTTAACTACCCTATCCACCTGTGAGGCAACTTTCAGGGATCTGTGAACATGTACCCCAAGATCCCTCTGCTCCTCCACACTACCAAGTATCCTGCCATTTACTTTGTACTCTGCCTTGGAGTTTGTCCTTCCAAAGTGTACCACCTCACACTTCTCCGGGTTGAACTCCATCTGCCACTTCTCAGCCCACTCCTGCATCCTATCAATGTCTCTCTGCAATCTTTGACAATCCTCTACACTATCTACAACACCACCAACCTTTGTGTCATCTGCAAACTTGCCAACCCACCCTTCTACCCCCACATCCAGGTCGTTAATAAAAATCACGAAAAGTAGAGGTCCCAGAACAGATCCTTGAGGGACACCACTAGTCACAATCCTCCAATCTGAATGTACTCCCTCCACCACCACCCTCTGCTTTCTGCAGGCAAGCCAATTCTGAATCCACCTGGCCAAACCTCCCTGGATCCCATGCCTTCTAACTTTCTGAATAAGCCTACCGTGTGGAACCTTGTCAAATGCCTTACTAAAATCCATATAGATCACATCCACTGCACTACCCTCATCTATATGCCTGGTCACCTCCTCAAAGAACTCTATCAGGCTTGTTAGACACGATCTGCCCTTCACAAAGCCATGCTGACTGTCCCTGATCAGACCATGATTCCCTAAATGCCTATAGATCCTATCTCTAAGAATCTTTTCCAACAGCTTTCCCACCATAGATGTAAGGCTCACTGGTCTATAATTACCCAGACTATCCCTACTACCTTTTTTGAACAAGGGGACATCATTCGCCTCCCTCCAATCCTCCGGTACCATTCCCGTGGACAACAAGGACATAAAGATCCTAGCCAGAGGCTCAGCAATCTCTTCTCTCGCCTCGTGGAGCAGCCTGGGGAATATTCTGTCAGGCCCTGGGGACTTATCTGTCCTAATGTATTTTAACAACTCCAACACCTCCTCTCCCTTAATATCAACATGCTCCAGAACATCAACCTCACTCATATTGTCCTCACCATCATCAAGTTCCCTCTCATTGGTGAATACCGAAGAGAAGTATTTATTGAGGACCTCGCTCACTTCCACAGCCTCCAGGCATATCTTCCCACCTTTATCTCTAATCGGTCCTACCTTCACTCCTGTCATCCTTTTTTTCTTCACATAATTGAAGAATGCCTTGGGGTTTTTCTTTACCCTACTCGACAAGGCCTTCTCATGCCCCCTTCTTGCTCTTCTCAGCCCCTTCTTAAGTTCCTTTCTTGCTTTCATATATTCCTCAATAGACCCATCTGATCCTTGCTTCCTAAACCTCATGTATGTTGCCTTCTTCCACCTGACTAGATTTTCCACCTCACTTGTCACCCATGGTTCCTTCACCCTACCTCTCTTTATCTTCCTCACTGGGACAAATTTATCCCTAACATCCTGCAAGAGATCTCTAAACTTCGACCACATGTCCATAGTACATTTCCCTGCAAAAACATCATCCCAATTCACACCCGCAAGTTCTAGCCTTATAGCCTCATAATTTGCCTTTCCCCAATTAAAAATTTTCCTGTCCTCTCTGGTACTTCATGGTAGTAGATCCAAAGCCAAAGGCAAAAACAGTAAGTTCAAATAACTTTAGGACCAAGAAGAATTAAAAAGGGAAACATGAAGGAAAAATAGATTGGAAAATAGAATTAAACTAAGAATAACAGAATGAAAATATATTTAAGAAAGGAGGGGAATGAAAAAGAGGAAACCATCATGAAAGAAAAACAAAATTAAACAACAGCTAAGTCTAATGATTCTAGGAATCTCAAAGAGGAAAAGAAAATTCTGGGAATAGTCAATCTAGGAAGCAGTTGTGGAAGGAGTAACAGTCAATATTTTATATTGATAGACAACATCTCTGCTTTCAAAAACAGAAGTAAAAATTACATCATATTAAAGAGAAATACCCCTGTTTGAAGTGGGCTCAGGATCAGAAAAATATAGATCTGGTTTGTACTTCATTTGTAATGTCCATGAATGCTGTGGTAGAGTACAACGACAATGTTTTTTTTTCTGAAGTGTACTAATCACATGTTTCCTATGTCTTTGGAGGATTATGGCTCATATGTGCACATACCTATTTATGTGCACATAATACAGCAATTCTGTCCTATATTGATTTACCCATTGTCATTTAACAGAAGATCTGTCAGTACTAATGAATGTAATGTGCCTTGTACTTTTAAAACTGGAAAATAATTTCAGAAGCAAAGCTGATTGTAATTCAGAGATTGAAATTGGGACACTATTATTCATAAACATGAAAAAAAACAAACCAGGGCAGTGAATAGGAAGGATCAAGGTAATGAAGATGAAGTATCTGACATTTAAAATGGATTAACTGTTTGGAAATGTGGCCTGCATTAAAGCACTTTATCAGACTCTCCTTTAGGAAAAAGGCTTATGGATAGCTAAAAGAATGTTAAGACAAGGGCAGCAATAGAGAGTATTCCTTTGCGTGTATATTGTTTGGGTGTGAATTTGTTACAATAGAAACCCATTCTAATTAACACACTACAGTCTTGCCTACTCACATATATAATTAACAGATTTTAAAGAGAGCATTTTTTACATTACGAGCATTATTGATTGTGATATTTTTAGATCTTAGATGCGCATTTGAAGTTTGCTCAAATGAATAATGGCAATTTATGACAAACATTTGGAGGAATGTTATTAGCTTGAAAATATTAATTTCTTAGTGAAGAATGTAATACTGAAACTGCAGTATCTATTTATTCATGTTCTGCCACCAAAGCAATTTATGGGGCAGATTGCCTTGTGTCCAATGAAAAACCCAAGCTGACTGATCACACAGTTCTAAGAACTTGCTGTTCTTTCAAATAAGCCTCAGGCAACATCTATGGAGAGAGAAATAGAGATAAGTTCAGTTTGATAACCTTCATATTAATGTCTAAAGTTTGTCTTCAGCATGAATTTCAGCTTCGCTTCCCAGAAAAACGAGAATTCTAATTTATTGACAAAACAAGTAGATTTCATGTAACATAGAGCTGTAACATAGGGAAAGCTCTATGAATCATGTGATTAAAGATTGAAGTTTTCAAATTATCCAAGCAGAGTTAGAAAAGGCATGCGATTAGAAGATTAATTGGCCACTACAGATGACTCCTAGTATGTTGGCGAATGACAGAATATGAGCAGAATTTGGTTATCTTGACTAAACCTCTTCTCACCCTATCTTCTGTAAAATGCTGTTCCCTTTGTACAGTTCCTTCATCTTCACCGAATCTGTCCCAGGATGTGGCTTTTCTTTCCAGGACATCAGAAATATTCTCTTCCTTCAAAGAATGGGATTTTCCTTCTTGATACTGCCCACACCTGCGTTTCCTCCATTTTCTGAATGTCCACACTCACCCCATCTTCCCACTACCTTAACAGTGTTAGAGTTCCTCTTGTCCTTACAACACCTTATATTCTGTCTGGGTAGCATCCAACTTAATGGTATGAGTATTGGTTTCTGCTTCTGGTAAGAAGATTTTTTCCTCCCCCCCCCTCCCTTTTTCTATTCCCCCCTATGGCCTCTTACCACTTTTGTCAGTTGGCTACACTTCCTCCTTGGTCCCCTGCTCCTCATATGTTTTTCTATGGTCCACTCTCTTCTCTTGTCAGATTCCTTCCTGTTTAGCCCTTTACCTTTCCTACCCACCTGGTTTCACCTATCACCTTCTTGCCATCTTCCTTCTTTTCTCCTCCACTTTTTTATTCTGTCGTCTCCTCCCTTCCTTTTCAGTACTGAAGAAAGGTCTCAGCCTGAAACGTCATCTGTTTATTCATTTCCATGGATGTTGCCTGACCTGCTGAGTTCCTCCAGCATTTTATGTGTGTTGCTTTGGATTTCCAGCATCTGCAGAATTTCTTGTGTTTAGAATAAGGGGGAGTTGTTGGGAATGTAGAGAGAAAAATGGGATTAATGTAGATTTCGTGTAAATGTGTGCTCGATGGTTAGTGTAGACTCAGTGAACTGAATGACCTGTTTCTATCAACACACATCAAAGTTGCTGGTGAACGCAGCAGGCCAGGCAGCATCTCTAGGAAGAGGTACAGTCGACGTTTCGGGCCGAGACCCTTCGTCAGGACTAACTGAAGGAAGAGTGAGTAAGAGATTTGAAAGTGGGAGGGGGAGGGGAGATCCAAAATGATAGGAGAAGACAGGACGGGGAGGGATGGAGCCAAGAGCTGGACAGGTGATTGGCAAAAGGGATATGAAAGGATCAAGGGGCAGGAGGCCCAGGGGGAAGGAAAAGGGGGAGGGGGGAACAAACCCAGAGGATTGGCAAGGGGTATAGTCAGAGGGACAGAGGGTGAAAAAGGAGAGAGAGAAAGAATGTGAGTATATAAATGAATAATGGATGGGGTACGAGAGGGAGGTGGGGCATTAGTGGAAGTTAGAGAAGTCAATGTTCATGCCATCAGGTTGGAGGCTACCCAGAAGGAATATAAGGTGTTGTTCCTCCAACCTGAGTGTGGCTTCATCTTGACAGTAGAGGAGGCCGTGGATAGACATATTAGAATGGGAATGGGATGTGGAATTAAAATGTGTGGCCTGTTTCTATGCTGTAATCTTCTAGGACTCAGATTTGATGGATGTTCCTGCTTCAAATAATTCAAACCCTGTCTTCTGGGCTGGGCACACTACACACTTTAAGTGACTTAGCACAGTTTTGTTTTTCAGTCTGTTTAGTTATTTATGTGCTTTCTGAGCTACATGATGTTCATCTTAGGCATCCGTTAGTCTCGTGAGACCATGGATTTGTGCCTTGGAAAATTGGTACAGGCCTGGGCAAAGTTGCCCATGCTGCAAGTCTCCCCTCTCCACGCCACCGATGTTGTCCAAGGGAAGGGTACTTGGGCCGATACAGCTTAGCGCCAGTGTTGTCGCAGAGCAATGTGTGGTTAAGTGCCTTGCTCAAGGACACAACACACTGCCTCAGCTGAGGCTCGAACTAGCGACCTTCAGATCACTCGACCAACGCCTTAACCACTTGGCCATGCGCCAACACATAAAGAGTACAAAAATCATTTTCACATGGTAAAAAAATCTGTGAGAAACTCCCTCAGATTGACTGCACATTTATTTGATCTGCTGTGCATCATCCAGAGCACAGATGATTGTTTCTCATGCTCCATCTGTGTTTAATTTTTTTTCTGGATATACTAAATTAAGAAGGTTTTGGGTACTACATTACCTGTTTGTGTTGGCAAGGACATGGCTTTTGGTAGTTAGTTGAAATTAATACACAGGTTTGGTTCTATCAGGTTTACTCACAACATTTCTACATGAGTTACATCATTGTTTGCAGATGAATAAAGAACATTTGCCATTTATCATTCTTATTCAAATCTATCTTTTTCTCAGTCAGTGGTCATACTATAAGTTGTGCAACTTCTAGTCAGTTGGTACCTCTTCAGACAGCCCAGCCAAGACCAACAAACTCTTAATATATTCTTTGAGACACAAGATACAGCAGATGCTGCAATCTGGAACAAAGAGGGAGCTGCTCGAAGAACTTGATGTGTTCAACAACATCAATGGAGGAACAATGACAGTCTACATGTCAGGTTGAGACCCTTCATCTGAACTGAAGATTCTCGACCCAAAAGATTTTCCTCAGCAGATTTTGTTTGACCTGCTGAGTTGCACCAGAACTTGGAATTTGTTCTTAATATATCCTTACCTCATCAAATACAGTAAAATATTCTTAACTACTGAAATGGTGAGCTTAGAAAATAAGAAGATAGCAAATATGAGCATGAGTGGATGAGGTGGCCCCTTGAATCCATTTCATCCTTTGACAAGATTAGGGGTTGTGATTACATTAGCTCCACTTTCTTACAGAATCCTCATTTCTCAATTCACTCGATCCCTTAAGATTACAAACATCTACTGATTTTTTCTTGGAATACCCAATGACTAAGCATCCATTGCCTCTGGAATAAAGTTTCTCCTAACCTCTTTCTGAAATGTGTAGCCCCTATTGAGCTCTTTTAAGATCGATGCAACCAACTTGATCTTCTCAGCACTACATAAATTGGGTTCAGATAGTTAGGCACAGTATTCTGATGAAATATTTGGTGTCATTACAGTATCAGTCTAGAAGATTTGCCTGGGAATAATGCATCAGAATCAGAATCATGTTTATTATCACCAGCATGTGTTGTGAAATTTGTTAACTTAGCAGCAGCAGTTCAATGCAATGCACAATATGGAAGACAAAGAAGAATGAATAAATAAATAAATAAACAAACAAACCAATTACAATATATATATAATGAATATATTAAAAATCATGCACAAACAGAAATAATATACACCAAAAAAGTGAGGTAGCGTTCACGGGATCAACATCCATTCAGGATTTGGATGGCAGAAGGGAAGAAGCTGTTCCTGAATCATTGAGTGTGTGCCTTCAGGACTCTGTACCTCCTACCTGATGGTAACAGTGAGAAAAGGGCACGCCCTGGGTGCTTGGGATCCTTAATACTGGACGCTGCCTTTCTGAGACACTGTTCCCTGAGGATGTCTTGGGACTTAGTAAGCTAGTACCCGAGATGGAGCTGACTAAATTTATGATCCTGCAGTTTCCTTTGGTCCTGTGCAGTAGCTCTCACCCGCCCCCCCCCCCATATCAGACAGTGATGCAGCCTACCAGAGTGCCCCCGAAGGCATATCCACAGACCATTAAGACCATTTTGTACTTTCCTATCATGCTTCCAGGTTGGGTGAGGTTGACTTGGGTTTCAAATTTATACCCAAGCAGATTTCAGTATTTTCTTTTGTTTGTCTCTCACTTTATAAATTCTGGTGAATACAGACATGTTCTGTTTGAACTTGATTGGACTACCCTTATTCCAGGAATCAATTTTAAGCTTTTGGTGCATTGCCCCCAAGGCAAATATATCCTTACACCAAAGGAAAATGTCAAATATTTATCAAATATAAATTGAAAATTACAGAAATTGATTTAGAAGCACAATGGGTATGCAATATCATAATTTAGAATTGAATATAAAATGTCAGTTGTAATACGTCTAAGATCAGGATGTCTTTTTGTCTGGAAAACAAAATAAACTAAAAAGCAAAAAAGCATGACTAGTTTAAGACCATTAAGATTCCACTCTACACTAAGTAAATGCTTCTTACTATTAGATTCAGAATCCAAGTGCCCCCTTATGCCTGCTGCTCTATATTATATAGTAGTTAGAAACCATATGTTGCATTCAACAACAGTATGTAACTGCTTTTAGTATTGATGCCAGGAAAGCTGAAGAGTGAAGTGATGAAAGAGTGTTACACTATACTGGATGAATTGAAAATGAATTTGTATTTGGAATACAAAGTTCCCAGATAACTTGCAATATCATAAAACCTATGGCCAATGATTTTATTTTATATTGAATTGGGAACTTGACAGCCAAAGGTATAAAATCTTTCCTATTGCTTGCCTCATGTTAAGTTTGGGTAACTTATGACCTATGAGTACTTAAATTTTATTAATAAATTCAGAATGTAGGATTTTTTTGTCTTTCACATTACAAAGTCGGAAGCAATAAGCATCGGGAGCTCATGCTGATTCCTAAGTGCTCTTTGTTCCTGCCAACCTTGATTTTTCATTTCACAACTGCATTAGTCTACTGAAAGCTTCATCTTGAATGAGTAGAAAGAAGTTTACCGATCTGTCCAGCTCATTTATTATCAGGTAACTGAGTTCTTCAAAGTCTACAATTGTTAGGAAAGAATCAGAGGTAGCATTTGTTTCCTTTACCTGATTCAAGTTTTGTTTCCTTTATTGAATACAGCAAAGATACATGGGCATAATGCTAATACTGGACTTGAAAAAGTGCCCAAGAGTTAGCATTAATAGGCCTTGTATCTAAATTAACTCAAGCCACAATGGCAACTCAGCATCCTTTATTAGTTAAATTAGATAAACATTTACTGCTAGAAAGAAGTCCAGTTTTCAGTTCTGAATTGAAATTCTTCTCATGATATTAAATAAAAATATTCTGCAAACACTCTAGAAAAGTAGAGGGTTATGCTTAGAAAAATAGAAGACTATATGGTAGGAAAATGGTAGGCAGCTTCCAGAGCAGGTTACGTGGTCGGCACAACATTGTGGGCTGAAGGGCCTGTAACGCGCTGTAGATTTCTATATTTCTATGTTTTTTTTTCGATAAACACAATTCCTTCACCCATGCCATTCAGTTTAGCCTTTTATTCCATTTCCTAGATTCGGCAAAAAGCACTTCACTAAAACTGCAGTCCTCATAACGATACTGCCATGTATGTGATTACTGATTTCCCAAGATTCTACTTGCAAACAATTTTCCCCATCCAATATTTGATAATTTCCTGAATGAAACACAGTTTACAGAGGATCAAGCTCAGCCCCTTCTTCTGCAGTGCCTCATCCATATTGCAGATGCCTAATGGGCAGCTTGTGGTGGAATAGATACTCCGACTATGAAAGACCTAGCAGTGGGAGCACTTCCCAACCACCAATCAGGGCCCTAGTGTTTGTTTAAAAGGTACAGTGCCGAATCTTTCCATAAAATGACCACGATAGTCTGCTTGAGAGACTGTCTGACAGGATATATTATCTCATAGAAAAAAGCCTTTTAGATCACCATGTAAAAAAAATTGTGCAGGGTTGGGCCTGTCTCACAAATTTCTTCTTTTTTTTTCAATATTTTTATTGATTTCTTACATAAAAGAATACTGAGTACTGTAGGATATATAATATACATTGATTACAATATATTGGAATCACAAATATAGTCTCATTACCCCACATCCATATAAATTAAATTTAAATATAATATTGAAAAGAGATCATTTTATTATACAAAAGAAATCTAATCCCACTACCAGAAAAAAGCAGCTGTTTGGTTAAAAAAAGAAAAGGAAAAAACCTTATCATATAATAAAACCTGTTGTTAGCCAACATCTGTGCTTAATAGCAAACCAAAGATTTTGAAAATAATTCAAGAAAGATCCCCACAATGTTAAAAAAAATCTTGTCTAGGTTCAGAAATTGAACAGCGAATATTCTCTAAATTTAAGCATGACATAACATCACTTAACCAATGAGTATGAGTAGGAAGAGTGGCATCCTTCCATTTAAGCAACAATGCCCTCCTGGCTATAGGAGGCATAAAGGCCAAAATTTGCAAATCATGTGTCTCCAAAATAATATCATTTCCTCCAACAATTCTAAATAAGACAGTCAAAGGATTTACTTTAAAAAGCACTGAAGAAGTTTGGAATACTTCCTTCCAATATTTTTCAGGACTCGGACAAGTCCAAACCATATGAATTAGTGAAGCTTCTCCCTTGTTACATCAATCACAATAGGGAGATATATCCGAATAAAAACGAGACAGCTTATCTTTCCTATGAACCACTTTAAGTTGTAGAAGAGAATGACAGGCGCATAACGATGAGGTATTAACCAATTTAAAAATATCATTCCAAGTATCCTCAGAAATTGGAATCTGTAAATCTTGTTCCCAGAGATTTTTAATTTTGTCTAAAGGACTATTTCTCATTCCCAACAACATACCATAAGTATTAGATATAGATCCATTATGGAAGGGTTTCAAATTAAAAATTGTATCAAGTAAATTCTTATCTGGCTTTTAGGAAATGTATGTACTTGAGAATGCAAAAAGTCTCTAAATTTGTAAATATCGAAAAAGTGGGTTTTGGGTAGGTCATACTTAGCTGACAGTTGTTCAAATGAAGAGAGACTATCTCCAACAAACAAATCCTGGAAACACTTAATACCCAATCTATTCCACTCTTTAAAGACTACATCAGTCATAGAAGGTTTAAAAAAAAGTTAGAAAAATGGGACTTGAAAGTGAAAAACTCAATAAACCGAAATATTTTCTAAATTGTACCCAAATCCTCAAAGTGCGTTTAACTACAAAATTATCATTTAAATTACTTAAAGATAAAGGAATTAAGGATCCGAGAAGAGAAATGATAAAAAAATTATTAACAGAATTAGCTTCTAAAGGAACCCAGACCAGGCAGTCCTCTCGATTAATATAATATAACCAGGACGTAAGATTCCGTATATTGACTGCCCAGTAATAAAACCTAAAATTGGGTAAGGCTAAACCTCCATTCTTTTTAGCTTTTTGAAGATGAACTTTACTTAATTGAGAGATTTTATTTTTCTATATGTAAGAAGATATAGTGGAATCCAGAGAGTCAAAAAAAGATTTAGGAATAAAAACAGGTATGACCTAAAATAAATATAAAAATTTAGGCAAAACATTCATTTTAATAGAATTAATTCAGCCAATCAACGATAAAGAGAGGGGTGACCAATTTGATAGTGCCTTCTTAACATAATTCCGAAGTGTAAAAAAAATTCTTTAAAAGGGAATTTATAATTCCAAGAAATTGTTGTGCCCAAATAAGTAAATTAATTTCTTACAATTTTAAAAGGAAGGTCAGTATTAACCAGTGCCAAAGTATTCAAGGGAAAAAGTTCACTCTTATGAAAGTTAAATTTATATCCTGAAAACTGACTAAAGCAGGAGAGTAAAGAAAGTACGGAAGGTAAAGAAGACTCCACATTAGAAATGTAGAGCAAAAGGTCATCAGCATAAATCGACACTTTGTGAGTAATACCCCTCCTTAAAATACCAGTGATATCATTAGATCCCTGGAAAGAAATAGCTAAAGGTTCTAAGACCAAATCAAAAAGCAAAGGACTGAAAGGACAATCTTGTCTAGTTCCACGTTGAAGTTTAAATGGTTTAGAATTTTGAGTTAGTAAGAACCTGAGCAGAGGGAGATAAATAAAGTAATTTAATCCATTGAATAAAATCGGGCCCAAAATTAAATTTTTCTAAAGTTTTAAATAAATAATTCCATTCAACCTGATCAAAGGCTTTCTCAGCATCTAAGGATATCTCACATTCCGATACCTCTTTAGAAGGAGAATAAATAACATTCAATAAATGACAAATATTAAAGTGGAAGTATCGATTAAGTTTGTTGAGGAAGTGAAGACGATAATTGATGCAGATAGGGCAGGGTATGTTACCTATGTGGACTTCAGTAAAGCGTTTGAGTCTTCATTCATGGTCTCAACCCAAAACAGGTATCAAAGAGAAATTACAGTTTGAGTTTATCCAGACACATATTCAGTGTTATAATTTGGAATCTCAAATGTAAGGAGACAGTACACAGTTAATGGCAAGATCTTACCCATATTGATGTACAGAGAGTTCTTGTGGTCCAAGGCCTTAGCTCCTTGAAAACCACTGCACAAGTTAATAGAGTAGTAAAGATGGCTTATGGGATGCTTGCCTTTATTAGTGGAGGTATTGAGTTAAAGAGTTCAGAGTTCAGAGATTATGTCGCAACTTTATAAAACTTAGGCTAGGTTGTACCAGAGTATTGTAATCAATTTTAGTTGTCTGATATAGGAAGTGTGTCGAGGCTATGGAGAGGGTTCAGAAGAAGTTTACCAGGATGCTGCCTAGATTAAAGGGCATAAGCTATGAGGAGAGTTTGGACAAACTTGGGTTGTTTTCTCTGAAGTGGCAGAGGCTAATGGATAGTTGTTAAATAGATTATGAGTGTCATAGATAGACAGCTGTTATCTTTTTCTCCCAGGATTGAAATGTCTAACACCTGAGGCATGCATTCAAGGTGAGAGGAGCTAAGTTCAAAGTACACTTTTGAGGTCATCTTCAATAGGCAGTACCTCATGACAACAGCATCCATCACTAAGAACCCTCATCATCCAGGGCATGCTGTCTTCTCATTACTACTATCTGGGAGGAGGTACAGGAACCTGAAGACCAACACTCAGTGATATAGTATTTATTTGTTTTGTAATTTATAGTATCTTTAATGACTTTGCACTGTGCTGTTGCTGCAAAACAAGAAACTTCACACCATACAAGTCAGCAATAATAACTCTGATTCTGATATCTTAAGATATGCGGTACAAGATGTCCAGAAAGTCGTGTTTGCCTGCTTTGCACTACCAAACTGGTAATGGAGGCAAATATAATATAGAGATGTTTAAGTGACTCTTAGATACATAAAGTCAAGTAAAATTTATTGTCATTCAAATTTATACATATATACTGCCGAATGAGAAAAGGTTTCTTTGGACCAGGGTATAAAGCATAGTAGTGCACATAACACAAAATAACTTTAGGAAATAAGATTTAAATCCACAAGTGAATTACACAGAGATGAACAAAACAAAGTGCATAAATCAAATATTGTAGGGTCCAGTACAAATTATACAGTGACACTTTGACTGAGATGCAGCAGGGGGTTCAGAAGCCTAATGGCCTGAGGGAAGAAGATGTTTCCCATCCTGGCTGTTCTTGTTCTTATGCATTGGAGTTTCCCGTTTGATGGTAGAAGGTCAAAGAGGATGCTGGATGGATACGTGGAATCTTTAATAATACTAAAAGGCCTGCGTATGCCATGGTCTTCATAAATGTTTCCGATGGATCGTAGGGAGACCCCTATGATTCACTCTGTCATTCTGACAGTCCTTTATAGGAACTTCCAGTCCGATGCTTTGCTGCTCCCATACCAGATGGAGGTGCAGCTTGTCAGATGCTCTCAATGGTGCTCCTATAAAAATAAGTTAAGATGGGGAGAGTGGGATCCTTGCTTCTCTCAATCTCCTCAGAAATTGGAGGCGCTGCTATACTTTTTTATTCAGGGAGATGATACTGAGAGGCTATGTGAGGTCATCCATGATGTGAACTCCCACAAACTTGGTGCACTTAATTCTCTCTACAGAGGAACCATGTATGCGCAGAAGGGATGGTTCATCTGCACCTTCCAAAAGTCCACAATCATTTCCTTAGTCTGCACCACGTTCAGGCCTAGGTTGTTGTTCTCACACCATTCTACCAGCTGCTCCACTTCCTCTCTGTACTCCGACTCATCATCATTGTTGATGAAGCCAACCACTGTTGTGTCATCTGCAATCTTGATGAAACTGTTTGAGTTGAATCCTGCGATACAGTCATGCGTCAGCAGTGTGAACAGTAGTGGACTGACACAGCCCTGGGGATTGGCAGTACTCAGCGTAATGGGATTAGAGACGTTGCTCCCCACATGGACTGACTGGCCTTTCTGTTAAGAAGTCCAGGATCCAATTACAGAGGGAAGCGTAAAGCGTTGAGACCAAGTGAGGATAGTTTCCCCACTAGTTTCTGGGGTATGATGGTGTTAAGCATCTAACGGAACAGCAACCTGGCATATGAGACCCTATTTTCCAGGTAGATCAGGATAGAGTGGAGGACAGAGGTTATGGCATCGTCAGTGGATCAATTAAAGCAAAAGGGTCCAATGTCACTCTCCATGGAGCAGCCACGCTAAGTATTTCATAATGGTTGCTGTTAACGCCATAGGTTGATAGTCATTCAGGCAGGTTACCATATCCTTCTTTAGAACTGGAATGATGGTTGCCACCTTGAAAACCGAGGGGCAATGGTTCCAAAGAGATGGTGAATCTATCTTTCGGCACCTCAGGTAGCTGGGCTGCCCAGTCTTTTAGAACCCAACCTGAAATGTTATCAGTCCCCACAGCTTTGTGTGAGTTGACCCTGGCCAGGGACTTCCTCACCTCAGCTTCAGCCACACAGAATGTTTGCTCCCCTGGGCGGAGTGGTGCCTTCCTTGCCAGCACATTGTTTTATGCAAAAGATTTTGGAGTATATAATGAGATAGCTTGGGATTGCCATCATTTCTGACTCTGAATTTATGCAGTACTGGTAAGTAGTAAAAAAAGATTACTTACCATGAATATATTGAAAATATAATGTGTGCAGGGTAACAAAAGCAGCTCAGCAAAATCAGGAAAATACCCGAATTAGCTGTTGAATAATAAAAACAACGGCAGGCTTTCAGTATCCACCTATAGTGTCATGTTTTGATTAAAAGGTTACAATAGACCATATTTGTATTTTTTCTTTATTTAGGTTTTATGTAAGGTATAAAAACAATCAACATTATAAACTTGTTCTAGTGTTCTAGTGTTAGATTTTCATCACTGACTATCTTTGCAAACTTATCAATAAATTTCTGGGTTGAATTCCTTCCTTCTCTTCAAAAGTTCATAACTTATGTCAGGGTAGAAAAGAACTCTGTTCCCTTCTATCATCAATGGCCCATTTCTTTTTTTGGCACCTTGGGCAGCCGCCTGCAGAATCCTTTCTTTATCTTGATATCTTAAACATTTTATTAAAATTGATCGCAGATTTTGATCATATTGTGGTTTTGGTCTTAAAGCTCTATGTGCCCTTTCAATTTCAATTGACCAATTTCCCTCTTCCATTTGTAAAATTTTATTCTTTCAATACACAATTGAGATCTTCATTTTTCACTTTTTGCAGTGCTTTTTAATTTTTCTCCTCCCTTTCCCCCTAATGCTTATGAATAAGGGTGTCCTTCTTCATGGAGTCTGATATGCTGTCGGTAGTTTGGAAGCTGGATTTCCTAGTACTCAGTCTACTTTCTGACTCCCAGAAATCTAAAACTAGCTTTCAGGTGTATATACGACATGTGATTGAGAATACTCTGGTTGTCTGGAAGAGTGCAGCTTCAACACATTTCATCCACCATTTTCTGTCCCAGGTAGAGATTGTAATGTGTGCTGTTGACAAGATGTGTTCAAGTGTTTAGACTTGGCTGCTCTGAAAGACGAGGGCAGCAGATATATGGACATAACTTCATTTTCCCAATCCCCTCCAAATCAATTATCAGCTTTGGAAACATATTCATTTTCACTCGCTTAAAAACCTGAACTCCCTAACCAATAACACCATCACTTGAACTGCTGTTAAAGAAGACAGCTAATTAGCACTATGTGGTTAATTGAGAACAACCTCAGTTTCCAGATTGAAATCAATGGGAAGGTCAGATTGCCAGACAAATAGGAAATGGAGAAATGTGAGAGAGTGAATGTGAAGCTCAATAATATAAAGGGAAATACAATAAATGATGGGATGCTGAGGTATATAGAAAAAAAGAGACTGTGGACTGTACATTCAGAAGTCCATGAAAGTAACAGGATGCTAGATAACCATTAGAGATTCTGTAGATGCTGGAAATCCTGAGTAACAGGCACAAAATGCTGGAAGAACTCAGCAGGCCAGGCAGCCTCTAGAGAATCGAATAAAGGATTGGCATTTCAATAGGTTCAATCAGTACATTTAATGTCAGAGAAATGTATACAATATACATCCTGAAATTCTTTTTCTGTGCAAACATCCACAAAAACAGAGGAGTTCCCCAAAGAATATAACCGTATAACAATTACAGCATGGAAACAGGCCATCTCGGCCCTTCTAGTCCATGCTGAACGCTTACTCTCACCTAGTCCCAGCGACCTGCACTCAGCCCATAACCCTCCATTCCTTTCCTGTCCATATACCTATCCAATTTTTCTTTAAATGACAATATCGAACATGCCTCTACCACTTCTACTGGAAGCTTGTTCCACACAGCCACTACTCTCTGAGTGAAGAAGTTCCCCCTCGTGTTACCTTAAACTTTTGCCCCCTAACTCTCCACTCATGTCCTCTCGTTTGAATCTCCCCGACTCTCGATGGAAAGAGCCTATCCATGTCAACTCTATCACCCTTATAATTTTAAATATCTCTATCAAGTCCCCCCTTAACCTTCTACACTCCAAAGAATAAAGACCTAACTTGTTCAACCTTTCTCTGTAGCTCAGGTGCTGAAACCCAGGTAACATTCTAATAAATCTTCCCTGTACTCTCTTTATTTTGTTGACATCTTTCCTATATTTCAGTGACCAGAACTGTACACAATACTCCAAATTTGGCCTTACCAATGCCTTGTAGAATTTCTACATTACATCCCAACTCCTATACACAATGCTCTGATTTATAAAGGCCAGCATACCAAAAGCTTTCTTCACCACCTTATCCACGTGAAATTACACCTTCAGGGAACTATGCACCATTATTGCTAGATCCCTCTGTTCTACTGTATTCTTCAATGCCCTACCATTTACCAGGTATGTCCTATTTTGATTAGTCTTACCAAAATGTAGCACCTTACATCTATCAGCATTAAACTCCATCTACCATCTTTCAGCCTACTCTTCTAGCTGGCCTAAATCTTTCTGCAAGCTTTGAAAACCTGCTTCATTATCCACAATGCCACCTATCTTAGTATCACCTACAGACTTACTAATCCAATTTACCACCCCATCATCCAGATCATTAATGTGTATGACAAACAACATTGGACACAGTACAGATCCCTGAGGCACACCACTGGTCACCAGCCTCCAACCTGACAAACAGTTATCCACCACCATTCTCTGGCATCTCCCATCCAGCCACTGTTGAATCCATTTTACTACTTCAATATTAATACCTAACAATTGAACCTTCCTAACTAACCTTCTCTGTGGAACCTTGTCAAAGGCCTTACTGAAGTCCATATAGACAACATCCACTGCTTTACCCTCGTCAACTTTCCTAGTAACCTTTCAAAAAGTTCAATAAGATTTGTTAAACATGACCTTCCACGCACAAATCCATGTTGACTGTTCCTAATTAGACCCTCTCTATCCAGATAATTATATATACCATCTCGAAGAATACTTTCCATTAATTTACCCACCACTGACGTCAAACTTACCGGCCGATAATTGCTAGGTTTACTCTTAGAACCCTTTTTAAACAATGGAACAACATGAGCAATACGCCAATCCTCTGGCACCATCCCTGTTTCTAATGACATTTGAAATATCTCTGTCAGAGTCCCTGCTATCTCTACACGAACTTCCCTCAAGGTCCTAGGGAATATCCTGTCAGGACCCGGAGATTTATCCACTTTTATATTCCTTAAAAGCACCAGTACTTCCTCTTCTTTAATCATCATAGTTTCCATAACTTCCCTGCTTGTTTCCCTTACCTTACACAATTCAATATCCTTCTCCTTAGTGAATACGGAAGAAAAGAAATTGTTAAAAATCTCCCCCATTTCTTTTGGCTTCACACATAGCTGTCCACTTTGATTCTCTTAAGGGACCAATTTTATCCCTCACTATCCTTTTGCTATTAATATAACTGCAGAAACCCTTTGTATTTACTTTCACCTTACTTGCCAAAGCAACCTCATATCTTCTTTTAGCTTTTCTAATTTTTTTCTTAAGATTCTTTTTACATTCTTTATATTCCTCGAGCACCTCATTTACTCCATGCTGCCTATATTCATTGTAGACATCTCTCTTCTTCCGAACCTAGTTTCCGATATCCCTTGAAAACCATGGCTCTCTCAAACTTTTAACCTTTCCTTTCAACCTAACAGGAACATAAAGATTCTGTACCCTCAAAATTTCACCTTTGAATGACCTCCATTTCTCTATTACACCCTTCCCATAAAACAAATTGTCCCAATCCACTCCTTCTAAATCCTTTCACATCTCCTCAATGTTAGCCTTTCTCCAATCAAAAATCTCAACCCTGGGTCCCGACCTATCCTTCTCCATAATTATATTGAAATTAATGGCATTGTGATCACTGGACCCAAAGTGCTCCCCAACACATACCTCTGTCACGTGACCTATCTCATTCCCTAATAGGAGATATAACACTGCCCTTCTCTAGTTGGTAGCTCTATGTATTGCTGCAAAAAAAAAAACTCTCCTGCACACATTTTACAAACTCCAAACCATCCAGCCCTTTTACAGTATAGGCTTCCCAGTCTAGGTGTGGAAAATTAAAATCTCCCACAATCACAACCTTGTGCTTACTCCAAATACCTGCTCTCCTTACAAATTTACTCCTCCAATTCTCGCTTCCCATTAGGTGGTCTATAATATACCCCTATCAGTGTTACTACACCTTTCCTATTCCTCAATTCCACCCAAATAGCCTCCCTAGACGAGCCCTCTAATCTGTCCTAACAGAGCACCGCTGTAATATTTTCTCTGAGAAGCAACCCAACACCTCTCCCTCTTGTCCCTCCGATTTGATCACACCTGAAGCAACGAAATCCAAGAGTATTTAGTTGCCAATCACACCCTTTCCTGCAACCATGTTTCACTAATAGCTACAACATCATACTTTCAGGTGTCAATCTGTGTGCAGTTTTGGGTCCCCTATCTTAGAAAGGATGTACTGATGTTGGAGAGAGTTCAGAGAAGATTTACAAGGATGATTCCTGGAATACAGGACCTTACATATGAGGAGCGTTTGTCGGCTCTTGGATTTGTTCATTAGAGTATAGAAGAATGAGAGGGGATCTCATAGAAACATTTTGAATGTTGAAAGGGTTGGACAGAGTAGATGTGGAAAGGTTGTTTCCCTTGATCGGTGCGTCCAGGACAAGAGGCCATAGTCTTAGAATTAGAGGGTACCCAGTTAAAACAGAGATGAGGAGAAATTTTCTTAGCCAGAGGGTCGTGGATTTGTGGAATTCATTGCTGCATACAGCTGTGGAGGCCCGATCATTGAGTGTGTTTAAGGAGGAGATTGACAGATATCAAGATAGTCAGGGTATCAAGGGATATGGGGAAAAAGCCAGAAATTGGGACTAGATAGGTGAATAGTTTAGCTCATGGGGGAGCTGTGGAGCAGACTCGATGGGCCGAGTGGCCTACTTCTGCTTCTTTGTCTTGTAATCTTGTGATCCTGTGATCCATGCTGTGAGCTCATCTACCTTTCTTACAATGCTCCTAGCATTTAAGAAATTTTCTACCTCTTACTCTCTGTTAATCACTAACGATGCAAACAACTTTACTGTCTTCTTTTTCTTCCTTCTCCCCTACATCTGTTCCTACACTCTGGTTACCCTGCCCCCTAGTAGCTAGTTTAAATCCACTGGAGCCCCTCTAGCAAACCTACCTGGAAGAATATTTGTCCCCCTCCAGTTCAGATGTCTCGCCGGAACAGATCCCACCTTCCCTGGAAAATTGCCCAATTGTCTATAAATCTGAAGCCCTCCCTGCTGCACCATTTCTTCAGCCACGTGTTGATCTGTGCTATCTTACTATTTCTAAACCCACCTGCACGTGACACTGGTAGCAATCCTGAGATTGCTATCCTGGAGGTCCTGTCCTTTAACTTGGCGTCTAACTCCTTAAGCTCACCTTTCAGGACCTCCTCACTCTTCCTACTCATGTCATTGGTCCCTACATGGACCACGGCATTCTTCTGCTCACCCTCCCTCTTGAGGATACTGAGAACTCGATCCAAGATATCGTGGACTTTGGCACCAGGGAGGCAACAGACCATCCGGGATTCTCGATCTCTTCCACAGAACCTCTTATCTGTCCCCTTAACTATCGTATCCTCTATCACTACTTCTCTCCTCTTTTCCCTCCTTCCCTTCTGAGCTGAGGGTCCAGTCTCGGTGCCAGAGTCGCAACCACTGCAACTTGTCCCTCGTAGGTCGTCCCCATCAACAGCATCCAAAGTGATATACTTATTATTGGTGGGAATGGCCACAGGGGTGCTCTGCTCATTCTGTCTATTCCCCTTCCCTCTCCTGACAGTCACCCAGCTACCTGTCTCCTGACTCTTAGGGGTGACTATCTCCCTGTAACTCCTGTTTATTTCTGCCTCTGCCTCACGAATGATCTGAAGTTCATCCAGCTCCAGCTTCAGTTCCCTAACTCAGTTTGTCAGGGGCTGCAGCTGGATGCACCTTTTACGGGTGTAGTCATCAGGGACAATTGTGCCTGCCCTGACTTCCCACATACTGCAAACGGAGCACTCAACTGCCCTAACTGCTGCCTCCATTACCTACTCCTAAGGTAATTAAATTAATTAAACAACTTACCCGGCCTTACCTCACTTGTAGTGAATCTCGTCCTCAGCCTCTGCTCGCCGAAGCCTCTTGAGCCAAAGCCTTCCTACTCTTGTCTCCCTCTACTATGTTGCCTGCTGTGTCAATCTGTTCACTTTTAAACTCTCCCGCTGCCTCACGGTCCGACTTTCACGTGCTTGTGCAGTAGTGCCCCATTCCACTGCCGTAGAAATGACCGACCCTTCCAATCTGCTTGGTTTTTAACTCTCCCGCTGCCTCACGGTCTGACTTTCACACATTTGCGCAGTTGTGCCCCGTTCAACTGCCGAAGAAATGACCAACGCTTCTCAATCTGCTTGCTTTTTAACTCTTCCACTGCCTCACGGTCCGACTTTTACACTCCCAATGAACTGTCCGAATGAATGACAGTTAAACGTTAGAACCCCAAAGCTCCCCCCCCCAGCTCTCCCCCTCACACACACAAATAGCAGCAAGGCAGCGAACCCCCGCCCCCACAACAGCAAAAAAGCATCGGCGCCCTTCACTGAGCACTTGTGTGCCGCAAAGCATCAACAAAGACACAGACTTGCAGTACTCCAAAAACTACTCGTTAACCCGGTAATTCGACATACCACAGGATCTCTCTCTCTCCCTAATAAGGGAAAAAGAGGTGTCTCCGTTTCACAGCAAGAGGGGAGACATAACAAACTACTCACTGATTTATGATGTTAAAAGTCTGTTGCTTTGCTTTATCCGAGCTCTGCGTCCAGAGAGTCGGCCCCAAGGCTCAGGGCTCTGGACATATACCCATGGCGGCTAACCTGCTCCTCCCAATGTTCCGTGTTTTCCCACGATGCTTCAGTCAGGGGCACCGGCCTTGAATCAGCCCATCTCCAAAGCCATGAAAATCTGGCACCCTAAAGGCATGCTAGTCTTCCAGGCTGCATCCTTGGGCTGTCAAAAAGCAGCCGGTCATGAGGCCCTGAGAGCAGGTCCCACTCCCACAAAGTACCAAAGTCAGAGTGTAACGCCAGGTCAGGGACTTTAAAAGAACCTTGAAAAGGTAAAAAAGAGATATCAAAGATAGAAATAGTGCTGTTTCCGAAGATGCAAGCAAAGGAGTCACTGATTAGCGCCATCTTGACTTTACTCCGCCCTCCGAGACAAGGCCTTCATCAGGCTATGGCTGCTAAGATGGCATTTAGTAGAAGCCATGGTAGATAAGACTGCTAAGAAGGCATTTCAGATACTTTACCAGGGTAAGCATAGAATATTAGAACCAGGAGGTTATTTCAAGAATTGTGTGTACAATTTCATTTACTACATTACTAGAACAATGCAATTGCACTGGAGTGAATTACAAGATTTTCAAGTTATTAGAAGTGGAGATATTTATCCATGAGAAAAGATTGTGAGGACAAGGTTTGTTTTCCTTAGAACAACAATTAACTACATAAAGTTATGAACGGCCTAGATAGAGTGGAAAGAAAGGTATTTCATCCAATGACAAACTTCACCAGCTGGGACCATTGATTTAAAGCAACTGTTGGAAGGATTAGGGGAGTCTTGTTTTCAATTGAATGGTAATAATGGTTTGGAACTCACAGTTTCAAAGTGTGATAGAAACAGAAACTCTCAGGGTATTTGTAGAATATGCAAAAGTGCATTTGAAGTGTTGTAACCTACAAGCAAAACAATAAAACAAAAGCCAGAAAATGAGATTATGCTGGATAGTTCTTTTATGGGCTGCATGAAGATTAACCTCCACTGTGCTTTAAATTTTCATGATTTGATTATTAGGCGATAATACACCGGCCACTAAATTTCGGCCTTGCTATCAATGCCAACATTCTGTGAATACTTTTTTAAAGTGGGCAGCATGTTGTTGGATTGTTTGTCTGTTACTAAGTGGATGAGGTAGATTGATTTTACAAGGTCAAAACCATCCTTTTTGGCCTTCATCCAGAACATTGCTCTAGCACTAATTATTTCCCCTCCTTGGAGGCCCCCTAATGTACCATGTGATGGTACATAACTTCAGTCTCATATTCATTTCTGCATTGAATTTCAATCTCAACATCCATATTGACCGAGACTTCAAGATATCAAATAGTTAAGTCTTCCTGGTTCCCTATCCAGCTGAATCTCATATTCACACTCTTATCATCTGTGGATTATATTTTTGAGACATTGTTTCTTTATTTTTCAAGTAACAATCAGTATTTATTACTTAGATGTAAAGGGAATAAAATAGTGTACCTTTGGATTTTGGAGACTTGGTAAATAAATACATTCAAGACAGAGAAATATATAGGTATTTGGATATTAAGTAATTCAGGTAAGACTATAAGCCCAAAAGACAATGGAGCAGAATTAGACCATTCAGCCCCTCAAGTCTTCTCCACCATTTGATCATAGCTGATCCATTTCCCTCTCAACCTTATTCTCTTGCCTTTTCCCCTTACCTTTCATACCCTGACTTATCAAGAATCTATCATTCTCCAGCTAACTATCCACAGGATCCAACAAATTCCACAGATTCACCACCCTCTGTCTAAAGAAATTTTCTAAAAGGACGTACGTACCTCTATTCTGGCTTGCATCCTTTTGTCCTAGGCATGCCCACTATAGGAAACATGCTCTTCAAATTCACTCTATCTAAGCCTTTCAATATTCAATAGGTTTCAATGAGGTCACCCCCATTCTTCTAAGTTACAGTGAGTAAAGGCCCGGAGTCATCAAACGTTCGTCACATGATAAGCCACTCAATTCCGGAATCATTTTTGTGAATGTCCTTTGAACCTTCTCCAATGTCAGTACATTTTTTCTTAAATACTCAAGTGGCTTCACCAGTGCCTTATAAAGCCTCAGCATTACATCCTTGTTTTTATATTCAAGTCCTCTCAAAATCAATGCTAACATTGCCTTTGCCTTCCTCACCACTGACTCAACCTGCATGTTAGCCTTCAGGGAATTCTGCTCAAGGACTCCCAAGTCCCTTTGCACCTCAGAGTTTTAAATTTTAACTTATTTAGAAAATAATCTATGCCAGGGGTTTCTGGCCTGGAGTCCACTGTTCCCTCGGTTAATGGTAGTGAGCTGTGGCATAAAAATGGCTGGTATCCCCTGGTCTATGCTTTTATTCCTTTTACCAAAGTGCATAACCATACACTTCCCAACATTGTATTCATTCTGCCAATTTTTTTCCCATTCTCCTAATCTGTCTAAGTCCTTCTGCACCCTCTCTGCTTCCGCAACACTACCTACTCCTCCACCTATCATCATATCATCAGCAAACTTGGCCACAAAGCCAGTAATTCCATCATCCAAATAATTGACTTACAACGTAAAAAGAAATGGTCCCAACGCCAACTCCTGCAGAACACCACTAACCATCAGCTGCCAATCAGAAAAGGCTCCCTTTATTCCCACTCTTTGGCTCTTGCCAATGCTCTATCCATGTTTGTGTCTTTCCTGTGATACTATGAGCTTTTAACTTGTTAAGCAATCTCATGTGTGGCACCTTGTCAAAGCCTTCTGAAAATCCAAGTATCCTTAACGATTGACTCCAAAATCTTCCCAACAACTGAGGTCAGTCTAACTGGATTATAATTTTCTTTCTTCTGCCTCTCTACCTTCTTGAATAGTAGAGTGACATTTGTAATTTTCCAGTCCTCTGGAACTATTCCAGAATCTAGTGATTTTTGAATGATCATTACTAATGCTTGCACAATCTCCTTAGCTACCTCTTTCAGAACCCTGGGATGTAGTCCATCTGGTCCAGATGACTTATCTACCTTCAGAATTTTCAACTTCCCAAGGGCTTTCTCCTTAGTAATGGCAACTACACTTACTTCTGCTCTCTGACACTCGAATTTCTGGCATATTGCTAGTGTTTTCCAGAATGAAGACTGATGCAAAATACTTATTAAATTTGTCTGCTATTTCTTTGTCCCCTCATATCTACCTCAACAGTCTCACTTTCCAATGGTCTCAAAACCACCCTCGACTTTCTTTTTCACTCTTTATATATCTGACAAAAAACCTTCTTGTATTCTCTTTGAAATTATTGGCTAATATACCTTCATATTTCATCTTTTTCTCCTTATTGTTTTATTTTGGGTTCCTTCTGTCAGTTTTTAAAAGTTTCCCAATCCTTTTAACTTCCCACTAGTTTTTGCAATATTATATGCTCTCTCTTTTGCTTTTATGTTGTCTTTGAATTCCCTTGCCAGCCTTGGTTGCCTCATCCTCCTTTGAGAATATTTCTTCATCTTTGGGATGTCTCTTTCCTCCTTGCACCTTCTGATTTTTCCCAGAAGCTCCAGTCATTATTATGTCTCCCATTGTAATTTATATTCCACATCCAGGCTACTGTTCAGGTCTCGTATACGTATAACTGGCATCAGATTCTTTTTGCCCTTGAAGTTTCTTAACTCTACCCGGAAGGATTCTACATCTTCCGATCTTATGTCACCGAAGGATTTTATTTCATTTTTACCAAGAGAGCCACTCCATCCCTTCTGACTATCTGCCTATATTTTTGATATAAGATGTATCCTTAGATGTTAATCAGCCAACTATGATCTTCTTTCAGTCATGACTCAGTGATGTCCACAACGTCATACCTGCCAATCTCTAACTGTGATACCAGATCACCTACCTTATTCTATTTACAGTGTGCATACAAATATAACACTTTCAGTCCTGTTTTCATCACCCATTGTGATTTGCCCCCAACTTATCCCACTGACGGCAATTTTGCCCTATAATCTGCCTGTCCTTCCTCATAGTCTTACTACATCTGTGTATAAGATGATGAGAGGCATTGGTCATGTGGATAGCCAGAGGCTTTTTCCCAGGGCTGAAATGGCTAGCACAAGAAGGCACAGTTTTAAGGTGCTTGGAAGTAGGTACAGAGGAGATATCAGGGGTAAGTTCTTTACGCAGAGAGTGGTGAGTGTGTGGAATGGGCTGCCAGTGACAGTGGTGGAGGCGGATATGATAGGGTCTTTTAAGAGACTCCTGGACAGGTATATGGAGCTCAGAAAAATAGGGGGCTATGGGTAACCCTAAGTAATTTCTCAGGTAAGGACATGTTTGGCATAGCTTTGTGGGGCAAAGGGCCTGTATTATGCTGTAGGTTTTCTTTGTTTCTATCTACACACTGCATCATTTTTGAATGACAAAGCACTCATGGAGTTGAGTCACCTACTCCTTTCTTTTTCTTGTGTATTAGCGTGATGCAGTCAAAATGAAGTCAAGTTCTTGGTCCAACCTCTCCTGATCCAGTTTCACTTTCTCTGCCTCTCAGTGTAAAGCAGTGGTCTTTTGTCCGTTTTCAATCATCATTCGATCCCAGGCATCGACTTGTGTGGCCTGGTGTAGGAATTGTTTTTCCTGTTCTTCCAGTTCCACACTCCATTTATAGAAAATATAGAAAATAGGTGCAGGAGTGGGCCATTCGGCCCTTCGAGCCTGCACCGCCATTCAGTATGATCATGGCTGATCATCCAACTCAGAACCCTGTACCAGCCTTCCCTCCATACCCCCTGATCCCTTTAGCCACAAGGGCCATATCTAACTCCCTCTTAAATATAGCCAATGAACTTGTTGATCAGACGTTGCAGCTGAGCACACAATATAACTGGAGAGGCACTGGCAGTTGCAATGGAGCAAAAAGTGGTGGTGGTAACTGTTGCTGTAGTACATTACTCACACTTGTAGTTGTTCCAGATGGACCTGGTGTCATGGAGAAATGAAATGAAAATCCAGTGGTTGTTGTAGCAGCAGTAGAGGTGCTGGCAGCCAAGCTTGTAGCTGTAGTCAGAGGCAAGGTTGCACCTGTTGGCTTAAACCCAATTGGAGTAGAAGATGTCGGGGCAGCTGGAACAGAAGTAGCATTGCTGGCCATTGTAAATCCACTAATCATGGTAGAGGTGTAAGGTTCTGAGCTCACGGCTGAAGCAAACAGAGATGGCTCTGCTGCATGTGAACAAATTGAAGATCTTGTGTCCAAACCTACTGGCTTTGCACCAAAAGAAAAACTCTGTGCTGTAGAAGCTGATGTGGCAGCACTTGATGCAGTTGTAGATACACTAAAAGAAAAACCTGTTGTAGGCGCTCCAATAGAGACTGGTGCTGCTGGCTTAGGGGCTGCTGTAGTACTTGTCGGAGTGCCAAACCTGAACCCACCAAGTGCTGGTGTTGTTTTGATTGCAAAGCCAAATCCCCCTGCTGTAGTTGTCTGGGATGAAGAAGCTGGAGCAGTGGTAAATCCAAACCAAGTGGAAGCTTTTGTCTGGGCTGTGGCTGTGGAGCAAGCAATGAGACCAAATACCACAGCAGCTGCCTGAGCTGAGATGCTGCCTAAACTGAGATGGAGGCAAGGTCTGGGAAGTTGGTCCGGAGGACAGCGAGAAGGCAGAGGTGGTGGCAGTGCAGGTAGAGGTTGCTGCAACTGCAGCACCCGTGGATGGTGTGCAACCGAAGAAACCAGAGGCTGGTTGCGTTGTTGCGATGAACATGGTAAGTTTGTTTTATTCTTTCCGAGTAAGAAGCCTGCACTTGTGCTGGTTACTGCTGGTTGTACTGGAAAGCTAATCAGAAGATGAAGTTGCCCCTGCATTTGGATTAGTGAATGAGAACATATTGGCATTTGGGGTTGAGGTAGTGGCAGCTGCAGTGGCTGTTCACTGCTGTCTTGTTAAAAAGCCAAAGCCTCCTTGAGAACCTCCAGCATTGCTGCCGAAAGAAACTCCATCCGTGCTATCTGCAGTGGTCTTCTGTGATACAAATGTAAAGCTTCCAGATGGATTTGTGAAACTAAAGGTCATTTTGAAACCTCGGGCTTCCGTTCGCCTCCTTCCATCCGGGTTCTACTGCCATGGCCCAGAGAAATTCTAGGCAGTTTCTAGAGTAGGTAATATGGTGGGCATGACATTGTGGGATGAGAGGCCTGTAATGTGCTGTAGATTTCTATGTTCTATGATCACTCTATAGACACATAGTGCCTGCTGATAATTCCTGTCAAGATATGGTCAAGATACGGTGTTCAAATTCATTAACCTGATCTTCAGCTTCCTCCATGGAATTTCTGCAATCTCTTCATACTTGCACAGCTACTTTGGACTTATACTTTTGTTCTCTATTTAAAGTAATAGTGTGCACATAGTTTTGGAATTCCTTTTTGAACCTTGTATCTTGGCAACATCTCTTACAAACTACCTAACTTATTGTTTAAAAGTACTCTCGGTCATTTTCCCTGTTGTCTGGACCAATACATATTCGTGAAGCTCCTGAGAATCTGTGATGAGGTTAAAAGATCTATTTAAGTCTAAATTGTTGCCTGTTCCATCCTGTCTCCTTCAACATCATAGCTTTATCTCTTAGATGGTGGTGATGCTTAGGCAGTTCACAGCAGACACTGCAGATGAGACAAAGAATATAGCATAAGAAAGGAGATGAATTGTTTATGACATTTACCTTGTGTAGTGCTTAATAATATTCAGCTGTAATTGTGATTCTAAGTTATGAGATCTAAAAAGATAACTTTAAAATGCAAAAAACAAATGGAATGGAAACAAGAACTGACGCTGCTTGAGATTAGAAATAAAAACAATTCCTTAATATATTAACTAGTTAATGGAAATTGGCATACTGTAAACCTAGCAAATATACAGTTTTTTTGTAAATCTGAAGAGAAAAATGGTCCAATAAGCAATTATTGCAAAAATAATCTCCCTTTATTACTTTTCAATTGTCCTGACAACTCCCTTATTTTTTTGACAAGCTCGGCACTCCATGATGCATATGTCAATTTGTTAGTTCATATGATAAAATTGGCAATCTCATGTTGCATGGGCTGATGTGGAAGCATAACTGTTAGTAATACGAATTGCAGCAGAAGCATTTTGGGATTCAGAACAGAAAAAATGAAGACACTGGCAAGTTCAGAATGAGAGTTATGAGTTAGAAAAAGCACTCAGGCAGTGACGCAAATGGACAATCTGCAGCAAAAATAAAGATCAATGTCAAATTTGGACAGCTTTGTGCATTGCACAAATATAATGTGTAATATACCAAGCCATATGTTTTGTGCACTGGCATTAAAGTACTTGAATCGAAAATATTTTATTTAACTATTATGTTGACTAAAATGCTGTTTAACTAACAAAGCTGCATCATTTACATCTATCTTTTTTTTTCTTGCTTCATCATCATTATCGGCAATTTTATACCAAGACTTTCCCAAGGCTCGGATAAGCTGGTTCTGTGACAATTTTCTGTTATCATTGGCTAATGCCAGGTATGCAAGAGGAGTCAACAATGTGGTTGTTTCCCAACTATGCCAATTTAATCAAAAGTTAAAGCCATTGAACCAAAAGCTACTTTGGAATTATTAAAATTTGAAGGATAAAGTTTGAAAAAATAATTATTTTTTGTCCATTCAATTGTCTTGATCCTCATTGCAGCTAATTACCGGTACATATTATTTGTAGATCAACGAAAGACATATTTCTTTCCAGCAAGAATCATATTTCATTGTTTGCAGATTGGCTTTGGAAAGGTCTTGCACCATGAAAGTCCATATTTGAGGAATGGATAGACTCAAAACTATTGCATGCTCTGCCACATTAGTAATAAGGGTATGATGGAGTATTTCCCATTTCACTATTTTGGTTCTTAACTTGCTAACTTCCAACAAGGGTAGGTAGATAGGCTGTCAGTGTTGGCTATTTTAAGATAGCCATGATGATTCCACAGCTGTCATTCAAAACTGGAACTTTTTTTTGGCTAAGGTCAAGTGTTCCTATACAAGACACACATGTACAGAATAGAACTTGGAGGTCCTGGTGATGGCTGAGTGCATTTTCCATTTTCAGTATTTCCAATTGCTGATTTTCTTTTTCATCTTCTAACCGTGCTGGGTCTGCTTATTGAATAGATTTGGATGATGAAATTGCTGTCTTTGTGGCCAAGTTTGTGGACAATATGAAGATCGGTGGAGGAGCAGGTAGTGATGAGGAAGCAGGAAGTCTGTAGAAGGACTTAGATTGGGAGAATGGGCAAAGAAGTGGCAGATGAAATATAGTGTAGGGAAATATAAGGTCATGCACTTTGGTAGAAGGAATAAAAGCAAAGAATATTTTCTAAATGGGGAGAAAATTCAGAAGTCAGAGCTGCAAAGTGACCTGGGAGTCCTTGTGCAGGATTCCCTAAAGGTTAATTTGCAGATTGAGTTGGTGGTAATAAAAGCAGATGCATTGTTAGCATTCATTTCAAGAGGACTAGAATATAAAAGCAAGGATGTACTACTGAGGCTTTATAAGACATTGGTGAGACTATACTTGGAGTATTGTGAGCAGTTTTGGGCCTCTTTTCCAGGAAAGGATGTGCTGGCATTGGAGAAGGTCCAGAGGAGGTGCATGGGAATGATCCCAGGAATGAATGAACTAATGTATGAGAGCTTTGATGGCTCTAAGCCTGTACTCGCTTGAGTTTAGAAGAATGAGGGGGATCCCATTGAAATCTATCGAATGTTGAAAAGCTTAGATAAAGTGGATAGGAGACAATGTCCCTTTGGAACATAAATTAGGGGGAATTCTTTAGCTAGAGGGTGGTGAATCGGTGGAATTCATTGCCACAGGCGGTTGTGGAGGCCAAGTCTCTGTGTATATGAGGTTAATAGGTCCTTGATTAGTAAGGGCATCAAAGATTATGGGGAGAAGACAGGAGAATGGGGTTAAGGTGGAGAATAAATCAGCCATGATCGAATGGTGGGGCAATCTCAATGGGCCAAATGGACTAATTCTGCACTAAGTCTTATGGTTTTATGGAAACTGATCTATATTCTGTTAAAGCTTTGTCAAAGTATGTCATTTTTGTTAGTATACCTGGTTAACATAATGCTGGCTGATGATGTAGTTGCATCAGCACTGGACTTCGAGACAAATGGTCCTGGTTTCAAATCTGGCTGGCCCCTTGCACACTTTCCATCCATGCTGGGTTGAGCATCGAGCTAGCAACTGGGCCTCATAATCAACAGAAAAAAATGCTGCTCAATGCGCCGCAAGGTGCAAAAAGGAACAACAACAGCAACTCAGTTACATTGATATAGGAGATTCATTCGAATGATCAATTATGTAGATGTCAAAGTGACATATCAAAATTCTTCTTTGTGGTCGACCATTCTAGTATAGGCTTTACCAACATGTTTAAGTGTTGAAAAGAAATTTGGACAAATACATAAGCAACAGCACTTAGAGGAATGTGGGTTAAACACAGGCATATGGGACAAGCTAGGCGGAAGGGCCTGTTTCTGTGTTTTCTGACTCTGTAACATTGTTAATTCAGTGTGGAGTTAAAATTTCTAATGAACATTTATGGTAACTGATGGGTTGTTTATTATGTCCAAGGAACACATACAGATGAACTGCATCAAATTGTAACCAAGAGGTCAATGGAAATGTCACCAGTGATTTAGTATTTTTCAAATTTGACTTCAGCGTACAGGATGAGATTCTCCCCCTGGCTAGCAAATGACTTGTATGGCAGCTGTACATAAAAAAAATTCTATTTACTCAAGGGACAACTGTGGATGAAATATTCACAGATGAGGGTTCAATTCCCTTTGCTGTCTTTAAGGCGTCCATACATTCTCCCTGTGCCCACGTGGGTTTCCTCTAGATGCTCAGGATTTCCCCACATTCCAGAGATATAAGAGTTTGGGTTATGGTTTGATGTTTTAATGCACATAAGTAAACTAATATTACTCTTAATCTTACATCACAACTTGCTTCCTTTCCACTCACCAGGCTGCAGTACCCCTGCTTTCTCAATGTACCAGGGCCAGGATTTTTGACATTCTGTCTCATCAAATATGTCCTCTGCACCTATGGTTGATTTGCAAACAACAGGGGCCCCTGTTCTTGCACTTCTTTGCATTCAGTGTGGACTCAGTTTCTTGAATTCCCCTTTCAACTCATGGCAGCTCCAGTTCCTGATCTCCCTATTTCCCAGTCACTGTGGTCCTGGTTCCTGAACTCCCTTTCCACTCACAGCAGCACCAGTTCTTGAACTCCCCTTTGCGCTCACTGCAGCTCCAGTTACTGGACCCCACTTTCCACTCACTGTCCTGTTTCTGATCTCTCCCTTTCCCAATCACTGTGGTCGTGGTTTCTTTCTCCCCTTTCTACTTACTGTTGCCTCAGTTCCTGAACTCCCCTTTCCACTTACTGTAGCCCCAGTTCCTGAACTTCCCTTTTCCAGTCACTGTGGATCCAGTTCCTGAATTCCGCTTTCCACTTACTATGGCTCCGATCCTGAACTTCCTTTTTCCACTCACTGCAGCCCCAGTTCCTGAACTCCTCTTTCCACTCACTGTGGCTCTGGTTCCTGAATTCTCCTTTCCCACTCACTGGCCGTGCTGTTCCTGTACTTAAGTATATCTGCTTCAGTGGAAAATTTCCTATCATGGAGCATATCATTGAAAAAAGTGAATTAACAGTATATTGAGATATTAATAGAAATAAAATCCAACCGTCCAGAAAATCTGCCAGTTCAGCACCACCAATGTCCCAAGTGTAGTGGATCACTGGAGTTTTACTGCAATGTATATTTGTAGATCATGGAAATGCAGTTTGTTCTTGCATAGAAGTTAAATAATCTCAGAGGTCAGTCCCTTGTTAGTGATTTGATTTTCTATATCTGTTCATTACAAATAATATCCACCCTTGCAACATTGCCAGCCTTCATGTTCTTGGTGTTTTTTTCTTTTTTGGCTGCGCTAAATTGGTCATCAAAATTGTTCTCTTTTTGATGTTCTAGTCATTGCAGTTTTCTTTTGTGAGTTGGTTTTCTTTTTTGTGTAATTAATGTGCTCTCTGGTGAACTGTTACTTTGTATATTTGCTATGGTTTTTGAAGGTTTATGCTCATCTTCTTAATTGTGGACTAAGCTTTCCTTCTATTGTAAATCATATCTATACTTTTGATCAGTGGCTGACATTGTGGGCAGTACAGTGGCACAGCTAATCAGACTGCTGGTTTACAGTGCCAGGGATCTACATTCAGTCCTGACCTGTGAAGCTTGCATATTCTCACTGTGGTTTCATGGGCCTTCTACCACATCCCAAACTTATGGGGGTTGGTAAATTAATTGATCACTGTATATTGCCCCTGCTATCTGGATGAGCGGTAGAATCTAGGGGAAATTGATAAGACTATGATGAGAATAAAAATAATTAGATGAATGTAGTATTAGTGTCAATACATAGTCAGTGATTGGTGCGGACTCTGTGGGCAAAATGGCCTGCTTCTGCGCAGCATCTTTGTGACTATGACTATGATTTGCACTGTTCCTTTGCCAATCCAGTAACAAGTTTGTCTCTGGCTGCTGAGGTATTGTCAGAAAAGTAATCAGTTGTGTAAATTTACATGTTATGTTGTATATGGTGGCCAATTTTTGTGTGAGCCAATATGTAGTTGATTCGACATGTTTGTGGGATGTGTCTTCTGGCAGTTTTTGCACCACATCGACCAACTGTTCATAATTTTCTGGGCTGTGTTTGATGTCTATCGCTGCTTTATTAGAGATCTGCTTCAAATTAAGGCTAGTTGGCTATTTTGAAGTCGAATCAATGAACAATATGGCAATGTCTTTCATGTTCCAGCTGGACAAATTTGTCTTACAGTGGAGCAACATTGAGATAATAGCCATGATCATCTTGCAGGTGAATGCTATGACAATGCTGACGTGGTGGTTGTTTTGGAATTTCCAACATTACTTGTGGCTTGAGATCATGAAACAATCTCAGTTGCATATTTTCATCATTTCTCATTTTTCAGTGACAGCATTGATACTCTGACTGTAAAAGGGTTAATTTTACCCAATGAGTGTGATGGGCCAGATAAAGTCATTATCAATATGATATGCCATGTCGTACGATGTAGGCAATCATTGTCTCATGACCATGATTGTTTTTGGCAAATTTTTCTACAGAAGTGGTTTGCCATTATCTTCTTCTAGGCAGGGTCTTTTCAAGATGCGTGACCATAGCCATTATCAATGCTCTTCAGAGATTGTCTGCCTGGCGTTATTCGTCACATATGCAGGACTTGTGATATGCACCAGGTGCTCTTACAACCTGTACCCAAGAAGACATGTCCCGCCACAAACAGACCAGTAGCACTGACCTCACGTTATGAAATTATTCGAAAGACTGGTCCTGACACACATCCAGACCATCATAAATCCATCACAGGACTCCCTGAAGTTTGCTTACCAACCACATATTGGAGTCGGGCATGCCGTTATCTTCTTGCTTCAATGGCCTTACACCCATCTAGATGAGCCAAGGAGCATTGTGAGAATCATGAGTATGCTCACAGAGATGAAGGTGGATGCTCCACTAGTGTCTTGGATTACACATTATCTGCCTAGATGGCCACAATGTGTGAAATTGCATAGCTGTGCATCAGATACCGTGGATAGCAGCATAGGAGCACCTCAGGGATCTGTCCTGCCCCTCTTCCAGTTCACTGTCTACACCTCAGACTCCAGGTACGACTTGGAGTCTGCTAGCTGCAGAAGTTTTTGGATAATTTGGCAGATGTGAGCTGTGTCAGCTGGGGTCAAGAGGCTGAGTACAGAAGAGTGGTGATCATAATTCTATCTCCTTTACCATAGCTTTGGAGAAGGGTAGGAACAGACAAGTTAGGAAAGTGTAAGGGAAAATATGAGGCTATCAGGCCGGAACTTGGAAGCATAAATTGGAACCATGTTCTCAGGGAAACGTACGGAAGAAATGTGGCAAATGTTCAGGGGATATTTGCGTGGAGTTCTGCATAGGTACGTTCCAATGAGACAGGGAAAGGATAGTAGGGTACAGATACTGTGGTGTACAAAGGCTGTTGTAAATCTAGTCAAGGAGATAAGAAGAGCTTATGAAAGTTTCAAAAAACTAGTTAACGATAGAGAACTAGAAGATTAAAGGCTAGCAGGAAGGGGCTTAAGAAGGAAATTGGGAGAGCCAGAAGGGGCCATGAGAAGGCCTTGGCGGACAGGATTAAGGAAAACCCCAAGACAGTCCACAAGTATGTGAAGAGTAAGAGGATGAGACGTGAAAGAATAGGACCAATCAAGTGTGACAGTGGAAAAGTGTGTATGGAACCGGAGGAGATAGCAGAGCTACTTAATGAATACTTTGCTTCAGTATCCACAACGGAAAAGGATCTTGGTGATTGTAGGGATGACTTACAGTAGACTGAAAAGCTTGAGCTTGGCAATATTGAGGAAGAGGATGTGCTGGGGTGTTTGAAAAGCATCACGTTGGATAAGTCACCGGGACTGGACGAGATGTACCCCAGGCTACTGTGGAAGGCAAGGGAGGAGATTGCTAAGCCTCTGGCGATGATCTTTCCATCATCAATGGGGACAGGAGAGATTCCGGAGGATTGGAGGTTTTCGGATGTTGTCCCCTTAATCTCGAAAGGGAGTGGAGATAGCCCAGGAAATTATAAACCAGTGATTGGTAAGTTGGTGGAGAAGATCCTGAGAGGCAGGATTTATGAACATTTGGAGAGGCATAATATGATTAGGAATAGTCAGCATGGCTTTGTCAAAGGCAGGTCGTGCCTTACGAGCCTGACTGAATATTTTGAGGATATGACTAAGCACATTGATGAAGGTAGAGCAGTAGATGTAGTGTATGTGGATTTTAGAAAGGCACTCAATGAGGTACCCCATGCAAGGCTTATTGAGAAAGTAAGGAGACATGGGATCCAAGGGGACAGTGCTTTGTGGATCCAGAACTGGCTTGCCACAGAAGGCAGAGTGGTTGTAGATGGGTCATATTCAGCATGGAAGTTGGTGACCAGTGGTGTGCCTCAGGGATCTGTTCTGGGATCCTTACTCTTCGTGATTTTATAATTGACCTGGGTGAGGAAGTGGAGGGATGGGTTAGTAAATTTGCTGATGACACAAAGTTTGGGGGTGTTGTGGATAGTTTGGAAGCTGTCAGAGGTCGCAGCAGGAAATTGATAGGATACAAAACTGGGCTGAGAAGTGGCAGATGGAGTACATTCCAGATAAGTGTGAAGTAGTTCATTTTGGTAGGTCCATGATGGCAGAATATAGTATTAATGGTAAGACTCTTGGCAGTGTGGAGGATCAGAAGGGTCTTGGGGTCCGAGTCCATGGGACACACAAAGCTGCTGCGTTTGTTGGCTCTGTGGTTAAGAAGGCATACGGTGCACTGGCCTTCATCAATCTGGGATTGAGTTTTGGAGCCGAGAGGTAATGTTGCAGCTATATAGGACCCTGGTCAGACCCTACTTGGAGTACTGTGCTCACTTCTGATCACCTCACTACAAGGAGGATATGGAAACCATAGAAAGGGTGCAGAGGAGATTTACAAGGATGTTGCCTGGATTGGGGAGCATGTCTTATGAGAATAGGTTGAGGGAACTCCACCTTTTCCCCTTGGAGCGACGGTGGATGAGAGGTGATCTGATAGAGGTGTATAAGATGATGAGAGGCATTCATCATGTGGATAGTCAGAGGATTTTTCCCAGGGCTGAAATGGCTAGCATGAGAGGGTGCTTGGAAATAGATGCAGAGGAGATGTTAGGGGTAAGTTTTTTTACGCAGAGAGTGGTGAGTGCGTGGAATGGCTGCCGACGATGATGGTGGAGGTGGATACGATAGGGTCATTGAAGAGACTCTTGGATAGGTACATGGATCTTAGGTAACCTAGGTAATTTCTAAGGTCGGGACATGTTTGGCACAGCTTTGTGGGCTGATGGGTCTGTATTGTGCTGTAGGTTTTCCATGTTTCTATGTTTCTGTGAACAATTTTGTTGAGTTGTGTGGGCTGAATCACCTGCAGCTCAACATTACTAAGACAATGGAGTTGGTGGTGACTTCAGGAAGGTGGAAAAACCCTGCATTCCCATCTCCATCAAGAGAACAGATGTGGAAGTGGTCCAGGACTACAAATACCTGGGAACTCACCTGGACAATAAACTGGACTGGACTGGACTAAAAATACTGAGGCTCTGTACAAAAGGGACAGAGCTGACTGTACTTCCTGAGGAGGCTCCAGTGTCATTCAACTTCTCCAGTACTATGCTGCAGATGTTCTATGACTCAGTTGTGGCCAGCATTCTATTCTATGCTGTAAACTGCTGGGGCAGCAGGCTGAGAGCAGCTGATGCCAAAAAGATCAATAATCTCGTCAGGAAGTCTGGTTCTGTTCTGGGGATGGAACTGGACTCTGTGGTAGTTGTGTCTGAGAGGAGGATGTTGCGGAAACTACAGAGCATTTTGGACAATCCCTCTCGCCCCCTCCTTGACATACTAGACAAACAGAGGACCACCTTTAGTAACAGAGTGATTCTACGAAGGTGCAGCACTGACTGCTGCAGGAGATCCTTTCTCCCTGTGGCTATAAGACTCTAAAACACCCCTTCTTAAGTATATAAGTATATGCAAACAACAGGAATTCTGCAGATGCTGGCAATTCAAGCAACACACGTCAAAGTTGCTGGTGAGCACAGCAGGCCAGGCAACATCTGTAGGAAGAGGTGCAGTCGACGTTTCAGGCTGAGACTCTTCGTCAGGACTAACTGAAGGAAGAGTGAGTAAGAGATTTGAAAGTTGGAGGGGGAGGGGGAGATCCAAAATGATAGGAGAAGACAGGAGGGGGAGGGATGGAGCCAAGAGCTGGACAGGTGATTGGCAAAAGGAGATATGAGAGGATCATGGTTCAGGAGGTCCGGGAAGAAAGACAAGGGGGGGGGGGGACCCAGAGGATGGGCAAGAGGTATATTCAGAGGGACAGAGGGAGAAAAAGGAGAGTGAGAGAAAGAATGTGTGCATAAAAATAAGTAACAGATGGGGTACGAGGGGGAGGTGGGGCCTTAGCAGAAGTTAGAGAAGTTGGAGGCTACCCAGACGGAATATAAGGTGTTGTTCCTCCAACCTGAGTGTGGCTTCATCTTTACAGTAGAGGAGGCCGTGGATAGACATGTCGGAATGGGAATGGGATGTGGAAATAAAATGTGTGGCCACTGGGAGATCCTGCTTTCTCTGGCGGACAGAGCGTAGATGTTCAGCAAAGCGGTCTCCCAGTCTGCGTCGGGTCTCGCCAATATATAAAAGGCCACATCGGGAGCACCGGACGCAGTATATCACCCCAGTTGACTCACAGGTGAAGTGTTGCCTCACCTGGAAGGACTATTTGGGGCCCTGAATGGTGGTAAGGGAGGAAGTGTAAGGGCATGTGTAGCACTTGTTCCGCTTACACGGATAAGTGCCAGGAGGGAGATCAGTGGGGAGGGATCGGGGGGACGAATGGACAAGGGAGTTGTGCAGGGAGCAATCCCTGCGGAATGCAGAGAGATGGGGGGAGGGAAAGATGTGCTGAGTGGTGGGATCCCGTTGGAGGTGGCGGAAGTTACGGAGAATAATATGTTGGACCCGGAGGCTGGTGGGGTGGTAGGTGAGGACCAGGGGAACCCTATTCCTAGTGGGGTGGTGGGAGGATGGAGTGAGAGCAGATGTACGTGAAATGGGGGAGATGCGTTTAAGAGCAGAGTTGATAGTGGAGGAAGGGAAACCCCTTTCTTTAAAAAAGGAAGACATCTCCCTCGTCCTAGAATGAAAAGCCTCATCCTGAGAGCAGATGCGGCAGAGACGGAGGAATTGCGAGAAGGGGATGGCGTTTTTGCAAGAGACAGGGTGAGAAGAGGAATAGTCCAGATAGCTGTGAGAATCAGTAGGCTTATAGTAGACATCAGTGGATAAGCTGCCTCCAGAGACAGAGACAGAAAGATCTAGAAAGGGGAGCGAGGTGTCGGAAATGGACCAGGTAAACTTGAGGCAGGGTGAAAGTTGGGGGCAAAGTTAATAAAGTCAACGAGTTCTGCATGCGTGCAGGAAGCAGCGCCAATGCAGTCGTCGATGTAGCGAAGGAAAAGTGGGGGACAGATACCAGAATAGGCACGGAACATAGATTGTTCCACAAACCCAACAAAAAGACAGGCATAGCTAGGACCCATACGGGTGCCCATAGCTACACCTTTAGTTTGGAGGAAGTGGGAAGAGCCAAAGGAGAAATTATTAAGAGTAAGGACTAATTCCGCTAGACGGAGCAGAGTGGTAGTAGAGGGTAACTGTTTAGGTCTGGAATCCAAAAAGAAGCGTAGAGCTTTGAGACCATCCTAATGGGGAATGGAAGTATATAAGGACTGGACATTCATGGTGAAAATAAAGCGGTGGGGGCCAGGGAACTTAAAATCATCGAAAAGTTTAAGAGCGTGAGAAGTGTCACGAACATAGATCGGAAGGGATTGAACAAGGGGTGATAACACCGTGTCGAGGTATGCAGAAACGAGTTCGGTGGGGCAGGAGCAAGCTGAGACAATAGGTCGGCCAGGACAGGCAGGTTTGTGGATCTTGGGTAGGAGGTAGAAACGGGAAGTGTGGGGTGTGGAAACTATAAGGTTGGTAGCAGTGGATGGGAGATCCCCTGAGCGGATAAAGTCGGTGATGGTGTGGGAGACAATGGCCTGGTGCTCCTTAGTGGGGTCACGATCGAGGGGTAAATAAGAGGAGGTATCCGCGAGTTGTTGCTGTGCTTCGGCAAGGTAGAGGTCAGTACGCCAGACTACAACAGCACCCCCCTTATCGGCGGGTTTAATAATAAGGTTAGGATTAGTGCGGAGGGAGTGGAGAGCAGAGCGTTCCGAAGGAGTGAGGTTGGAATGGGGACAAGGTGCGGTGAAGTCGAGATGGTTGATGTCCCGTCGGCAATTAGCGATAAAGAGATCCAGAGCAGGCAGAAGACCAGAGCGGGGTGTCCATGAAGAAGAGGAGGGTTGAAGACAGGAGAAGGGGTCATCGGTGGGGGTGGAAGAGTCCTTGCCGAAGAAGTAGGCTCGGAGACGGAGACGGTGGAAGAAAAGTTCCGCATCATGGCGAACACGGAACTCGCTGATGTGTGGGCGAAGGGGGACAAACGTGACGCCCTAACTGAGGACAGAGTGTTCTGCCTCCGACAGTTGAAGGTCGGAGGGGATGGTAAAGACCCGGCACGGATGACAGCTGGGATCAGAGGCGGGAGGGGGGAGGCTGGGGTTGTCAATGGAGAGGGGAGGGTTGGGGTGAGAAGAAGATGGAGCCTCTGAGGGCCCAGGAGTTGACGGTGGGATCTGAGGAAGACGGGGCTGCGGAGTGGTGGTGGGGGAAGGGGAGGCGGGAGTCACAACAGCAGCACATAAAGACCCGGCCTGGAGTTCAAGACTGGAGTTGCAGTTGGTGGTTGCGCAATCGCTGTGAAGGTGTCCATGGTCGTTGCTGGAGTCCGGGTTTTGAATATGCCCTGAGGTGTTGGAGTTGGCGAGATCAATGGCAGGAGCCGCAATCTGAAGTTCATGCCTGCTAGTTTCAGGGCCAGCAGGCTCTGGAGTCCGTAGATGTAGGATCTTGCGATCTTTGCCTAACATGACAAAGTCAAAAAAAACAGCGATTGCAGGCGTGAATCCGACGGAGGATGAAATAACAGGTAGAACCATTACAGACGGCGAAGAAAGTGTCCCAAAGGTGTGGAAGGGTCTGGGATAGGGACACCAAGTACCTCCTCACGGCGGAGAGAGTCGCCTTCAGAGCTTGACGGGAGAAGCGGCGAGAGGCAGAGTCAATAAAATGTGAGTTATATATATTGGCGAGACCCGACGCAGACTGGGAGACCGCTTAGCTGAACATCTACGCTCTGTCCACCAGAGAAAGCAGGATCTCCCAGTGGCCACACATTTTAATTCCACATCCCATTCCCATTCTGACATGTCTATCCACGGCCTCCTCTACTGTAAAGATGAAGCCACACTCAGGTTGGAGGAACAACACCTTATATTCCGTCTGGGTAGCCTCCAACCTGATGGCATGAACATCGACTTCTCTAACTTCCGCTAAGGCCCCACCTCCCCCTCGTACCCCATCTGTTACTTATTTTTATGCACACATTCTTTCTCTCACTCTCCTTTTTCTCCCTCTGTCCCTCTGAATATACCTCTTGCCCATCCTCTGGGTCCCCCCCCTTGTCTTTCTTCCCAGACCTCCTGTCCCATGATCCTCTCATATCCCCTTTTGCCTATCACCTGTCCAGCTCTTGGCTCTATCCCTCCCCCTCCTGTCTTCTCCTATCATTTTGGATCTCCCCCTCCCCCTCCAACTTTCAAATCCCTTACTCACTTTTCCTTCAGTTAGTCCTGACGAAGAGTCTCGTCCTGAAATGTCGACTGCACCTACAGATGCTGCCAGGCCTGCTGCGTTCACCAACAACTTTGATGTGTGTTGCATATAAGTATATGGTTTCATTGCACATCTGTATTTTGCACTGTTGCTTTTTAATGCACATTTTGTATTTTTTCATACCTTGATGCTTACATTTTGTACTTTAAAGTATATATTTCTGACTGAACAACCTTGCAACAATAATTTCCTTTGGGATCAATAAAATTTTATCTTATCTTGCGTGTCTTATCCACCACCTGCTCCCATGTCTTCAGGTGACCCTGATTCAGGGGCTAAGCAGGTGCTACATCTTGCCCAAGGGTGGCCTGCAGGCTAATGGAGGGAAGGAGTGCCTTATCTGCATAGTGGTGTATCTCCATCCTGCCACCCTGGCAATATAGTACAAGTTGGATTTGAGTTTTTGAAGTGATTAAGATATTTTAAAAGCAGAAGTTCAGCAAACACTAGACTCATGTTTATGACATTTTCAAACTTAGTTGATAAGGCCTTTTACATAGCACCCATAATATTGTTGTTGGTGTGGATCATGTTATTCGTAGTTGGTTAAGAGGGGACAGAAATATGCTGGATATTATTATCATGTGGTTCACACAAGCATAAGGCTAATGCTATGGGTCTGTTCAACATCTGAATGCAGTTGGCGTTGTTTTCATTTGTTTAATCATGTGCTGAGCAGCCATTCAGCAAATGATATGAATGGTTGCCACACATGAAGAAAGATATTTGATTCTTGTGTAGTTTTGGTATCTAACCAGCACCACATGATGGGCTATGGTTTCAAAGGACAATCACAGGCCACAAAGGGTCACAAACTGTCCTATTCATTTCCAAGCAGGAGATGTTGTCCTTAAATAAAACTTAATATGTTAATATTTCCAATCTTAAATTAGAAGCAATTTTATATATAATTGTATATTTTAGTACAGTGATATATAGTCTTGAAAGATAAAAAAAATGAATAGGTGGATATAGCATCTAGGTGTGTCTCTTGTCTAACAATGCTCCATAATTTTTAAGCCTAGTTTCTGTGAAAAGGAGCAAGGCACCTCTTTGGGGTCAAGGATGACTTGCTTCCAGTATAGTTCTGTGAGTTCTGAGGTGACTGATGAGGCAGGCATTGCATAAGGAGACAGGCGAGTGAGCATGCTGTGAGGTACTGTGCTCCTTCAGTCCCTGACATTAATCTTCATCTTACCTCAACTAAAGGGAACGAGACACCAGTCACCAGTCCTGACGCAGGGTCTCGGCCCGAAACGTCGGCTGTACCTCTTCCTGTAGATGCTGCCTCGCCTGCTGCGTTCACCAGCATTCTTTGTGTGTGGTGCGAGACACCAGTCTGGGTGTTTTGGTTTCTTAGTAGAAGGGTCAAGAATGTCTCTGAACAGGCACAGGACATTCTGTAAAGGGAGGGTCCACAGTGGTACTAACATCAAAGGCAGGAAGAGATAAAGTTTTGCAAGGTGAATTTAGGGAATTTGGCTGAAAGTTAAAGAGCAGAACCTCTGGAATTATAATTTCAGAATTATCCCCTAGCGCAAGCAAGACAAAAAGTAGGACAAGAGATGTGTGATTAAGGAGCTGTTGCAGAATTTTAGTACCTGCACTGTTGGGATCTGTACAAGAGCAGGTGAAATCTGTACAAGAAGGATGGGTTGTATCTTTCACCAAAGATCCTCACCACCCAGTCCATGCCCTTTTCTCACTGCTGACATCAGACAGAAGGTACAAGTGCTTCAGGACTCGCACCACCAGGTTTAAGAACAGTTACTACCCCTCAACCATCTGGCTGTTGAACAAAAGAGGATTGTTACAGTCATCTATTGAGATGTTCCCACAATTACTGATCTCCCTTTAAGGACACGGTTGGCACAATGTTGTGGACCGAGGGACTATAATGTGCTGTGAATCTCCATGTTCTATGTTCTATGATTCTTTACCTTACTATTTGATGCTCTTGTTATTTATAGTTGCATTTCAACAGTTTGTTGTGGTAATACGCTGTAAGGTTTCACTGCCAATGTAATCGTTTCTCTGTAGCAGCAATGTTTGGTTTATAACTAGAGATACTGGGGCCTTGGAATGTGGGGCTATCCAATGAGAGGGATGTTGTTCTTTCTTGTGGGTCTGGGAACAGGGATTTCGCGCTCTTTCATCAGGGAGAGATGAGGAGAGAAGACGCGAATGGAGAGAGTTGGTAGACCGCCTGACGGAGTGCACTTGGAGCGAGGGTCCAAGGGTTGGCTACGCTTGGAGGAGGTCGATGGAAAACCAGTGGACTAAACTGTGAGCTCCAATGTTGCACATTAGAGTGGGCTCTTTTTTTGTTTCTTTACTAACCATATAGTCAAAATGAGAATTATAAAGCTAAATCATTTAATCGCATATTGTGTACTGTTTGTTATTTCGGGGTACTGATTTGTAACAGGGGACACATCATGCAGCATCCACCCAAACAAGATTTCTTAAGGCTGTCTTCCCCTAGATTAAGCCACTAGCCGATCTGAGAGTTACATTGTCTTCTATGGCTCGTACTCTTCCATTGATTCTGTTTACGGTTACTATTCTATACATTTGTTGAGTATGCCTACAAGAGAAAATATCTCAGTGTTGTATGTAGTGACATATATGTACTCTGATAATAAATTTTACTTTGAACTTTAAACTTACACATTATCTGGACTTGAATTCAGCTGCCACATGTTAGGTCTGTATGCCTGCTCAGTGTGTCACATTAGCTAAACCTTGCTTCTGAAGTGAAGAAAACAGGTTAGATAATTTCCCATTTGTCCCATTTTGCATCAGGACTGCCAGACTGGGTAACAGCTTCTTCCCTCAGGCTGTGAGACTAATGAATACCCTGCCACCACCGAGGCCTTGTCACTAGGACAGCGAGCTGTTTAACTGTTCACTGTTTAGCAGTGCTACGTGATGTATTCATTTTGCATTATATTTTATAAACTTATTTGTGGTGAAAATTTGTTTTATGTGCTGTGTGTGATGTATCTTTTGTGGGTGACTGCAGTCCTGAGGAATGTTGTTTCTTTTGGTTGTATACATGTACAGTCAGATGACAATAAACTTGAACTTGAACATGAATTTGCCTTGTAGATTAGCTCCACTTCAGTGGAAACTTTGTTGCCTGATACCAGTCTGCACTGGTGTTGGGTTTGTGGTGATCCTGTTAATTATGATTACAGTTTGCATGTCATTATGCAACAGATTTAAAATGGAGAGAGCAATCAAAATAGGGAAGTATACTCCAAGCCTTTTTTAAATTGATGAAGGCTTTTGTGAGATCAGAAAAGACCACGTTAAATTATAGGTGGTGTTTCCTGCATTTCTCACGTAGTTGTCATTCAGTAAGTTCATGGTTGTTGTGTCTCACAATAAATAGAATCCATACTGTAATTAGGGGAGCAGCTGTTTGGTGATGGGGAGGAGAAATTGAAGAGAATCATGGTGCTGGCAGTCTGCATGGCAAACAACAGATATCACCTTCTAGTTACCATAGTCAGATTTGTCTTCTTTTTCTGTAGCACTTCTGCTATGTTGTTTTCTCCTCAAATGTAGGACATGAAACTGGGAAGTTGTGACTGAAGTTCCTCTCCACCAAGTTGCATTCTGCTCCCAAGGCCTTTACCACTCATTGGCCACCTTATTCGATACTCCTGCACCCCTGCTCATTAATGCAAATATCTAAGCCAACCATGTGGCAGCAACTCAACACATAAATGCATGTAGACATGGTCAAGAGGTTTGATTATTGCTCAAAGCAAACATCAAAATGGGGGAAGAAATGTGACCTAAGTGACTTTGCCCCTGAAATGATTGTTGCTGTCAGATGGAGTGGTTTGAGTATTTCAGAAACTGCTGATCTCCTGTGATTTTCATGTACCACAGTCTCCAGAGTTTACAGAGACTGGTGCGAAAAGCAAAAAAAAACATTCTGTGAGTGAAAATGATTTGTTAATGTGAAAGGTCAGAGGAGAATGGCCAGACTGGTTCAAGCTGGCAGTAAGGTGACAATAACTCAAATAACTACTTGTTACAACAGTGGTGTGCACAAGAGCATCTCCGACATCAACGCCGGAAGTGATGGGCTACAGCAACAGAAGACCACAAACAAATGTGTTGCTTATCCATTGCTGTTTGAGAGTGCTTTCTGAACTGGACAACACCTTCCCCTCCACCACTCCATCTTATCCATCATTAGCCTCCCTAGCAACTTCTGACTTTCATCACAACCAGAGGAAGAATTAACTGACCATCACTTGCCATGGTCTAGCATCTTCTCAGAATGCAGGTATTTTAAAATGGGAGAATGGGTGGTATGATTCTTAATACTGTACAACTATGTATTGAAATTGCAGTGTAGTGTTCAGCCACTAGTGACAGATTTAATTGGGAATCATTTTTTTAACTAATGACTTTCCTGCTTTGGGAACATGCTATGCCAGCAGAACTATGTGTGAGAAAGTAGAATGCATGAATTACTATATTTCCACTGCTGACAGATTAGCAATGGCATAATTGTTTGAGATGAAATACCTTTTAAGGACTTGCATAGGAAAGGCAGGCATTGGGACCAAAAGAATTTTAGTACTGCATTCCTTCATTTATTCCTCAAGTATACCTGTGAACTCATGAATAACTGTCTTGTACAAGAGTGAAAATGAAAATGGCACTTCTGGTACTGTCAGGAGGGTAATTTTCAGCTTAATCAGGACCAGCTGCATCTTGATCCATTTCTAAATCAGCCTTTTGTGTATCAGTTATTTGGATAGGCTAATGTTCATGCCCATCACTGTATCTGACCCTAGGGATGTCAGCATTCAGCTGGATTGATGACATGCCATCCTAATCATATTACAATTGAACTCAAGTAACACTGTAGTGGAATGAGAATGGCAAATTTAATGGGTAGGGTGAACGCATGTAATCTTACTGCACCAGCACTGAGACTTGAGTAATTGTGACATACAGTAGATATTCAATTTACCAAAGCTAAGAGTTTCTACTGCCTTTTGGCTTGCTGTCCAATAAAGCAGGTTTCAGCATCTACACTTACAGGAATAAAATTACATTTATGATTCATGTAGTATGTAGTGACAGCTTGGAACGGAGTGTGATCTCTGTTCGGTAACATTCAGATATATAGCTAAGTGTTACTAACGTTTTAGGCATGTAAAGAATTGTACTCTCCTGGGACCAATTACAAGATAGTAATCTCACTGTCATCTGAACACTGATATTACAGCGTGAATTTCTGTTTCATGTATCCTTTCCTTTGTTTCAACATGATGTATTACATAATCCTGCCAGTGTGCCACAGTGCTGCACCCAGGGCTTCAGAAGTAACAGTACCTCACAAGGAAAATACAGTTAAAGGACCAAGGATCCTTCAACTTTGACGTAGGTGTAGTTCAGTCCTAATTTTATATTTCTAACTCCAGACATTTATTGGAAATTGGTAATGTCACTCTTTAAAACTTCCTTCTCAATGATGTTGTATTATTTGTATTAGAGTTAGTGTGTAATTACAATAGGAGGTTTATAGGAGTTTTTTTACCATTACAGATCTGGGCATAAAAATTTATATAGAAGAACATGACAGGAACTGTGATTGATTTTAAAGCATGGTGCTTTGAGTCCATACTTGCTATCAAAATAATGGTGAAGTTACTACTACTACTATTTACCTCTTTTTGTGTAAATGTTATAGTTCTTAGAAGTAAAATGCAAATACACAGTTAAGTGCCAATACCCAAGATTGAGGTCAGAATTCTATCGATTCTGCTCTCTGCTGAGAAAACTATAATCTTGCCGCCTGTGCTGTAGTTGACAAGCACCGAATATCATTAAGTTCTGTATTTGTATGATGGATGCAAACCAAATCCAATGCGCATATTTATGGTTAGTAATTAGTTCTATAAGTACTCTCTTAATAATAGCCAGTAAGTGATAATTATTAATTACTGTCAATCAAAAACTCTAAAATCAAAATATCATATTACGAATACGGAGCCTCATTCTTCATTTCTTAATTTTGTTTTAGAAGATATTGAAATCAGCAAGTTTTAAATTAAAACTTTCTTCTCTTCTCTCACTTAGTCTTTTCGTATTATCTTTTATTCCTAATTTATCATTAGATTTATCCTATCAAATCTCGCTCCTTCTCAACTAGTTTATTTTATATTGCTTAAATCTTGTTGATTAGAAAGATATCTTGTTTATGCACTTCACTTTCCTGATAAAGTTCAAAGGAAATTTATTATTAAAGTACATATATCACCATATAATACTCTGAGATTCATTTTCATATTAGTCTTGATTCTTCTCTGCCAACTCTTTTTATGCTGCTGTGAAAATAGAAGATCGTTGGATTCTCTTTTGCATTCATTTCCTACATTCTCCAATTTTTTGTACCTTGTACTCCCCTTTTACATTCTCCTGCATGCATTTGAAATTCACCCTAATTCTCCCTTGTATTATCAAGCCGACATGTCCTCATGTCTAATTGCTCTGAATTCTATGAAGCTCTGAGTTTGATTACCCTTCCCTTTCCCACTTGTAGGAATGTGGAGTTAAATGGAATACGTAGCACAGAAACAGGGCATTTATGTGAAGGAGCTTGTGCTCCATTTGAACTTCCACATGGGGCTCTTCGTCTGAACATCTCAGCATTTAAATCCTTAATTTTCAAGTAAGAGCCGCATGCTAATGTAGCAGATACCACATCAATTTACGGCACCCCACTGATCAGGATTCACTTCGTACCACTCTGTAAGGAGTCTGTACGTTTTCTTTGTGATTGTGTGGGTTTCCTCTGGCTGCTCCAGTTTCCCCACATTCCTAAGATGCACCATTAGGGTTAGTGAGTTGTGGGCATGCTCTGTGGCTGCCCAGCACAATCCTCCCTGACTTGATTTGACATTAGCATTTCACTGTATGCTTTGATGTTTTGATGTACATGTGACAAACAATACTGATCTTTAATCTCTCTTTTCTTCAGTTTGTCAACTTTTTATTTTTCTTAATAAAATGAAATATCTTGCAGTGAGTTATTTAAATTTCTTTATTATATATTCTCTATGCTTCTGGAATTGAGGGAATCATCCTTATTAATGATGATCTTACTCTCCCAACTTTATGTCATCTGCCAAATGGAGGTTGTGGTTTGATTTCCAAGTTTAGATCATTAATCTAAATTGTGGATCCAGTTTTAATGCTTCTGGGAGTCTCTGTACATTTTCTGTCTCTCTGCTTAACCACAGGCACCATTTACCCATTCCTTTTAGTTTCTATTTTGAATCAAGCTACTTATTCAGTGAGTCTCTGTACACTTTTGATTTATAAATGCTTTTCTTTTTTCCCCTCTCTTACTATTTATTTCATTATGTTTCTCATATAAATGTTAGTTGAATAGTTGACATTCCTTACCCATACATATGGGTGTTATGTTAGGAGTGTATTGAAGCTTTATTCAAACAATCACCTTGCTAAATGCATTGTGCTCTGGAGTGCCACATGTTACATGCCATCATGTGGTAATGAAGTTTATTTGTACAATTGTTTATATTGTTATTTGGGATACACAACTCTTTTACAGTCATAGATTCATACAGCACAAAAACAGGCCCTTTGGTATTAAATCAGTACCAACCATCAAGCATTCTTTTATGCTAATCCCATTTTATCCTCCCCACATTCCAGCACAAAACTGCACATCCCTCTATCCTAAGTCCTTTTACTAATACTTGATGCTAAGTATTCTATGTTTTGGTGATTCAAGTGTTCATCCGGATCTGATCACCATCATCTTCCAGTAAATCAGAGAAGGAAACATCAATTTGAACAACACACATAAAAGTTGCTGGTGAACGCAGCAGGCCAGGCAGCATCTGTAGGAAGAGGTGCAGTCGACGTTTCAGGCCGAGACCCTTCGTCAGGACTAACTGAAGGAAGAGTTAGTAAGGGATTTGAAAGTTGGAGGGGGAGGGGAAGATCCAAAATGATAGGAGAAAAGACAGGAGGGGGAGGGATGGAGCCAAGAGCTGGACAGGTGATTGGCAAAGGGGATATGAGAGGATCATGGGACAGGAGGTCCGGGAAGAAAGACGGGGGGGGGGGGGACCCAGAGGATGGGCAAGGGGTATATTCAGAGGGACAGAGGGAGAAAAAGGAGAGTGAGAGAAAGAATGTGTGTATAAAAATAAGTAACAGATGGGGTACGAGGGGGAGGTGGGGCATTAGCGGAAGTTAGAGAAGTCGATGTTCATGCCATCAGGTTGGAGGCTACATCGGTTTCTCGAACTTCTGGTAATTGCCCCCCCCCTTCACCATTCCCCATTCCCATTTCCCTCTCTTAACTTATCTCCTTACCTGTCCGTCTCCTCCCTCTGGTACTCTTCCCCCTTCCCTTTCTTCCATGGTCTTCTACCATCTCCTATCAGATTCCCCTTTCTCCAGCTGTTTATCTTTCAGCAACTTCCCAGTTCTTTACTTCACCCCTCCTCCTTTTCTGGTTTCACCTATCACCTACCACCTTGTACTTCTTTCTCTCCTCCTTATTACTCAGACTCTTTATCTTATTTTCCAGTCTTTATGAAGGGTCTCAGCCCAAAAGGTTGACTGTATACTCTTTTCCATAGATGCTGCCTGGCCTGCTGAGTTGCTTCATTATTTATTTTTTTCCACATAAAATGCGGAATGTTGTCCCATGTTCAAGTTATGCCTTTGCTGATTTTCAGGCTAGGTAGCATCCATTAGGAAATTGTATCTTAGTACTATTCATTTACTATATGACATTTTTCCAGGAACAGAGATGTACCTCATGATGTTCTAAGGCAAATGGAGTCTTTATTTCCGCTCTTCCCATTATAAATTGGAATTTTGGTGTGATGTATCAAAAAGGCAGTATTAAGGACCCAGACATGCTCTCTTCTCATTGAATCTCAGGGAGTAGATTCAGGAAACTGAAGGCACATTGATTCAGGAATAGCTTCTTTGCCTCTGCCATCAGATTTCTGAATGGACATTGACCCCATGAACACTACCTCACTACTTTTTTCTCTTTTTGCACTACTTATTTAATTTAACTTTAAAAGTATATATCTAACTGTAATTTATAGTTTTATTATCATGCATTGCAATATACAGCTGCCATTTAGCAATAAATTTCATAGCATATGCCAGTGACATTAAACCTGATTCTGACACAATGATTTGCTGACATTGGCAGATCTTATTGGGCAGGTTCAGGTTCAGAACTTAGACAGTTCAAATTTCTCTAGGATCTGCATATGATGTCTTTGTCCTCAGGGAGATCAAATTGCCAGATATTTTCTGTGACCAGTTCTCTCTGGAGAGAATATTCTTTGTGAAAAGGTCTACCCTGTACGTTCCTGTCCCCTTAAACTTGCACGCCATCCTACAACAGTTGCTGTGTGTCATTATTGCAAAAACCACACAAGCACCAGACGAATGGAAATAGAATCATAGTTATACAGCATTCTTTTATCCTAATCTAAACTGCACATCCCTCTATCCTAATCCCTTTTACTAATACCCAAGTACCCAGCATTCTATGCTTTGGTGCTTCAAATGTTCATCTCGATACCATCACCCTTATCATAGAAGGGAAGCATTGATTGCAGAGACAACATCAGAGTCCCTGGTAGTTTAACACCTACAAAATTATAGCCCTCAGTCCTGTCCAATTTACTCTTTTCGCACTAGAATTCACAGCACTAATTTACTGTATTTCACTGTAATCAATTGTGAAAGCTCAAATAGCATATAATAATTCTGCACACCGTGGGATGACACTCCAGTGAATGATTCTATGACCCTTTAGCATCGCTGGCTTGTGACCAATGATATGTTATTCTTGATAAGTGATAGCTTGCTTAAGCAACGTAACCACAGTACAAAATACATTTTGTGTGGATCAGCTCAACAGTGCATGTGTAAATTGGTCAAGCAATTGACTCCTTTGGACTGCTGCTCAATATCATTAGTGGTTAGTCAGCATTGTAAGTGTAGCTGCTGAGAATAAAAAATGATCAAATTTGTCATTCAGCTGTCTTGAAAATACATTTAAGGATTGACATTCCAAGCCTGTGAAGTGCACCAACCTTTGGCACTGAATAAATCTTCCAGAGATCCCCGATGAAGCCTATGGTAAACCAGTACTCCAATTGTCCATTTCCAGAAACAATCAGGAACTGCCAGTAGTGTGACAGCAACAGATTTGACTCACCTGCAAACAGTCTAAGGTTTATGACAGCCAAACTGTTTTATTATTCTGTAGCTGTTTTCCTCTGTTTACTATTGACGTCAAACAACACTCTATCCCGCCTTATGACCTCTAATCCTGATATTATTTCTTTAGACAATTTCTTTCCTCTATTTCTGTCTAAAACTCCTTTTGCCTCACTGTCTCATTTACCGTTCTGAAAAGGGGCTTGCCTGTATACATTGTCTTTAATGTAGACACAGTGGTGCAACTATTAGAACCTACAGTGACAGGGATCTGGATTCAATACTGACCATGTGGACCTTCTTGTCTTCCCCGTGATCACATGGGCTTCTTCTGGGTGCTCTTCTAACTCCCTCATCCCAAAGATATGCAGGTGAAAGATTGATTGCACTTTGTAAATCCCTCCTGGCCTGCAGGTGTGGGGTAGAACCTGGAGGGGAATTGTTAAGAATATTTGGAGAATGAAAAGTAGGATTCATGTAGAATTATTATTAGGGAGTGTTTGAATCACAGATCAATGAATTAAAGGACTTGTTTCCATGCATTTTCTCTCTATGACGTTCAGCTAGGGGTTCCCAACCTTTTTATGCCTTGGAGCCTTACCGTTAGCCAAGGAGTCTATGGACCCCAGGTTTGGAAACCCTGCTCTAGACAGAACTCTAAAGTATTCCAGAGAGGTATAATGAAATAATATATATTTTCTTTGGGAAAACAAAAGGGCTACTTGAGTTTATAGCAACTCTGGGGTCCATCCCACACTCCTGCCTAATTAACTACAACTTATTCTTTCAAACACATGCGCTTCATATCCCACTGCTTCTCCCACCTGCTACCTATACTAATGGTAAGGTGTAATTGCTAATTAGCCTAATCACTAGCACATTGATAGGATGTAGAAGGAAACACAAGCAGGGTCAGAGGTGAGAACTGAATGCAGATTTCTGGAACTGCACCATCTGCAGTGTCACTGTGCCACCCCAAGTGAAAATGTGCCAAACATGATGATGTGGGGATAAAGGGTTTTACAGGGTGCAAGAACTCAAAGATATTACTAAAGGAATCCTCTATGGGACCCATGTTGCTGAAGCTGCACCTACCAATATGTGCTATGTGTGCCTTGTGCTGTGTATGACTGTTGGTACTGCGTTTTGTTTATTTGTTTATTGAGATACAGCATGTAATAGACCTTTCCTGCCCTTTGAGTTGCGACGCCCAGCAACTGCCAATTTAACCCGAGCCTGATCATGGGACAATTTACATGACCACATAACCTACCAACCGGTATGTCTTTGGACTGTGGGAGGAAACCAGAGCACCTAGAGGAAACCTATGCATTTTCCACCTTGGCCCCAGAGTGACACTGTTTTGTTTGGCTGTATTCATGTATGGTTAAATGACAATTAAACTTGAACTTGCACCATGATGTGAGAAATATCAATGGAGGAGCATGGGTGTGGATGATGCAGGCAATAGAGACATAGAGGTGTGGAAGCTAGCTGTTGGATGGCAATGTCAAATAAGTGCACTGATGGCCAACATCAGAGTACAGTGGCAATGGAGATTAGGAAAGTTGGATCTCAAGAGGATCTTAAACACAGTTCAAGGCATTTGGCACCTAAGGTACATAGCTATAGAAAGTACAGAGATAATGTATTAGTGGAACCTAGTGAAGATATGGATATGTTTGGGGTGGGTGAAAACTTGTAGCTGGTGGTCTGGGGACAAAGTTTGTGGCGGCTGGTAGCCAAGTTTAGATCAGCAAACCTAAAGGTGGAAAGGACATGGCTGGGATTATTGCGAGGTTTAGCAGGTCATTGTAAAGAAGCTTTAAATCTCTTTTCCCCCATCAAATTCTTCAATTCCCTTTTATTTTGCTTTTTCACCTATATCCTAAGAAAGGAAAAAAGAGAATGGAATTGACTCCATAATACCCTGAGCCTAATTACAACACAAGATAATGACAGATTTTCTGTTTTCTATTCCAAGAATCTAGACTTGATCTCAGTTTTGAAAGTACTCACTGTCTGTGTATTTAATGTCTTCTGAAGCAGAAACTATAGTTTTTCATTTTTCTACTCATCTCAGATTTATTTTCAGCTCTATCTACTTTCTCTTTATCTGTGTTGTCTTCGTTTACTATTTTTTCTAAAAAACCTCTTTCTTCTGATTCCTCACCCTTCTTTCTTTGATTTTTGTTGTCCCTTCATGTGTACAGGAGAGGAGCTGCACAAAGTTGAAAATCTGCCAAAACCAGACCACAGTGACAAACTATTTTAACATCCCTGTTGCTTTGGTTCAGCTCAGGCATCAGATAAACACACTGCCAGCAGTGATCTGCTGTGAAACTCATAGACCTTGATCAAAATATATATGGCCCACTCAGTAGCTACTTTAGCATGAAATCAAAATAAATTGCATTTTACTTTCATGTATTTGTGGGATTTGACTGATGACCACCCAGAATGCAGTAAACCACTGTCTTGATTGAAGACAATAATGAGATTAAAAAATACTTAACAAAAAGTGTTTCCAGTAAGCTTGCATAGTGGATGTATAACTGACAAATAAAACTTCAAAATAGATAAATATGAAATGGTGCATCAGAATCAGGTCTAATATCCCTGATACATTTGTCGTTACATTTGTTGTTTGTGGCAATAGTACACTACAATACATAATAAAAAAATATAAATTACAATAAGAAATATATTTTAAAATTAAATTAAGTTAAGTAGTGCAAAATGAGAGCAAAAAAGAAAAAAGTAGTGAGGTAGTATACATGGGTTCATTGTCCATTCAGAAATCTGATGGCAGAGGGGAAGAAGCTGTCCCTAAAATATTGAATGTGTGTGTTCAGGCTTTTGTACTTCCTCCTTGATGGTAGCAATGAGAAGGGGGCATGTCCTGGATGATTGGGGTCCTTAATGATGGATGTCTGCACATTTGACGCATCACTTTTTGAAGCTGCCGTCGATGCTGGGAAGTCTAGTGCCCATGACAGAGCTAGCAGGGGGAGTTTGCAGCATTTTCTGATTTATTAACATTCATTTCACATTAATATTAACATTAATTAATAGATTTAATAATAATATTAACATTAATGTGAATATTAACATTGGTGTGAATATTAAAGTCACACCTCAGTCATACTTAAACAATGGGATAGATAAGCAAAATAGTCTAGACACAGCTGCTCAAATTACTAAACATTATGACACTAATTAATAAAACCATAATTATATCAAAACTTCATTAATTTTCATTTAATACCCTGTGTAAGCTGCACATTTTGTTGATCCCTATATTAAATCCTGTATGGAGGTACTGGAGAAAGTGTAAGAAATGTTTATTATGGTGGTATCAAAGCAGTTACAATTAGCATGTACAATCTAATAGAATAGAACTTTTTGTTTCAGAAGAGACTGAAGGGACCTAACTGAACTTTTTCACTTTATGGGAAGTTTTGGTAGACTTATTGATTGTGTATATTTTACTTCTGTAATGAGTTGCTGAGATGAATAATATAAATTACATTTAAAGATAATGTAGATAAAGATATGAAGGAGAAAGAAGATCAATGTAAGAGCAATAAAACCAACTTGAATGTCTTTTGCCAAATGGCATTTCTATGAGCATTAAATATTACATAAGGTAAGATTTGTACACCAGCTTAAGAATTTTATTTCAGGGATATGAGATTCCAGTGGAGATCAATGAAAATTGAGATATTCATGACTGCAATTTATTGTGTCCAGGAAAATTTAAAATTAATGTGTGGTTAAGAAAAACATGCAAAGTCAACAAGGAAGGTTTCAAAGCAACAAGTGGCTGCAGAAATAGTGAAAATATTCCGTTTATCTGAAGAAGGGACACCACAGTAGCGTAGTGGTTAGCGTGACATAATTACAGCTCGGGGCATTCCGAGTTCAATTCCAGCGCCATTTTATAAGGAGTCTTTTTACACCCTCCCTGTGAGCTTTCCTGGGTCCTCAGCTTTTCTTCCATAGTCCAAAGATATACCGGGTAGGTTAATTGGTCATTGTAAAATTGTCCCATGATTCGGTTTGGGCTAATCGGGGTTGTGGAGTTGTTGGGGCAGGGAGGCGTGACTGAAAGGGCTGAAAGGGCCTACTCTGCACTGTATTGCTACAAAAAAACTTAAAAACTGAAAGAAATTGCAGGTTATTCACAACTGCGTAGAAAACTGCTTCTAACAGCTAACAGCTGTGAATAATGGTGAGGTAGCACCGAGTAACAACAGGAAGCACAAAGGTCACTCCAGATATCAGAATCAGGTTTATTATCACTGGCATGTGTTATGAAATTTGTTAACTAAGATTAGTTGGGGAAAAGGAAGAGATAGATTATTGTGAGATTCCAACAAATAGCAGTAACAAAGAACAAGAGAAATGAATCTTGATGTTATACTGATCAGGATTTGACAGGTCTTTGCATGTGGGTGCCGTGATCATCACTATCAATTGAGTGAGTGGGTAATCTGGTAGAACTTGGGAAATAGTGGTGTGTACTATTGTTTCTTCAGGAAAAATATTTTGGGATGCAGTCTTTCAGTATTTTGAAACATAATATCTGCCAAATTCAAAAAGTGTGGAAATACAGGAAACATTGGAAGTAATGTTCCCAAAGATTTCCTTAATTGGAGTTCGTCTTTTTTCTTCCTGAAAAGCTAAATTCATATAAATTGATAGGGATATGATGTCACAGGTAGATGGAGTCGTAAAGAGAGCTTTTGGCACATTGGCCCTCATAAATCAAAGTATTGAGTACAGGAGTTGGGATGTTATGTTGAAGTTGTATAAGATGTTAGTGAGGCCTAACTTAAGTATTATGTACAGTTCTGGTCACCCTCCTACAGGAAAAAAGTCAATAAATTGAAAGAATACAAAGAAAATTTGCAAGGATGTTTCCAAGATTTGAGGACATGAGTTATAGATAGAAAAGGCTTAGGAGTTTATTCCCTAGAGTGTAGGAGAATGAGGGGAGATTTGATAGAGGTGTACAAAGTTATGAGGTGTATAGATAGGGTAAATGCAAGAAGGCTTTTCCACTGAGGTTGCATGAGACTAGATCTAGAAGTCATGGTTTAAGGGGAACTTCTTCACTTAGAGGGTGGTGAGTGTGTGAAATCAGCTGCCAGCATGCTCAATTTAAAAATTAAGAGAAGTTTGGATAATTATGTGGATGGGAGGGATATGGACGTCTATGAACCAGGTGCAAGGCAATGGAAATAGGCCAAATAATAGTTTGGCATGGACTGGATAGAACAAAGGACCTGTTTCTGTAGTACCCTATGACTCTATGAATATTTACTCAACAGTTCTATTATTGTATAATATGGCATCCAAAATAGAAAAAAAATAAATAAATAATCTATGTTTTTACCCTTGTGACATTTCCCATCTTCCCACATGGTTACTAATGAAATTGGTGTGTACTATTTGTCTTTTAGCTCTCACTTGATATTCTCTCAACTTAGAGTTACGGAGTAATAGAGCCTAAATCTGTCTCCAAACTATAATGTGAAGACTAGAAGCAGGTTTAAGGTCAGTACGAGTGTTGTGGGGAACAGATGACAGACTATTGATTAAATACTTAAGAATGCAATAGCTTAGGAATTGAGTCTGAGAATGTTTGGTGTTTACACATATAAGTTCAATGTAGCCCTTTCCAATTAAGTTTACCTTTCCAACATTAATGTGTCAGTTCCTATTAGCCAGTTCAAAACCACATTTCTACTTGAAGCTGAAGTCCAGCCCTTCCCAGCTTCAAAGAACCAACTCTGAAGGCAGCCAACCAGCCAAAAGTGATGAGGTACTCATTAGTACTGCAACTGAAATAATTCACTAAAACTGCATATGAACAATTTTAATCACAGCTTCTCACATTTATCTCTAAACTAGTTAATTTATATACAGTAATACTATGGATTTAAAATTCATCTTAGTGCAGTCAAAAGCCCAATTGAAAAATACAGCATCAGTGTAGAAATAAGTGATGCATAAAACTTAAAACTGATTATCAAAGAAAATTGCAGATGCAGGAAATTTGAAATTAAGACATAAAGCTCTGGATACATTGATCAGGTTAGGTAGAATCTGTTGAAAGAGAAACAAATAACTTTTGGTTTTAATAGTCATCATCAAAAATGGAGAAGTAAGAAAATTAGTAAGTTTTAAGTTGCACCGTAGAGAAGATTGTGGAGGAGTGGGTAGGGTAAAGGAAATATCTTTGTGATGGTGAGGCCAGGGTTGCTGTGGTGATAGGCTGTTTATAAAACTAATCATAGATTAATGAGGTGTTATGAACCCACAGGTTTTGTTTACTGTTGACTGTGGCTTTAAGCGCCTGAATGAGGCGGGACTTTGATGTCAGTCACAGGTTGCAGGAGTTTGCTTCAGATTTTTACACAGAGAGACAGAGAGAGAGAGAGACCTTCAGTTGTAGTAGAGAGAGAGAGAGAGACTGGGGAAGCCGGTAGCTTCAGCTTGTCGCAGCTGAGGCTTGGAACTCTCCTACGCCCACAAGGGTAGGTTAAACATCGGCACGCGGTGCACAACGAATATGTGACTGTCACTTTGGATGATCCATAGGAGTGGATTTTGGGGATATCTTGTGGACCACTTGTGTAGCCTTTGCCTAGGTATATTGTGTTCTAACCACTGGAAGACGATATTCCTGTGACAGGTCACTTTCGGTGATAATTCGCATGTGGATTTGGAACGACACAACGGACAAGATCTATGGCAACTGTTATCTCATTTTACCATCATGGAATCTGTGGAATACTTCGTATTTACCTTCTGTCTCCATTACAACGTGGATTACAAATATCTCTCTCCCATCATTTATCTTGTGGATTACTGAACTTTCCTACTTTACCAGCTCAAGACTCTAAACCTTGTTCCCCCAAGCTCAATAGTTTGGGAGTTATATTTACACACATATATACACATAATACTGTTAACTTTTGTTTATCTTGGTTACTATATTATAAGTAGATACTAATAAAGATGGTGGTTTTGATATTAAAACCTGACTCACTGTGAAATCTCTTGCTGCTGGTTCGTTTCTAAAATGTTACAGTTCGTAACAGAGAGAAGCGAGAGAGAGAGAGTGAGAGTGAGAGAAATCACAGTAGCACGCAGAAACTGTGAAATACAGAGCTATATTTCGAGTCATTCAGAGAAATAGACCCTTCAACCCATTAATTCTACACTATCAAGCACTTGTTCGCATTAATCCAACACAAATTCCATTTTATTCTCCTCACATTCCCATCAACAACTCCAGATTCTAAAATTTCTCTATACACGAGGAGTAATTACCTGTGGTTAACTCATCTACATAGGACTGAAACCAAAAGCCCAGAAAATCAGCAAGTCTGAAAAGATATAAGTTAATACCACAAGTTGAAAACTTTAAAGCAGAAGCAGTCTTTTCCAGTTCTAATGAAGAGTTTTTTGATCTGTTTTTTCTCCTGTTTTTCTTTTTACCAATGCTGCCTGACCTGCTCAGTGTTTCCTGCATCTTTAGAATTTATTACTAGTATGTGTTGATTAACTCAGTTAATCTCAAATGAAATAGCACTTGCAATATTTTTATTAGTGTCAATGATCCTATATCAGATATAACAAAATCAAATAGATTCTTTTTTCTGATCGGTGGGAATTTTTCCAAAGGTTGTTTAAGTGAGATCAGATCTAGGCCTACCTGTGATGCTTCTCTTGATCAAATAGCAACCTTAAATTTAATCTTTCAGCAATTTTTCCAAGATGTTGGAATTTCTGAATTGTCCATGAACACTACCCTATTATTTCTTTTGCACTATTTATTCAGTTTGTAATTTATAGTAATTTTATGTCTTTGAATTGTACTGCTGTAGCAAAAGAACACACTTCACAACGTATAAATCAGTGATAATAAACCTGATTCAGATTCAGAATAATTTATTTATCATGTGTGCATCAAAGTATACAGTAAAATGCTTCATTTGTGCTAACAACCAAAACAGTTTAAGAATGAGCTGGAGGAAGCCCAGAAGTGCTGCCATGCATTCCGGTACCAACATTTCACGTCCACAATGTTCTGTAAGAAGGAGAATGACAACACCAACATCAAAAACAACAACAGCCAAATAAGCCACTTTCCCTCCTCCCACCTACCCTCTCACAAATATAGACAGGCCTCCAACCTCAGCATGGGCTGCTTCTGGGCCTTTGACCTCCAGACCCTGGTCAGTACTTGCAGACTTGTAGACATAGGGCCTCCAACCTTTGGATACACTAACTCAGAGGCCTCAATCTCTGGACTTGCATGGACGTTTGACTCTGGGACTCGACAAACAGGATTAGGGGAGGGGATCACCCAGCGTCTTCCTCAGTACCTGCTTGCCAGTCACAGTCCTTGACCATAGGCATTGTTGGCTTCTGAACACAGAGCACTCTGGCCTGGACTCCAACCATTGGCCTTGTCCCTGACTCTTCATTTACTGTCTCTATCCCCTAACTCTGCTTCATCCCTGCCCCTAAACCCTAACTTCACCCCTAGCTCCCTAGGCTGATCCTAAAATCAATCCTACAAACTTAAAATTAAACTAAGCCTGAATGGAGATCTTAACAAATTCTGAAAATTAGTGGAAAACTGAGGACAATAAAGATCACGCTAAGAAATTTAATAACATGATAAGAAATGAAGTGATAAAGAAATGGAAAGCATTTACATATGCATCATGCATAAATGACACTCCCAATGCAAATAGACAAAAAATATTAAGGAGATTATGGCAGATACAATGGGAGTGTCTTTTGCCAATTGAGTCAAAACAGGAATACCATTAAAGGACAGGGTTAATTAAATGAGCATGATACATGCATTTTTTGTTCTCAAAATGATTTGTGCATAGAATAGGCAATATGTTTTTCAGTCAACTGTAAAATGAAACTGCAAAAATAAAAACTCCAAAATAGTGATTGATTTTGAACTCAATAATTCAGCCAGCATAAGTATTATAGAACATGTGGTCATAGTGTGTGTTACAGGTAATGTAAACAAACAGCTTAAAATTCAGACTATGAGATTCGCAAATCAAATACAGCTTGCTAAAATTCTGAGTTCTGCTCAATGATCCATTAGCAGTTGCCACCATTGACTATGATGATGCTTGTCAAGGGTCTTTTTCTTATAGAACATTCATTTGCCTTCAGAGTTTCTACCATCATTTATGCATGACGCACATGAATTCTGATTGTAGTCTGCCACTTCCCTCACTTCGGCTCTTAATCACTGAGTGGTCTTCATTACTGCTGCATCTCACAGCTAACCTATGAACATGATTCCATTCTTTTTCTGTGCAGCTCTTTTGTCACAAAACAGTCTGAAATTTGAATGAATTCAACATATGTGATGAAAGTTCAGTAGGATACAGAGCAAGCAACTATCAGCTTATAGATCAATAAATATAGGGGTGTATGCCTAAGGCACATATCACTTTGGGTGCAATATAATTTTGTTGTGGGCTATAATAATTGTCTAATACTGGAGTGAGTGCATTTAAAGTGGGAGGGAGTAATTTCTTCCAATATTTTTATTAGTTTCTACATAGAAGAATACAGAGTACAAGAACGTGTATATAAAAGGTCAAAATAAATTTTTAAAAACTACCAATTACGTTATATCTATTCATAATAACAATCTCATCACCCTGTATTCATGTAAGTTAGTTAATAGTTATATTGAAATATACTAATTTATTACAAAAAGAGAATCTAAGCCCTACCAAGACCGAAACTGTTTATTAAGGAGAAAAAAGGTAAAGTACCTTCTCGTGTAATAAAAAATTAATAATAGCCAACAGCTAATACTTCATTGCTATGTGCTCGCCATTCCCTCATACAATTTAAGGTGGTAGATGGAGTCCATATGACTAAAGATAAGCTATCTCATTTTTATTCGGATATATCTCCCTACTGTGACAGTTGTAATTATGGAGAAGCTTCATCAATTTGTATGTTTTGGACTTGTCCGGTCTTGGAAAATATTGGAAGGAAGTTTTTCAAAATTTTTCTTTACTTTTCAAAGTCATTTTTAAGCCTAATCCTCTGATGGCCCTATTTGGTATTGTTGCAGTGTAAGATATCAAGCTGAAGACATCTGATTTACATATTTTGGCCTTTAGCTCTCTTATAGCTAGGAGGGCACTTTTGTTTAAATGGAAAGATGTTTTTTCCTCCTACTCATGCTCAATGGCTATGCGACGTTATGTCATGCTTAGATTTAGAGAAGATTCGTTGTTCAATTTTTGAATCTCGTCAAGACTTCCAGACATTGTGGGGACCCTTTCTGAATTATTTTCAAAATTTTCAAAACCCTCAATTTGTTGTTTAAATTCAGATGTTGGGAGGGAGTAAATTCAAAGGAAATGAGAGTGGTAGCTATTTTACACAGAGTGGTGGGTGCTGCAGTCTGTTGCCTAGAGTGGTAGTAGAGGCAGATACATCAGCACAGAAATGTGAGGAAAATGGAAGGATGTGGACATTGCTTAAGCAGAAGAGATGAGTTTAGTAGATGGCCATTTGATTACTATTTTAATTGGTTTGGCATAACACTGTGGGCTGAAGGGCTTGTTTCGATACTGTTCTGTGTTCTATGTTCTATGCAGCTATAAGGTTTCATTATGATAACAGGTTGTGTTGAGCAGACATTCATTTCCTTGAATTTAAAGGATTAAGGAGCATTTGAGTAAAGTATTTGGCAATGAAATCAGTTGGTAAGGTAGATGGAGGAAACTATTTTCTCTTTGAGAGAAGTCAAGAATATAGAGACAAACATGTGGGTTTGATATCAGAAACCATTTCTTCATATAAGAGCCAGCAGAAATATAAAACTTCCCGAAATCTAAGTCTCAATGCAGAGTATCAATCCAAAACATTGAAAGTTCCTTTCGTCATTTTACCTGCTCAGTTCCTCCCACAGATTTGGAGAAAATCTAAAATTCTATCTGCATTAGAGCTGCTGAGGTTAGATTACTTGAAATTGATAAAACTGAGATGGTTATTTGTTTTCCTTCTGTTAAAGAAGGAAAATAAGACATGCAAAAATGGGACAAATTAATCAATAACTTACCATGTTACCTTACAGAAAGTAATGATTTTATGTGACAAGACCATAAGACCACAATATATGGGAGCAGAAGTAGGCCATTTGGCCCATCGAGTCTGCTCCGCCATTCAATCATGGGCTGATCCATTTCTTCCAGTCATCCCCACTCCCCTGACTCCACCCCATACCCTTTGATTCCATGGATAATTAAGAACCTATCTATCTCTGCCTTAAATACACCCAGTGACTTGGCCACCACAGCTGCTCATGGTAACAAGTTCCAGAGATTTACCACCTTCTGACTCAAGTAATTTCACCGCATCTCAGTTCTAAAAGGATGTCATTCAGTCCTGAAGTTGTGCCCTCTTGTCCTAGACTCCCCTACCATGGGAAATAACTTTGCCATAGCTAATCTGTTCAGGCCTTTTAACATTCGGAATGTTTCTATGAGATCCCTCCTCATTCTCCTGAACTCCAGGGAAAACAGCCCAAGAGCTGCCATATGGTAACCCTTGTATGGTTACCCTTTCATTCCTGGAATCATTCTCATGAATCTTCTCTGAACCCTCTCCAATGTCAGTATATCCTTTCTAAAATAAGGAGCCCAAAACTGCACACAATACTCCAAGTGTGGTCTCACGAGTGCCTTATAGAGCATCAACATCACACCCCTGCTCTTATATTCTATACCTGTAGAAATGAATGCCAACGTTGCATTTGCCTTCTTCATAACCAACTCAGCTTGGAGGTTAGTCCTTCTTGCACAAGAACCCAAGTCCCTTTACATCTCTGCATTTTGTATTCTCTCCCCATCTAAATAATAGTCTGCCCATTTATTTCTTCCACCAAAGTGCATGACCGTACACTTCCCAACATTGTATTTCATTTGCCACTTCTTTGCCCATTCCCCTAAACTATCCAAGTTTCTCTGCATGCTCTCTATTTCCTCAACACTACCTGCTCCTCCACGTATCATTGTATCATTAGCAAATTTAGCCACAAATCCGTTCATACCATAGTTCAAATCATTGACATACATCGTAAAAAGCAACAGTCCCAACACCGATCCTTGTGGAACTCCGCTGGTAACCGGCAGCCAGCCAGACTAAGATTCCTTTATTCCCACTCTCTGTTTTCTGCCGACCAGCCAATGCTTCACTCGTGCCAGTAACTTTCCTGTAGTTCCACGGGCTCTTGCTAAGCAGCCTTGTCAAAGGACTTCTGAAAATCCAAGTACACCACGTCTACTGCATCTCCTTTGTCTACCCTGCTTGTAATTTCCTCAAAGAATTGCAGTAGATTTGTCAGGCAGGATTTTCCTTTCAGAAAATCATGCTGGCTTTGGGCTATCTTGTCATGTGCCTCCAGGTTATCCGTAATCTCATCCCTAACAATCGATTCCTACTACTTCCCAACCACTGTTGACAGGCTAACAGGTCTATAGTTTCCTTTCTGCTGCCTCCCTCTCTTCTTAAGTTTCCTTCTGCAAATTTTTAAAAGTTTCCCAATCCTCTATCTTCCCACTAGCTCTGGCTTCCTTGTATGCCCTCTCTTTTGCAATTTTCCAGTCGTCTGGTACAATGCCAGAATCTATCGATTCTTGAAAGATCATTGTTAATGCCTCTGCAATCTCTCCAGATACTTCCTTCAGAACCCAATGGTGTATTCCATCAGTTCCAGGAGATTTATCCACCCTCAGACCATTAAGCTTCCTGAGCACCTTCTCAATTGTAATTTTCATAGTCATAGTCATATTTATTTATCCCGGGGGAAACTGGTCACTGTACAAACTTCACCCCTGACACTCTTGAATGTCCGGTATACTGCAGACTTCTTCCACTGTGAAGACAGATTCAAAATATGCATTCAGTTTCTGTGCCATCTCTGTATCTCTCATTACAATATCTCCAGCGTCATTTTGTATTGGCCCTCAACTCTCTTTTACCCTTCATATACTTAAAAAAGCTTTTACTATCTTCTTTGATATTAGTCACCAGCTTCCTTTCATAATTCATTTTTTTCTTCCTAAAGAACTTCTTAAGTTTCCTTCTGCAAATTTTTAAAAGTTTCCCAATCTTCTATCTTCTGACTAGCTCTGGCTTCCTTGTATGCACTCTCTTTTGCTTTTACTTTGGCTCTGACTTCACTTGTCAGCCATGGTAGTGCTCTTCTTCCCTTTGAAAATTTCTTCTTATTTGGAATATATCTGTGTTGCACTTCCCTCATTTTTCACAGAAACTCCAGCCATTGCTGCTCTGCTTTCCTTCCTGCAAATGTCCCTTTCCAGTCAACTTTGGCCCGTTCCCCTCTCATGCCATTGTAATTTCCTTTATTCCACTGAAATACCGACACATTGGATTTTATTTTTCCCTGACAAATTTCAATGTGAACCTGATCATATTATGATCATTGTTCCCTAAGGGTTCCTTAACCTTAAGCTCTCTTATCATCTCCGGATCATTGCCCAACACCCAATCCAGCACAGGCGGTTCCTTCGTGGGCTCAACAACAAGCTGTTCGGAAACGCCATCCCTTAGACATTCTACAAATTCTCTCTCTTGAGGTCTAGTGCTGACCTGGTTTTCCCAATCCACTTTCATGTTAAAATCCTCAATGATTATCATGACATTGCCTTTCTGACACATCTTTTCTATCTCCTGCTATAATGTGTAATCCAAATCCCAGCTGCTGTTTGGAGGCCTGTATACAACTGCCATTAGGGTCCTTTTACCCTTGCCATTTCTTAACTCAACCCATGGAGACTCTACACCTTCCAATCCTATGCCATCTCTTCCAATGATCTATTATTATTTCTTCACCACTCCCTCTGCCTACTAACCTATCTTTCCGATACACCCTATATGCTTGGACGTTCAGCTCCCAATGGCAGCCATCCTTTAGCCAATTTTCAGAGGTGGTCACAACGTCATATTTCCCAATTTGTAGCTGAATTTCAAGATCATCCATTTTATTCTTTATGCTGAGTGCATTGAAATATAACACTTTCAGTCCAGTATTTGCTGCTTTCTGTTTTAACTGCACCACACCTCTATTGCCCTGTAACTCATGCCACTAGCTGTGATTAAGCCTTATCTCCTGTCTGTTCTTTCTACAATCTCAGTTGCACGCTATCTCTGATTTATTTCTGTTTTTCCCTTCCTCAATGCTATCACTCCGGTTCCCATCCCCAAGATGGGAACCAAGCGAACTTTACTTAATTACTTATTAGAGGTAGATCTGATTTGTATTGCTACTGTCGGTGTGTGATACATGTATCACACCCTGAGCCGTGGACTTCCTTCTGGTTTGAACATAATGGGCTACCCAGAATTGAAAACTATAATCCTTCTAACATATGACAGGCCACATGCAACTTTCCAGAGTCAGGTAAGTACTCAGACATGGAATGTTGAGTGTTTCCCTGGTGGAGTCAATGTATACTGTCAATTTCATCATCATTTACATCAGGCATATGCTGAAAAGAAAACGTAAAAGTTTTCAGATGGAAGAGTTCATATAGTGAGTGAAGTTTTTGATAAGTTTCACTTGATGAAATTCATGAATTCCAATTATGCTTAAAATAGTAAGGATATTAGAAAAAGCATGTTAATGCTAGAATGTTGATGATGCACTGTTCATACTATTGCCTCTTCTCAACCCTTTAAAAGTAATTTAATTTCTGAATTTGTTAAATTTAAGATTTCTAATCCTGTTGTTCAATGATGTTACTAAGTTGTGACCCTTCCCGCTGCTCCTCCTTTAGTAACGTACACGTAGGCCAAAACACTTTTGTCCTCATATCTAATCCTTAAAGGGGTCCCACAAACAAAGGGGTTGTTGTTATTGTGTGGTGGATTGACCTCTACCTTACTGAGACCAGGCAGCAACTCTCAGACTCTTCTCATATATACCCCTTGAGGAGGACCTCACTCCGGACCATTGGAAAATTGTCTCCGGTGCCATCGCTAACCTCATCAACTCCAGAGAACTCCTGTCCACTGCTACCAATCTCATAGTTCCCTTACCCCGCAGTGCTCACTTCTATCTCCTACCCAAGATCCACAAACCTGACTGCCTCGGTAGGCCAAATGTCACCGCCTGCTCCTGCCTCACTGAACTTGTATCCTCATACCTCAACTCCATTCTATACCACTTGATTCAGTCCCTTCTCATCTACCTCTGTGACATTTTTCATGCTCTCAATCTCCTCACTAACTTTCAATTCCCTGGCCCTGATCACCTCACATAAACACCATGGATGTCCAATCCCTGCACACTTATATCTCCCATCAAGAAGTCCATCTGGCAGAACCCATTTTCTCCAGACTTGAGAGGTAGCCATGGGCCCCAGCTATATATGTCTTTTCATTGGCTATATAGAACAGTCTATGTTCCTAGCCCTCCCTGGAATTGCTCCCCAACTCTTCCTTTGCTTACTGATAACTGCATTGGTGCTTCTTCATGTTCCCATGCTTAGCTCGTCAATTTCATCCGCTTTGCTTCCAACTTCCATCAATTGGTCCATTTATGACACCTCCCTCCCCTTTTTTTGATCTCGCAGTCTCTATCTCTGGAGATAAACTATCAGTTGACAGCTTTATAAACCTACTGATTCCCATAGTTATCTTAATTATAACTCTTCTCTCCCTCTCTCCTGTAAAAACTATATTCCGTTTTCACAGTTCCTTCATCTCCTTTGTTACCAAAATGCGGCTTTTCTTTCCAGGTCATCAGAAATACCTTCCTTCTTCAGAGAGGTTTCCTTTTCTCTACCATTGATGCTTCCCTCACCCACATCTTCTCCATTTCCTGAACATCTGTGTTCACCCCATCTTCCCACCGCTTTAACAGTGATACAGCTCCTCCTGTCCTTACCTATCACCCCAGAAGCCTTCTCATCCAACACATCATTCTCTGCAACTTCCAGCATCTCCAAAGGAATCCAATCATTAAAGTTATCTTTCCACCCTCCTTCTCACCTCATTCCACAGGGATCACTCCCTGCATGATTCCTTTGTCCACTAATCTCCCACCAAGCACTTGTCCCTGTAAGCGGCCAAAGTACTACACCTACTCTATCTGCCAGAAGCAAATCTTCCCGGTGGCCAGACATTTTAATTCCGACTCTCATTCCCATTCCAACATGTCGGTCCATGGGCTCCTCTTGTGCCACGTTGAAGCCACCCTGAGGGTGGAGGAGCAACATATTATATTCCATCTGTGTAGCCTCCAATCTGATGACATAAATATCAATTACTCCTCCTGGTAAAAATAAATTAATTTTCCATTCCTTCCACTCCCCCCCCCCCATTCTATTCCCCAATCTGGCCTCTGACCTCTTTTCACCTGCCTATTACCTTCCCCTGGGACCCTCCTCCCTCTCTTATCAGATTCCTTCTTCTCCAGCTCTTTCCGTTTCCTACCCATCTGGCTTCATCTACCAGCTGTCCTCCTTCCCTTCCCCCCACCTTTTTATTCTGACATCTTCTCCCTTCCTTTCCAGTCCTGAAGAAGGGTTTCAGCTTGAAATGGCAGCTGTTTATTCATTTCCATAGATAGCTGTCTGACCTGTGGAATTTCTCCATCATTTTGTGTGTGTTGTTTTTAACTTATTTTGTCTTGAACTTGTACCACAGGTTCAGCATACTTAAACTTCTCTGTTGTCTGTAATACCAGAATACCTTAAAGCTGAATGCTGTATCAATGACAAATGTGATGAGTGCTGTTAAGAGGAAAATATAATGCTTTTTTTGTAATCGACTGCATAAAGCAGTGAATAGAGTTAGCTGTTCTTCTTGCTAAGTAGATAAGCATTATTTTCAACAACTATGCAGATAGCATTCCTGTGTAGGTGAATTAGTGGTACTTTAATAGTAATGATGTCACTTTCAGAGTTTTTTGTGGTACAGTAGTAATAAATGCTTTGAAAACTACTCAGTCACTTTGGGCAATTACTGTACTGGTCACTTATCCATTACACCTTATTGAGTACCTAATATAACATTGAAGATTACTCATTTAGTTATGGTTTAGACAATTAAATGAAACCACCTGTTTGACTGAAAGTTTATGTATGATATACATGTTCACATTTTAAAACGTTTCTCAACACATCGTATTTGGAAGTGCTTTGATGTGTAAGCACTGCTGAATATTTTGCGTGTTGAGTGACATTAAAAAAATGTGTACATGTGCATCTCCTATACATGTTGATGTAATATGTACATTTTGTGGAACGAAAGAAAATTTTGTAAATACTCAGAAAAGCAGGCAACATCTGTGAAGAAATTGCAGATTGTCTTTCCACAGGTGGCATATGACCTATTACTTTTCTCAGCATTTTGTATTTTGTTTCAACACTACTGTACCTGTTAATAATCATACAGGCTCAGCTGGGGAGTAGGAGGGAAGAGACATGAAGAAAGTGAAGAAGGATGATCAGATTTCAATAAACAGAATCACAATTTTCTATTCCTCAGCGGTTGTCTTTTGCTTCTTGTGGTTCACTTCAACATACATTTGTCTACAAGTAGACAATAAAGGACCACACCAAATCAAAACTCAAACTGTACTTATGCATCTGAATATGACTAAAACCTATGCAAGCATTAAGAAATACGTGATTAAACAGTGTTCACCTATTCATACAAGTATTCTCTTAATGCCTTTTCCTCACATGATACTTATAGCTCTGCTGCTCCAAAATATTGAACATCCCCTTGTTGCAGAATAATTAGTGTTATGGTAATGGAGGTTAAAGGTAGTCCTGGAGGATATTTTGAACAATCCTGGATTGTCAGACATAGTTTCATACTGAGTGGCAGAGTAGTACTGCAGATAATGTTTCAAAGCTTCAGTGACCCTTGTTCAGTTTTGTCTGTTGGCTTCAATAATGAGACTCCTTGAGTGACATTTCCCACTCAATTAGAACTTTCCAAGATAAATTTCTTGATCTCACAAGGTAAGCAAAAGTGACCTATACACCACTCTACGCACAGGCAGAGTGGAGATCCTCACAATTTTTTTTAAAATCTGGAGCTCCTTGAGTGAAGTTTCATTCATTAGACAGTATATAGATGTTTTAGAAAACCATTGAGATCATTGGAGCAGAAATTGGACCTTAAAACCATAAGACACAGGAGAAGAATTAGGCCATTTGGCCCACTGAGTCCGCTCTGCCATTCAATCATGGCTGATTCTTTTATCCCCTCCTCAGCCCCACTCCTCAGCCTTCTCCCTGTAAACTTTGATGCTGTGTCTAATCAAAAACTGATTAAGCTCTGCCTTAAATACACCCAATAACCTGGCTTCCATAGCTACCTGTGGTAACAAATTTCACAAACTCACCACTCTCTGCCTAAAGTGTTTTCTCTGCATCTCTGTTTTAAACGGACACCCCTCTATCCGAGGCTGTGCCCTCTAGTCCTAGACATCTCCACCATGGGAAATATCCTTTACGTATCTACTCAGTCTAGGCCTAAAAGGTTTCAATGAAATCACCCCACCCCATCCTTCTGAATTCCAGCAAGTACAGACACATAGCTGACACAAACTTTCTTCTTATGATAACCCTTTCAAGGTTAGTCTTCACCAGTGCCTGATAAAGCCTCAACATCACATCCCTGATTTTGTATTTTAGACCTCTTGAAATGAATGCTAATTTTGCACTTGCTTTCAAATTGCAAACAAGAAATGTTGCAAATGCTGGAAATCCAAGCAACACACACAAAGTGCTGGAGGAACTCAGTGGGCCAGGCAGCTTCTATGTTGACATTTCGAGGCTGAAACCCCCTGCCACCAACGTAATTGTTCCTGCACCCCACACGTCCCGTTTCTATCTTCTACCCAAAATCCACAAACCTGCTTATCCAGGTAGACCTGTTGTTTTAGCTTGTTCCTGCCCCACTGAAATCATATCTGTCCTTGCAAGCAGAACAAGTGCTTCACCTGCCCCGACACCTCCTCCTTTATTACCATTCAGGGCCTCAAACAGTCCTTCCAGGTGAGTCAACACTTCACCTATGAGTCGATTGGCATTATATACTATGTTTTCTGCTCCCGGTGTGGCTCCTTGTATATTGGTGAGACCCGACGTAGATTGGGAGACCACTTCGCTGAGCATCTACACTCTGCCCACCAAAACAAGCGGGATCTCCCAGAGGCCACCCATTTCAATTCCATTTCCCCTTCCCATTCTGATATGTCCATCTATGTGAGTGGTTATAGTTAAATATACTGGTACTGTCATAAACAATGTGTACTCGGTGGTAGCATCCTTCTTAGAACTTCCATAGCCTAAGGGAAGATGCTGTTACCCAGGTTAACAATACTTGTTCTTATATTGTTATACATTCTGCCTGATGGTAGGAGGTTAAAGAGATTGTGGGACAGATAGGAAGGATTCTTGACAATGCTGGGGGCTGTATGAGTGTAGCAGTCCAGTTGTATGTCCTGGATGGTTGGGGGTAGAAATGAGAGACTCTGATTATTCTCTCAGCTGTCTTCACAATCTGTTGCAGTGTTTTGCAGTGAGATGCTTTGCAGTCCCCATACCAGACGATGATACAACTGGTCAGGACACTCAATAGTGCTCCGGTACAATGTTGTTGGAATGGTGGGAGGTAGTCTCACTCACCTCAATCTCCTCAGCAAATGGAGGTTCTGCTATACTTTTTTGATTAAAGAACTGGTGTTGAGGAACCAGGTGAGATCATTTGTGATGTGCACTCCAAGAAACTTGGTGATACTGACTTTCTCCACAGAGGAGCCATTGATGTGCAGTAGGGAGTGGTCAGTCTGCACCTCCCTGTGGTGCACTATCGTCTCTTTAGGCTTGTCTGTGTTGAGACTCAAGTTGTGTTTGCACAGATCCACAAGCTACTCTACCTCCTCTCTGTATGCCGACCACTGTCGTGTCATCAGCGAACTTAAAGATGTACGGTAGTTTGAGCTGGATCTAGCAGTACAGTCATGTGTTAACAGTGCGAACAGCAGTCCTGGGCGGGGGGGTGGTGGTGGTACCAGTGCTAAGCATGGTGGAATTAGAGTTGTTACTGTTAGCACAGCTATCTGAGGTCTCTCAAGATCCATTCACAGAGGGAGGTGTTGATTTTCATTCTCAATAAAATACGAGATTGGACTCTCTGTTAGAGAGTTGCTTATATTTTGTGCAACTCTGTCTGCATCCGTGTCTCAGCTAGTCAGAGAAGTTGAGGATTCTGAGCAGCATACTCCTGACAGTTTTCTTCCTGGATTGCTCTTGTTTTTGCTGTTCTTTATGTTTTGCGTTGGGATCGAGGCTTCTTTTCTTCCTGTGAACCATAGAAACCATAGAAACCATAGAAACCACAGCACAGAAACAGGCCCTTTGGCCCTTCTTGGCTGTGCCGAACCATTTTCTGCCTAGTCCCACTGACCTGCACACGGACCATATCCCTCCATACACCTCCCGTCCATGTATCTGTCCAATTTATTCCTAAATGTTAAAAAAGAACCTGCATTTACCACCTCGTCTGGCAGCTCATTCCATACTCCCACCACTCTCTGTGTGAAGAAGCCCCCCCTAATGTTCCCTTTAAACTTTTCCCCCCTCACCCTTAACCCATGTCCTCTGGTTGTTTTCTCCCCTTGCCTCAGTGGAAAAAGCCTGCTTGCATTCACTCTATCTATACCCATCATAATTTTATATACCTCTATCAAATCTCCCCTCATTCTTCTACGCTCCAGGGAATAAAGTCCTAACCTATTCAACCTTTCTCTGTAACTGAGTTTCTCAAGTCCCGGCAACATCCTTGTAAACCTTCTCTGCACTCTTTCAACCTTATTTATATCCTTCCTGTAATTTGGTGACCAAAACTGAACACAATACTCCAGATTCGGCCTCACCAATGCCTTATACAACCTCATCATAACATTCCAGCTCTTATACTCAATACTTCGATTAATAAAGGCTAATGTACCAAAAGCTCTCTTTACGACCCTATCTACCTGTGACGACACTTTTAGGGAATTTTGTATCTGTATTCCCAGATCCCTCTGTTCCACTGCACTCCTCAGTGCCTTACCATTAACCCTGTATGTTCTACGTTGGTTTGTCCTTCCAACGTGCAATACCTCACACTTGTCAGTATTAAACTCCATCTGCCACTTTTCAGCCCATTTTTCCAGCTGGTCCAAGTCCCTCTGCAGGCTCTGAAAACCTTCCTCACTGTCTACTACACCTCCAATCTTTGTATCATCAGCAAACTTGCTGATCCAATTTACCACATTATCATCCAGATCATTGATATAGATGACAAATAACAATGGACCAGCACTGATCCCTGTGGCACACCACTAGTCACAGGCCTCCACTCAGAGAAGCAATTCTCTACCACCATTCTCTGGCTTCTTCCATCGAGCCAATGTCTAATTCAATTTACCACCTCTCCATGTATACTTAGCGACTGAATTTTCCTAACTAACCTCCCATGCGGGACCTTATCAAAGGCCTTACTGAAGTCCATGCAGACAATATCCACCGCCTTCCCTTCATCCACTTCCTGGTAACCTCCTCGAAAAACTCCAACAGATTGGTCAAACATGACCTACCACGCACAAAGCCATGTTGACTCTCCCTAATAAGCCCCTGTCTATCCAAATGCTTGTAGATTCTGTCTCTTAGTACTCCCTCCAATAACTTACCTACTACTGACGTTAAACTCACCGGCCTATAATTTCCCGGATTACTTTTAGATCCTTTTTTAAACAACGGAACAACATGGGCCACTCTCCAATCCTCCGGCACTTCACCCGTAGACAGTGACATTTTAAATATTTCTGCCAGGGCCCCCGCAATTCAGCACTAGTCTCCTTCAAGGTCTGAGGGAACACCCTGTCAGGTCCCGGGGATTTATCCACTTTAATTTTCCTCAAGACAGCAAGCACCTCCTCCTTTTCAATCTGTACAGTTTCCATGGTCTCACTACTTGATTCCCTCAATTCCATAGCTTTCATGCCAGCTTCCTTAGTAAATACAGACGCAAAAAGCCTATTTAAAGATCTCCCCCATTTCCTTTGGTTCCGCATAAAGCCGACCACTCTGATCTTCAAGAGGACCAATTTTATCCCTTACAATCCTTTTGCTCTTAATATACTTGTAAAAGCTCTTTGGATTATCCTTTACTTTGACTGCCAAGACAACCTCATGTCTTCTTTTAGCCCTCCTGATTTCTTTCTTAAGTATTTTCTTGCACTTCTTATACTCCTCAAGCACCTGATTTACCCCCTGTTTCCTATACATTTCATACAACTCCCTCTTCTTCTTTATCAGAGTTGCAATATCCCTTGAGAACCAAGGTTCCTTATTCCTATTCAATTTGCCTTTAATCCTGACAGGAACATACAAACTCTGCACTCTCAAAATTTCCCCTTTGAAGGCTTCCCACCTACTAATCACATCTTTGCCAGAGAACAATCTGTCTGTGCTGCTGTCTACATACGTTGGAAGACAAAAATATTGCTAAACTCCATACCTGAGGCACCACCTGCTCCTCACTGAAAACATAGTATTTGAAATAATTTCTTTCCAAACATTATCCTCATAATCTTTCAGATGTAGTGGTGAACAGTGATTTGCATTAGATAAGATAAGAATAAGATAAGATTAAAACTTTATTTACCCCAAAGGACATTATTGTTGTAAGGTTGCTCAGTCAGAAATATATACTTTAAAATACAAAATGTAAGCATTGAAGTTCAGAAAAAAAACAAAATGTGCATTAAAAATTTACAGTGCAAAATACAGATGTGCAATGAAACCATATACATAAGTACTTAAGGATGAGGAGTTGTAGAGTATTAAACCACAGGGAGAAAGGATCTTCTGTGGCATTCAGTGGTGTATCTTGGTGGGATCAGCCTGTTACTAAAGGTGCTTCTCTGTTTGTTCAGAATGTCATGGAGGGGGTGAGAGGGATGGTCCATAATGCTCCATTGCTTCTGCAGCATCTTCCTCTAAGACACAACCACCAGGAAATCCAGTTCCACCCCCCGGAACACAACCAGCCTTCATGACAAGCTTATCGACCTTCTTCGCGGCAGATCTCTTCACCCTGCTGCCCCAGTAGACTACAATTGGAATAGAATGCTGGCTACCACTGAGTCTTAGAACATCTGCAGCATAGTACTACAGATATTGAATGACTGGAACCTCCTCAGGAAGTAAAGTTGGCTCTGTCCCTTCTTGTACAGAGCTGCTGTATATTTCATATTCAGATCCAGACATATTTCAAATGATTCAATTTAATTTAAGAGAATGTATATACTTTATACTTTATTGTTGCCAAACAATTCATACTAGAACGTACAATCATCACTGCGATATTTGATTCTGTGCTTCTTGCTCCCTGGAGTACAAATCGATAGTAAATATTAAAAATTTAAATTATAAAACATAAATAGAAAATAGAAAATAGAAAGTAAGGTAGTGCAAAAAAATAACCAAGTGGCAGGTCCGGACATTTGGAGGGTACGGCCCAGATCTGGGTCAGGATCCGTTCAGCGGTCTTATCACAGTTGGAAAGAAGCTGTTCCCAAATCTGGCCATATGGCTTTTCAAGCTCATGAGCCTTCTCCTGGAGGGAAGAGGGACGAAAAGTGTGTTAGCTGGGTGGGTCGTGTCCTTGATTATCCTGGCAGCACTGCTCCGACAGCGTGCGGTGTGAAGTGAGTTCAAGGACAGACGATTGCTTTGTGTGATGTGCTGCACCGTGTTCACGATCTTCTGCAGCTTCTTCTGGTCTTGGACAGGACAACTTCCATACCGGGTTGTGATGCGCCCTAGAAGAATGCTTTCTACGGTGCATCTATAAAAAATAGTGAGGGTTTTAGGGGACAGGCTAAATTTCTTTAGCTTTCTCAGGAAGTAAAGGTGCTGGTGGGCCTTCTTGGCATTGGACTCTGCTTGGTTGGACTAAGTCAGGTCATTTGTGATATTGACCTCAAGGAACTTAAAGCTTTTGACCTGTTCCACTTACGCACCACCGATGTAAATGGGGTCATGCGGTCCGCTACTCCTTCTGAAGTCAACAACCGATTCCTTCGTCTTGCTGACGTTGAGGGATAGTTTATTGTCCTCACACCATGCCACCAGGTTCTTAATTTCCTCTCTGTACTCAAACTCATCATTCCCTGAGATACGGCCTACAATTGTGGTGTCATCAGTGAACATATATATTGAATTCAATGGAAGCTTGGCTACACAATCATGGGTGTACAGTGAGTACAGCAGGGGGCTGACTACACTGCCTTGTGGGGCACCGGTGCTCAGAGTGATTGTAGAGGAGAGCTTGTCCCCTAGTTTTACAGCCTGGGTCCCGTCTGTGAGGAAGTTGAAGATCCAGCTGCAGATCTGAGTGCTAAGGCCCAGGTTCCGGAGCTTAGGAATCAGTTTATTTGGAATGGTGGTATTAAAAGCAGAGCTGTAGTCAATGAAAAAGAGCCTTATGTATGCGTCTTTATTCTCCAGGTGTTCTAAGGAGGAATGTAGGGCCAGAGAGATGGCATCTGCTGTTGACCTGTTGCTCCGGTAGGCGAATTGCAAATTGTCGAGGTTGACCGGTAGGCTGTGGTTGATGTGTGCCATAACCAATCTCTCGAAGCACTTCATAGCAATTGATGTCAGAGCCACAAGTCGATAGTTATTCAGGCATGCCACCCTGCTCTTCTTCGGCACCGGGATTATCGTTGCCTTCTTAAAACACGACGGGATCTTAGACTGAAGCAAGGAGCAGTTGAAGATGTCAGCAAACACTCCAGCTAGCTCGCTTGCACAGGCCCGGAGAACCCATCCTGGGATGCCATCTGGGCCCATCGCCTTCCTTGGATTTATCTTCAGGAAGGCCCTTCTAACGTCCTCCTTGGTGACGATGAATCTCGATGCCACCAGGTCCAGTTCATCCGGAGGGAGTGGGACGCTCCTCTTCTGTTTGAATCTTGCGTAGAATACGTTAAGTTCGTCAGGAAGAGAAGCACCACTGTTATTGATATTCCCAGCCTTTTCTTTGCACCCAGTGATCTCATTTAGACCCTGCCATAGACTACTGGCATCCCTCTGGTTAGCCTGGGCTTCCAACTTGGCTCGATATTGCCTCTTGGTGCCCTTAATGGCTTTCCGGAGTTCAAGCCTGGATTCCGTGTAGTGACTGGTATCCCTGGACCTAAAAGCCACAGCTCTAGCCTTCAAAAGGGACTTAACCTCATAATTCATCCAAGGTTTCTGGTTAGGGAATACCCGGATCGTCTTGCGAGTCACATAGTTCTCTGTGCATTTCCAAATAAAGTCCGTGACAGCTGAGGCATACTCATCGAGGTTAGCTGCCGAGTCCTTGAATACCAACTAGTCCACCGATTCGAAGCAGTCAAAGAGGACCTCATCCGTTTCCTCCATCTAACCTGACACCACTTTTGACACCATGACCTTCCGCTTCAGTTTCTGTTTGTAAGCTGGGAGCAGGAGTACGGCCTGATGGCCCGATTTTCTGAAGTGAGGTTGTGGGACGGAATGGTAGGCATCCTTGACTGCTGTGTAGCAGTGGTCAAGTATATTCGGGCCTCTAGTGGGGCAGGAAACATGTTGGTATAACTTTGGCAGCACCTTTCTGAGGTTGGCCTGGTTAAAGTCCACGGCTGTAATGAGCAAAGCCTCCGGATACCTGGTCTCAAGTTCACTAATGTTGGCATACAGTATGTTCAGAGCACACTCCACGTCCGCCTGGGGGGGAATGTAGACCACTGTCAGTATGACCGAGGTGAATTCCCGTGGCAGATAGTAGGGACGACACCCCACCGACAGGTGTTCCAGGTCTGGGCTGCAGGAGCTTGTCAGTGCCACTGTGTCCGATCCAGTGTTGATCAGTAAGCAGACACCACTTCCCCTCGTCTTGCCCGAAGACGCCATGTGGTCCATCTGATGGATCGAAAATCTCTCCGGTCGGATGGCACAGTCGGGGGTGGCAGGGGAGAGCCAGGTCTCGGTGAAACAGAATACACAGCAGTTCTGCATCTCCCTGCAGTAAGTGAGTCTATATAGTATACAACCTAAAATTCTTACCCTTTGCAGACGTCCATGAAACAAAAAAAAAGAATGACAGAGACATTAGAACCTCAAAGCTTCCCCCTCCCATGCACAAGCAGCATCAGAAGCATCGAACCTCCCGCAATTGTACCATCATAAACACTGACCACCCGCCCCCCCCCCCCCACCGTCCTCAGCATGTAAGCAATAGCAAAAGCTCCCAAAGAGACCTTGATCTAGAGTCCATCAAAAAACTGCAGTCCATAATTCAACACTTCGGTATCTCAGACAGGCTCCTTCACTAGCAAGAGAGAGAGAGAGAGAGAGAGAGATCACTCCTGCAACAATGAGAGCAGAAGATTAGCTGCTCGTTGTTCTGATGTTACAATATTCCTCATTGCTTCTCCCAGCTCTCCCGATTCGAGGACCAACAGGCCGTCACTCACCGTCAAAGGAGAGAGAGAGAGAGAGAGAGAGAGAGAGAGAGAGAGAGAGAGAGAGAGAGAGGGAGGAACTCTGGAGTACGGGAGCCTTCTTCTGACAGCAGCACAGACCGCCTGCTGCCCTGATGTTTCATCCTCCCAAACACTTCAGTTGGCGACATTAGTGAGGAACAGGATCATCTATACCCCGAAGCTGAATGTCTTCCTAGCCACTCCTGGAGATATTGAAACGCCGGGCTGCACAGCCAGTACGAGAACTCAATGCTTGCAAAGTACCATAGTTTGAGCTATAGCTGTACATCACAGACTCCAAAAGAACCCCAGCCACCTTGAAAAGAAAAGAAGAATAAGCTGTTTCATGGATGAACTCAAGTCGCCTAGGACTACAAAGATCTTTAGTGCCATCTTTTATAGCTTCTTCCCCATGCGTATATCGAAACATAAAGTGAAATGCATTGCGTTAACAACCAACACACCCAAGGATGTGCTGGGAGCAGCCAGCCATTTGGAAGATTCCTGTGGTGAGGAATTGAGGAATATCAAGATATGAGAACATAACCAAATTTTCCTTGTTGAATGTGTTGTATCTCTGTGACACCTTTAATACACTTTAATATTTCACAGAGGTTTGAGGTGGATGTAGTGACTCTGAAGATTCTTGGGGGGGGGGTACATTTTTTGTTGATAACCTCCTGCCTTCACATCCATGACTTACTCTAATGGCTCAATCAGTTATATATCAAGGCCTCCAGAATGGAAACTTGTCGGCACAATTATTTGATGTATCATTGAATGGACCTCTCAGCAGCAGTGCTTGTGCAGGTCAGTTCTGTATCAGACCATACTTGCTCTGTTGTGACACCATCTGGATAACGTAGAATTTAATGGGCATTGCACAGTTTAATTTCTGAACTTCTGCTTGTGGAACCAGAGACCTCGGCATATAAGAAGCAGCACAACGAATAAGCTTATCAATTTGAAGCTGTGCTCATCATTGACTAAATTGCATCCTGTGTTTATCTTCTGAGGCAGTAACTAGTGGCAGATTTTTAAACCATTGCAGTGAACTGTTGTATGTGGTTTACACTACAAGAAGCTAGCTTGGGGTTAATTGCATTTCATAATCCCAGCGTCCTTTATCCACTACCATCTTATTTCTCAACCCAATATCCAAACAATGGTTGAGAGAAGAATCCAGTGTTTCAATAAGAAGTGAAGCTTCCTGGTCATCTGACCACAATATCTGATTGAGTTTATATGAGACAAATTGCTCAGGCAGATGATTAAATCTTCCTTGGATACTTGATTTTCTGCTGAGTATTAAAGCAAAGCCCCATGGGCTCAATGGAATAACTGCAGGGTCACACACAGGTCCATTGCTGTATTACAGATAGGTGATTTGTTTCTAATTATCACATTTTGCACAATATAGAATATTCCTCGTGTGTCATTATTAAAAATTTGCTTAACTGTACAGTTTTCCCCTTGGGTCAGTTATGTATCCAGGCTGTAGTAGATGCTTGAATTACATTTATTGAAGCCATTGAAGTGAATGATATCTCCGTGGGACCCGAAGCCCTGTTTTTCAAATGTGTCATGGTCAAGTAATGCATCAGAGATTTTAATCCTCTACTAAAAATGCAGTCTCTACAATTGTAAAAAAAAAATACTTAATGCCCGAGAAGCTCACTAGTGTGCATCACGAAATTTATAGACTTGGAATGTGTAATTGTCTGAGTGCTTTTTTTTAACGTGCTGGAACTATTTTTTTAAAATTTTGCCTGTTATATTATTGATACTTGTATTAACTATATTCTTAGCCCATATTCATTTGTAACAAATTTAAAGTCGTTGCATTTACAATTGAAGACTATTCCTCATGTAGCAATACAAAAGCAAAGCAGTTTGCAGTTAGCTCAATATATCCCCCGTGCTCTTCATTGCTCAGCTTGAAAATCACTTAGCATAACGTCTTCCAGTTTATCAATGGAAGTACTGTCTTATAATTATTTCTTGAATTTGAATTTCTCAGCTGGAAATATTGAGGAAGCCCAACTCAAACACCTGTCTTTGGACATTGGTAATGTTGATGTTTGACTTGGAATGTCTCAGTGCAACCCTGCTATTAGCTTTTACTCTATTGAGATAAAGGTAAAGATAAAGATAAAATAAAGCGATGAAGATTAGCAACACACACAAAATGCTGGAGGAACTCAGCTGGCCAGGTAGCATCAATGGAAAAGAGTAAACAGTTGACATTTTGTGCGAGGATGAAGAAGGGTCTCAGCCCGAAACATCAATTGCTTACTCTTTTCCATATACAGTATACTTTCTGGCCTGCTGAGTTTCTCCAGCACTTTGTGTGTGTTTCTCAGATTTCCAGCATCTGTAGATCATGTCTCTTGTTTGAGATAAAGGTTAGCTTTGTTTGTCACATATGCATCAAAACATACAATGAAATGTATGTTTGTGTTACGCAGGGGCAGCTCGCAAATGTCACCACGTTTCTGGCATCAATATAGCATGCCTACAAGTTACTCAGCCTACTCCGTACGTCTTTTTTTTGGGAGTGTGTGAGGAAATGGGAGCACTCGGAGGAAACCCATGTGGTCATGGAAGGAGAATGTACAAACTCTTTACAGGCAGTTGTGGGAATTGAATCTTTTTACTGGACGTTCATTAGCAGTGTAATAGCATTACAATAACCACTGCACTGCCTTGACACTATGGTAGTTATCTTATGCATTAGTTCATATTTCCTACACACAATTTTTTTATAGATATTAGATGATAGCTTTGTGAAAAGTGAACAGAAGATTGAAGTCTCTTTTTTCTCATTAATCTTCTTTGACAATGAATAATGATGAAGATCACAAGACTGAAACATAATTGAAAAATTTCAAAGCTTGAGGCATGAAAAGTAAAATGCAAGATTTTCAGAACTAAATTTGCATTCTGTAATTCTTATAGAAACATGATATTCTAAAAATAACTCACCATCTGCTTTTAGGATCTGCTCCAACAAGTATAGAATAGTAAATCATGGATTAGAAAGCACCAGTTGTACAATTAATATTTGTAGTATCTGGTTTATTAATGTGGCACCCTCCTGTTAAATCATCTCTAGCAACCAATAATTTTAGTTTTGTAACTGTTTTATTTACAGACCACCAGAATGGTGACTGAACCTGATTTTGTCTCCTTCTTCAACTAAATTAAAGACAGAAATGCTAATTTACACTTTACAATTCACATATAAAAATAGCCACTGATTGCTTTGCGTATCCAGCTGTGGAGGATTCAGAAGAATTAAAGTACCCCAGTGAAAATCTTGCAAAATCTATTTTATTATTAGGATAGCAAGGATCAGTTAGCCAGCTTTGCAAAGACCAGTAGTGACCTGTTGGTAAGAGCTTACAACAGTCAGGTAGGAATTATGAATGAAAGTCATCTTAAGTTTATAAGAGGAATTTGATTATTCATCCCTGATATTTGCCCCTGATTATTTTTCAATAATACTTATATTAAGTTTCACTATTCAGTATTCAGTTCATTTTTCTGATGTATTGGCCGTATAAGTGAAATGTCCTAATCTCATTTGTTTCTATTGATCTTCATATACAACATATATAATTGTTTCATAAATGGCCTCTATCAATACTTGCTTAAAGAGCTTACAGCGCGGAATTTTTCAGTTAAGTGTGGAAGGGGAATCCATTGCTTTGCTGAAAATTATTCTTCTATATTTATTTGGGTTCATCTTTAGAATTTACCACAATTTTAATATTTTCTTTCCATTAAAATGGGTGAATACTTAAAAAAAAACAATATATAGCCATAAATAAAATAGTCTCTGTGTTGGCTTGATTGAAAACACTTTCATTCTCAAACATGGTGGCTTGAGGACTGCGTTTGAGCTCCAGCATTAGAAGGGACATTCCTGCGCCTCAGTGAGGAAATGTTACACTGGCAGAAGTTTCTCAGGGTGCAGAACAGTAGACGTCAAGAACAGGCCCTTCAGCCCACAATTGCTGTGGCAATCATGATACCAAATTGAATTAAACCTAACTGGCTGCTCATAACCCATATCTCACCATTCCCTGCATGCTCTCTTGCCTGTCTAAATGCCTCTTAAATTCTACTATTGTGTCTCCCTCCACCATCACCCTGACAATGGGTTTCATGTACATACCAATCACTGTGTAAAAAAAAATCTTACCATGTGCATCCCCTTTCCCCTTTAAACTTCCACCCGCCACATTCACCCTCTAGTATTTGACATTTCTATTCTGGGAAAAAGACTATGACTATGTACCTGATCTATATATCCCTTTCGTAATTTTTAAACCCCTTATCAGGTCTGCCTTAAGCCACTGATGCTTCAGAGAAGGCAATCCAAGTCTGTCCAACTTCTTCTCATAGATAGTACTCTCTAATCGAAGTACCATTCTGATGAACCTCTTATGCACTCTCTCCAAATCTTCCATATCCCTCCTGTAATGTGAGGGGAGGGGGTGGAGGTGGCCAGAACTGCACACAATCCTCCAAAATTCAGCCAAAGTTTTATACAGCTTCCTGACTTTCATACTCAAAGTTCAAAGCACATTAATTATCAAATAATGAAAACTAATACAGCCTTGAGATTCATCTCATTACAAGCAGCCACAAAACAAGAAACCCAATAGAACCCATTATCGAAAGACTGTCAAATACCCAATGTGCAGGGGAAAAAAAAATCGTGCAAACAATAGAAGTAAGCAAAAAAAATTCAGAACTGAAATTCAGGAAAGTGAGTCCACAGCCACGAAGCCGGTCATCACTGCAGCTGCTCCAGTAGTCCATTAGTTGCAGGCCACAGAGATGAGTAAACCTCGTGGAGCAGCAAGCTGAATGCAGGCCCATCCCTTGTTGTGGCCCCAACACCCTGACCTTTTCAGTTTGGCCTGGTGCTTAAATTGGCCAAACAGATCCCCATTCTTGGATGCAGGCCCTGTCATTTTGATAAGCTCTTGAGCCCAGGATCCACCGCCTTGATTTGGCTCATACCTGACTTTTCGATCCATTGCTTAAATTGGTCATTCCTTGGCTTGCTCATTGCTGCTGGGCCCGTGTCCCACTGCCTCAACTCTGTTTCACCTTGGTTTTGCTACTTCTACTTACCTCCAAGTTCGTTCCAGCAGCCAGCTCGTTCCCTGCTCTTGGGCCAGGGCCTTACTGCCTCGATTTGGCCTGTTCACACCACACTGCAACCATCCTGCACCTTCGAGACTTCAAAGTAAAATTTATTATCAGAATACATACAGTCACCCAGTCACCACATGGAACCCTGAGATTCTTTTTCCTGCATGCGTACTTAACAAATCTATAGAACAGTAACTGTAAACAGGGTCAATGAACAACAAACTGCAAATACAAATACAAATAAATAGAAATCAATAATGAGAGCATGAAATATCAAGATAAAGAATCATTAAAGTGAAATCATTGGTTGTGGGAACACCAGAAGTAGAATGAGTGTATTTATCCTCTTTTGTTCGAGAGCATGATGGCTGAGGGGTAGTAACTGTTCTTGAACTTGGTGTGTGTGTCCTGAGGGACTGGTACCTCTATCTGATGGCGGCAGCGAGAAAAGAGCATGGCCTGGATAGTGAGGATCTTTGATTATGGATGCTGCTTTTTTACGTTAATGTTTTGTGTACATTTGCTCAAAGGTTGGGAGGGCTTTACCTGTAATGTACTAGGCCCACTACTGGTACCTGTTGTAAGATTTTCTGCTCAAAGGCATTGGTGTTCCCAAACCAAGCCATAATGTAGCCAGTCAGCACACTTTCCACCACACATCTATGGAGGTTTGTCAAGGTTCATGATGACATGCGGAATCTTCACAGTCTCCTGAGGAAGTAGAGGTGCTGTTGTGCTTTCTTTGCAATTACATTTATATGATGTGTCCAGGACAGGTCCATCTGACATAGTGACACCCAGGAATTTAAACTTACTGATCCTCTGATGAGTACTGGCTCATGGACCTGTGGTTCCCCTTTCCTGAAGTCTACAATTAGTTCCTCAGTCTTGCTGACTTGGAGTGAGAGGTTGTTGTTATGACACCACTCAGCCAAGTTTTCAATCTCCCTTGTGTACTGATTCATTACCACCTTTGACACGACCCACAACAGTGGTGTCATCAGCGAACTTCATATGGTGTTGGTGCTGTACTTAGACACACAGTAATAGGTATAAAGTGTGTAGAGCAGGGAGCCAAGCACACATCACTGTGGTGCATATGTGCTGATGGAGATTGTGGAGGAGAAGTTTTTGCCAATCCAAACTGGGAGTCTGCAGTTCACACCACAAAAATGACAGGTTCTGAAGCTCAACTCCAAAAGTGAAGTTACAGACTACTGATTGCAATGATTGTTTTTGTGAAAAAATCTGATTAATGAAACAATTAATAGTTCCTTTTACTGCCAGCAAGTCTTCACTGTTCTTCACCAGTGCTATTTTAAACTGGGTCTCAATGCCGTAACAAATGATAGCAAGCATGTCCTTCACCTTCTCTACCCCATCTTGTCATCTTGTGACTTTCAGGGAGCTAAAGACTTTCCTCTTTCTTTCCCAATTCCCTCTGTACTCAATCACTCAATCAATCCTGCCATATACTATATAATTTTCCCTTACATTTGATCTCCCAAAGTGTAGCACCTCACACTTGCCTGGATTAAACTTCATCTACCATTTCTCCACCCATCTCTGCAACTGACTTACATCCACTATATCCTGAGAACCATCTTCACAGTCCACAACTGCACCAATTTTTGTGTCATTGGCCCACTTACAAAACAGCTTATATTTTCATCCAGCCTGGAATTTGTGGATAATCCCTATTTCACTTCTTAAACAAAGGACCAACATTAGCTGCTGTCTGTTTCACTGGAACTTCTTTTGTTTTTGGAAAAGATACAAATATAATTATCAGAGCCCAGACTACTTTGTTTCTTCCACCAATGGGCTTCCAGGTTCTGCCATCATTCCCAATCTGCCCTGCTCATCTATCTATCACTCTTCTCAGCTGGATCCACCTACCAGCTCTTGCTCCACTCTTTCCCTTTATTTTTTTACATACTAGCTATTTTTCTTCTTTCTTTCTAGTCCAGATGAATGTTCTCAGCTCAAAATGTCGTATGTCGAATTACCTGGTGGATTTCCCCAGCACTTTATGTGTTGCCCTAAATTCCAGCATCTGCAGTCTCTCTTGTGTCTCCCTATGGAAGATTCTATGATTTTTATTTAAAGAATAACTAAGAATTATCTATGGTGCTGTTCATAATATCAATCCTACAATCAACATCACTAAAGCAAACTAATTGTAATCACAAGTTATCTGTTCTGTTTCCTACTTTCCAACAGTTTCCTAAAGTAATCCACTGGGGGTAAAACATTTTGAAAGGCAATAAGGAAATATACTTACTTACTTATAAAAGCAGACAATGCCAAAAGCACAGCATGCAACGTCAGTCGAAAGAAAATTACATTTTCAAATCAAAACTTAATGCGAATTTAACAACTTTGTGTCACGTTGCTCCATTAATCTAATTACTTGGATTGATACGTCATGCTTTATATTTAATGCAATGACAGAAATTAAATAGGTGGCTATCTACATACATATATATATATATATATACACACACACCTACCCTTGGAAATTTTCATGCTTTATTATTTTACAACATTGAATCACAGTGGATTTAATTTGTTTTTTTTGACACGAATCAACAGAAAAAGAATCTTTCGTGTCAAAGTGAAAATACATCTCTACAAAGTGATCTAAATTAATTACAAATATAGAACACAAAATAATTGTTTGCATAAGTGTTCAAGTCAATATTTAGTAGATGCATCTTTGGCAGCAATTACAGCCTTGAGTCTGTGTGGATAGGTCTCTATCAGCTTTGCACATTTAGACACTGCAATTTTTCCCCATTCTTTACAAAACTGCTGAAGCTCTGTCAGATTGCATGGGGATTGTGAGTGAAGAGCCCTTTAAAAGTCCAGCCACAAGTTCTCAATTGGATTGAGGTCTAGACTCTGACTCGGCCACTCCAAGACATTAACTTTGTTATTTTTAAGCCATTCCTGTGTAGTTTTGACTTTATGCTTGCGGTCATTGTCTTGCTGGAAAACAAATCTTTTCCCAAGTGGCAGTTCTTTTGCAGACTGCATCAGGTTTTCCTCCAGGATTTCCCTATATTTTGCAGCATTCATTTTACCCTTCCAGGGCCTGCTGCAGTGAAGCAACAACACGGTGTGATATAGCTACTGTCAAGTTTCACTGTAGGGTTGGTGTGTTTTTGATGATATGTGGTGTTTGGCTTATGCCAAACATAGTGTTTAGTATGTTGGCCAAAAAGCTCAATTTTGGTTTCATCAGACCAGAGACCTTCTTCCAGCTGACTTCAGTCTCCCACATGCCTGCTTGTAAACTCTAGCTGAGATTTCATGTGAGTTTTTTTCAACAGTGGCTTTTACTTTTAAGTATTGAAATCTGGTTTAATGTTTTTGTGTGACTATGTCAAACTCTTAATTGATTAGTCCATAGGTCAGCACTCCTATGGTAATTAATAGAATTTTACAAGACTGGCAACCCTGGTGATCTTTTATTGGTCTTAATTTGTGCATAATTGACACTCTCAAGTCTGGCTTAATTCATCTCCTACAGGTGACCATTTAAACTTCCATGAGAGTACAATATCATCAGCAATCTAGTACTTTCATAATGTATTCCAGTATCCAATTAGTACACTGGAGTTTAGTCCAAACCCATAATATTTAACTCAGAGGAGTGGAGATATTCGAAACTTTAAACCATTCCTTTGATCATTAACTGAAATAAACAATCCATGCAATTACAATGCGCACATACCCATTCATATCTGTGATGTTTAGTTGCCACTTTATCCTCTAGTTTTTGTTTTACAGATTTACTCCTTAAAAGTCATAAGATTACCTTCATTTTCTGCCTCTTCTCTGTTCAAAGGGAAATTCAGCTTCTGCAATTTCAGTAAATAACTGATGTCCTTCATACTGGGCAGATGGGGATCGCCAACTGTGATTGGTAGCTCACTGAGGTGAAGGAAAACTCTGATCTCAAACTTCTGCTGCCTTGCAGCTATACTCACTCATCAGGGAGGCTTTGGGTCTAAATGCTGATGAAAAAACTGGAGCTGAAGTCCCAAAGGCAGTCATACATTGAGTTCCATGTTGACTGGCCACTCCTGCAATGCTGCTGGTGCCAAACTGTATCTGTCACTTCCCTTCCTTTAAATTTACCAGGGGCACAGAGAGGAGCAGCCTGCTGTACTGACAACAGCTTGCTCACCATATCTTAACTGCCCTGACTTGCATATCAGCTATACGTAGACAACTAGAACCATAGAACCATAGGACCATAGAAACTACAGTACAGAAACAGGCCCTTTGACCCTTCTTGGCTGTGCCGAACCATTTTCTGCCTAGTCCCACTGACCTGCACACGGACCATATCCCTCCATACACCTCCCATCCATGTATCTGTCCAATTTATTCTTAAATGTTAAAAAAGAACCCGCATTTACCACCTCGTCTGGCAGCTCATTCCATACTCCCACCACTCTCTGTGTGAAGAAGCCCCCCCTAATGTTCCCTTTAAACTTTTCCCCCCTCACCCTTAACCCATGTCCTCTGGTTTTTTTCTCCCCTTGCCTCAGTGGAAAAAGCCTGCTTGCATTCACTCTATCTATACCCATCATAATTTTATATACCTCTATCAAATCTCCCCTCATTCTTCTACGCTCCAGGGAATAAAGTCCTAACCTATTCAACCTTTCTCTGTAACTGAGTTTCTCAAGTCCCGGCAACATCCTTGTAAACCTTCTCTGCACTCTTTCAACCTTATTTATATCCTTCCTGTAATTTGGTGACCAAAACTGAACACAATACTCCAGACTCGGCCTCACCAATGCCTTATACAACCTCATCATAACATTCCAGCTCTTATACTCAATACTTCGATTAATAAAGGCCAATGTACCAAAAGCTCTCTTTACGACCCTAGCTACCTGTGACAACACTTTTAGGGAATTTTATATCTGTATTCCCAGATCCCTCTATTCCACTGCACTCCTCAGTGCCTTACCATTAACCCTGTATGTTCTACGCTGGTTTGTCCTTCCAACGTGCAATACCTCACACTTGTCAGTATTAAACTCCATCTGCCATTTTTCAGCCCATTTTTCCAGCTGGTCCAAGTCCCTCTGCAGGCTCTGAAAACCTTCCTCACTGTCTACTACACCTCCAATCTTTGTATCATCAGCAAACTTGCTGATCCAATTTACCACATTATCATCCAGATCATTGATATAGATGACAAATAACAATGGACCCAGCACTGATCCCTGTGGCACACCACTAGTCACAGGCCTCCACTCAGAGAAGCAATTTTCTACCACCACTCTCTGGCTTCTTCCATCGAGCCAATGTCTAATCGAATTTACCACCCCTCCATGTATACCTAGCGACTGAATTTTCCTAACTAATCTCCCATGCGGGACCTTGTCAAAGGCCTTACTGAAGTCCATGTAGACAATATCCACTGCCTTCCCTTCATCCACTTTCCTGGTAACCTCCTCGAAAAACTCCAACAGATTGGTCAAACATGACCTACCACGCACAAAGCCATGTTGACTCTCCCTAATAAGCCCCTGTCTATCCAAATGCTTGTCTCTTAGTACTCCCTCCAATAACTTAACTACTACTGACGTTAAACTCACCGGCCTATAATTTCCCGGATTACTTTTCGATCCTTTTTTAAAAAACGGAACAACATGAGCCACTCTCCAATCCTCCAGCACTTCACCCGTAGACAGTGACATTTTAAATATTTCTGCCAGGGCCCCCGCAATTTCAACACTAGTCTCCTTCAAGGTCCGAGAGAACACCCTGTCAGGTCCCGGGGATTTATCCACTTTAATTTTCCTCAAGACAGCAAACACCTCCTCCTTTTCAATCTGTACAGTTTCCATGGTCTCACTACTTGATTCCCTCAATTCCATAGATTTCATGCCAGCTTCCTTAGTACATACAGACGCAAAAAACCTATTTAAGATCTCCCCCATTTCCTTTGGTTCCGCACAAAGCCGACCACTCTGATCTTCAAGAGGACCAATTTTATCCCTTACAATCCTTTTGCTCTTAATATACTTGTAAAAGCTCTTGGGATTATCCTTCACTTTGACTGCCAAGGCAACCTCATGTCTTCTTTTTGCCCTCCTGATTTCTTTCTTAAGTATTTTCTTGCACTTCTTATACTCCTCAAGCACCTGATTTACCCCCTGTTTCCTATACATTTCATACAACTCCCTCTTCTTCTTTATCAGAGTTGCAATATCCCTTGAGAACCAAGGTTCCTTATTCCTATTTAATTTGCCTTTAATCCTGACAGGAACATACAAACTCTGCACTCTCAAAATTTCCCCTTTGAAGGCTTCCCACCTACCAATCACATCTTTGCCAGGGAACAACCTGTCCCAATCCATGCTTTTTAGATCCTTTCTCATTTCTTCAAATTGGGCCTTCTTCCAGTTCAGAACCTCAACCCTAGGACCAGATCTATCCTTGTCCATGATCAAATTGAAACTAATGGCGTTATGATCACTGGAACCAAAGTGCTCCTCTACACAGACTTCTGTCACTTGCCCTAATTCGTTTCCTAACAGGAGATCCAATATTGCATCCCCTCTAGTTGGTCCCTCTATACACTGATTTAGAAAACTTTCCTGAACACATTTTACAAACTCTAAACCATCTAGACCCCTAACAGTATGGGAGTCCCAATCAATGTATGGAAAATTAAAATCCCCTACCACCACAACTTTATGTTTCCTGGAGTTGTCTGCTATCTCTCTGCAGATTTGCTCTTCCAAGTCTCGTTGACTATTGGGTGGTCTGTAATACAATCCCACTAATGTAGCCATACCTTTCCTGTTTCTCAGCTCCACCCATAAGGACTCAGTAGACAAGCCCTAGGATGCAACATCCATGGTCAACCGGACCAACAGAGGGCCTCATATCTAATAGTGTTCCAGAAAATCTCCTCTGCTGCTATGAAATCTTAGTAGTATCATGTTGATACTAGAATATTTAACTACATACACTCAGTGACCATTTTATTTTGTACGCCTGTACAACTGCCAGTTAATGCAAATATCTAATCAGCCATTGATATGGCAGCAACCTAATGCATAAAAGTATGTAGGTATGGTCAAGAGGTTCAGTTGTTATTCAGACTAAATATCAGAACAGGGAAGGAATGTGATCTATGTGACTTTGATCGTGGAAAGTGATTGTTGGTGTCAGACAGGGTGACTTGAGTATCTCAGAAACTGCTGATCCCCTGGTATTTTTGCACACAACAGTCTCCAGAGTTTACAGAGAATGGTGTTAAAAAGCAAAACAAAAATCCAGTGTGTGACAGTTCTGTGGGTAAAAAAGATTTGTTAATGGGAGAGATCAGAGGAGAATGGCCAGACTGGTTCAAGCTGACAGGAAGCCAACAGTAACTCAACTAAACATGCGTTAGAACAGTGATGTGCAAAAGAGCATTTCTGAATGCACAACGTATTGAACCTTGAAGTAGATGGGCTACCCCAGAGGAAGACCACAAACATACACTCAGTGGCCACTTTATTAGTTACAGGAGGCACCTAATAAAGTAGCCATTGAGTGTATAGACAATCTAATTTTTAGACAGTTGTTTTGCTCCTCCATCTATAATTTAATTAACATTATAATTACCATATTTACCTGTAACTTGTTTCAAATCTTCCACCCTACTGTATTTTCTTTGTTTCACCTTCTGCACACCGTTAATCAATGTTCTTTTGAATCTGTTCATATTGATATTCGTTCACTTTTTCTCCACCGCCCAGTTGATGCCTTTTGGATCTAAATGATTTTCTCTAAATTATTTGCAGAAATTTAAACCAACTGAGATGCTCAGTTGCACCATGTGGCACTCTAATAATAAATGATTGCAAATTGGATGTACTGCATCTGTGGGAAGAGAGAAACAGAGTTTGCATTTCAAGTAGAGGACCCTTCATCAGATGAAGGATTCATATCTGAAACACTAACTCTGTTTCTCTTCACACAGATGAAGCCAGACCTAATGAGCTTTCCTAGCATTTTCAGTTTTGTTTTTCCATTTAGGTTTCTAAGTCTGCATTTTATTTTGTTTTTTTATTTGATTTCTGTTCCTCTGTCTATCACTCAGGTACATTAATATGTTCTCACATGTACTATGAAATCTGTAATAACAACAGAAAATGCTAGAAACACTCAATGGAAAGAGAAGCAGCATTACAAGTCCAGGACTGAAATCTGTGGAATCCGTTACGACAGGCAGCTGTGTATGTATAATTAAGGCAGGGATTGACAGAACCTTAATTGTTCAGGGCATGAAGGGATACAGGGAGAAGGCAGGAGGTTGGGACTGAGAGGAAAATTGGATCAGCCATGATGAAATGGCAGAGCGCACTTGATAGGCCAAATGGCCTAATTCTGCTCCTATATCTTATGACCTTATGGCACTCAGTTCTGATGAAGGGTTCTGAATCAGAAATGTTGACTGTTTCTCTTTCCATGGGTGCCGCCTGCCCTGTTTGGTGTTTCCAACAGTTTATATTTCTACTTCAAAATTCTAGCATGAGTAGTTTTCTTTTAACTACCATGGGCTCTGAAAGTTGTTTTTATTCTCTGAGATAGACCAGAACTATTCGGCATAGGATAAACAGTGAAGGTTTGCAGCGCAATACAATCCAGAGCTCTTTGTTTCGACCTCCAATCGAGACAGCAACCTTGTGAATCTTTTATGCATTCTTTCTCTTTTAATCATGTCATTGCTGTACAGTTAGAAATAATTTGGGTGGAGCTAAGAAGAAACGGGGGGCAGCAAGCGTTGTTTGGAACTGATTATCAGAATGGAGATACAGCAAATGGTTTAATAAGAAATTCAAAGATGCATTTAACAGGATAACGGGACAAAAAGGTTTAATCTACAAAAAGACAGAACGAATCAAATTATCACTAGCAATGTACAGGTTGAATTCTTAGAACAGATCAGTTTTCTAAACAGGTGAATTAAGGATTGACAAATGAACGGTTTATTTTAGATCTACTTCTGTGCAATGAGGAAGAATAAATTACTAATCTTGTTATGAAGCTGCTTTAAGAAGTGTTACTATTATATGATTGAAGTGAGGATGTACTGCAATTTGAACCAGGGATTTCAATCGAAGCAAAAGATGGGGAGTAGATTGCCTCTGGTAGATTAGGAATACACATTAAAGTGCTTGATAGTGGACAGGCAGTATTTAACATTTAACACAGTCACAATGCTGGACGGGCTTAGCAGTCAGACAGCATCTATGGAGAGGAATAAAGAGTCAACGTTTTTATTCTGGCATCTTTCCCCTTTTTTCTCAGTCCTGAAATGTTGACTGTCTATTGATATTGCCTGATCTGCTGAGTTTCTCCAGCATTTTGTGTGTGTTGATAAAGAGTCAACACTTTAGGCTTAGACCCTTTATCAGGAGTGGAAAGAAGCTAAAATAAGAAGGTGGGGAGAGGGGACGGAGTACAAGCTAACTGGTGATAGGCAAGACCAGGTGAAGGGGAAGGTGGGAGGGTATGGGAGAGGGGATGAAGTGAGAAGCTGGGAGGTAATAGATGGAAGAGGTAGAGGGCTGAAGAAGAAGGAATCTAATAGGAGAGGATTGTTCCCACAATCCTGATTGAGAAGTTACAGAGCCTGGGCCTCTGTACCTCCCCCTGTAATTGGATCCTTGACTTCCTAACCAGAAGACCACAATCTGTGGATTGGTGATAACATCTCCTCCTCGTTGAACATCAACACTGGTGCTTAATCCACTGCTCTACTTTCTCTATATCCATTACTGTGTGGTGAGGCATAGATCAAATACCATCTATAAATTTGCTGATGATACAACCGTTGTTGGTAGAAACTCAGATGGAGATGAGAGAGCGTACAGGAGTGGATATGCCAAATAGTGAAGTGGTGTCACAGCAACAACCTTGCACTCAACGTCAGTAAAATAAAAAAGCTGATTGTGGACTTCAGGAAGGGTAATACAAAGGAACAAAAACAAATCCTCATAGAGGGATCAGAAGTGGAGGTGGTGAGCAGTTTCAAATTCCTGGGTGTCAAGATCTCTGAGGATCTAACCTGGTCCCAATATATCGATGCAGTTACAAAGAAGGCAAGACAGTGGCTATACTTCATTAAGAGTTTGAAGAGATTTGGTATGTCAATAAACACACTCAAAACTTCTATAGATGTACTGTAGAGAGCATGCTGACAGGCTGCATGGGGGTGGGGGGGTGGGGGTGGGGCTACTGCACAAGACCGAAAGAAGTTGCTGAGGATTGTAAATTTAGTCAGCTCCATCTTGTGTACCAGCCTACAAAGTACCCAGGACACCTTCAAGGCGCAGTGTCTCAGAAAGGCAGAGTCCATTATTAAGGACCTCCAGCACCCAGGCCATGCCCTTTTCTCACTGTTACCATCAGGTAGGAGAAACAGAAGCCTGAAGCACACACTCAGCGATTCAGAAACAGTTTCCTCCCCTCTGCCATCTGATTCCTAAATGCACGTTGACCCCGTGAACACTACCTGACTTTTTTTATTATATATTAATTCTGTTTCTTGCATGATTTTTTCTATATTCAATATAAGTATACTGTAATTGATTTACTTATTTATTATTATTTTACTTTTTTTCTTCTTCTATATTATGTATTGCTTTGAACTGCTGCTGCTAAGTTAACAAATTTCACGACACCTGCCGGTGATAATAAGCCTGATTCTGATTATGATTCTGAGTTTTTTTAAACAGTAGAAGTTTGGGAAGAGTTACTATTCAAAGAAAAAAATAGTACCTTTGTATACAAGTCAATGAAAACTAAAATTAAAGGGCAGCAGGCAGTCAGGAAGACATCTACTATGCTGACCTTAATTGATAGAGGTTTTGAATAGAAGAGTAGAGGTGTCCTACTACAATTGTATCAGATCTTGATGAGACCATATCTAGGTATTTGTCATGGTCCGGATCGGGGTCCCTTTAAATCTAGCTTGTTTATGTTACGATCCGGACCGTTGATTCCCTGTTTTCCGGTGTCCCTCGACTTTGGTGATTAGAGGCAATTAACACTCGGCTGAACCGGTAGTTTATAGTCTCCGGCTTTCAGCCGTTCGGTGCGGGAGTGTTTGCAAAGTCATCCAAGGTAGGGTGTGCTGATGTCATCTGGCCAGAGCAAGCCTAGTCCCTGACGAAGCGAGTGCCGGTAATTCGCCTCTCCTCACCAGAGCAACCCTGTCTAATTACTTCGCCAAAGCGAGTCTGCAAAGTTTTCTCACTGAGGTGGGTCTGTCAGTTAACCCGCCGGAGGGAATCAAGAACCGCTGTCTACTGTTCCCGGGCCGAGTCGAGAGCTCGCCACTACCTGGAGGCTCCAAGTCAAGTCCTGGCCCTGGCGGCTTCCCAGTTCCGAGTCAAGTCCTGGCCCTGGTGGTCTGTGATTCCTGTCCTACCCCATTGTCTGAATCCCTTCTCTGCCCCCTCTCGCCTCTAGTCCTCGCCTGCAGCCCCCGCCTGCACTTTGGTCTACTTCCATCACCAGAGCTAGATAGGTACTGTCTGGAGTTCATTCGTGTTGGTCTTGTCTTGTCCTCGCCTCCGTGAGAGTAAGTCTGGCCGTCTTGCCGTTGCCCCGCGGAGGGTCATGAGTCCTGGCCCTATGTCTTGTACCCAAGAAGGGGTCCCGGCTCTCTGTTCTGAGTGTGAGTCCTGGCCCTATGTCCTGTACCCAAAGAGGGGTCCCGACTCTGTGTTCTGTGTATGTGTCCATGGTTCCCATGTACCTGCTTCCCGAGACCGAGGCTCTGTGTTCCCATGTTCCTCCTCTCCCTAGCCCATGTTATGTCCTTGCCTGGTTCTGGGCTCCGAGCCCGAGGCAAGACCCAGGTACTGGGTCCTTGCCCAGTCTCTGGCTCAGAGTCCATACCCTAGCCTCTTCATGTCTCCTCTAGTTCTGGGAGCCGATTCTGAGTCCAAGCCCAGACCCTTGGTTCTAGCCGAGTCGTAGTCCTGAGTCCTTGTCCAGTTCGCTATTTCCTACTCCTGCCTTGCTCTCCTGGTATCGAACAATAAACTAAATCTAAGTAACCTCACAAGATGTGTCTTGCATTTGGGTCCACCCTTGCTCCCAAAGCCCCCGCCATTGTGACAGTATTATGTATAATTTTAATTTACTTACCTAAGGAAAAGGAATATATATCACATGAAAAGTCTCAATGGACATGTTCTTGGCCTCTGGAGACTTAAGTGATTGAATGCATTCAAAGCAGAAAACAAATGAGTTTAGTGTTAAAGGAATTTTCCTTTGATTATGAGAATAGGCCAGAAGATATTGTTTGAGATGAAGGGGAATCTTATTGAAACTTGTCAGATCGTGCAAAGTCTAGATGGAATGGATGTGGAGAGCATGTTTTCTATAGCTGGGGAGTCTAGGACTAGAGGACACAGCCTCAGAACAGAGGGATGTCCCTTTAGGACACAGACAAGGAGGAGTTTCTTTAGCCAGAGGGTGGTGAATCTGTGGTTTTCATTGCCAAGTCATTGGGTATATTTAAAGTAGAGATTGATAAGTTCTTGATAGTAAGGCTGTCAAACATTATGGGAAGAAGGGAAGAGAATGGAATTGAGAGGGAAATAAATCAACCATAATGGAATGGTGGAACAGACTTGATGGGCTGAATGCCCTAAGTCCTAGTTCCTGTGATTTATGGTCTTATATTGGATGGTTTTGGTGACTAAATGACCTCCTCCTACTGCTATTTCTTATCTTCTTATTTAGAGATGAGATGTTGTATTTATCACTGTATAATAATAATAAAGATATGTTTCTCCCAAAATGGCAGAGGAAGTCAAGCAACTCATAGTTAGATCAGTTGTGGACAATGTTAGTTACCTTGTTTTTCTTCTTCTTCTTTGTCTTTATTTGACTCTTAATCAGGTTGTTAAGGCAGAGGAAGCCAAGGCTTACATTCATTCAGCCTCAAAGTGTTCTTCCTTGACTGACTTAAATGTCCTTTCTCCAGAGATTGGCTGTTGCTTCTTGTCAGTAATTTTCCTAAGTACCTCAATTTGTTAGTGAATTACTTACAAATGAAGAGGTATTCACAATGATTTACTAATATAGTTGTGACTCTTTATCAAGCCTGCTTTCATTTGTATTGGTTTATTTTTGTCACATGTACTGAGATACAATAAAAAAACATTCATTTCAAACCATTCTGGTAATACAAATTATTACCAGAACAAGGAAAAGCAATATAATGCAGAATATAATGTTACAGTTTCATTAAAAGTGTAGGGCAGATAAAACAATATGATGCATGCACCATGATGAAGGAGATTATCAAGTTCCAGTTTATTGTCATTTAGCTGTACACATGTATACCGCCAAATGAAACAACATGCCTCCAGACAAAGATGCACTACACAGTACATATTACTCAGACACAGCTCATAAGGTACTATTGCCACAAATAAATTAACAAATAATACTGTGCATTTATAGCACAAGTCAAAAGGTAAACAGTATATGCTATTGGTGCTTCATATGTGATGAGACCTGGGTGGTGGCAGGGAGTTCAGTAGTGTCACAGTCTGTGGGAAGAAGCTGTTTCCTATTCTAACAGTCCTTGTACTAATGCTATGGTACCTCCTGCTTGATGGTAAGGGAGAGGGGGGTCAAAGAGATTGTTCAGCAGATGGGAGGAATCATTGACAATGCCAATGGACCTGTGAATGCAGCTTTCTGATGGGTGGAAGAGATATCCTGATGATCCTCTCAGCAGTCCTCGCAATCCTTTGTAGTGCCTTGCGGTCAGGTAGCTTGCAATTCCTGTTCCATATGGAGATGCAGCGGGTAAGAAAACTCTTGCTGGTGTTCCTGAGAAAATTGGTTAGAATGGGGTTGGGGGTGGGAAGGAAAGCCTCGCTCACCTCAATTTCCTCAGGAAGAGGGGATGCTACTGTTTTCCAAAAAGAGAAGGATTTTTTTAACACACTCAAAATGCTAGAGGAACTCAGCATATCAGGCAACATCTATAAAAAAGGATACAGAGTTATAATTTCAGGCCGAGACTCTTCATCAGGACTCAACAGTTTTTGTGATAGGGCGAGCTATAATTTCTTGCACTCTTGGGTGCTGCATTTGCCATACCAAGCTGTGATGCATCCAGTGGGATCATTTTTATGGTGAATCTATGAAAAATGGTGAAGGCTAATGGTATCATACTGAATTTCCTTCACCTCCTGAGGAAGTAAAGGCACTAGTGTGCTTTCATGGTGTCTTTGTGGTTGCTCCAGAACAAACTATGGATGATGCTAAGTTCACTTAAGTGAATAGTTAATAGTTCACTTAACTATTTTAGATAAGGGTGGCTTTGTGATTTTGCAGGTAGCACTGCCTCTTCATAATTCTGGGGACTTAGACTTGATTCCAATGTTGGGTATTTTCTGTGACCGCATGGTTTCTGCTATTTCCTCCCACATTTCAAAAGGTTGGTTAATTAGTCAATGTAAATTATTACTTTGTGTAGGCAAGTGATCAACAAAAAATCAAAGGGAATTGATAAACTTGTGGGAGAGAAAAAATTGCAAAGCTACCTGGAAATAAATGGCAATGACAGGATTGCTCTTCTGGGAGCTGGCATAAACCCAGCTGGCCAACTGGCCTCAAGTGCTAATGAGTAGGATTGGAGTGGTTTATTGTTGTGATGTATACCAAGAAAAAGTGAAAGGTTTGTGCTTTGCATTCTGATCAGACACATAATTACACGGTGGTACTGAAAAGCAAAAACAAGGATTAAGAATATGATGTTGTAGCTGCAGAAAAATGCAGTGCAAGCTGACGTCCAAAGTGCGAGGTAAAATGGGTGTTCACGAGTTATTATTTTAGGTTTTGAGAGATCATTCAATAGTCTGATAACAGGCGGATAGAAGCGGTCCTTGAGTCTCTGATGACACCAGTTTAATTGATTCATCTGATTAAGTGAATTGACACCATGTTCTCTCTCTCTCTGCCTGGTCTACATTTCATCTGGCATGATGTGCTTCTTTAACTTTTACAGAGGAAATCTCACACCAGGGGCACATTTTTGTACTTGAGGATAGGTAAAAAAAAAATTGCTGAAGCTCTGAACTTGCATTCCCTCCTTTCTTTGTCTCTTATCTAATGTCCTCCCTTTTCACAATACCTTGCCCATTAGAGTTACAATATATTGTTAATATTTTCAAGCTTTAATAACTACACTCTGACCAATTAAACCACAGCATGACTTCCAGCATATTAATGATATTGTTCTCAGTACTCCATAGTACAATTTTGCATCTACTGTACGTTTCTTTCATTACATTACCTAGACTTTGGAAGCACTTTATTGCTTGTGGAATGCTGTGAGACATCCTGAATAGATCATAAGACACATCATAGAATGCAAATCTTTATTTTCTAGTAGGGAAAAGAAATTCAATGGAGAATTTTTTTCTTTTCGATTGATTTTGTTTCATTCAACATTCAGTGATTAAAATGTTATTAATTTCAAGTTGATTAAAAGCAAAATACAGATTTTTTGCCAATGTACACTATTTGCTCTGATCCTAATAATGATTTACCAGCAATAAGATCTCTAAACTCCACCCAGCGCATGCTATGATAAAACAACTGCTTCTAGATATCTCCAGACTTTCTAATTACACATTAATTAGTATTTTTTCCATATCTTTGGGCAGGCAGGTTCACAAAATTAGTGGACTGACAGTCAATTGTTCAGTAGGTCTTCAAGTCACTTTCTCATATTTACCTATGGTCACATCAGAGACTTGTGGAAAAAACTGTGTGCTGAAATTATATAATTTCTGCATATGGTAATGCATTTATTATTACCACGTGCACCAAGGTACAGTGTGAAGCTTTTGTTTGCATGGCATCCAGACAGATCATTCCATACACAAGTACATTGAGGTAGTACAAATAAAAAAAACAGAATACAGAATATGATGCTAGAATTACAGAGAACATGCAGTATATGTAGACAAATAAAATGTAGAGATGTAAATGTAGGCTGAGAGATCAATAATTTATCTTTATTCTATACGAGGTCCATTCAAGTGTCTTCTAACAGTGGGATAGATGGTCCTTGAATATGGTTGTATGAATTCTTAAACTTTTGTATCTGTGTCTGAAAGGAGGGGTGAGAGAAGCGAGTGATCGGGATGGATGGGGTCCTTGATTATGTTGGCTGCTTTCCTGAGACAGTAAGAAATGCAGACATATTTAAATAATCAAACATTCCTTTGGCTTTTAAATTGATGCTATTCTGTGTACTTAACAAATAAGGATCCACCTCCCACTCGCAACTAGCAGCAGGACTCAATGAAAATGAACTTCCTCAGTGTTCCAACAAATTGCTCTATTTACCAACCAAAATGTTACAGGGAAGTTTTGTTACATTATTTTGTTAATATTTTCAAGTTTTAAAACAACACTCCAGTCAATTCAATCATAACAAATGATTTTTGGTCTCGTCTGTGTTTCTATGAATTTGTGAATTGTCCTGAAATAATTGAAACCTGAAAATTTTATTCATTTTTCAGATTTTGGGCATTGGTGGCAAGGCCAGCATTTTTCTTGTCATTTCCTAATGCCCCGTAACAAAGTGACTTGCTCAGCTGGTCAAAGGAGTTTTGAGAGTCAAACCCCATTGTTGGGCATTAATTACAGGGATAAATTGGATAGGCTCGGCTTGTTTTCCCCACAGTATGAAGGCTGGGGGTGACCTGATAGAAGTATATAAGATTATCAGAGGTATAGATAGGGTAAAGCATTGAAGTATTCTTCACATGGTTTAGAGTATCAAAAGTAAAAGGGCATAGTGTTTAGGAGCGAGGTAGGAAATTTAAAGGCGATCTTAGGGGCTATTTTATTTGCATGTTGCCAAAAAGGTGGTGGAATCAGATACGATTAAAATGTACCTTATTGCACTGCCTCTTTTACCTACAGATGTAAGTAGGTAAGTCATAGAAAGATGTGATCCTCATTAAAAACTGGAGCTGATCCTCGACCACTGAATAATTTTTTCAGTGTTATCACTATTTTTCTTGATTCCTTTAATATCCAGTTATCTTTGGAATGAATGCCATAACTGAGCATTCATTGGCATATAGAATCAAGAACCTTTTAGATTCATTATTCTTTCCTTAAAAAAATGTTTCCTCATCTCAGTCCAAAATGGCTTTACCATTTTTAAATGGTGGCCTCTGATGCTGTCTCTATTTCGGTAATATTTGAATAATATTGTAATTATATTGTTTGATTAAGCACTCTTTTCCATTTAAATAATTTATTTTGGGTTATATGTAAAAGTATGTGAATGGCTTACGTCATCATGCCCCCATGTCATACATGTACACTTTACCTAAGTAAATACAAAACAAAGACATGCATTCCTGGCTCTGTGTTTCTTTTCAATTACTTTTATGTTTTGGAGTTACAAAGCATAACACCAGCTTCTTAGCTCCCCAGTAAGCAGAAATGTCCTCCCTTCTATCTATTCTTAAATCCTTTGAGAATATTGTACATCTCAATATGATTTCTCATTCATCTAAAATTTAGAGAATAATTGTTCAGTCATTACTGCCTGTGCCTGTGTGACTGAGAGGAAAAATCTAGTTGGATTGAGTGAGGCCTCAGAAAGGACTGAAAGAATGTATATCCACAACATCTTCAACTTATGCTGTTTGGGATTGTGTGACAGGATTGTGTTTCAGCCAAGAAGTGCCCACAATTTTCTTTGAAGAGGTTATGAGGTCATACTGTCATGTTGCCATGCTGATCATCCTTGTGTGATTGCACAACAGCCTTGTCATGAAAGCATCCCAGTTGTAGCCCTCATCTGAGCTTTCTGGGGTGGTATGATTGCATGGACCTCCCCTTGGCAACCCATACCAGATTTTCTGTGCCTGCTGCCAAGCATTTTTGTAAGAGTTACATAATGGAGTGTGAGTGCTGCTCTGATGGAAATCATCAAATATTCCTGTTTAGGACAACCACAGCTGAAACCCACAGTCACAGCCATGGGTAGTTCAGTATGAAGCATGGTTTTAAGATATTTAAGAAGTTCACTGATACTCAAAATCAACGTTTCTCAGATGGTAAGTGCAGTTCCCCTATAAGAAAACTGAAGCAGGGATGCCGCACTAATCTACAAGTACTATACAATTATAATGAAGAGACTCTAGACTTCCACTCCTGACTATCCTGCTGGCTAATGTACAGTGTTTGGACATTAAAATTAATTATCTCAGAGCAAGATTGCTGGACCTGAGGGACATCAAGGACTACTGTGTATTTTGCTTCACGGAAACATGGCTACTCCCCACCATTTCAAACACAGCGCTGTAGTCTAACCATTGTCATAAAGACAGGACAGCTCAGACTTTTAAAGGCAGAGGTGGTGGAGTACATTTTATGATTAACTCATCGTGATGCACAAACATAGTGGTTCTGCCTCAGACCTGCTCATCCAACCTGGAATATCCAGCAGTGAAATGCCATCCTTTTTTATCTGCCAAGGGAATTTTCTGCTATTATGCTAGTAGTGATGTGCATTCCATTTCACACCCTGATGCCTTCTTATCATTGCGGAAGACTTCCACCAGGCCAGCTTGAAGAAGTCTCCGAACAACTACCACCAACATATCACCTGTTGCCAACACACTTGACCACTTCATACAACCATCAAGAATGCCTACTAAACTATTCCACACCCACACTTTGGAAATTCTGATCACATGGCTATACTTCTACTACCGGTTTATAGGCAGAGACTAAAGACCAAAGCACTAATGGTGAGGACCATGAAGGTATGGTCATGGGAGGCAGAGGAGCTTTTATAAGACGGTTTTGAGTTAGTGGACTGGGTAATATTCAGGAATCTGAACGAATATGCCAGTTATCACTGACTTCATCAAGCTTGTGTGGATGAATGTATGCTTTCAAGAACATACTGGACATACCCAAACCAAAAGCCATAGATGTACCAGGAGATTTGTAGTTTTCTAAGTGGCAGTCAAGATCGGTGATTCAGAACTGTGCAAGTGGTCTGAGTATGATCTACAGAAGGCTATTTTAAAGGTTAGAGGAGGAATCTGATGCATCTCAGCTCTGGCAGGGTTCGCAGATCATTACTCAATATTTCAATAGTTCCATTTAATATCAGGGAAATGTATGCAGAATGCACCCTGAAATTCTTGTTCTTAGCAGACATCCACGAAGACAGAAGAATGTCCCAAAGAATGAGTGACAGTTAGAACGCTAGAACAGCAAAGCCTCCCCTACTGTGCCCTTCTGCAAAAAAAGCCACTTCACCCACCAAGCAAGCAATAGCAAAGCCCCCAATAAAGACCACGATCTTAAGTACAACAAATACTAATGGTTTGGTCGACAACTCAACGTACCACAGGCTCTCTCTCTCTCCCTAATAAAGGGAGAAAATGGAGACATAACAAAACAACTTGCCGATTTGTGATGATAAAGTCAGCTGTGCCACTTTCCTTTCTGAGTTCTCCGACTCGAGAATCGGCAACAAACTCCCTTCCACCTACGAGAGAGAAAAAGCTCGATTCATGAGTACAGAGCCTCTGGCAGCTGATCCGCTGCTTCCGATATTCCATTTTCTCCTGTAGCGCTTCAGTCAGTGGCATCAGCTTAGAATCAGCCGCCCAAGGGTCACAACTCCTTTGGGGTCCTAAGGAGTGCTTGTCTTCTAGGCTGTGCCCTTGATATTTCGAAAAGCGGCCTGTTGTGAGCCCCTAGAAGCGGGTCCTGCCAATGCAGAGAACCGAAGTCTGAGTGTAATGCCAGGTCAGAGTCTTCACCAGAACCCCATCCACCCTAAAAAGGGAAAAGGGAGAAATTAAAGGTAGAAGTTAAGCTTCCTACTTCCTGCAAAGCTAAACCTAAAATCATGAATAACTGTGATGCTTCACTCCCAGATGACCTCAAAACCTTGTATGCATGTTGAGAAAGGGTGAATAAAGCTACACCTGTGCAAAGCTCTGCAGCATCTCATGACCCTGTGATCTCAGTCTCTGAGGCTGGCATCAGAGCATCTTTCAATAGAGTGAACCCTCACAAGGCGCCAGGCTCTGATGGTGATCCTGGTAGGGCTCTGAAAACCTGTGCTAACTGACTAGCGGGAGTATTCAAGGACATCTTCAATCTCTCTCTGCTGCACTTGGAGGTTAACACCTGCTTCAAATGGTCAGCAATAAATCAGTGCCAAGAAGAACATAGTGAGCTACTCAGTGACTATTACCCAATGGCATTCACATCTACTGTAATGAAATGCTTTGAGAGGTTGGTCATGGCTAGAATCAACTCCTGCCTAAGCAAGGAGATGGGCCTGCAGCAATTTGCTGATTGCCACAATAGGCCTACAGCGGATGCAATCTCACTGGCTTTCTACTGGGCCTTGGATCACCTGGACAGTAGTAATACTTACATCAGGCTGCTGTTTATTGAGTATAGCTTAGCTTTCAACACCGTCATACTCTCAGTTCTAATTAACAAGCTCCAAAACTTGGGCCTCTATACCTTCCTCTACAACTAGATCCTTGACCTCCTCATTGGGAACCACAGTCTGTGCATATTGAAAATAATATCTCCTCCTCACTGACCTTAAGGATACAGGCTTAACACACTACTCTACTCTCTCTACATCCATGGCTGTGTGGCTAGGGACGCTCAAATGCCATCTGTAAATTGCTGAAAACACAACTATTGTTACAGGAAATTAGGATGTTGATGAAGAGGTGTACGGGAGCAAGATAGATCAGCTGGTTGAGTGGTATCACAGCAGCAATCTTACATTCCTCATCAGTAAGACCAAGGAATTGATTGTGGACTTCAAGAAGGTTAAGTTGAAGGAACACACATCAACCCTCATCGAAGGATCAAAAATGGAAAGAGTGAACTGTTTCAAGTACTTGGTGCAACATCTCTGAGCATCTATGCTGGACAGAGCAGATTGATATAATGACGAAGAAGGCACAACAGCAGCTACATTTCATTAGGAGTTTAAGGAGACTTTATGTCACCAAAGACACTGGCAAATTTCTGCAGCTGTGCCATGGAGAGCATTCGGACTGGTTGTATCACCATCTGATATGGAGGAACCACTGCAAAAGATCAGAACAAGCAACCTTTTGTAGTATCTATTTAATTTAAATGTATATATAGTATATAGTATGTATATGTTTACTATAATTTATAGTTTTTATTATGTATTGCAATGTGCTGCTGTCTCAAAACAACATTTTGTCAGTAGTATTAAATCTAATTCCAATTCCAGTTCACCCAAAGGGAGACCCATGTGGTCATGGGTAGAATGTACACACTCTATACGAACAATGGAAGAAATTAACCCTGATCTCTGGCGGTGTAATAGTGTTACTATTGCGCTCTGTATTGCAACCCACTAGTGACTAGTATATTTCCTATGATCAAAATCCCTCCAATCTGCTCATCCCTTTCAGTGCTCTGCTTTGTTCCTGTGGGGTGTCAGATGCATTCTTGATGACGATCATCCTCTCATTTTTCACCCACCAGTTTCTGCATTTCCTGCTCCATGTCGCCATCTCCTGGGGAGAAGGTAGCATGGTTTTTCCCAAGACCCTGCTGAGATAAAACGGTTCACGTGCAGGCATTGACAGAAATGTGGTTGTATTGATGCAGTAGCATAGGGTGATGAAAGTGTTTACAAATAATCAAAAAAGATATGTTATAATTATAGTCAGATATTGTGAGTATGTATTCTTGACAGTTTGCAGTTCGGATATAGTGGTATGTGGATTGGCGGCTCCTTGACCCATTGATCATCGGGTGCTTGACTTCATTGGTGTGAGGCAAGACCCTCTTTTCCATCTGGATGTCTTCCAATATATGTGTAAAGAGATGAAGTATCTTTTCATTATGTCTGTTTGCTGACTTAGTTTATGTGACAGTGCAGGTTTTTTCTGGGAGCTCTAGTTTCTTCCCACATTCCAAGAATATGAGTTAGGGTTAGTAAGTTGTGGACATACTATGTTGGCACTGGGTGCGTGATGACATTTGCGGGCTGCCCCCAGAACATCCTTGAGCTGTGTTGTTGATGCAAAGCAACGCACTTCACTCCATGTTTCAATGCTTTGATGTATGTGTGAAAAATAAAATTAATCTTTAAGCAAACATTTTAAAATATTCTTTAAATAGTCACTGTTGTGGTGTGTAGGCCATCTTGGAAAAGTAACTGTGTGTGTGTGTGTGTGTGTGTGTGTGTGTGTGTGTGTATACGTACACACACATGGCTAGGTAAGTAAAATCATGAAAGAACAATAGTTATATTTGAATATAATAAGGTCAATTTGATTACATGCCCTTGCTACCTTCTGTGGCCATTCGCATCACATGCTAATATTTTTCTTGCCAGTTCTAATGGAGGCCCTGGCAAGTCTTTTGATATATCTGGCAGACAAGACATCTCTCCTGGCCTCAATCTCTGGAGGCCTCCATACCAGTCTGAGTTGGAACTTGGAGCTTTGCTATATTTTTACCTGTAGCCTCTCCCAACTTCCCAGCAACACTAATGCCTGTTGCTGAAGCCCATCTATCCTGAAGAATGTGTCGATAATACTCCAGTATCTTTATAATTGATGTGCAACAAAATGAAGGTCAATCATTAAGCACAACGATCAGTCATTAATTGCTATGAAAATCAATATTTGCACATTAAGGGAATCCACAGAAATGTGATGAGTCTTATGAATGTTGAGGCAGTTTTATGGGGCCATTGGCCTCTTCCTGCTTCTGTTTTTTTTGGTTGTTTGTGGAGCTGTGAATAAAATTGAAGATTGCGCAATAATCAGCTGAAAATCTGCATCTGGGTTATAATAGGAGTTTGGTCATTCATAAAGGAACTGAAAGTGGTTGGACTTAGGAAATCATTGTAGAGGACTATTGCTATGATCTGCTGAGACAACTCACTTTCACTTTCTGTTAGCATCTTCCTTTCTGTTAAGCATGCCTTCAACAATTAGAATATTTAGTCCTTGATGCCTATTTGACTTCAATTCACCAGTTCTCTTCGATGCTTCACTTGTCCAATTGCCATCCAGGTGCTGTGCAATAACTCTCGCCTTGTCTCTGTAATTCAGCACTGCACCAAGACTGCACTGAGATTTGTGGCTGTATTGTCCTGAAAAACACTCAAATTGAATATTGGTGAACTTTTTTTTTGGTGAGTAAATTGAGAGTAAACTGATTAGCCAATAATTAGATTAACCTATGCACACTACCTTAATATCTTTTGCTCTCTTTTTGCACTACTTATTTAGTTTATTTTTAAAAGTATATTTCTTATTGTAATTTATAATTTCTTTATTATTATATAATAATAATTACATAATTGGTCCAAAGGGACCAATATCCTGGTGGGAAGGTTTAATAGAGCTGTTAGGGAGGGTTTAAACTAACTTGGTAGGGGGATGGGAACCGGAATGATGGAGCAGGGAAGGGGGAAAACAGAAATAAATCTAAGATAGTGAGCAGTAAAGATGTCAGGCAGGACAGGCAGATGATGGGGCAAATTTGCAGCCATTGGGATGAGTTGCAGTGCAATACTTTATACTTTATTGTTGGCAAACAATTGATACTAGAACGTACACTCATCACAGTGATATTTGATTCTGCGCTTCCCGCTCCCTGAATTACAAATCGATAGTAAATATTAAAAATTTAAATTATAAATCATAAATAGAAAATGGAAAGTAAGTTAGTGCAAAAAAACCGAGAGGCAGGTCTGGATATTTGGAGGGTACGGCCCAGATCTGGGTCAGGATCCGTTCAGCAGTCTTATCACAGTTGGAAAGAAGCTGTTCCCAAATCTGGCTGTACGAGTCTTCAGGCTCCTGAGCCTTCTCCCAGAGGGAAGAGGGACGAAAAATGTGTTGGCTGGGTGGGTCGTGTCCTGGATTATCCTGGCAGCACTGCTCCGACAGCGTGCGGTGTAAAGTGAGTCCAAGGACGGAAGATTGGTTTGTGTGATGTGCGGCGCCGTGTTCACGATCTTCTGCAGCTTCTTTCGGTCTTGGACAGGACAACTTCCATACCAGGTTGTGATGCACCCTAGAAGAATGCTTTCTACGATGCATCTATAAAAATTAGTGAGGGTTTTAGGGGACAGGCCAAATCTGCCATGCAATCAAAGCAAAAAGTACCAAATACCGGACTTAAGATGTTATACTAAAATGCACGCAGCATAAGGAATAAGGTGGATGATGATGTTGTACAGCTACAGATTGGCAGGTATAATATTGTGGCCATCACTGAGATGTGGCTAAAGGATGCATGTCTCTGGGAGCTGAACTTCCAAGGATACACGGTGTATCAGAAGGATAGGCTGTAGGCAGAGGGGGTGGCGTGGCCAGACAGAGGATTGGAAGGTGCAGAATCTTTATAGGCTGAGCTGAGAAATAGCAGGGGTAAAAGGACCCTGATGGCAGTTATATACAGGCCTCCTAATAGCTGCAGTGATGTGGACTACATATTACAACAGGAAATAGAAAAGGCTTGTCAGAAAGGCAGTGTTATGATAATTATGGGGGATTTTAACATGAGAGTGGATTGGGAAAATCAGGTCGGCACTAGATCTCAAGAGGGAGAATTTGTAGAATGTCTACGAGATGGCTTTGTAGAACAGATTGTTGTTGAGCCCACTAGGGGATCGGCTGTACTGGATTGGGTATTGTGTAATGAACCGGAGGTGATTAGAGAGATTGAGGTGAAGGAACCCTTAGGAGACAGTGATCACAACATGATTGAGTTCACTGTGAAATTTGAGAAAGAGAAGCCAAGATCCGATGTGTTGGTTTTTCAGTGGAGTAAAGGGAATTACAGTGGCATGAGAGAGGAACTGACCAAAATTGACTGGAAAGGGACATTGGCGGGAAGGACGGCAGAGCAGCAGTGGCTGGAGTTTATGCGAGAAATGAGGAAGGTGCAAGACAGATATATTCCAAAAAAGAAGAAAGTTTCGAATGGAAAAAAGATGCAACTGTGGCTGACAAGAGAAGTCAAAGCCGAAGCTAAGGAAAGGGCATATAAGGAAGCAAAAATTAGTGGGAAGACAGAGGATTGGGAAGTTTTTAAAAGCTCACAAAAGGACACTGTAAGGTCATTAACAGGGAAAAGGTGAACTATGAAAGGAAGCTAGCAAATAATATCAAAGAAGGTACTAAGAGCGTTTTCAAGTATATAATGAGTAAAAGACAGATGAAAGTAGATATAGGACCGATAGAAAATAATGGTGGAGAAATTGTAATGTGAGATAGGGAGATGGCGGAGGAACTGAACGAGTATTTTGCATCAGTCTTCACTGAGGAAGATATCAGCAGTATACCGGACACTCAAGGGTGGCAGGGAAGAGAAGCGTGCGCAGTCACAATTACGACAGAGAAAGTACTCAGGAAGCTGAATAGTCTAAAGGTAGATAAATCTCCTGGACCAGATGGAATGCAGCCTCATGTACTGAAGGAAGTAGCTGTGGAGGTTGCAGAGGCATTAGCAATGATCTTTCAAAAGTCAATAGATTCTGGCATGGTTCCGGAGGACTGGAAGATTGCAAATGTGACTCCGCTATTTAAGAAGGGGGCAAGGAAGCAAAAAGGAAATTATGGACCTGTTAGCTTGACATCGGTGGTTGGGAAGTTGTTGGAGTCGATCGTCAAGGATGAGGTTACGGAGCACCTGGAGGCATATGACAAGATAGGCAGAATTCAGCAGGGTTACCTTAAAGGAAAATGCTGTCTGACAAACCTATTGTAATTTTCTGAGGAAATTACAAGTAGGCTAGACAAGGGAGATGCAGTGGATGTTGTATATTTGGATTTTCAGAAGGCCTTTGACAAGGTGCCACACATGAGGCTGCTAAACAACAATAGAGCCCATGGAATTACGGGAAAGTTATGTAGATATAGCATTGGCTGATTGGCAGGAAACAGAAAGTTGGGAATAAAGGGATCCCATTCTGGTTGGCTGCCGGTTACCAGTTGTGTTCCACAGGGGTCTGTGTTGGGGCCGCTTCTTCTTACGTTGTACATCAACGATTTGGATTATGGAATAGATGGCTTTGTGGCTAAGTTTGCTGATGATACAAAGATAGGTGGAGGGGCCGGTAGTGCTGAGAAAACAGAGTCTGCAGAGAGACTTGGATAGATTGGGAGAATGGGCAAAGAATTGGCAAATGAAATGCAATGTTGGAAAGTGTATGGTTATGCACTTTGGTAGAAGAAATAAACGGGCAGACTATTATTTAAATGGGGAGATAATTCAAAGTTCTGAGATGCAACGGGACTTGGGAGTCCTCGTGCAGGATACCCTTAAGGTTAACCCCCAGGTTGAGTTGGTGGTGAAGAAGGCGAATGCAATGTTGGCTTTCATTTCTAGAGGAATAGAGTATAGGAGCAGGGATGTGACGTTGAGGCTGTATAAGGCACTGGTGAGACGTCACTTGGAATACTGTCAGCAGTTTTGGGCTCCTTATTTTAGAAAGGATGTGCCGACATTGGAGAGGGTTCAAAGATTCACTAGAACGATTCTGGGAATGAGAGGGTTAACATATGAGTAATGTTTGACCGCTCTTGGACTGTACTCCTTGGAGTTTAGAATGAGGGGGGACCTCATAGAAACATGTTGAATGTTGAAAGGCGTGGACAGAGTGGATGTGGCAAAGTTGTTTCCCATGGTGGGTGAGTCTAGTACGAGAGGGCGCGACTTAGGGATTGAAGGGCGTCCTTTCAGAACAGAGATGCAAAGATTTTTTTTTAGCCAGAGGGTGGTGAATCTGTTAAATTTGTTGCCACAGGTGGCAGTGGAGGTCAAGTCATTGGGTGTATTTAAGGCAGAGATTGATAGGTATCTGAGTAGCCAGGCATCAAAGGTTATGGTAAGAAGGCAGGGGAGTGGGATTAAATGGTAGAATGGATCAGCTCATGATAAAATGGTGGACAGTCTCAATGGGCCGAATGGCCGACTTCTGCTCCTTTGTCGTATGGTCTTATGGTATTGCAATGTATAGCTGCAGCATAAGAACAGATTTCACGATGTATGCCAGTGATATTAAACCTGTTTCTAATTCTGAATTGGATTTATTCAGTATTTTTTTGTGGACAAGAGATACTGTATCTAGACAACCTTCGAAATTATTGAGTCAATATTTGAACTGGAACGTGTCTTCAATAGTAGAATTGGATATTGTCTTCTCCCAAATTTTTTGCTGTATTCCTTGCTCTAAGATGCTCCTTTGATGTAACTAGGAGTGGATTGAATTGACTGAAGGTTGATTTCCCAGGTAGTGGAAATGTTAGGAGGAAGTTAAGGTGGATCATCCACTCAACATTTCAGAATGAATGTTTCGGACGTTATTGGAGAGTCCTTGTGTTGATACTGAAGACTGATCCCCAAAGGTCGATCAGAAATCTGGAAGTCGAGGCCCAGTGGTTGGTCTGCAAGACTGTGACTTCACTGCAAAAGGCAGAGTTCTTATGTCTGCACATCCACTGGACACAGGGAGCTTGGAAGTGTTCTATCCTGGGGTTGTCTGTGTGTGACAGCAAATGGATAGGTAGGAGGAAAGGGGCTTGCTTTGGTGCTATTGTTTTGTTTCCATTGTTCAGCTGTTGTCGTTACTTGTGTTACTCTGCTGAACATTGTTGATATGCTATTTTGGCGTCGGAATGTGTGGCAACTCTTGCTGCTGTCCCTAGAATATCTTTAAGTGGTGTTGGTTTTTTGCAGAAATGACACATTTCAATGCACACGTGATAAATGAATCTGAATCTGAGTCTTTATTACATTTACTCTGGAATCCACTATCATTGAAGATGGAGGTGTTCTTGGAAATCTTCCTTCTGTTAGCTACATATGGCTGGATCGTAATGCAATAATTTGATTTGATACGTTAGCTGTGTCATCACTTAGTTTTGTATTTTGCATGCTATATTTTTGACTGTATCTAGCATTGTCAGAGGAAGGCAAAGCATGCAGATTGTGGCATCAAACAATATTTATCATCTGCAGAATTTTACAGCTTTATATCCAGTGATGCATGAAGCAAATCATTGCCACTTTCTTCCAAGAGGGCTGGCTGCATTTCATTCTCATTTGCCATAGAGTAGAAGACGGAACTGGAGATTATTGGCTTTCTGATGACATGGTGTATTGCTGCCTGCAGCAATGCTTTGTTTTGGATGTTATATTTTGGATTGCTGGATTGCTGTCATACTACGCAAGCACCTTTGTATTGTGGCATTTACATCCATAATAATGGAAGACTCAGCTTTGATGAGCAGCAGGCAGAAGTTGAAAGATCACAATCTAAGATCTCACAGCAACACCCTGTTACTGGGTGACCTTGCTTATGCTGCAACAGTGCTGCATCAAGGTTGGATCTACCAGAGTGTTGAAAGAGAAGCCCAGTGTTTCTAAAGCAGAGCAGGTGGCCTCTGAGCTGTTTGAAGCCCCATGCTGAACTACCTAACCAACTCACCAAAATTTTGCTCATCAATCCTTATTTTGAGTTTTCCTAGACATCACGTGACTCCAAAGCTTGTTGATTCAGAGTTGCAGTGTAGGGGTCAGATGAAACATTCTGATTGTTGAAATCATACTTTACACAAAGAGAAATGCCATACTGATGCTAAACATGTTAATTCTGCTTTATTCTCTTCCACAAAGATATATCAGTGCCAACATTTTCAGGATAATAAAATATATTGCTGTACAGATTTTCAAAATACTCTTCAATTATTTGTTTTGCTTAGTTAAAGAGCCATTGTTCTTCATTTAGAAAAGCCAGCAGCTAAAATATTTTATGTCAGGTTTCCTGTGTTCTTCTTCAAATGATTTTGTTTTTCTAAATCTTCGTCTTTTATATGATTTCATTTCTCTCTGCTGCATTCTCTGATTTGGCAGGAATAATCTGGGGCTACCAAACCTCATTTCAATCAAAATGGAAGATGTCAAAATTACATCCTGGGGGATGGTGTTGCTGCATTTAAGCCACTGCTTCAATTACTATCCATTCCATTTACTCTAATTGGTTTAACTTAAAATGTAGCTGCACAGTTTAAATTATCTATCTGATTACTGTTTCAATTTCTACACAGATGGCAACAGTTTGGGTTTATGCCAGCATTGAGCTGGAGAGTCATTTCACTTGGGTAAATTTTTGAGATTTTTTTCCTTTATTTATTCATTTTTTGGGGGATCTGAGGAGATGCACTCTTATTGCTCAATGCAAAAAAACACTGAGTTGGAGGGTGAAGCTCATTGAATGGTTGCAATCCTACTGGCGAATGCTGTTGGGAAGGGAGTGTGTAACTTGGAGGGGAATCTGGTGGCCGTGGTGTTCAAATACACCTGGAGTCTATTTCTTTGGTGGTGGAGAACCTAACTTCAGGAGGTGCTGCTGGAATAAGCTTGTTGAGTGATTGTAGTGGATTTTGAAGGTGGCACACTCTGCACCAGTTGTGGGAGCAATGACTAGTGCAGTGGGTGACATACCAATCAAATAGGCTGTTTTATTGTTATCAGTAATGAGCTTCCTGAGTGTAGATGGGACCACACTCATCCAGACAAGTGAAGGGTATTCCATCAGAGAAAGGCACAAAACTCATGTTCTACTGGGAAGCCCTACCAAGCTTTAAAAAGACTTGCATTACTTACAGCAGGTGCCTCAAAGCACTCAGAGATGCAATCATTACTGCTTCCGAGTCCACTGGAAGAAAAGAGCCAACATTAGTGTCCTGTCTGAAGCCAACTCCCCCAGTAATTGTGCAACCAATTCTGTAGAGCAGGCTACATTATCCATACGCCTTACACAAGGCTCATGAAGTGGACAGTCTTTAATGATGTCTGTCATGGAATGAAATTACTGAGGGGGTGGGGGAGAGATTCAAAGATGTGATCGAAACCTTTTAGAAAAAGTGCAGCATTACCTCAGGCTCCTAGGAATTTATGGCCTGTTATCATTTGAAGTAGAGAAGGAATATTCAGGATGACACTGAGGTCTCAGGACCATGTATCATGAACACACAATATCCCAATGAAACTGGTGGAAGCAGCAAAACCCTCACCCACCTGCTACATCAGGTACCTCCTGCACCATCTGTGTAAGAATTTGCAGAAATCATTCACCTCATCAGACTCCAAAGGAATAGAGGTAAATCATTCTCAATGCCAAGAAACGCTCTTGGAAGATGAAGTAAAAGATACAGAATGGATAGACCCTTCTGTCCTTCAAGCCATGCTGCCCAGCAATCCCCCAATCTAACCCTAGCCTAATTATGGGACAATTTACAATGATCAATTAACCTATGAACTGGTATGTCTTTGGACTGTAGGAGGAAATCAGAGCACCTGGAAGAAACCCATGGTGGTTACGGGGAGAAAGTACAAACTCCTTTCAGACAGCGAAGGGAATTGAACCCTGATCATTGGTACTGTAAAGTGTTGTGCTAACCACTATACTACGGTACTACCCCAAAAATTTCTGAGGGAGAGAATTAATGATCACTTGGAAAGGTAGAGATGAAACAGAGACAGCCTACATGGCTTTGTCAAGAACAGATCCTGTCTGACCAGTTTAATTGAATTCTTTGAAGAGGAAACAAAATTCATCAATGAGGACAGGGCATTTGATGTACTTGGACTTCAGTAAAGTCTTTGATTAGGTCCCATATGGGTGACTGGTACAAAAGTTTAGGGTCCATAGTATCCTCAGCAAACTGGATCTAAAATTAGCTTGGCAATAGGATGCAGAGAATGATGGTAAAGGGTTGTTTTTGCAGTTGGGTTCACAGGTTGGGTGTCTATGCCTAATGTTATCCCATTAGGATCAATCCAGGGATCCTTGTTGTTTCTAGTATATGTGTTTTTAGGATAAGGGAGAAACTATATGTATGTATGTATGTATGTATTTATTTATTTATTTAGAGATACATTGTGGATCAGGCACTTCTGGCCCCAAAATGCCCAGCAACTCACCTATATTTAAACCTAGCCTAATCACAGGACAATTTACAGTGACCAATTAACCTATTACCCAGTGCCTTATTTGCATAGAGAATGCTAAGTAGCTGGAATATACTGCCTGACGGAGAGATTGAAACTGGGTCATTAACAACATTTAAAAAGTGTTTAGGTGAGATCTTGAGCTAAGTATGACCAAGTACTGGTAGATGGGATTGATACAGAAGGCTGCCCACTGGTCAGTGTAGATGAATCGATTCAATGGCCTGTTACCTTGCTGTATGATTCCATGACTCTGACAAAGAAAAAGTGATAGTAAAAGGCTTGAGGGGGTCATGACGTGAGTCATTTGCCATAGGATTTTCATCTTCTGAGCCTACTGTTTGTTTGCACAATATAGTTATAGCTGTCAATGGTTTTAGAGTCATAGAGCAGTACCAGACAGAAACACACCTGGCGGCCCTTTAGGCCATGCTGAACTATTATTCTGCCTCGTCCCGTTGACCTGCACCTGGACCATTAGCCCTCCAGACCCCTCCTATTCATGTACTTATCCAAACTTCTCTTAAATGTTGAAATGGAACCCAGGTACAGCACTTCCACTGGCAACTCATTCCACACTCTCACCACCTTCTGATGTTCCCCTCAAACATTTCACCTGGCACTCTTAACCCATGACCTTTTGTTCTAGTTTCATCTAACCTCATTGGAAAAAAAACCTGCTTGCATTAGTTCTAGAGTTTAGATGTTTGTTACTGTACCTTGGATGCTATCTGATCTCAAAATATCTGTTACAGCCGTTACTCCCAGACACTTGTTGATGTTATTTGGAGTGAACTGAATTAGCTGAAGACCTGTTTCTGTTAGGTATAAGTCAAGATGAATTATTCTCTCGACACTTCTGGCTGACCATTGTTACAAATGCGTTATCTAGCCTTTAACATTCAAATACCCATTTCATCATTGAAGATGGATATGATCTTGGAGCCTATTGGTCCTATTGTCTCTTTAATTGTGCATTATTGGATTGCAGAGCTTTGAACTGATAAATCAAGATAATATAATGCTCTGCCAGGATGGCAGCTCATATTTAGATATGCCTGATGGTGTTCTAGATATCTCCTTCCTCATTCCTCATTGAACCAGAGTTACCCCCCTCCCCCGCCCCGCCAGCCTAATAGTAATAGTACAGTAATGTATATGCCAAGCCACTGGGAAGGAGGTATGAGAGCCTTGGGTCCCACACCACCAGTCCCATTGACATGCACTTGAACCATTAGCCCGCCATGGCTCTCCCATCCATTCACTTAGCCAAGCTTCCCTTAAGTTTTGAAATTGTACCCAGATCCACCACTTTCTCTGCCAGCTCGTTCCACACTAGCAGCAACTACTGAGTGAGGAAACTCCCCTTAAATATTTGTCCTTTCACCTTAAGCTAAAACCTCTAGTTCTAGTCTCACCCAATGTCAGTGGATCATCAATTAGGCTCCTAAGTCAGCATGGATAACTTCACTCACCTCATCTCTGAACTGATTCCACAACCTATGGACTCACTTTCAAGAACTCTGCCACTCTTGTTCTCAACTTCTATCTATCTACAGTCTCTATCTAGTCTTCTTTTGCATGTTGTTTGTTTTTCATTGATTCTATTGTATTTCTCTGTTCTACTGTGAATGTTGTAGGAAAATGAATTTCGAAGTAGTATATGGTGATATACTGTACACGTACTTTGATAGTGAATTTACTTTGAACTTTGAACTTTGAAGCTATGAGGTTACAAATTGTACATTTCTCCTGCTCATGGTTTATGGCCTTCAGGAATCCACCAGATCCATTCTACATTTATCCCAGTTATTTAATTTTATGTATTTTGAGATACAGTACAGTAACACAGGCCCTTCCGGCCCAATGAACCTGATTACATAAGGAAACAACAGGAATTCTGCAGATGCTGGAAATTCAAGCAACACACATCAAAGTTGCTGGTGAACGCAGCAGGCCAGGCAGCATCTCTAGGAAGCGGTACAGTCGACGTTTCAGGCCGAGGCCCTTCGTCAGGACTAGATTACATAAGATTAAGTAGGACTTTGTGCATGTGGGATCACTCACTACTTGTTATCAACCAACCTGGGAGCTATTTCCTTTAGAACTTGGACATTTCATTGCTCATTGGTGCTGCCAAGCCAATTTTAGTGATGGACTTTGATGTCCTCAACTGATCTATTCCCTTTTGATTTTCAAGTTGCTGCTCAACGTAGAGGTGTATTGAATCAACAGATAGGGAGAGTAGGCCATAATAAGAAGAATTTCTCATCCACATTTCACCTGATTCACCAGAGGACTGGAAAATTACACATGTTACTTCACTCTTTAAGAAAGGAGAAGAAAGGCAGCAGAAAGGAAGTTATAGAGCAGTTAGTCTGACCTCAGTGGTTGGGAAGATGTTAGTCAATTGTTAAGGATGAGGTGATGGAGTACATGGTGACATTGGACAGGATAGTACAAAATCAGCATAGTTTCCTTCAGGGAAAATACTGCCTGACAAATCTGTTGGAATTCTTTGAGGAGATTACAAGTAGGATAGATAAAGGGGATACAGTAGATGTTGCATATTTGGACTTTCAGAAGGCCTTTGACATGGTGCCACACATGAGGATGCTTACCAAGTTATGAGCCCATGGTATTAGAGGAAAGTTACTGACATGGTTAGACCACTGGTAGGAGGCAGCGAGTGGGAATAAAAGGATTCTTTTCTGGTTGATTGCCAGTGACTAGTGGTCTTTCACAGGGGGTGGTGTTAGGAACACTTCTTTTTATGCTGTATATAAATGAATTAGATGATGGAATAGATGGCTTTTTTGCCAAGCTTGCAAATGATAGGAAGATTGGTGGAGGGGCAAGTGGTGTTGAGGAAACAAGTAGAATGCAGAATGACTTAGGTTAGGAGAATGGACAAGAAAGTGGCAAATGAAATACAATGTTGGAAAATGCATCATCATGTACTTTGGTAGTAGAAATAAATGTGCAGACTATTTTCTAAACAGGGAGAAAATCCAGGAATCTGAGATGCAGAGGGACTTAGGAGTCCTTGTGCAGAACACCTTAAAGGTTAACTTGCAGGTTGAGTAGGTGGTGAGGAAGGCAAATGCCATGTTAGCATTCATTTCAAGAGGTCTAGCAAGACGTAATGCTGAGGCTTTATAAGGCACTGGTGAGATCTCAGCTTGAGTATTGTGAACAGTTTTGGGCCCCTCATCTTAGAAAAGATGTGCTGGAATTGGAGAGGGTCCAGGGGCGGTTCACAAGGATGATTCCAGGAATGAAAGGGTTATCATACAAGGAATGTTTGATGGCTCTGGGTCTGTACTTGCTGAAATTCAGAAGGATGAGGGGGGATCTCATTGAAACTTTTTGAATGTTGAAAGACCTAGACAGAGTAGATGTGGAAAGGATGTTTCCCATGGTGGGAGTGTCTAGGAAAAGAGAGCACAGGCTCAGGATAGAAGGGCGCCCTTTCAAAACAGATGTGGAGAATTTTTTTTAGCCAAATGGTGGTGAATTTGTGGTATTTGTTGCCACATCCAGCTGTGAAGGCCAGGTCACTGGGTGTATTTAAGACAAATATCAATAGATTCTTGATTGGACATGGCATCAAAGGTTACAGGAAGAAGGCTGGGAACTGGGGTTGAGGAGGAGATAGAAAAAAAGGATCAGCCATGATTGAATGGTGGAGCAAACTTGATGGGCCAGATGGCCTAATTCTGCTCCTATATCTTATGGTCTTATGGTCTTATGGTTTTACGATTCTTTGAGACTTCATGGGATCTTGATTCAAACCTATGTACATTGTATCACAATTTCTGGTGCATCTGTCCTGGTGCCAGGATTCAGAGTTTGTGATAGAACTGTCTGTCATATTGTGTATAAGGGATGAATCTGTGAATACAGCTATGTCAGACTGCTGTTTATCTATCAGTCAACTCTCCCAATTTAAACTCCATTTTCCTAGATGCTTGTGAGGACTTCAAAAGGTCAATTTTTCTGTGTTCAGATTTGGTACCTACGTTGAAGCTATTTTGTCCATTTAAGAAATAGCTCAACTGTCCTGTCATCTTTTTTCTTTCTATGTTGCCTTGGAAATTAAATATCTAGCAGAGGAGGAGGCTCTAACAAATTTCTGATCCTCAATGGTACTGGAACCCAGCATTTGAGTACAAAAACCAACAATAGGCATTTGCAGTTAAGTTTTGTCAGAAATTCCAGTTTCCTCATGACAGAAACCGCTTCACTCCATTCAATTCATTCCTCGTGTTGTCTAAAAATGCCTGAGGACTTTTATATATCAACCAGATTGGAACTTCCGGAGTCTGATATTAGTTAGATCAGGAGGGGATGATAGATTTCCTGCCTGAAGGGATTTGTAAGTAAGACCTGTTTATCATGAAAATCCAGGAGCAACCTGGCCATAAGTCCGAGGAAATAATAGTACCCTTGGTGTCAAGACTGATATCCTTGAGGAATGACAGAGGCTTTCTAAAGACCTTAGTACTTCTAACAAAATTTTTGCCTTTTAAGGGCCTTCATTTTGTTTTGTAGTGACAGCCTGGATCCATTCATATTCTAGTCTTGGTAATGAGCTTGATTTTCTCTTGGTGACAGTAGTTCCACTGAGTGATGCTATGAATTTCCTATCAATATTGATTCAGAGAAATGGGTAAGTTTTGAGCCACATTTAGAGGAACAGGTTGAAAAACCATCCCACAATCTTGAGGAAGATGATCCTGCAGTGGCAGGATCAATTATGACAATTGTGCCAACAAATACTGATTGTCATAATTGTTGGGGATTCAGGTTGAATGTATTGATCCAATTTCTTTACCATCTGCATGATAATAGAGCTTATGTTCTCAAGCTGTAGTGAACTGCTGTTCCTTTCCCTTGAAGAATATTAGGCCATTACGACTGCTTGAGTTTATTCACACTGTATTACTTATCTATGTGAATCTCTTTTAGGACTTTGATGCACAGCTGCATTTTTTATTGTATCTTTTAGTTTCCCTACTGCTTGGGAGTTGATGTATTTGATCTGCACAATACTCAGTTAGTTCCAACCCCTGTGGAGAAATCATATTACAGTAAACACTGTCTGATGTATGCACAAGAGGTTTGATGTATTTTTCTTTGCAAATTAATATTTTTTGTTTAAGCGCTATCTTTCGAGTCTTATTGTCTTTATGACGAAGTTTAACAAGAGACATCTAATTATCCTTTTTAACTAATTATCTTTAAAATATGGTACCATTTAAAATATTTACCTTTAAAGATAAAGATTAGCTTTATTTGTCACATGTACTTTGGAATGTACCGTGGAATGTGTCATTTGTGTCAAATCAAATTATCAAGAGTTGTGCAGAACAGTCCGCAAGAATCATCAGTCTTCTGACACCAACATAGCATGTCCACATATCACCAACCATACATCTTTGAAGTGTGTGAGGACACTGGAGCATCCAAAGGAAACCCATGTGGTTATTGGGAGAACATGGTGGGAATTGAACTCTTATCGGAGATCGCTGGCATTGTAATAGCATTATACTAATACCTACACGACTATGGCACCCACAGGAGGATACACCCAAGAAGAAGTTTTATTTTAGATACATAAAGAGAGATGAGAGTGGAAATTGGATTGCTGGAAAATGAAGCTGGAGACATAGCAATGGGGGACAAAGAAATAGCAGATGAACATAAGTATTTAGCATCAGTCTTCACTGTGGAAGACACCAGCAATATGCCAAAAATTTAAGTGTATTAGGGAGCAGAAGTGAGTGTAGTTGCTATTTCTAAGGAGATGGTGCTTTGGAAGCTGAATGTAGATAAGTTACCTGGGCCAGATGGACTATACACCAAGGTTCTGAAAGAGGTACTCGAGGAGATTGTGGAGACATTAGTAATGATCATTTAAGAATCACTAGATCCTGGAATGGTTTTGAAAAAATGGTAATTTGCAAATGTCACTCCACTCTTTAAGAAGGGAGGGAAGCAGAAGAAAGGAATTTATAGGCCAATTAGCCTAACTTCAGTGGTTGGCAAGATAAGATCATAGATATGAGAGCAGAATTAGACCATTTAGCCCATCAGTCTCCTCCACCATTTGGTCATGGCTGATCCATTTTCCTCTCTACTCTATTCCCCGATGGTGGTGTCTGAAGAGAGGATGCTGTCCAAGTTGCATGCCATCTTGGACAATGTCTCCCATCCACTACATAATGTACAGGTTGGGCACAGGAGTACTTTCAGCCAGAGACTCATTCCACCAGCACTGCACTGCACACCAGCACTGAGCGTCATAAGAAGTCATTCCTGCCTGTGGCCATCAAACTTTCCAACTCCTCCCTTGGAGGGTCAGACACCCTGAGCCAATAGGCTGGTCCTGGACTTATTTCCTGGCATAATTTACATATTACTATTTAATTATTTATGGTTTTATTACTATTTAATTATTTATGGTACAACTGTAACGGAAACCACTTTCCCCCGGATCAATAAAGTATGACTATGACTATAACCTTTCACCCTTTTCAAGAACCTATCAACTGTACCTTAAATACACCCAATTACCTGGCCTCCACAGCTGCCCGTGACAACGAATTGCATAGATTCGCTACTCTCTGGCTAAAGAAGTTCCTCCTCATCTCCATTCTAAATGGATGTTTCTCTATTCTGAGATTGTTCCTTCTGGTCCTGGACTCCCCGCTTTTGGAAGCATCCACTTTATCTTGGCCTTTCAACATATGATGGGTTTCAATGAAATCCCCTCTTATTTTTCTGAATTCCAATGAGTACAGGTCCAAAGCCATCAAACACCCCTCATATGATGAGCCTTTCATTCACTGAATCATTTTGCTGAACCTTCTTGGAATCCTCCCCAATGACAGCACATCCTTTCTTAGATAAAGGGTCTAAAACTGCTCATAATACTCCAAGTGAGGCCTCACCAGTGCCTTAGAAAGCCTCAACATTGGATTCTTGTTTTTATATTCAAGCCCTCTTGAAACGAATGCAAACATTGCGTTATCTGTTAGGGAATAATGCAACAGGACTCCTAAATCCCTTTGCACCTCAAATTTTGAATTTTCTCCCTATTTAGAAAAGGCTTTATGCCTTTATTTATTCTACCAAAGTGCATAACCACTCACTTCCCGACACTGTATTCCATCTGCCACTTTTTTGTCCATTAGAACCATAGAACCATAGGACACTACAGCACAGAAAACAGGCCATTCAGCCCTTCTAGTCTATGCCGAAACATTATTCCGCTAGTCCCATTGTGCATCCTCTCTGCTTCCTCAAAGCTACCTAAGCCTCCATTATTCTTTGTATCATTTGTAAACTTGGCCACAAAGCCATCAGTTCTATCATCCAAATCATTGACATACAGCACAAAAGATAAGGTCCCAACATCGACCCAGTGGAACATCACTTGTCACTTAAAGCCAATAAGAAAAGGATCCCTTTACTCCCTCTCTTTACTTCCTGCCAATCAGCCAATGCTCTATCCATGCTAGTATTTTTCCTGTAATACCATACTCTCTTATCTCGCTAAGCAGCCAGCAGCCTCATGTGAAGTAACTTGTCAAAGGCCTTCTGAAAATCCAAATTGCCAGCATCCAGTAATTTTCATTTGTCTATGCTGCATGTTATTTCCTCAAAAAATTTTAACAGATTTGTCAGGCAAGTTTTCCCATAAGGAAATTATGCTGACTTTGGCCTATTTTATCATGCGCCTCCAAGTACCCCGAAACTTCATTGTTAACAGTTGACTCCAACATATTCTCAAGATGTCAACTGTCAGTCCTTGGGCTCTATTCAATGCCAAGATCAGTCGAAGAACCAGGTCATCTTTTGGGTCGGCCTCAGAATAGTGGGATGCCCATTTCAAGAAGAGAATGAATAGGAATTTCTTTAACCAGAAGGTGGTCCATCAGTGGAATTCATTGCCACATACGGTTGTGGAGGCCAAGTCAATGGATATATTTAAAGTTGAGGCTGATAGGTCTGGCATCAAAGGTTACAGGGAGAAGGCAGAAAAATGGGGTTGAGATGGTTAATTAATCAGCCATGATGGAATGGCAGAGCAGAGTCAATGGAATCAGTGGTTGAACTCTGCTCCAATGTCTTATGGTCTTATGTTATAAAACATTCCGATAAAAAAAATTGGGAATTTGAAATCCTTATCTCTTTACATAGTTCCTCTTATGAAAGTATATGAAAGTAATGTCCTTTTGCAAATTGTAATATTTTTACATACAGCATAAATAATTGCCCAATTGCCCAAAACAGTAATCGGTAGATAAATTGCCTATGTTGACTCTCAACAATTTTTTTTTGGCGTGTGCGTGCGTGCATGTGCATCTGTGCGTGTGTGTCTGCGTGCATGCGTCCGTGCGTGTGCAATGTTGGCGGGATGATGTCTTTTTCATGCCTTTACAAGGCGCGGAGCGAGAGAGAGAGACTGTGTGGCGCGCCACCTCCCACACAGACATTTCATAGTTTTTTTCCCCTTTTTATTTTATGAGGTCGAGTTGTGAGCTCGACACTCAACCCGGCATGGATAGAAAGCGTACTTGGGAGTGGCCCCGATTGGGTTCGAATCCGGGAACCTCCATTCCAGAGTCTGGCACTGATGTCATTGCATTACCAGCCGGCCTGACTCTTAACAATTTTTTATTGATGTACCATTGAAAGCATTTTATACAGATGCATATTGGCTTGGTACAGCACTGCTCTACTTGTGACTGCAGAAAGCATGCTGTGGGCACATCACAGGATCCAGCCTCTTATCCATGGACTCTGTCTGTACTTCTTACTGCCTCATTAAATAAAAACACTCAATCTAGATATTATTTAGAATCAGAATCAGAATCAGGTTTATTATCACCGGCATGTGTCGTGAAATTTGTGAACTTAGCAGCAGCATTTCAATGCAATACATAATATAGAAGGAAATAAAAGTAAAAATAAAAATAAGTAAATTGATTACAGTATACATATGTTGAACAGATTAAAAATCATGCAAAAACAGAAATAATATATATCAAAAATTGAGGTAGTGTCCATGGGTTCAGTGTCCATTTAGGAATTGGATGGCGGAGGGGAAGAAGCTGTTCCTGAATCGCTGAGTGTGTGCCTTCAGGCTTCTGTATCTCCTACCCGATGGTAACATTGAGAAAAGAGCATGCCCTGGGTGCTGAAGGTCCTTAATAATGGATGCTGCCTTTCTGAGACACCGCTCCTTGAAGATGTCCTGGGTACTTTGTAGGCTAGTACCCAAGATGGAGACAACTAAATTTAGGACCCTCTGCAGCTTCTTTTGGTTCTGTGTAGTAGCCCTCCCCTCCATTCCAGACAGTGATGCAGCCTGTCTCAGGGAGAACATCCAAACAGTTCTCTTCCATCATTATTCTTCCATCTCCCACGAAACCTGTACTGCTGATACTCAGTGTTGCCTGTGCTTGATACTCCAGTTCTCTGTTTGTTTGTTGTGAGTGTTCCTGATCTCTTAATTCCCAATCCTGTGAATTACAGTATTAATATATCCACAAGCAAGGTGTATGTAACTTGAGATAATATTTGAATGTAATCCTTGGAAGCAGATGATGGTAAAGGGCAGCTAGTCACATAGGCAATCCACGTGAATGACTTGCTGGAATACAATCACTATTCTTTTTGCATCCTTTCACAAAAGGTGATGATTGTTGCTCATAAATGCCAATATGCACACAAAATATTTGGAAATATCTTAGGTGGCAGAGTGGCATAGTCTGTAGAGTTGCAACCTCACAGTTCCAGCAACCCGGCTGCCATCCTAGTTTCAGGTGCTGTTTGAGTACCATTTGGATGTTCGCCCTGTGACTGCATGGGCTTCCTTTGGGCACTTAGGTTTCCTCCCACATTTTAATGATGTGCAGGTTGGTCAATTGCTTGTGGTATGTAGGTAAGTTGTAGAACCTAATGAGAGTTACCATGAATGGAGAAAAATAGAATGGCTTTAGCGTATGGTTACTATAAATGGGTGTTTGATGGTTGTCAGTAGGTGGGCTGATGAGCCTGTTTCTGTGCTGTATGATAGTGGTCCCCAACCACCGGGCTGCGGACCGGTACCGGGCCGCAAAGCATGTGCTACCGGGCCGTGAGGAAACAATATGATTTGGCGATATGAGTCAGCTGCACCTTTACTCATTCCCTGTCACACACTGTTGAGCTTGAAGGCACGTGAGGTCATTACCCACGCGTCATCCATGTCAGCGCAGGAAGGAGATCAACTCCTTGAGCTTGCAAATGACGGCGGGCTGAAAAGTATGTTTGACATAACATCTCTGCCGGCATTCTGGATCAAAGTCAAGGCTAAATATCCTGAGGTAGCCATGAAAGCACTGAAAACATTGCTTCCATTTCCAACATATCTCTGCAATGAATGCAACGAAAACTAAATTGCAGAATAGACTGGATATAAGGAACCCCCTTTGAGTATCACTGTCTCCCATCACCCCTCGATGGCACCGTGTTGTTGCAGGGAAACAAGCCCAGGGCTCCCACTGATTCAGCGATATTGGTGCGTTGCAATGATTTTATATGTTCATACGAGGAAAATATGTACTGTGTGTTTAATATCCAAACTTTACTTAAAATATTATGATGCCACTTACTTATAAGTGACTTATATAACCATATAACCATATAACAATTACAGCAAGGAAACAGGCCATCTCTGTCCTTCTAGTCCGTGCCGAACGCTTACTCTCACCTAGTCCCATCGACCTGCACTCAGCCCATAACCCTCCATTCCTTTCCTGTCCATATACCTATCCAATTTTTCTTTAAATAATATCGAACCTGCCTTAACCACTTCTACTGGAAGTTTATTCAACATTTACTTCCAGCTCCCCTGTCTTCGCTTGATAATTGACGTCACTATATTCATGCGAGGAAAATATGCACTGTGTGTTTAATACTAAGTTCATTAGATAAACCCTTTTAGAAACGAAATTGAGTGTATTAGCCACTTATCACCTATATTCCGGTCGGGATTAACACCCCCCCCCGAACAGAATCGCCAAAAATGATTTGTAGAAAAAAATCGACACGTACATGTATGCGCACACAGGTGCCCGCGCAAGGTTTCATGGTCATGGTAGTCTTTCTCAGGGTAAACAACATATTTGACTGCTACTCTTGTCCGTTGGCAACCCCCCCCCCCCGCCCCCCCCCCGGTCCGCAAGAATATTGTCAATAATAAACTGCTCCGCGGTGCAAAAAAGGTTGGGGACCCCTGCTGTATGACGCTCAATAGTGAAAATTTAATGAAGAGAATTCTTTCTCTATCAATTGTATGTAGAGATTTCTAAGAAAAAGGGCTAGAAGGAATAGTTCGATTTGCTAATTTGATGTGTACCTTAAAAAAAATACCTTCAGTAGTGGTTAAGGTGATTCTTTCCTGTCATCTGAAGGGTTTTATAAAATGAAGCACAAGGAGAGCCACTATATGAAGTATGATATCTGAGTTGCAAATGAGTTAATAAAGATGTCTAAAATTGAGAAAGATTTATTTTTCGTCACTTATAGACAAAGGTTTACAAAAAGGACCACAATTATGCATGCTCAATTAGCACAACAGAGTAATAACAGTGCATCTTTATGTCAGGAAATTCAAGGATTTGGATTGTCAATTCAGCTGGAGGCAATATGGATTGGGACTAATCATTCAGATATGAGACTACATGTTTTTAGGCAAGTTGAAGTTGATCAGAACTGGGAAAAGATGTGCTGGCATTGGAGTGGGTTCAGAGGAGGTTCACAAGGATGATTCGGGGAATGAAAGAGTTATCATACAAGGAACATTTCATAGCTCTGTGTCTGTATTTGCTGGAATTTAGAAAGATTGGGGGGGATATCATTGAAGCCTTTTGAATTTTGAAAGGCCTTGCCAGAGTAGATGAGATCCTCTCCCTTCTCCAGCCTCGTATCCCTTTTGCCAATCAACTTTCCAGCTCTTAGCTCCATCCCTCCCCCTCCTGTTTTCTCCTATCATTTTGGATCTCCCCCTCCCTTTCAAATCTCTTTCTCTCTCTTCTTTCATTTAGTCCTGACGAAGGGTCTCAGCCCAAAATGTCGACTGTACCTCTTCCTATAGATGCTGCCTGGCCTGCAGCGTTCACCAGCATTTTTTACGTGTGTTGCTTGAATTTCCAGCATCTGCAGATTTCCTAGTGTTTTCGTTTATAGATGTCGAAAGGATGTTTTCCATGGGGTGTGGGAGTCTAGGACAAGAGGACACAGTCTAAGGATTCAGGGGCATCCATTTACAACAGAGGTGCAGAGAAATTTCTTTAGCCAGAGGGTGGTGAATTTGCGGAATTTATTACATAGGCAGCTGTGGAGACTTGGTCGTTGTATGTATCTAAGGCAGAACTTGATAGGTTTTTGATTGGACATGCCATCAAGGGTTATGGGGAGAAGGCTGGGGAGTGGGGTTGAGGGGCAAAAAAAAGATCAGCTATGATTTAATGGCGGAGCAGACTCAACAGGGCAAATGGCCTAATTCTGCTCCTTTGTCTTATGGACTTAAGAAGCCACTGACAGCAATGTGACGTAGGAAACTGAGAATGTTGTCTTAGATAAGACACCTACCAAACCTGATGCCACTCCATAGGCCCGGATGCGCTATCCTGAAAGAAACAGAGCGCCACACAAAAAATTGAAACCCTAGAGCTGTGAAGCTTGTTATGGACTGTGATTGTGAAAGCATGGTTATTTGCGATATGGGTTTATGAAAGATAAATTGAATATTTTGTACATATACAGTTTTATGTTGCATTAATCTAAAGGGGGGAGAGAAGTGTAGTGTATGGATCTATTTCTTTTAGAGCAATGACCCCTCCCTGCCAGCACTACATATTGATCTGTTGTCTGTTCATGCGCTGATGTCTATGCATGCACATTGTTCTCTCTCTCTTTCTTGCTTCAATGTGAATACACCAGTTAAAGCCATCTCCCGCATGCGTGCTTTTATTTAATTGATATGTAATACCCCAAGAAAGCAGCACTATAAATTGAGCTCAAATACTTCTCCCACAAAAAAAAATACTAAGTGCTAAGTCAACCAGGGATAACCTAGGAATATCGATACAATTTATTTCTTTCCTGCAGGCAAAAACGTCCTTGAGCCCCATATTTCAACCACTCCCCACCCGAAGGCAGCTTAAGCACATCTGCTTATCGATTGGACTACAGGACTGATTGGTATTTCCAGAGTCATAAAAGAAATCTTTCGTAACCAGAAGCCTAAAGCCAATTCCATTGTTTTAAGCCTTCTGTATGAATATTCTTCAAATACAATGAGATAAAGAGCCAATTGATTAATATAAATTCCTCCCAAATATTTTCCCCAAATGAATTAACTGAGAGATTGCCAGGACCAATGTAAGAGTGCCTCCACCTCGCCTCATTCCTTCATTGCAAGGCTCTCAAGGCACATTGCCAGGGAGTGAATGGACCCTATTTATAGTTCCCTAATGAATCAACTACATGGAAGTATGTTAAGTGCAGGTTGACAGTTTTCTTTCCCTTAGGGCCAAAAGAATAATTTAGATCCTATTTCTGGACTGACTTTGGCCCAAGAAGAATGGACCTGCACCTAAATTTGTGATTTATTCTCAAAGCAAAGTGTTGGCTGTTGATGTGTCAGAAATATTAAAGTATCAAGATTATGATGAATTTCTCATGATATTCTTCAGGGTAGGTTTCAACGGTTAAATATTTCATTAACAGAGCATGTAAGGTTATTAAAACACATGATTTAAAGAAGAAATATGGAATTTCTCATAAATAGTCTCTAATTTATTCCTCATTCACATAATAAATACTAATTAGGCATCTATACAGAATCAGAATCAGGTTTATTATCGCTAACATATGTTGTGAAATTTGATGTTTTCTGATAGCAGTACAGTAGAAGACATAAAAAATACTGTTTCTATAATAAATAAATGAATAGCACAAAATACAAATAGTGAAGTAGTGTTCATAGCTTAATGGACCTTCTGAAATATGATGAAAGAGGGGAAGAAGCTCTTAAGTGTGGGTCTTTATCTCTTATACCTCCATCCTGATAGTTGTAAAAAGAAGAGGGCATGTCCCTGAAGATGAGGGCCCTTAATGATTGATGTCATTGTCCTGTGGCACCACCTTTAAAAGATATGTCCGATGATGGAAAGGTTCATTCCCATATGGAGCAGAGTTTATAACTCTCTGCAGTCTTTTTTGACCTTGTGGTTTAGAGTTTCCATACTAGGTGGTAATGCAGTCAGTCAGAACACTCTCTATGGTACATCTGTATATGTTTGCTAGAAGGTTTGGTGACATACCAAATCAACTTAAACTCTTAATGAAATATAATCACTTACGTGCATTCTTCACAATTGCATTAATATGTTGGGTCCAGGATAGATGCTGTGAGATGTTGACACCCAGGAACTTGAAACTGTTCACTCCTTCCACATCCTATAATGCGAATTGGTGTGTGTTCTCCTGATTTCTCTTTTCTGAAATCCACAATTAATACCTTGCTTTTGGTGCCATTAAGTGTAAGGTTGTCGTTATGATACCACTCACCCAGCCGATCTATCTTGCTCTTGTATACCTCTTCTTCACCATCTGAGATTTTGCCAGCAATGGTGTTGTCTTCGGTAAATTTACAGGTGGTGTTTGTGCAGTGCCCAGCCACATGGTCATTAATGTAGAGTGGAACAGTGGGCTAAGTACGCTTCCCCGTGGTATGCCTGTGTTGACAGACAGCAAGGAGGAGATGTTATGACTGTTATGGCCAAAGACTAAATATTTCTTGCTCCCCAGATTACTCTGGGAAAGACAAAAGAAGAGCCAATCAGAAGAAAATCTCCCTTCATTCCTTGATGCAGATAGCACCAAAGATCACTTAGATAAAATATTATCTGCAAAATAAATACTAAACTTCTTTGTGATGTGGCACATACAGTTCTTTTTATATTTAATTAGACCACGTTAGATGTGTAATGTGATTTTCCATCCACCTGCCAACAAGGATAGAGCTACTTGAGCTAGGAAAATAAGCTAGACTTATATTATTTCTATCAAATGCATTCAAGACTCCTAGATCTCTTTTTTAAATGAAAGTAAGCAGACATTAAGTTCAAAAGAGAAGGAATGGAATTTTCCACCCCATTCTTGGTAACAGTACAATCTGTGTGAAAGATTATTTAAAACTTAATAGTTTTAAAATCATAATTTGAATGGTATCTCCACCATTCTTCATGGTTTCCGCATCTTGTCTTTCTCATAACTTCTGATAAATTCTCATAAATTAAATTTGGATGAAATAAATGTTTACGTATAATTCTCAGCAGATAATAAAGCTTCTAAATTCTTTTTGATTTTATGAATAGATAATAAGCCCTCTAATGATAAAGGAATTATCAAGGTATTTGACTAGGATTGAAGGGCTGCATATACAGTAGGAGTACTGACAATGTGAAGAACTCGCTGTAAATTTAATCATATTATTAATGCTGTCAGTGTGTCTCTGCTCACACAGTTACTTGGGCAGAAAAATTCTGAGCTCCAATTCTATCCAAAACTTTGGATCATCATCTTAGAGGCAATACTGATGACTCCTACTTTGCCAGAGGTGTAAGTTTTCTGCTGAATTATTTAACAGACAAGTGATCTGCTTGTTCAGACAGCTAATCTTAAATCATTGTAAATAAACTTGATGAAAAAAAATAACTGCTATCTTTGTCTATACAATAACGGTGACTACTTTTGAAATTAATCCATTCAATATGCAGTGCTTTGAACTGTGCCATACAAATCCATATGTTCCTATATCCTTTATTCTTAATCCTGCTCATTTACTATTTGAACTCAGCATTTTTCTGAGAGCATTCCCTCTTCCGTCAAACCAAATCTTACTAACTTTCTTAACACCAAACCTTGGTCCTAATCAACAATGGCCCCCTCCCATCAAGCTGCCTGTTTATCCTAGTTAATTTGTAAGTAGTTCTCCTGTAGATCATTTTCAAACAATGTCTCTGCAGTCTATTTCATTAAAAATTAACGGAGGAGGAGAAGATGGCGGCACGACGCAGTGCGCGTGACCACTCCAGTGAATGATATCTGTTACGTGTCAAGTAGGATACTGTGCACAATTCTGATTTGATGGAGACAGATGTGAGAGTACTGAGGAACATCTGGAGAAACTTCTGAAATGCCCGCTTCGCTGCCGCTGTTACTGTGTGGTCTGGAATCTCCGGAGGAGAAGGCCCCGAATTCTCAGCTTTGCTTGTTTTGGCGGCCGGGGCGAGGTTGAAGGCGCTCAGCTGAGGATGGCGCTTGGAAGGCTGTATCGGAGGGGCAGGTTGGAGGCTCGAAGTTTTTGGATGGACGGACTCAGAGTCGGCTGTGGTTGGGTGCTTCCAATGCATCGGCAGTTGTCGGTGCCTGGAGGTTTATGGCAGGGAATTTCTCCCTTTTGCCGCCTGCTATTGAGGACTATCGGGAGTCGATCGGGACTTTGAGACTTTTTTTTTTACTGTGCCCATAGTCTGCTCTTTATCAAATTATGGTATTGCTTTTGCACTGCTCTAACTATCTGTTATAATTATGTGGTTTTGTCAGTGTTAGTCTTTGGTTTGTCCTGTTTTTCTGTGTTATCACTCTGGAGGAACATTGTATCATTTCTTAATGCATGCATGCATTTCTAAATGACAAACGAGGACTGAGTGTCCTCATAATCTTAAATAAATAAATAGATCAATCAATCAATCACAATTTTTTCATGTTTGTAAACAACCATTCTATCACCAACACCCTTTCCAAACTCCATGTATCCTATAGTTTTGGGTATCTTTTAGTTTCCATTTCTTCTCTTTAAAGCCTCTTTAGTGCTGTCGCCCTGAAAATCTGCAGATGGAATATTAATGATGAATTCTGTGAATTAACCTTGTTTTTTCTGATCTTCCAGAGGTGAATTTATGTAATAACATGCTGGGAAAATAATGATTGTCCATTACATTAAATGTAGCAATGACTGGGAAGCAGCATAGTCAACAATGTTATCAAAGTGAAGAAATTGGAGGCATTAAGTATTCTCCAAATCATTTTGCCCCAAAAAGAGCTATAATTAAAATCATGCTCTGTTGTATTAATCAAACAAACATATATTAATTGAATTTTATCTAGTGTTTAATAAACCAATGAATTATTTAATAAAATATACATCGCTTTATCATTTAGATTCAATAGGTTATAGTTTGCTATTAAAATGCATAACCTTCTGTTAACAGTTTACCAATATATTCATGTGTCAAGTGCCAGAGAGTCATGGAGTTTATAACATGGAGGCAGGATCTTCAGCCAAACTTGTTCTTGCAACTAAGTTTGCTACCTGACCTAGTCTCATTTTTTAATGTTTTCTCAGTCCTGGTTTGCCATCCCAAAATGCAAAGGTCAAAATCTTTATCTAAAGGGAGAACTGTGAAGTTCTGAAGGACATGCATTTCAAGATAAGATAGCAAATTTTAAAGGAGGTGTGCATCAGTATTTTTTTTAAACAGAGAAAGGAAAGTGCAAGAAATGGGCTGCCAGGACTAGTAATGGAAGCGAATACTCTGGTGATGTTCAAGAGGTAAACACATGGATTTAGAGGGATATGGATCATTAACAGGCAAAAGAGATTTTAGTTTGATTTGGCATCATGTTAAGTCTAGACATCGTGAATGAAGGGCCTGTACATATGCTGTCACGTTCTGTGTTCTTAAATTCCACCTGACATTCCTTGGCTTATTATCTCAGTTGATTCTAATCCTCTTATGGTTATGGACAACAGTAAAAATTCATAGGAATGGTCCATTTGGTTCGACTGACCCTGCTGACCTTGATGCCTATTTATGTTAATCCTATTTACCTGCATTAGGTCCATATCTTCTTGTCCTTTTCTATCCAGATGTCTTCTGAATGCTGTAATTGTATCTGCCTCTTCCTCTTCTAACAGCCCGTCACCACTCTATCTGTGAAAAGTTTGTCCCTCAGACTTTCTTTCAATCTCTTCCCTCTCCCCTTAAATCTGTTCCCTCTATTTTAGAATCCTACACCCTCGCAAAATTTGTTTGACTGTCTAGCCTATATATGCCCCTCTTAATTTTAAAAATGTCTGTAAGGTTACCCTCAACCTTCTACATTCAAGTGAGAAAACCCCAGCCTATACAATCTTTCCTTATAAGTTCAGCACACCATCCTTGTGAATATCTTCTGCAATCTTTTTTTAATACTATCACTTTCTTCTTCACATTACCAGAAATGTATTCAATGTCTAGATCAGAAAGCAAACTTATTGTGACAAATTTTCGGAAATCTGAAATTGAAACAGAAAGTATATGAATTCTCAGCAGGTCAGTCAACATCTATGGAGAGAGAACTGATGAAGGATTAATCACCTGAAGCACTATCTCTGTTTTATCTCTTTCTTCACAGATACTGCCTGACCTATTGAGTATCCCCCGCACTTCCTCTTTCTTTTAATTTATGTATTGGAGAAATATAGAACAATGCACTTGATGCGGCACTGAATATTGTATAAAATATAAATAACATAATGGGTCTGTATTCACAAACTTCACAATCAAACTGGTCAATGAAATTCTCATGCTATATCACATCTGACAGTGTTGCTGCCTCTTCTAATGTATTCATTTATGACCTAGTATCCTTTGTATGTCTGGTTGTGCTGATGTTGATGGTAATTGAATGGCTTATAGAAAGAGAAAGGAGAAAATTATAATATCATTTGGAAACAAAAATACATTGAATTCGTAAGAATATTTTCTGGTTTAATATCCTCTGTAGTGTAGCATGAACAAAACCAAAACGTTGTTGCTTAAAATCCAGAGCCGAACATTTTGCCGTTCATTTAATATCAATGCATATCTAAATTATTCTGACTAAGGATAGCTCCTGGGTATTCATGATGACATTGATGAGCTAACACAATTAACACTTCGCTCTGGTCAGTACCTTATTTTCCGTGTACTGCTAATAGGCATGTAATGTACAGCTGACAATTGGTTGTCTGGCTATTTCACTACTCTTTAGTTTTACTAGTTACGTGGTGCGACTTAAGTCTCAATCCTATAATTTCACCCCATGGTTCATAAGTGCTATTTCTTTGGTAAGTATGTTGCTATCTAACAATCAGTTTTGTGAAATGTTAAAATTGAAAGGACTTAGTGGATTCTGTCAAGATTTTGGTTTTGTCTCTGAGATACAGGGAATGAATGGGTTAACATATGAGTAACTTTTGGTGGCTCTGGGCTTGTATTGCTGGAATTTAGATGAATGCGGCAGGGGGGGAGTGGGAGGGAGAAGAATTTCATTGAAAACTACTGAATATTGAAAGACCTAGATAGAGTGGACATAGAGAGGATGTTCAAGCAACACACACAAAATGCTGGAGGAACTCAGCAGGCCAGGCAGCATTTGTGAAAAAAAAGTACAGTTGGCATTTCTGAAGGACTGGAGAGAAAAAAAAATGAGTAGGTTTAAAAGGTGGAGGAGGGGAGAGAGAAATGCAAGGTGAAAGGTGAAACTGGGAGGGGGAGGGATGAAGTAAAGAGCTGGAAAGTTAATTGGTGAAAGAGTTACAGGGCTAGAGAAGGGGGAGTCCAATAGGAGAGAACAGAACATCATAGAGGAAAGAAAAGGGGGGAGGAGTATGAGATGGAGGGGATGGGAATGCAAGAAGATAAGGTGAGAGAGGGAATGGGGGAGGGGTAATGGTGAATGGGGCAGTGGGTGAGAAATATAAGGTGTTGCTCCTCTAACCTGGGTGTGGCCTCATCACGGCAGTAGGGGAGACCATGGACTGATGTGTTTTAATGGGAATGGGAGGTGGAATTAATAATTCTTGACTCATTAGGTTGTCAAAGGTTTTGGAGAGAAAAGGGTCGAGAGGAACAATAAAGCAGTCATGGTTTATGGTGGAGCAGATTGTATGGGCTGAGTGGCCTAATTGTATTCCTGTGGCATATGATCTTATGGCCTTAGTTGTTTTCATGCAGCCATGCAGCATTAAAACAGTCCTTCGTCCTCCCAGTTTGCTTCAGATATAAATCACCTGTTCAGATGAGTTGCACATTAATTCTATTTCATTCTCTCCACATTCCCCTGAACACTCCCCAAACTCTACCATTAATAGACACACCATAGGCCAACTAACTGACCAATCCATCCACCTTTGGGACATTGAGGGGTACTGGCGCACCAGTGGAAACCCATGCACTCATAGTGTGCAAATTGTGAGAATGTGCAGAGTCTGCACAGATAGCACTGAAGGATAGGATTGAATTCTGGTCACTAGAGCCGTGAGGCAGCAGTTCTTCCAGCTGCACTGTGCTGCCCTTTGTCTGTTACCAAAATATAATTCTGACTCCTGTCAGTTCATTCAGACATTGCTTTGACTGCCTGCTTTGTTAACTTAGTTTGAAGAGCCTACTGCTCAGCCATAAATTGTACTGTAATTGAAGGCTCACACTCAGAGCATGGTGAAGCTGTGCCTGAGGGAGAAACAATAGATGTTGAGTGCCAATCAATCAAATCACGGTGTAACCACAGAACAAAAAAAATAGTAACTTAGCCTGCCATAGCTTTATCAAAGTGATATTCCAAAATAATACCCATTTCTAGATATGGATAAATAGAATGGCTCATGAGGATACGTAACCCACAAAACAATAGAGGTCTGGAAATTCTCTCACATGGAACAATACTATATGAGAGAATTTTATCTAAATCAGAAATACCTAAATGCAATTGTCTCCTTTCTGCATGTATAGATTACAGGTCCTCCTTCACATGGACATGAGCAGTATAGTGGATTCCGGTTAATTTAGGACACATCGGGACAAGTACATTTTGACTCAATTAAGCGGCTGCCCAATTAGCTGAAGTTTCAGGGAAATAGTTTAAAAGGTATAAAAAGGAAAAGCTACCTTTTAAATAGGTAATAAATTATGTATGTGGATGAAATACAGAACATATTAGAATGTTACCATTACTACCACAAGTCTATAAAACTGTGTATTAGTTTCTAATTGTTATCGATGGAGGAAATTTATCCAGTGCACACTGATATGTTCTTTTGATTGACTTAATGAACAAAATCAGCATAGACACCTAGTGCAGATAATGGTCTGTCTTCATACAATGCTTTTGACAGTTGTATCCTCCAAATCTTCATTTTCGTTGTAACATTCAAGATGATTGTCCATACCTTCAAATTCTTTGTAGTTCATAACTTGGTGAAGTAGTGAAATCATTTCATTTCCCAGCCGTTTCTGGCATCTGCAAGCCGGAATGCTTGAAACTGCAGTGAGTAAAGCTGTTCGGAATTACCTTATTGCTTATTTCTTGCCAACTATCAATGACAAAAATCCTGTCTTTTTGAAAACAAACACATGCAACTGACACTATTTAAAAAATGTTCACTCTAAGCACGGTGTGGTAACTAGTGGCTAGACAAGTGCATGTGACTGACACCAGTTCAGCAACAGTTAAGAGGCATAGTCTCCCAAGTAAACAAAGGGAATCCCAGCTATTTTCTTGATTAGTTTTTGTTCTTTAAGAATTGTCCCAAATAATCTGCCCCGACTAACCAATAGCCTATTGTATTGTTGAACTGCTAGCAAAGGTGGCTGTGCTGTAAATTTATTTCTTCTAGTCAAATGTACTGATGTGTGGTAAAATTTTGTTTTGTTTAACAATCACACATTTTATCGCATCTGTGTCTTGAGCTTGTACAAGAGAAAACAGATTGCAGAGCAGTGTTATAATCACAGAGAAAGTGCAGTGCAGACAGACAATAAAGTGCAAGGCTAAAATGAGACAGATTATGAGGTCAAGCGTACATTGTATTAGACAAAGGGACTATTTGATAGTCTTATAACGGTGCAGAATAAGTCCATGCAGAATAACTTAAGCCTCCTGAGGAAGTAGAGGCAGTGGTGAGCTTTCTAGGTCTGGCCAGCAGGTAGTTGAACCAGAACATGCTTTCAGCGATGTTCAATTCAGGATAATTGAAGCTCTCAACCCTCATGGCATCACCACCATAGATACAAAAAGAAGTGAGGGCACAGCCCGTTCTTCAAGTCAGTGGCCAGCTCTTTTGTTATGCTGGCATTGAGACCATGCCACCTGGCTCTCCACCTCCTTCCTGTCCTCTAACTTATCATTCTTTGAGGCACAGCCCACTACAGTGATGTCATATTGTCATGTGACCGGCAACAATGAATATAGAAATGAGTCAGGTTTTATAAACAAATAAACATTTATTAAACTCTGCTCAAAATTAGTAAAAAGATGAACAGATGAAAACCTTAACCGGAAGTAAACTGCTATGCGGCCATTTAACAAACCGCCAAACTCAGTATTAGTTCTTAAAGCGGTAAATGCGAACACAGTATTAAAGTGGTAAATTGGAACACAGTTCTTAGAATGGTAAATTTGAAAGTTCAAGAGGTTTATACAGTCAATTAAGAGAGACTTTCCTGAAGTAAAGATTTCCTCAAACACTTGACGTTACTGTCAATCACAACCGGAATCTGCCCTGTCCGTAGGGTTCACGACGACGGAAATAAAATGGTTTAAAGGCACTGACCTTTTTCGCTGTAGAATAGACTAGAGACTGCACAACCTTTTCTGCTTTAGCAGAGGTTATCTCATGCAGATCACTCATTCTTAAACAAATTGAGTAATGGTCGATATCTCCAAAACTGCTGAACGACTCCTTCAGGTTCCCGTCTTCATTCTCCAATACTACTGAAAAGGTACATCAACAAATCTGGCAGCTATTGGTGAAACTGCCAGCCCAACACTTCTGTACCTTACAATAGATAGTAAAACTCCGTTTTAAAATTAAATTGCGTCATAAGGCAAATACGCAGCATAGCGGAGTATCTCACTGACGATTTAAACTGAGAACCAACTGTGTCACCAGGTGTCTATCTTTATATACCTGGTGAGAGCAGGTCATCACGCGACCTCATATCGGCAGGAAAATTACATTATGTGACCTCCACAAGACCATTACATCATCCTCATAAGACAGTCACAAGATATCCATGAGGTATGTAACAATATGGAACTTGTAGACAGAGTTAGGGCAGAGTCTGGTGGCACAGCCATGAATGTATAAGGAGTATAGGGGGTAGGGGTCTGAGGATGCATGGCACCATTGTTGAGGAAAATCTTGGTAGAGAATCTGCAGCCATTTCTTACTTATTATAACTCAAAATCAGGAAGTTAAAGGTCCATTTGCAAAGGGAAGTATTGTCAGGTTTCAGCTATTTGGAGAAGAATTTGCTTGTGATTGTGGTATTGAAGACTGAGCAGTGCTCTTTTCCACAGGCAGCTGTGGAGACCAAGTCTTTATGTATATTTAAGGCAGAAGTTGATAGATTCTTGATTGGTCAGGGCATGGAGGGATACAGAAAGAAGGCAGGAGATTTGGGCTAAGAGGAAAATTGGATCATTCATGATGAAATGGTGGAGCAGACTTGATGGGCCAAATGGCCTCATTCTGCTCCTGTATCTTATGGCCTTATAGCAAGTAAACCTGTCACAACTGGGACAAGTACTTTGGATTGGTATTGCCACTTGTATTGTCACTGGTTTTGTACAATGTCACTTAAAAAATATTTACACAGTCAAAGTCTGCAAATAGTATAAGCTGGTCACACTTAACTGTAGTGTTGAGACAAGTCTTGACATTAGTTAAAAGAATCCAGCATGCTGGTGTGGAGTCTTAGTCAGCAGCTGTCTTCTAGCAGTTCCTCTTTTAAATATTTTATCCATGTTTTGTTCTTGCGCCTTCACAGCTATGTCTTATACATGTTTCTGATTACAGCAGCCCCAGCACCCCCGAATGCAAAGAATGGATCACCAGTGCTGTCACAAATGTTCCAGTTACCCTTAGTTCTAGGTCAAATGACTATCTCCCTTTGCCCCTTGCTGGGTCTTTTTCCTGCGCCCCCTTCAACCATCGTACCCTATAATCTATGTCAATTGTGGAAGGAGCAAAGGATATACATAAAGTACTACTCATATATCATACAACTTTTCTGTCATAATACCTTGCACAAAACTAGCCTAACATACCCAGTACCACTTTAATATACTTTTCTTTACGTGAAAGATAAAGATTAGCTTTATTTGTCATATGTACATCACAACATACAGTAAAATGCATTGTTTGCATCAAATCAAATCAGCGAGGATTGTGCTGAGCAACCACCAAGTGTGGTCATGCTTCCAATGCCTATTGTCACCAGTTCTAACCCATACATCTTTGGAATGTGGGAGAAAACAGGAGCACCCGCAGGAAACCGATCCAGTCACGTAGAGAATGGACATGCTCCTTACTGACAGTGGCAGGAATCGAGCCCCAATCTCATGACACATGCTGAAGAGCACTGTGCTAACCATTGCGCTATTGTGCCCCCCCCCACCCCCACCCACCTTTACCATGCCAGCATAGTGATTTCATTTGGAAGGCTGCAAGAAACAGGCCACAAGCAGCCTCAACTCGAACTCCATTGGTGGATCTGGAGTTACATATCGGCCAGATTGGGAAAGGATGGCAGATTCCCTTCCCTGAAAAATATTAATAAGGCAGATAAATTTTAGCAACAATCAAATTCAATGATTATCACTTGTTGAAACTGTCACTTTTTAGGTTCCAAATATATGCAGTTGAATTTAATTTTTCTACTTCTTATAGTTGATTTCAAATTCAGGTCCTTGTATTACTGATCCAGAAGCCTGGCTGCTTGTACTAGAACTTAACCTATTAATGCTTTATTATACAAATAAATATATCAATGCATTTATTGATCTGTGATATTCACTGCTTTAGTGTAATTATTAAAATTGAATGAGTTGTTCTTACACAGCTTTTAGTACTTATTTTTGTGAGGAAACTCAAGTTTGTAACAAATATAGAATGCCCGCAGCACTTGTAATTTACAATAACATTTACCTCAGCTTATTAAGTTCCATTTTGACTGAAATATTCTATCATTACTGAGTCTGATATTTAATCAAGATATTAATGTGAGCTGCTCTTGGGAATGTATAATGAAGGCCACAGTATCCATTGTATTGTCAGAATCAGAATCAGAATCAGGTTTATTATCACTGGCATGTGTCATGAAACTTGGTAACTTAACAGCAGCAGTTCAATACAATACATAATACAGAAGAAGAGAAATAATAATAATAAATAAGTAAATCAATTACAGTATATGTATATTGAAAGCATTAAAAATCATACAAAAAACAAATAATATATATGTTAAAAAGTGAGGTGGTGTCAATGTCCATTTAGGAATTAGATGGCAGAGGGGAAGAAGCTGTTCCTGAATCACTGAGTGTGTGCCTTCAGGCTTCTGTACCTCCTACCTGATGGTGACTATGAGAAAAGGACATGCCCTGGGTGCTGGAGGTCCTTAATAATGGACAAACTATTTTGTCAGCAAATTTATAGATGGTGTCACGTACTCTGTGACGGGTTAACGAACCAGCAGAAATGGAAAACACTTTGGAGTCCAGTATTGCTACTAACTAATCATATTTATGAGACACCGCTCCTTGAAGATGTCCTGGGTACTTTGTAGGCTAATACCCAAGACAGAGCTGACTAAATTTGCACTAAATTTACAACCCTCTGTAGCTTCTATCGGTCCTGTGCGGTAGCCCCCCATTCCCATTCTAGACAGTGATGCAGCCTGTCAGAATGCTCTCCACAGTACATCTGTAGAAGATTTTGAGTGTAATTGTTAACATGCTAAACCTCTTCAAACTCCAAATAAAGTATAGTCACTGTTTTGATACGTTGGGATCAGGTTAGGTCCTCAGAGGTCTTGACACCCAGGAACTTGAAACTGCTCACTCTCTCCACTTCTGATCCCTCTATGAGGATTGGTATCTGTTCCTTCGTCTTACCCTTCCTGAAGTCCTCAATCAGCTCTTTTGTCTTACTGACATTAAGTGCAAGGCTGTTGCCGCTAAATCACACTACTAGTTGGCATATCTCACTCCTGTACACCCTCTCATCACCACCTGAGATTCTACCAGCAATGGTTGTATCATCAGCAAATTTATAAATGGTGTCACGTACCCTGTGACAGGTTAACGAACCAGCAGAAATGGAAAACACTTTGGAGTCCAGTATTGCTATTAACTAATGATATTTATCAGTAACTACACCATGCAGTAATATAAATGCAGATAAATCAAACAGGTTAGCAATGATTATATATAAGTAAGTGTGGAATATATATGAAAACTAAGATTCCTCAGGTCTAGGGGTAAATAGATAGTCTTACGATAATGAGTAAAGTTCAGTTCAGTTCATGGTATTGAGTTGAGTAGTGATGGTGAGAGAGAGAGGGAGAGATTTGAGTCTTCAGGTGAGCTGATGCCGTCGATCTTCCCGTTGCCCTCCGAAATCCTTTTAAAAGTCACCGACTATGACCACAACAAAGGGGACTGTTCTTCTGTGGCCAACCCAGGCGAGGGTTGGCCACACAAATAACTCCCCACCAGTCACGCCCTGTTCATACTGCAAGGGCCACTGATCGATCCACCTGATCAATCCTCCAAAACCCACTTTTTCTGTGGGCTCAACAAAGCTCATTCAGTGTCCAAAATCATATGTGCCAGGTCTACCATCTGACCTTCTATTTATCTCCCCGTGCTGAGTACACACTGCCGCTCAAATCAGCTCCTCCCTTCTCTCTCTCTAAGAATACAGAAGCTGAAACCAGTGTCCTTGTAAAAAGTAAACACGCTGCAGAGAAACCATAACATCGATTGTTCATCAAATAACGCCGCCCTCGGTCACCATAGCGACCCATGAGCTGCTCGGTGCCCTCTCTCTCCCCAAACTCAGCAGAAATCCAAAAGTTAGTCTCAGTTCTTTCTCGTGCCTTAAAGTGACAGTCCACAGAAAATATGAACCTTAGGGGTTCATAACACCATCTCAAAGCAGTCTTCACCTCTCTCTCTCTTAATAACAGGGTGTCTGGTGTTGAACAACTCTCTCTTGCTTTTTAAAGGTATAGTTCATAGGGGTAATTCAGCACAGTTCATAGGGGAAATTCAGGACCCTGTCCCAATGGTATTTGAGCTATGCCTAGCCACATAGTCATGAGTATATAGAGAGTAGAGCAGAGGGCTAAGCACACACCCCTGAGGTGCACCAGTGTTGATCGTCAGTGAGGAGATGTTATCACCAATCAGCACAGATCATGGCCTTCCAGTTAGGAAGTCAAGGATCCAATAACAGAGGGAGATACAGAGGCTCAGGTTCTGTAACTTCTCAAACAGGATTGCAGGAATGATGATGTTAAATGCTGAGCTATAGTTGGTGCACAGCATCCTGACATAGGTGTTTGTATTGTCCAGGTGGTCTAAAGCCATTGAAGAGCCTTTGAGAATGCATCTGCCATTGACCTATTGTAGTGGTGGGCAAATTGCAATGGGTCCAGGTCCTTGCTGAGGCAGGAGTTCAGTCTAGTCATGACCAACCTCTCAAAGTATTTCATCACTGTAGATGTGCGTGCTACTAGGTGATAGTCATTAAGGCAGCTCACATTATTCTTCCTAGACAATGGTATAATTGTTGCCTTTTTGAGGAAAGTGGGACCTTCCGCCCATAGCAGTGATAGGTTGAAAATGTCCTTGAATGCTCACGTTAATTGGTTGGCACAGGTTTTCAGGGTTTTACCAGGTACTCCATTGGGACCTTTTGCCTTGCAAGGGTGCACCCTCTTTAAAGACGGCCTAACATTGGCCTCTTAGACAGAGATCACAGCATCACCAGGTGCAGCAGGGATCTTCACAGCTGTAGTTATATTTTTCTTTTTAAAGCAGGCAGAGAAGGTATTGTATTGCTGGCTCATTCATTGCACATTCCCACAGTGGCCCAAATAGCTTCTTTCTTTTTCCATTGGGATATCGAGGAAATGCACAGATATATTCCCACCTACCTGACAATGCCACTTGGCTCATTGTGTCTTTGCTGGAATACTATTCTTTGACACTCTGCACTGCTGTTGCATTCAGCCAGCTACTGGACAATTAAATGGACTGAAACTCTCACAGTCACTGTCTGCTGGAAATACCAAGTTTAGGAAGCACCTGGCTCAATGCAGACTGTGTAGGAATTTTTAATCAGAGCCTTGGAGCAAATGTGGACGGAAGCCGAAATCCCAGAGTTACAGCTGAGGTCATCCAAGTAATGTTCCATCATGGAGCTTCAATAAAAATTTGGTCTTTGGGCATCCAAGGCAAAAGGCATACCTTGTAGTGGATCATATGGAATAAGCTACAAGAAAATGTGATAGATGAAGTATTACAATTCTGATCTTTAAAGGACATTTGGACAGATCCACGGTTAGGAATGGTTTACAGCGATGTGGGCCAAATACTGCATTTGGGACTATTTCGGGAGGACAGCTTGGTTACCATAGATGAAATGGTCTAAGGAGTCTGTTTTGCATGGAAGATAACTCAATGACCTTATTAATATATATTTCCCATAAAATGTAGCAGCATCAAGGCCAACAAAAATTTCACCTTTTAGCTTTTCCAAATAAAATTGTTTTATGAAGATGGAATAGGCCAGCAATCCCTTTGAACCAGCATTCAGTAAGATCATGATGGATATAATTTCTATTGCATGCTCTCTGTACTCATAGTAAATTTTCACTCTTTGCCTATCAAGAATCCTTCTAACTTGGAAGATATTTAAAGACCCTTTCCAACTGCTTTGCAGAATGATGTTCTGTAATCTCGTAAAGATAAAATTTCCCATAATTTCTGTCCTAAGTAGGTTGCATTTTATTTTCAATTGGTATCCTATCAGACTTCACAGAATCTTATATGCTTCAACAAAGGTCTCTCTCTCTTTCCTAAATTCTAGTGGATACAAACTCAGCCTGTCCAAATTTTCCTCTAAGTAATCACACCCATTCTTGGTTTTAGCATGTAAACCTCTGAACAGATTTCCTTGATATATTTCCTTCCATATTTGGGGCTGCACAGTAGCATGGTGGTTAGCATAATGTTACTACCGTGCCAGCGACGTAGCTTGATTTATATCTCTATCTGTAAGGGGTTTGTATGTTCTACCCGTGACTGCGTGGCTTTCCTCCGTGTGCTCTGGTTTAGAACATAGAGCAGAACAGCACACAATGTTGTACAGACTCTTTAAACCTTCCCTCCCACATAGTCCTCAATTTTACTTTCATCTATGTGCCTATCTAGGAGTCTTTTAAATGTCACTAAAGTGTTTGCCTCAAAGACTTGTGGGTCAGTAGGTTAATTGGTCACCTGAGTGTAATTGGACAGCATCAGCTCATTGCTAAGAAAGATGTGTTACCATGTTGTAAAGATGTGTTACCATGTTGTATCTCTAAATAAATAAAAAATTCTTTTCTCAATTGAAACACAAATACTGTAACTTCCCATGATACCTGCAATATAAATAGGACATACTACAAACACACACAGCCAATTGGGTTAGCTCTGTGCATGTCAGGTTTGGAAATGAGAGAAAGGACTCCTAGTATGTCTAGTCTGGAGGTCAAGACAGGGAGGGTCAGACTAGCAGTGAAGAAGACAAGCTCACCGTACGAAAGGATGTTTCCAGCTCTGAGTGTTTCATAAAGCAAAGGGTATTAAAGGAAGAGTGCAGCATTCTGTGAAACAGCAGTACTGTAATCACATCTAGTGGCTGACCTTGGGTGCTGTCTGTATTCAATCTGTATGCAGTGGTTGCTCCCAGGTGTTCAAATTGACTCCCTCATCCCAAAGATATCCTAGTAGATTAATTTAAATTTAGATTTATTTATCACATGTGCATTGAAACTTATAGTGAAGTGCACCATTTGTGTTGACAACCAACACACCCAAGAATATGCTGACAGTCGTCCACAAGTGTTGCCACACATTCTGCCTGCAATCATATACCTGCAAGTTCTTCTGAACAATGCAAGGAGAAACAACAACAAAAAAAACAGGACAACAGTGATGAAGTTTTAAGGATACTGGGGGACGTAAGAAATAATTCTTGGAATCTTGTAAATAATGGGTTAAAATTAAGTGCCAGCTTGTGTGTGCTCTGTTCTGTGAAAGTGTGCAGAGTCTGTCCCTGGCTAAGGAATCTGCCTTCAGCTTGTTTAGATTAATGACTCACAGCTGTCCCTTTGGGAATGACATGTGGGCTAAATTCACGCAGGTTGTATACATCATGCCTTACCATTTCACATCACTGATCTAAGTTCCCTCGTTTGTTTAGAGAGAACACACTGATAAGGCAAGAATCTGTCTGTAATTAAAACCTTGATTTAGTGGACTCTCTTATCTAAGTAATTAAGTTTTGCTCTAACTGACTTGGCAGGAATATCTGTTCAACTAAGTCTCTGTTTCACCAGTTCTATAAACCGTCATGTTTCTGAGTGTTAGACAGAAGCTCGTCATGAGCCACCAGAGAGAGAGAGAGGTATTCTGTCTCTCTTTGATGAATGCTCCGAGTTTCCCGCCGGCTGAGTTTGAACAAATAAACTGGTGAAAGGTTAAAGTAAAGAATTGTGTGTGGTGTGGTTATTTGGTCCGACAAATTTAAGTTTACAACAGCAGCAAAACAAGGCCCTATTTCACCCTCCTACCCATCCAGTGACACACACAGGCAGGCTTCCAACCCCAGGGTAGATGATCTCCAGCCTGCTATCCTTGCCCTGGACTCTCAGACTTGCAAACTACTGGATATAGTAAATTGCTCCAGTATAATGGGTAAGAAGAGAATTTAGTGGCGTACATGGCCATGTTACAGAGAATAGTGAACAAGGAAATAAATGACGGAGCAATGCAAACCACAGAAGTACAAGAACCTATAATATGTGAAGCACAGATATTTTTGGATGTCATAAGGTAGAGAAAGCTAAAGAAATAAGTAAGATGCAAGGCTGTTAAAATTTCACCCAAGGAAGTGGTCTCTCAGGCCTCTTCCAAAATTACTCTTGAACTCATGGACATTACGGGGCAATAACATTCTTTGCTTCCTTCCCCTTACTGTGATGGAAGCCCCTGTGCTTCTCCAGCAATGAAACAGAGATAGGAAACTTGCACCTTGGGAAATCTCAGGCTCCATCTAATGTTTTGCTGCATATTAAATGCAAATATGATCGATCAACTTATTCTTCAACTCAGTTTATTGCCCTTTCGATTGTTCTAGCTAATCACTGGAAAGAATGCAGAAGATGTTATGGTCACAAATAAAAGGCATAAAATTCTTTGTTTAAGCTGAATTTGTAACTTGTGCCATGAAGCAAAAGCATTTAGCTAAAAAATGGTGAACTGAAAATCCTACCATGATACAGTTTGCTGTTTTTCTTTGTTTTAAAAACCAGGCTATGTTCAATTTTTAGTCAAGCATTAAGAGACATTTTTGTCTAAATGCAGTTAACACGAGTGCTTTCTTATAAAGCTGTTGCTAGGAAGTGGGTAGGCGAATGTATTAAAATAGATTTCAGCTGGACAATATTTTTATTCTGGAATTTAGAAAATCTGGTGCCCTGCCAGTATATGTTTTCTGAAATATCGCAAACAGACTTGTTCAGATGCACAGCCTCCTTCCCCTCACCTACACACAGCCTTTGATTTACATCTACTGTTTCTTCACAATTTATTTCTGAGATTCTGCCTTCAATCTTTATTTTTACATAGAACAACACAGCACAGGAGCAGCCCCTTTGGCCTACAAGGTTGTGCTGAACCAAATAAATTAATAATCAAATGGCCAACTAAACTAATTCCTTCTGCCTACACAATGTCCACTTCCTTTTTTTTTCTCACATTCTTGTGCCTATCTAAATGTGTCTTAAAAGTTCCAATGTACCTGCTTCTACCACTGCCCCAGGCCGTGCATTCCAGATACCCACTGCTCTCTGTGTAAAAGAAAACTTTCTCCTCACATCCCCTTTGAATATACCTCCTCTGACCTTAAATGCATGCCCTCTGGTATTCGGGTCCTGGCCCGAAACGTCAACTGTACTTCTTCCTATAGGTGCTGCCTGGCCTGCTGTGTTCACCAGCATTTTTTGTGTGTGCTGCTTGAATTTCCAACATCTGCAGATTTCCTCGTGTCTCCCTCTGGTATTAGATACTTCAACCCTAGGAAAAAGATATGGTCTTTCTGCTTTATTTATGCCTCTCATAATGTTATAAACTTCTGTCAGATCCACCGCTACAGGGGGAACAACCCAATCTTTATTTTTCTCTGCCCATCCTGCTTTTCAAGTATCTTTGTTCCTTATTCAGACATTGTAACATTTTTCACAGCAATAGTCATACAAGCCATACAAAGTTCCAGATGATTTCTGAGGGTAAACGATAATAACATGGTTTATTGGCAGTTAATAACTAGCCAGAGTCCTTGATCAGACAGTGGTATGAGAGAAGGTAATTTTGTTGCTAAGCAAATAATTCCACAGTTGGACATTTTCTTTAATCAGTAAATCATGCAAGAATCGAATAATTTTGATTATGTTGTTCGAAGATCTTAAGGTTAAACAACTATGGAAATGTGGCAATAATCCATAAATTTGAAAGTGATATTTTATTTTTATTAATTGAACTCTTGACTGAATTCTTGTGTCACAGTTAGGATATCATGGCTGCTGTTTCTTACCCTGAAGAGAGCACAGTGATTTGGAAGAAGTAAGTAGCATAATTGTGAACCCTTATTAGATATTAATGAAATTACCAAAGCCTTGAAAGAAAATGCAATAAATAGGCTTACACTATCTGGTTAGGAAAGCACCTGGAAAACAAAGGGTAGTAATGGATCAATATACTGATAATCTGATACCATTCCCAGTTTATCCATATCCATTTCAAAACTACATCATATATCCTTGTCAAATCAGCAACAAAACAATGCAATGTTGGTATACTAATAAATCTCGTGCTCTGTACCTGAGTATATAATATATACCTGAGTATATATTTTGAATATAATCAGTATATATTCAAAATCAAAAAGTAGGCCCTTACTTTTCATCTTATTTTATATCTCAGCCACATATTCCCAACGGCACAACTAGAATCTGTTCCACACAAATAGAAGCATCAAGTGCTAGATATTTCAGATGATCAATCATCATCTGTGAAAGGAGTTTCTGTTTCGGGTCAATCAACCTTCATTATCTTGTTTTACTCAGTTGGAAAAATGGGCAAAGCATAATCTCAAAATATTTTCATCTCTTTATCCAAGACAAATCCGTAACCTCTAAAACAAAATATTTCAGATGTTGGAAATCTAAGATGGAACAGAAAATGCTGACATATTCGGCAAGTCAGGCAGCACCTAAATTAAAAAAAAGAGTAAATATTTCAAGAGGCTGACTCTTGCTTAGTCTCAATTCTGTTTTATTTCAAGTTAATATACAGGTTATAACTATATATTGAGATGATAACCATATGTTTCTGTTTCAAATAAATAAATGTGGACAGATCCTGGAGATTTACCACTGAAAGAGAGCATTTAACCTACTTGCCCATCATTTGGATCTAATCCAATTGCTGTGATGGTATTGGTTTGCTGACTGCAAAGTTATAAGCTCAAACAAAAACCTCAAGACTTATCCAATATAAATAGCCACGAGTACTCTGATTAAAGGGAGATTATATTGTAACTATTACTCTTCAAAAACTAGTTAATTTTCCTGTTTATTCTCCATGGCGAATATAACTGCCAACTCCCACTATTTGAATGGTGAGTCTCCCTTCCCTACCAAGAAGAACCTTCCAGCCAACAAAGTAGTTTAAACACAGTTCATTTATTTCAAATGACAGATGTTTACATTCAAACAACATTCTTAAATCATATTTAAGGCTCACAGAGGATTTCTATCTTATAAAAGACTTTCAAATTACAAACCATTTCTTACACACAAAGGATTTCCAAAACACGGGTACAAATCCTATAAACTAAAAAAGCATACCATCGATGCAGGTGGACCGGTTGTCCACAGAAACTGAAGGCAGAGGAGTGGTCTTTCATACTTCTTGGTGTTCTTTAACCCATCCTAATAAGCCTGACATGCTGTTTACATTTATACCCTTTCTGCCCCTTGGGTGAATTCACGCATGCAATATTCTTTCAGATACAGTATCTTGAAACAGAAATGATCTAAAAGCTTCTTGGAGATATAGATCCCAGATACTCAAAATTAATGCCGTGAAGCTAATTCCCTGAGTACATATATCTTCCAACTTATTAATAGATCAGTTATTGATATATTAAGTCATTGCCTCCCTCTGGTCTGCAAGCTTCCTTGAAATAAACAGCTTAGCCAGTTTATCTGTTTTGAAACAAGCGAAATTAAATAACCCACTGTCTTACCTCTTCAGCAATAAGACAGGTGCTGTGACCTAACATCTTGCTTTCTATAGACAGTAAGTCTGTTTATAAAGCTGTGTTTTCAAACTCATTACTGATTACTGCTTGTCATTTCCATTCTGAAATGAAGACTGATTCCATTTATGACCAGAACTAAACAATGAATATAATTATAAATTTAACCTACAGGATTATTTTCACCTAGATTATCTGATACCTTGAGGCTTTTATCAAGGTTTTGTTTTAAATCAACATGCTTGCAATGCATTGCATACCTTTTTCAGAAACCTCTGACAAGTTCTTGTGGTAAAGCTGGCATGCTTGTGGCAGAGTAATATTTTTACATAGGTACTGTGTCAAAATGGATCACCAAGGGGTCTTTCTGTATAATTCAACGTGGTTCTCCTTGAACCATTGGCTGAAGAAATTGGAAGAAATAGAAAGAAAATGTGTTCATATAATACAAGCCAAAATGAAGATGATCATTTTATAATTTTTTCATCCGTTAATGCCTATCCACAACTGGTTTGGGAATGTGGTGGTTAGCCTCCTTTAAAGACTGCTGCAGACTACAAGTACATGATCTTCACATATGTTGATATCCTGGATTTAAGATCTGTGCTTATGCTAATCTTCCAGAGCAAGGAAGGAATAGACATTAAATGTTAACCTTCTCAGCATGACCAAGCCCTCCAGAAAATTAAAAGATCCACCAGATCATACCTAATTCATGTACATAATGGATAGAAATAAAACTTAAAAACAAACAGATGTTGGGAAAAAAAGAAAAGCTGAAAACATTCAGCAACTCCAGCTGCTCTTGTGGGAAGGGAATGAGTTTCAAGCCTTTCTTAATCAGAAGTCCTTAGTTTTAAATAGTTAATTTAGAAAATAATTCTTATTGCTTACCGTTTCAACAGGTAGTTGTTATTTTAGATTAACTAATACATAGCACATGGAACAGTACAGCAAGTATGGGCCCTTCGGCTTATTGCACAATCAATCTAACCCTTTTTTCTTACACAGTGCATAACCTTCCATTTTTCTGGCATCTTTCATTTATTTTCGAAGTATGTATACCATATACAACCTTGAGATTTATCTTCTTGCCGGTAGCCACAAAACCATGAAACGTAATAAAATCCATTAAAAAAACCTACACAACTAAGACCAACAAGCACCCAGTGTGTGAGTAAAATAAACAAATTGTGTAAACAATAAAAAAGTAAACAATACACAAATCATAACCACACAGTACGTGAAAGTGAATCCATAGCCATGGAGCCATTTCGGCACTGAGGCGAGTGAACCTTCTCTTATTATATCAGTTTTTACTACCAACCCAGGGAGTGCATTCCACAAATTCTCCACTGTCTGTGTAAAAAAAAATCTACTTGTGACATTCCCCTCAAACTCTCCTCCACTGATCCCAAATGATGCCATCTGATATTGGCCAATGCCTCTCTGGGAAAATGGTGCTGGTTATCCACTCTATCTAATACAGAGCCTGCTTTTATCATTTTTACACTACATTTTTTTATGGTCCAGTTAATTCACAGTTCTTGCACAGCTGAGTAGTTTCTCATGTACCTCTGTGAAACTTACTGAACTTCCAAGAATAAAGACCATAGATCTTCACTAATATATTCGAATGCTTTATTTAGTCACAAAATGTTAAATAAACCAGTTGACAAACGTTTTCCCAGATGGATGGTAAATTATCTTTGTGAAATCTCTCAGGAATTCCACCTTTGCTTCAAAAAATGTGGCTTTGTAAGCCATATTTATATCACAGTTCAGCTAGCCAATAGACACCATCTCCCCTCACCACAAAAAATGAACTATTTTTATGCTGGTACAGAAGAAGGGAAGAGGTAAAGGATTTTTCTGTAGTACTGAATATTTTAGGAGAGATTTTTTTTAGTTTTGCGCAATGAAAGTGAGTAGGACGATAAACTGCTATTGATAGTCATCTCCACACAGACAAAAACGAATTTATCCGATGTACCACACAGAAAAAATGCTGGTGAACGCAGCAGGCTGGCAGCATCTATAGGAAGAGGTACCGTCGACGTTTCGGGATGGGACTCCTTTGCCAGGACTAACTGAAGAAAGAGATAGTAAGAGATTTGAAAGTGGGAAGGGGGAGGGGGAGGTCCAAAATGATAGGAAAAGACAGGAGGGGAGGGGTGGATCTAAGAACTGGAAAGTTGATTGGCAAAAGGGATGCCAGACTGAAGAAGGGAGAGGATCATGGGATGGGAAGCCTATGGAGAAGCCTTCTCTAAGGGGGGAGGGGAGCCCAGAGGGTGGAGAGCAGGCACGGAGTTATAGTGAGAGGGACAGAAGTTATAGGGCGTTATAGGGACAGAGGAAAAAAGGGCAGAAAATAGTCTGGTGGCGGGAGGATGGGGTGAAAGAGGCTTCCCTTCCTCCACCATCAACTCTGCTGTCAAACGCATCTCTCCCATTTCACACACATCTGCTCTCACCCCATCCTCCTACCACCCCACTAGCAATAGGGTTCCTCTTGTTCTCACCTACCACCCCACCAGCCTCCGGGTCCAACATATATTTCTCCGTAACTTCTGCCACCTCCAACGGGATCCCACTACCAAGCAGATCTTTCCCTCCCCCACCTTTCTGCTTTCCGCAGGGATCGCTCCCTATGTGACTCCCTTGTCCATTCGTCTCCACCCCCCATCCCTTCCCACTGATCTCCCTCCCGGCACTTATCCTTGTAAGTGGAACAAGTGCTACACCTGCCCTTACACTTCCTCCCTTACCACCATTCAGGGCCCCAGACAGTCTTTCCAAGTGAGGCAACACTTCACCTGTAAGTCAGCTGGGGTGATATACTGCGTCAGGTGCTCCCGGTGCGGCCTTCTATATATTGGTGAGACCCGACGCAGACTGGGAGACCGCTTTGCTGAACACCTACGCTCTGTCTGCCAGAGAAAGCAAGATCTCCCGGTGGCCACACATTTTAATTCCACATCCCATTCCCATTCTGATATGGCCTCCTCTGCTGTCAAGATGAAGTCACACTCAGGTTGGAGGAACAACTCCTTACATTCTGTCTGGGTAGCCTCCAACCTGATGGCATGAATATTGACTTCTCTAACTTCCTTTAATGCCTCTCCCCCCCTTCACACCCCAACATTTCTTTCTTTCTTTCTTTATTTATTTATTCCCCCTCCCTTTTTCTCTCTCTCTGTAACTCCCTATAACTTCTGTCCCTCTCAGTATAACTCCTTGCCTGCTCTCTACCCTTCAGTCTCCCCTCCCCACCTTCTCTCTCTCCCCAGGCTTCCCATCCCATGATTCTCTCCCTTCTTCAGTCTGGCATCCCTTTTGCCAATCAACTTTCCAGTTCTTAGATCCACCCCTCCCCTCCTGTCTTTTCCTATCATTTCAGATCTTTCCCTGCCCCTCCCACTTTCAAACCTCTTACAATCTCTTCTTTCAGTTAGTCCTGACGAAGGGTCTCGGCCCGAAACATCGACTGTACCTCTTCCTATAGATGCTGCCTGGCCTGCTGCATCCACCAGCAATTCTGTGTGTGTTGCTTGAATTTCCAGCATCTATTGCATCTATTCCAGCAGACTCAGGAGGAAAGCAATCAGCATAACCAGAGACACCACACACCCCGGCCACTCCCTGTTTGACCCACTGCCGTCCAGCAAAAGGTTCAGGACACTAAAAGCCAGAACAAATAGACTGAGGAACAGCTTCTATTCCAGAGCTGTGGCCTCCATCACACCACTCCCACAGAACAATGACTGAAACTGTGAGCACATACACACACACTCAAGGACTCAAATACTTGCACTAATGGCACTTAGTGCATTACTGTGATATTATGGGGCTGCTGCAACTTATTTTCTGCTACTTATCTATTAAATACTGTTTTTCTATTACTGTCTTATTTTTATCTACAGCTTTATTTAATTGCCTGAGAGGAAACCAAACAGAGTTTCATTGTACCTATGTATAATGACAATAAAGATTATTCAATTCAATCTGCAGATTTCCTCGTGTCTGCGTTTATCCAATGTATTTCAGATAAAATTATGTTCTTCACCATAGTGCAAAACAGTATCTAAACAAATAGTTTTCTTCAAAATCAAGACAACTATGTGAAGTATAATTGTCTGAGGCATTATGGTTCTCTTACATGTTGACCTTAATTTTAGTCCATAGAGCTACCCACCTGTTTTCTGCAGTAATTTGGTAATGATTCATCTCCATGTGAAGTCTGAAAATCTGCAGAAGAATATTATCTACTTAAACTCCATTAAATAAGGACATAAGCTATAGGAGTAGAAGTAGGCCATTCGGCCCATCGAGTCTGCTCCGCCATTCAGTCATGGGCTGATCCAATTTTTCCAGTCATCCCCACTCCCCTGCTTTGACCTCATACCCTTTGATGCCCTTGCTAATCAAGAACCTATCTATCTCTACCTTAAATACACTCAATGACTTGGTCTCTACATCCACTTGTGGCAAAAAATTCCACAGATTTACCTCCCACTGACTAAAGTAATTTCTCCGCATCTCAGTTCTAAAAGGACATCCTTCAATCCTGAAGTCATGCCCTTTTGTCCTAGACTCCCTACCATGGGAAATAACTTTGCTTTATCTACTCTGTTCAGGCCTTTTAACATTCGGAATGTTTCAATGAGATCCCCCCCTCATTCTCCTGAACTTCAGGGAATACAGCCCAAGAGCTGCCTGACTTTCCTCATACGGTAACCCTTTCACTCCCGGAATCATTCTCGTGAGTCTTCTCTGAACTTTCTCCAGTGTCAGTATATCCTTTCTAAAATAAGGAGCCCAAAACTGCACTCAATACTCCAAGGTGGTCTCACAAGGACCTTTTAGAGCCTCAACATCACTTCCCTGCTCTTATATACTATACTTCTGGAAATGAATGCCAACATTACATTTGTCTTCTTCACAACCGACTCAACCTGGAGGTTAACCTTTAGGGTATCTTGCACAAGGACTCCCAAGTCCGTTTGCATCTCTGAATTTTGAATCCTCTCCCCATCTAAATAATAGTCTGCCCATTTATTTCTTCCACCAAAGTGCATGACCATACACTTTCCAACATTGTATTTCATTTGCCACTTCGCCCATTCCCCTCAACTATGAGTCTCTCTGTTTCCTTAACACTACCCATTCCTCCACCTATCTTTCTATCATCGGCAAATTTGGGCACAAATCCATTAATACCGTAGTTCAAATCATTGACATATATCGTAAAAAGCAACGGTCCCAACACTGACCCCTGTGGAACTCCACTGGTATAATTGGCAGCCAGCCACAATAGGATCCCTTTATTCTCACTCTCTGTTTTCTACTGACCAGCCAGTGCTTCACCCATGCCAGTAACTTCCCTGTAATTCTATGGGCTCTTATCTTGCTAAGCAGCCTCGTGTGCGGCACCTTGTCAAAAGTCTTCTGAAAATCCAAGTACACTACATCTACTACATCTCCTTTGTCTACCCTGCTTGTAATTTCCTCAAAGAATTGCAGTAGGTTTGTCAGGCAGGAATTTCCTTTCAGGAAACCATGCTAGCTTTGGCCTATCTTGTCATGTGTCTCCAGGTATTCCATAATCTCATCCCGAACAATCGATTCCAACAACTTCCCAGCCACTGATGTCAGGCTAACGGGTCTATAGTTTCCTTTCTGCTGCCTCCCACCCTTCTTAAATAGCGGAGTAACATTTGCAATTTTCTGGTCATCCGGTACAATGCCAGAATCTATCGATTCTTGAAAGATCATCATTAAATGCCTCGGCAATCTCTCCAGCTACATACTTCAGAACCCAAGGGTGCATTCCATCAGGTCAAGGAGATTTACCCACCGTCAGACCATTAAACTTCCTGAGCACCTTCTCAGTTGTAATTTCCCCTGACACTCTTGAATGACCGGTATAGTGCAGACATCTTCCACTGTGAAGACTTTTGCAAAATACACATTGAGTTCCTCTGCCATCTCTGCATCTCTCGTTACAATATTTCCAGCATCATTTTGTATTGGTCCTATATCTACCCTTGACTCTCTTTTACTCTTTATATACTTAAAAAAGCTTTTAGTATCTTCTTTGATATTTGTCGCCAGCTTCCTCTCATAATTTATTTTTTCCTTCCTAATGACCTTCTTAGTTTCCTTCTGCAAGTTTTTAAAAGCTCCCCAATCCTCTATCTTCCGACTAGCTCTGGGCTTCCTTGTATGCCCTTTCTTTTGCTTTTACTTTGGCTCGGACTTCACTTGTGAGACATGGAAGTGTCCTTCTTCCCTTTGAAAGTTTCTTCTTAATTGGAATATATCTGTCTTGCACTTCCTTCATTTTTTCGCAGAAACTCCAGCCAATGCTGCTGCGCTGTCTTACCTGCAAATGTCCCTTTCCAGTCAATGTCGGCCAGTTCCCCTCTCATACCATTGTAATTTTCTCTTTTCCACTGAAATAGCAACACATCGGATTTTCTTTTTTCCCTCTCAAATTTCAATGTGAACTCGATCATATTGTGATCATTGTTCCCTAAGGGTTCCTTAACCTTAAACTCTCTTATCTCCTCCAAGTCATTGCACAACACCCAATCCAGAACAGCTGATCCCCTAGTGGGCTCAGCAACAAGCTGTTCTAAAAAGCCATCCCATAGACATTCTAAAAATTCTCTCTCTTGATGTCCAGTACTGACCTAGTTTTCCCAATCCACCTTCATGTTAAAATCCCTAATTATTATCATGACATTGCCATTCTGACATGCCTTTTCTCTCTCCTGCTGTAATTTGTAATCTACATCCCAGCTGCTGTTTGGAGGCCTGTATACAACTGCCATTAGGGTCCTTTTACCCTTGCCATTTCTTAACCCACAGAGACTCTACACTTTCTAATCCTATGTTATCTCTTTCTAATGATTTAATATTATTTCTTTTACACAGAGCCACACCACCCCCTCTGCCTACTAACCTATCTTTCCAGTACACCATATATCCTTGAATGTTCAGCTCCCAATGGCAGCCATCCTTTAGACAAGTTTCAGAGACGGCAACAACATCATATTTGCCGATCCGTAGCTGAATTTGAAGATCATCCATTTTATTCTTCATGCTGCGTGCATTCGTATATAACACTCTCAGTGCAGTATTTGTTGCTTTCTGTTTTAACTGAACCACACCTCTATTGCCCTGTAACTCATGCCACTGGCTGCGTTTAAGCATCATCTCCTGCCTGTTCTTTCTATAATCTCTGTTGTACCCTATCTTTGATTTAATTCTGTTTTCCCTTTCCTCAGCCTTATCACTCCGGTTCCCTTCCCCCGCCAAATTAGTTTAAACCCTCCCTAACAGCTTTATTAAATGTGCCCTTTAGGATATTGGACCCCTTTGGGTTCGGGTGTAACCCGTCCTTTTTGTACAGGTCGCACCTCCCCCAGAAGAGGCCCCAATGATCCAGGAATCTGAAGCCCTATCCCCTACACCGGTCTAACAGCCACACATTAATACACCTGATTATGGTATTCTTACACTCGCTAGCACGTGGCACAGGCAACAATCCTGAGATTACTATCCTAGGGGTAATGCCTTTCAGCTTCCTACCTAACTCCCTGAATTCTCCCTTCAGGACCTCCTCCCTTTTTCTACCTATGTCATTGATACCAATGTATACCAAGACTTCTGGCTGTTCACCCTCTCTCTTCAGAATACTCTGCACCGGATCCAAGACATCCTGTACCCTGGCACCTGGGAGGTAACACACCATGCAGGTATTTCTATCAGGCTGACAGAACCTCCTGTCTGTTCCCCTCACTATGGAATCCCCTATGACTACCGCAATCCCCATCTTCCTCTTTCCCTTCGGCACCATGGAAGCAGGCTCAGTGCCAGACACCCGATCGCTGCAGTCGTCCTCTGTCAGGTCATCCCCCTCAACTGCATCCAAAACAAGACAACGATTACTGAGGAGGATTGCCACGGAGATGCTCTGTACTATCTGAGCTCTTTCCCTTGCTTTCCTGACAGTCATCCACTGATCTAACTCCTGCATATTGTACATATGCCATATAATATTGCTCCTTAACCTTTTTTTAAAATACTATTACTGCTTGATAGAAAGTTTAAAAATGAATAAGGAATTAGTGATTGTGTCAACATAAATTTAGAGGGATTCCATGCATAATCACTTGGCAGGTCATGGAGGAACCAATAAACACACAGCATTGTAGAGGTACAGTGACTGACCAGAGGGGTGCCCATGTTTCAGAATGTAGAATAATATGCAAAGGCTAGCAAAAACTGGAATTATTCCTGGAGTAGAGAAGAGTGATTTACTGGAACCGTTGACATTCATTGCTCAAAGCCATTTAATCTATTATGTTCAAGGAAGAGCATATCCCACCTCCCATCTCCCAGACAGTAGCCAGATAGGTCATAGCAACAAAACCAAACACTATTTAAATATGATGAGATACTCAGAATTATCAAGCGTATTTTTGTGGTAAGTCGGGGAAAGCTTGTCTGCAGTAGCAGGAGGCTCAGTAATGAACAGGCACAGTTCTTTCACAAAGGAGCCATTGAGGATTTGAGAGGCTTCTTTTTTACTCAGCACGTTGTTGTTATTTGGAGATTTGGGTGCAATTCTGGTCACCCTCTTATAGGAAAGATATCAATAAGATTGAAACAGTGCAGAGAAAATTTACAAGGATATTGTTGGGACTTACGTACCAGAGTTATAGGGAAAAGTTGAATAGGTTAGAATGGTGGTGAAGCGTTCAATGTGAAATGCAGTTGAATTGGCAGAAGTTCGATCCAGGAGATTTGTGAGTGCTTTTCCAAAATGATAAATGAATGCTTTTTTTTCTCTCAGCCACACAAAATGGCTGAAGTTTCTGATCCCAAAAGAACTATGATAAAGGACATTTCAATCAGTAAGTGGGTGGGGGTCTGGAACTTACTGTCTGAAAGAATGATGAAGGCAGAAACCCTCATACATATGTGATTGTACCCTGATGAGTAAATAAAACACCATATCCTGTAGAACTCTAGACCAAGAACTATGTCGTGGAGCTCAGTATCTAGAACAGACATGGACAAATTGGGCCAAAAAGCCTCCTCCTGCACTATAAATTTTCTATCTAGGCCTCTCAATATTCGATTGTTTTCAATGAGATTTCCCTATATGTGGAACCAACACAAATGCTGGGAGTTTGGAGTCAATCTTCAGCCTGAGACTCTTTGCCATCAATTGTATAATGAATAAAAATATGCGGAGAAGACTTCATGCTTAAGACAGCACAGTTGTTTCAAGGAACAAGTTCTGTTTGGGCTTCTGTCAATGTGCTGTAGCTGCAGATTTTTGTGCCTGGTTTGCGCTTTTTTTTCTTCTTGTATAGACTCAGCTTTTTTTCTGCATTTTCCATCCTTACCTGTACAAAAAAATTGTGCATGTCTTCACCTCCCACTATGCAGTCTATCTGAGACTGGTAACTCCATATGTGGGCAGAACTGTAGGAAGAAAAAAATTGCCTGCTTCCCACTTTGCTGCACAGTGTGTGGGCACATCAATGTGTTGAGCCATGGAGGAATGCCACCAGGATAATCTGTAACTCGAACTGGCACAATACAGAGATATATCTCATAATGATCGGGTGTTCACATGGCGTTCAGGTATGAAGTATTTGGCCCACCAGTATTCATCAGCCTGGTTAATGGGTTAGGATACAAAGCAAATTCAGTGGTATAGAAAAATGTAGATGCATTACATTTTGTTCTTAAAGTCAAGAGTTTGCTTTCTTATATACAAAATCGAATGCTGCAGTTGCTAAGCAAAGTGAATCCCACCACATATCAAGCACTCCTGATGGTTTCTAAATTGCATGTTATCGTGAAGCTTCACTGTAATTCTGAGTGACCCTTAACAAAATCTTTGTGTTGTTACGTACAAAGCAACTAAAAAATAGTTCTTTTGCTATAGATGTCATGTGAAAGGATTTGCAGAAAAAGACATAATTTGTGTAACAAGGAGATCAGTTAATGATTGTAACTGGGAAATATTTGCAGCAGCATTTGCAGAAGTAAGCTATTAAAATTATATTTCGAACAATTAAACCACAATAAATTCACTGCATGAAAATATTGTAAGTACATTTTCAGTTTTATGTGTGAATTAAAAGGCATAAAACTATATTTTTTATTTTTGTGTTATTGTTGGGAGCATTTAATGTAATCATTATTTTCTTCCAGTGCCCAATTCAATGCCATCTGGCATACAACTAAGCGAGAAAGATGAGAATTTAGCAGAAGGAATGAATTTCCTTGACAGGATTTTAGATTTAAAAACATTTGATTAGAAGCTGAACAAAAACATTCACACCTAGCTGCTCTCCAGCTAAGTATAACTATCATTGGCAGCTTTGACTCAGTGAGAGCATCTCACATCTGAGTAAGCAGGTTCATGCTCCACTTCAGTGAGTTGGACATAGAATTAGGCTCAGTGGTGTCAGTTGTACGGGCACTACAGTTGTCGCTAAAGGATGAAAATGGCAATGCTGTGCACTTTTGTCACTGAAATCTATTAACTGCTGTAAGCCCACTCTAAATGCAGAGCAAGTAGGTGATCATATTTCCAGTGGCTGTCAAACCAACCATGGTGATGGACATTTGTGCATCAGATTCCATCCAGACCGAACATGGAGAACATGCCTTAGATTTTCAAGCAATTTGCCTGACACCATTCCTATTTGAAGAGAAATAGAAACAAAATCAGATTCGGGTTTATTATCACTGACATGTGTTGTGGCAGCAGTACAGTGAAAATATAAAAATACTATAAATTACAATAAAAAATAAATTGCGCAAGAGAACAGTGGTGAGGTAGTGTTTGTGGACCTATGCACCATTCAGAAATCTGATGGCAGAGAGGAAGAAATTATTCCTAAAACATTGAGAATGTGTCTTCAGGCTCCTGTACCTCTTCCCTGATGGTAGTAATAAAAGGAGGGCATGTCACTTGTCTTGAGTGGCGAGGGTGCTTTATGATAGATGCCATCATCTTGAGACACTACCTTTTGAAATGTACTTGATGGTAAGGAGGCATCCATCCCTGTGTACTGGGGAAGAAAGAAATAGTGGCACCAACTTATTGTAAGAGCAAGGACAGATGGCCCATGATTGAGGATTGCATGTGGTAGGGCAGAAGTTATCAATAGGACCACAATAAAAGTATAAAGTAGAAAACTGGCTGAAGAGCAAAGCAAGAGAAAGAACTCTGGGTCCACAATAAGAATGGAAATAGAAAAAAAGACAATAACACTCCTTTGAAACTCTGGCAAAACCTAAATCAGAGTACAAGAGAGAAAAAGGGCAAGGGGAACGTTGCAGGAAGGTGCAGGGGGAAAACATGGTCTCAGATGTGTGGGAAGGAATAGAGCTGAGAGGTTGTGTCAGAAGAGAGACGAAAGAGTACGCAGATGTAATAGGGCACAAGAGACTGCAGATTCTGGAATCTGGTGTAATCAGCAATCTACTGGAGGAATTCAGTGGGTCGGTAGGAGAAAAGAATTATTGAAACCGTCAAATAGAAACAGAAAGGGAAAGCAGAGTGTCTGTGATCAGAATAGAACAGGAAGGTGACACAGGGGCTGCAGGGGATTAGAGAAAGAAGATGCTGAGGTCACTGCAGTGCCAACATTCATTTGATGTGTCTGAAAGATATCTTGATTTGACAGTTATGAATATAACAATGTGCTTCTTTTTAATCGTCATGAGTTTTGATCCTTAGAGGTGGAATATTTCCACTTATTATCATGTGATTTAGGTAGGAGTGATCATTTCAGTATTTTGACTGAGAATGAATGAAGATGAGATTCCAGACCTGGAGAATTCATAGTACCCTTTATATTCAGTGGAGACATCACCAAAAGGCTGCCTAACTGCTCTTGAAAGGCTACAGGACATTCTGCTATGGTTTTTGATTTAGGACAACCTCATTCAAGGGGAATTTGGAGGAATATTTGAAGCACAGTCTGCCGCAGTAATACAGGGAGGGCAGGTTTGCATTATTTCATTAATTTGCCAAGGCACAACAGAATGCTGGTGTAATGGACCTTGTCAAAGTAAATAATTCTGTGGGTTTAGAGTTGCTTTATCAAACTATTATCATTCCTAATTCTCATTAATTAGAAATTGAATGTGAAACTTTAAATAAAAACAATCTCATTTAATGTCTGTCATTCACACCTATTGACCCCAGTAGTTTATCTTCTGATACATGGATTGTATTTATCTTTTATAGTATGAGAAAATCTGTTTGCTTGTGTGTACATTTTGGTAACTGAGTCACCACAAATACATTTAATACAGCATTTTGAACACAATGTAATAAAAAGTTTATTTGAATTACCAAGAACATAAATTTATATAAATATGCAACAGAGCCTCATTATAATTTTATATAGTTGGCTCTTAGAAACATACAGTTCAGACAACCCTGTCTTTTGGTTACTTTTGGTTTATATGGACACTGCTAACAGAAAATCTTTTTATTGATAATTTTTCATTATATCATTCATAGATCAAAAAGGGACACTCAGTGTTTATAATTATCTCTGTGAATCAATTTTCCACAAATTATTTACAAAGCTTTAATAGCTATATGAAAGCTAATTAACAAATGCTGCACAGTAACTGTCTCATACTTGAACTTTTTATTGTACTCTATTTGATTTGATCTATTCCCTTATTTCAAAGACGTATACAAAATTATGAGAGGTTTAGATTGGGAAAATGCAAGCAGACTATTTCCACAGAGGTTGGATGAGTCTAGAATTAGAGGTCATAGGTTAAGGGGGAAAATCAAAATGTTTAAGGAAATGAAAAAGGGAAGCGTCTTCACTCAGAGGCTGGTGAGAGTGTGGAGTGAGGTGCCAGCAGAAGTGGTGAGTGTCATTTTAGTTGCAACTTTTACGAGAAATGTTGATAAGTACCTGGATGGGAGTTGAATGGGCGGCTAAGGTCTGGGTGCAGGTTGATGGATCAAGGTAGAATAACAGTTTGGTATGAACTAGAAAGGCTGAAGGAACTGTTTCTGTGCTGTATGACTCTATCTAAAGAACTTGAGAACCTGTTGTTAATATGTGCTGTGAACTTTAGATGCCTGACCGGTTTTACATTTGTATCTTCGTAGGTTTATATAACATTCACTTTCATTGCCATCCATAACAGTACAATTTTGTTTCTCAGTATATTTTTGTTTCACGCAGTTTTTGCAATTGTATTTGTTGTGCAATAGTGACTTCATGTCAAACTACCATTTTAGTTGTAAGGCATTCTGGGCATCGTGAAGTTACGACTGACACAATATCACACTGAGTTCAGAGATGCATTTGGGCAGTCCGGACCTGTGTATCTTCAAACAGTCCAAATATTAATAACTTAGAACAGCCTCAGTGATACTTTAAAACAGTGCAGACTTCTTTCCACTTTTGACATTGGTGATTATGAGATTGGTCTATGGGTTGATCCATAAACCAAGAACTTTGCTCTGGTTTGCACAACAATGTTTGTTGAAAGTTAGATGGGGAAATTGGTATTATTAGAAGAAAGAAATTTATCTATAGACTGTAAAAGGCATCAAGAAGTTTGGAGAAGTAGCAAAATATGGTATTGAAATAGATGATCAACCATGAATATATTGAATTGTGGAGCATACTTGAAAGGCCAAATAGCCCACTCTTGCTCTTGGTTTTGTTTGTTTCATACAGAACAAGGTCCTGGAATTTCCAAAAGGGGGACAGTCAACAAAATGCACCAAGAATGCAGAGGTCAATCTTCCATTTTATATATGCTATAGATCTAATGCAATTTTAATAACTACCTTCCAGATATGTAATCAAGCAGCATAATTAATCTGTGATTGGAGAAGAGCGAATGATTACTCAAACTGCTGGTTGGGTAGGTCAGTGAAACGGGTGAACACAATGTGACACTTTTTTCTTCTGTTTTGTTGCGATGAAGGCTGCCAAAGATTGCTATCTTCAACTAATTAAGAACTGCAGCAGAGAAGGACTCACCTGTGTGGCTTTGGTTGAGTGATGTCTGAAGGTTTTCTGTACTTGGCTGAAATTAAAAAGAAATACCAGAGCACAGTGACAGACCTGAGTGACAAGCACTTGATTCATGACCTTGTTTCCTAGACCCTGTGATTCAGACAGACTTGGTGGTCACTCAGAATTACAACCTGATGACATTGCCAACATGGTGCAGAAGGTAATTATTAAATGAGGAAACTTTTGAATAATTAAAAAAATTGTGAATTCTCCAGCAAGAAGACATTTCAATTTTTTATTTGATTTTGCCTAAATGAAGACTATAAGACCACAGATGGCCTTATAGTCTTATGGTCTTATGGTAATCAGCTTCTGATGTAAATAGAAAATAAATGAGAAACAAAGGAGGAGAAAAAATTAGAAAAATAGGACTTGAATATAAAAGCAAGGGTGTAATGTTAATACTGTATAAGGCACTGGTGAGGCCTCACTTGGAGTATTGTGAGCAGTTTTAAAGAAATGTTACACTTACATTGAAGAGGGTTCAAAGGAGTTTCAGGAAAATGATAACAACAGGAATTCTGCAGATGCTGGAAATTCAAGCAACACACATCAAAGTTGCTGGTGAACGCAGCAGGCCAGGCAGCATCTGTAGGAAGAGGTGCAGTCGACGTCTGGCGAAGGGTCTCGGCCTGAAACGTCGACTGCACCTCTTCCTACAGATGCTGCCTGGCCTGCTGCGTTCACCAGCAACTTTGATGTGTGTTTCAGGAAAGTGATTCTGGGATTGAAAGGTGTTTGGTGGCTCTGGGTCTCTACTCACTGGAATTCAGAAGAATGAGGGGTGACCTCATTGAATGTTAAAAGGCCTCAATAGAGTGGATGTTTCCTATTAACAGCAGTGTCTAAGACTAGAGGACACAGCCTCAGAATAGGGGGATGTCCATTTAGAATAGAGATGGGGATGAATTTCTTTTTTTTTTGTAATTTATTTTTTATTGAAGTTCATCATCAAACAAACATTTCCATAAGATGTATTTCAGATACTGTACATATATAGCATATAGTCATATATGCCACAGATCTCCACATAATATTTATCTGAGATATACACTGATAGAAAAGAGAGAAAAAAACAACAAGCAAAAGGAGAAAACTATGTACAAGTAGGAAGTGATCTTTTTTTTTAACAACATATTCATTGATTTGTGAGAATAAAATCAGGCCTGTGAGGTGTTGTGTAGTTAAACCATTTTTCCCAGTATTAATCAAATTGTTCCAACTTATAATTAACAGATGCTGTTATCTTCTCCATTTTGTAAATGTCCATTGTAATTTCCATCCATGCATTTAAAGTTGGGCTCTCCTGTGATAACCATTTCCTGGTAAGAGTCATTTTACCAGCCGCCAGCAATATATTCATTAAATATTTATCTCTTTTCAACCATTCTTGAGGTACATACCCAAAATATATGGTCTTACTTTCTAAGGGTATTTCACATTTAAAGATGTCTTGCATTGTGTATCCCACTCCAATAGTCTTTGATAACGGGGCGTTCCCAGAAAATATGATAATGGTTTGCATTTTGATTTCCACAATTTCTCCAGCAAACAGGGAGGTTACTATCATAATGGGATTTCTGAGAGGGTGTAATAAAATATCTTATCAAGTCTTTCCATCCGAACTCCCTCCATTTCCATGAATTGGTACACTTCCATTGATACCTCCATATTATTGTCCATTCTTCCTCAGATATAATTATCCCTCATTCCTTCTCCCATTTTGTTTTAATGTATGAAGTCCAATGTGTTTTAAGATTTGACAAACCCTTATACATGCTTGAAATGATTCTACTACCGTTATAAGACCATAAGACAAAGGAGCAGAAGTAGGCCATTCAGCCCATCGAGTCTGCTCCGCCATTTTATCATGAGCTGATCCATTTTCTCCTATTTAGTCCCACTCCCCTGCCTTCTCACCATAACCTTTGATGCCCTGGCTACTCAGATACCAATGACTTGGCCTCCACTGCTGCCCGTGGCAACAAATTCCATAGATTCACCACCCTCTGACTAAAAAAATGTCTTCGCATTTCTGTCTAAAGGGCTCCCTTCAATCCTTAAGTCATGCCCTCTCATACTAGACTCCCCTATCATGGGAAACAACTTTGCCACATCCACTCTGTCCATGCCTTTTAACATTCGAAATTTTTCTATGAGGTCTCCCTCATTCTTCTCAACTCCAAGGAATACAGTCCAAGAGCGGACAAACGTTCCTCATATGTTAACCTCATTCCCAGAATCATTCTAGTGAATCTTCTCTGTACCCTCTCCAACGCCAGCACATCCTTTCTTAAGTAAGGAGACCAAAACTGCCCACAGTACTCCAAGTGAGGTCTCGCCAGCGCCTTATAGAGCCTCAACATCACATCCCTGCTCCTATACTCTATTCCTCTAGAAATGAATGCCAACATTGCATTCGCCTTCTTCACTACTGACTCAACCTGGAGGTTAACTTTAAGGGTATCCTGTATGAGGACTCCCAAGTCCTGTTGCATCTCAGAACTTTGAATTCTTTCCCCATTTAAATAATAGTCTGCCCGTTTATTTTTCTGCCAAAGTGCATAACCATACACTTTCCAACATTGTACTTCATTTGCCACTTCTCTGCCCATTCTTCCAATCTATCCAAGTCTCTCTGCAGACTCTCCGTTTCCTCAGCACTTCCGGCCCCTCCACCTATCTTCATATCGTCAGCAAACTTAGCCACAAAGCCATCTATTCCATAATCTAAATCATTGATGTACAATGTAAAAAGAAACGGCCCCAACACTGATCCCTGCAGAACACCACTGGTAACCGGCAGCCAACCAGAATAGGATCCCTTTATTCCCACTCTCTGTTTCCTGCCAATCAGCCAACGCTCTATCCACATATGTAACTTTCCCGTAATTCCATGGGCTGTTATCTTGTTAAGTAGCCTCATGTGTGGCACCTTGTCAAAGGCCTTCTGAAAATCCAAATATACAACATCCACTGCATCTCCCTTGTCTAGCCTACTGGTAATCTCCTCAAAAAATTGTAATAGGTTTGTCAGGCAGGATTTTCCTTTAAGGAATCCATGCTGAGTTCTGCCTATCTTGTCATATGCCTTCAGGTACTCTGTAACCTCATCCTTGAGAATCGACTCCAACAACTTCCCAACCATGGATGTCAAGCTAACAGGTCTATAATTTCCCTTTTGCTTCCTTGCCCCCTTCTTAAATAGCGGAGTGACATTTGCAATCTTCCAGTCCTCCGGAACCATTCCAGAATCTATCGACTTTTGAAAGATCATCGCTAATGCCTCCGCAATCTCCACAGCTACTTCCTTCAGAACACAAGGGTGCATTTCATCTGGTCCAGGAGATTTATCTACCTTTAGCCTATTCAGCCTCCTGAGTACTTTCTCTGTTGTAATTGTGACTGCGCACACTTCTCTTCCCTGTCACCCTTGAGTGTCCGGTATACTGCTGGCTTCCTCAGTGAAGACTGATGCAAAATACTTGTTCATTTCCTCTGCCATCTCCTCATCTCCCATTACAATTTCTCCAGTGTCATTTTCTATCAGTCCTATATCTACTCTCACCTGTCTTTTACTCTTTATATACTTGAAAAACCTTTTAGTATCCTCTTCGATATTATTTGCTAGCTTCCTTTCATAGTTAATCTTTTCTCTCTTAATGACCTTCTTGGTTTCCTTTTGTAAGGTTTTAAAAACTTCCCAATCCTCTCTCTTTCCACTAATTTTTGCTTCCTTGTATGCCCTCTCTTTTGCTTTAACTTTGGCTTTGACTTCTCTTGTCAACCACGGTTGCATCCTTTTTCCACTCCAAAATTTCTTCTTCTTTGGAATATAACCTGTCTTGCACATTCCTCATTTCTCGCATAAACTCCAGCCACTGCTGCTCCGCTGTCTTTCCCGCCAGTGTCTCTTTCCAGTCAACTTTGGACAGTTCCTCTCTCATGCCACTGTAATTTCCTTTACTCCACCAAAATACCGACACATCAGATTTCGGCTTCTCTTTTTCTAATTTCACAGTGAACTCAATCATGTTATGATCACTGCCTCCTAAGGGTTCCTTCACCTCAATCTCTCCAATCACCTTCGGTTCATTACACAATACCCAATCCAGTACAGCCGATCCCCTAGTAGGCTCAACAGCAAGCTGTTCTAAAAAGCCATCTCGCAGACATTCTACAAATTCTCTCTCTTGAGATCCAGTGCTGACCTGATTTTCCCAATCTACTCGCATGTTAAAATCCCCCACAATTATCATAACACTGCCCTTCTGACAAGCCTTTTCTATTTCCAGTTGTGAAATTATCTGAATTATATGCTTTTCTAAATAGCTCGATCAAACATGTACTTGCCTTGGTTACATTTTTAACCGTCCTATTAACATACTGTCGCATATATAAATACCGATAAAAGTCTTGTTTTTCTAATGTGTTTCTCTTTAAGCATTTCAAAACTGAACAGTGTACCTTCTTTCATTATATTGCAAAGAACTGTTATTCCTTTGGCTGTCCAGTCCTCAAATCTAGCATCCAGTTTATTTGCGTAAAATCCGAGTCATATGCACACCCTTTAAGAATTGCAATATCTCCCTCTAGTTTATATTCTTTTATAATAGTTTTCCATATTTTAAGAGTCCATTTCGCCCATGGGTTATCAATAGTATTTATGTACTGTAGGTTGTTATCAGCCAAAATTGCCTGTATGGGGATGGGAAGTATCCCCTCCTCAATGTTTTTCTATTGAGCGTTATATGATGGGTTGCACCAACATATCACTGCTCTCAACTGTGCTGCAAAATAATAATCTCTAAGAGAAGGTAGGACCCATTCCCCCTTTTCCTTGGCTAATTGCAAAGTTTTGAGACGAACTCTCAGCCTTTTACCTTGCTATATATATCTTGATAACATTTTGTTCTATTCATTGAATTGATTTTGATTATTCTCTATTGGTAGGGTCAGAAAGGGATATAATAGTCTGGGCAGTATATTCTTTTCAATACAAACCCCATTTCCAGAAAAGTTGGGATATTTTCCAAAATGCAATAAAAACAAAAATCTGTATTATGTTAATTCATGTGAATCTTTATTTAACTGACAAAAGTACAAAGAAAAGATTTTCAATAGCTTTACTGACCAACTTAATTGTATTTTGTAAATATACACAAATTTAGAATTTGATGGCTGCAACACACTCAACAAAAGTTGGGACAGAGTTAAAATAAGATTGAAAAGTGCACAGAAAAGTCATGCTACTGTGACAATTATAGCCACCTGGGCTCGGGAGTACTTTGGAAAACCATTGTCACTCAACACAGTCCGTCGCTGCATCCAGAAATGCAACTTGAAACTGTATTACGCAAGGAGAAAGCCATACGTCAGCTCTATGCAGAAACGCCGGCGAGTTCTCTGTGCTCGAGCTCATCTCAGATTTACCGAAAGACTGTGGAACCGTGTGCTGTGGTCAGATGAGTCCACATTTCAGCTAGTTTTCGGAAAAAATGGGCTTCGAGTTCTCCGTGCCAAAGATGAAAACGACCATCCAGATTGTTACCAGCGAAAGGTGCAAATGCATGCATCTGTGATGGTATGGGGGTGCATCAGTGCCCACGGCATGGGTGAGTTGCATGTATGTGAAGGTACCATTGACTCTGAGGCGTATATTAGGATTTTAGAGAGACATATGTTGCCATCAAGGTGAATTCTCTTCCCGGGACATCCATGCTTATTTCAGCAGGACAATGCCAGACCACATTCTGCACGGGCTACAACAGCGTGGCTTTGTAGACACAGAGTGCGTGTGCTTGACTGGCCTGCTGCCAGTCCAGATCTATCTCCTATTGAAAATGTATGGCACATCATGAAGAGGAGAATCAGACAACGGAGACCACAGACTGTTGAGCAGCTGAAGTCTTATATCAAGCAAGAATAGACAAAATTTCCAGTTGCAAATCTACTACAATTAGTATTCTCAGTTCCAAAACAATTAAAAAGTGTTATTAAAAGGAAACGTGATGTAACACAATGGTAAACCTGCCTCTGTCCCAACTTTTGTTGAGTGTGTTGCAACCATCAAATTCTAAATTTGTGTATGTTTACAAAATACAATAAAGTTGGTCAGTAAAACTATTGAAAATCTTTTCTTTGTACTTTTAAATAAAGGTTCATGTGAATTAACATATCACAGATTTTTGTTTTTATTGCATTTTGGAAAATATTCTGGAAATGGGGTTTGTAGATTCAATCCTTGAACTAGGCTAAAAAAAAGGAATTAGGTTCCACCTTGTTATATCTTTTTTTTATATACATATATGTAGGCTGATAATTGCATTCTGATAATTTTGCCAAATCTTTTGGCATAATGATGCCCAAATATTTGAAAGACTCTGTCTGCCATGCCCAGGGATATCTACTTTCAATTTCTCTTGGTGGGCAATAGTTATATGAAAGTAACTGAGTTTTACCTATGTTGATCTTGTATCCTGATAATTGACCATATTGTTCAAAGGATTACATCAAGTTAGGTAAAGTTGGTTGCTCTAGATAGATCAAAACATCATCCGCGTAACAGGCCGATTTATGTCTGTCCCTTTAATAGTAACTCCCCTGATATCTTCATTTTGTCTGAAGTAATGAGCTAATGGTTCCAGATATAATGCGAAGAGTAGCGGTGACCATGTACAACCCTGTCTCGTGCTCCTTTCTAGGGTAAAACTATTTGATAAATATCCAATGATTTTAATCCTAGCAGTAGGGTTGTCATATAGTGCCTGTATAGTTTTAATAATTGTGTCATGGAAAGCAAATCTATGTAAAACTCTGTAAAGAAAGTTCCAATTAACCGAATTAAATGCGTTTTCAGCGTCCACACTTATCACCATTGCTTTGATTTTATTTTTTTGTATATGATCCATAATGTGAGGTCTCCTTCGTATATTGTCTTGTGTTTGGTGTTGTTGTATAAAACCTGTCTGATCCTTATGTATCAGTATGGGTAGAAACTCTTTTGATGTTTGGCCATGATAGAGATAAATAATCTATAATCTACATCAAGAATGGATACAGTATTGGTCTAAATGATCCACATTCCATTTTATCCTTGCCTTTGTGGTAAAGCTGAGATTATCGCTTCCTTCCAGTTGGGTGGCATTTGTACCTTTTTTAGAGCCCAGTTCAGTGTGAGGATTAACTCATTTTTAAATTCTTTGTACCACTCTGCCATATATCCATCTGATCCTGGTGACTTGCTTAATTTAAGCCTACTAATTGCAGCTTTTATTTCAACTACATTTATGTCAGCAGTCATCGTTCTATTTTGTTCTTCACTTAAAGTGAGTAACTCTAGAGAATTCAGGAAGGTGTCAATTTGGGTTATGCTTCCCCCTGGAACTTTGGAATATAGAGTTTTGTAAAACACTTCAAAAGCTTCTTGAATTTCACTTAGCTTATTTTTTATCTTTTTTGTTCTTGGATCCCTAATTCTATTAATTGTATTTTCTGCTATTTTTTTTCAGTTTCCACGCCAGTATTTTCATAGACATAGATCCACTTTCATAATGTCTCTGTTTCAGAAACACTAAATTTTTCCTGATTTCTTGTGTCGCCAAACTATTCATTTCATTCCTAATTTTTAAAAACTTCCTCTAATTGTATCCTGTGCAAAATTCAATTTGTTTTTTTTCTAGATCCTTCAGCCCATTTTGTAATTCCTCTAATGTTTTATTCCTTATTTTTTTCTTATATGAAGATATCGCTATAATTTTCCCTCTTAAGACAGCCTTTAGAGTATCCTATAGAATGGGAGGTGAAACCTCTCCATTATCATTGAATTCTAAGTAAAGACCAATTTCTTTTTAAATTTGTTCCTTAAAGTAGGGATCATTGAGTAGACTTGAATTTACTTTCCAAATAGTATTCTTTGGCTGTAGGTCAAAATCAACAGATAAATATGTAGGTGCACGGTCATTTACATCTATTGTCACAATTCTACAGGTGTTTATTTTGTCTTTGTCTTTACTAAATGTTATGAAATGGTCTATTCTTGTATATACAGAAGAGGGGGGGCAGAATAATGACTGTAATCCCTTCTGTCAGGGAAAAGGTCCCTCCATATATCAATTAGACCAACATCCTCAAAAAGTGTATTAACTTTCTTATGTAAGGATTATGTTTCATAGGTTTTTCTATTGGAAGAGTCTTAATTGTGAATTTAAGTCTCCCCCCCCACATATCAGGAGACCTTCTGTTTCCGTTACCATAATATTAGTAATTTTCTGAAAGAAACTAGTATCACTTCCTGGGGGGTGCGTATATATTCAATAGAGTAACTGAATTTCTGTCTATATTCCCCCTTACCAGAATATATCTGCCCTCCTTATCTCCCATTTCGAATACTTTTTCAAAATTTAGTTTGCTTGAGTTAAGAATAGCAACTCCTCTCCTATGTCCTGATTTGTATGAGGAGAAAAACAAATTAGTGAAGCCCATTCTCTTTGGTTTTCCATGTTCATTATCAGTTAAGTGAGTTTCCTGTAAATATACTACATGGGCTTGTTCTTTTTTCATTTTGGATAGAATTTTACTGCGTTTGATGGATTTAACAGCCCATTGACATTAAAAGAAATGAATTTTACTTTGTCCTTGGCCATGTGTATCTATCTGTCAATATATAGAACATAGAACAGAACAGCACAGTACAGGCCCTTCAGCCCACAATGTTGTGCCGACCCTTAAACCCTGCCTCCCATATACACCCCCCCACCTTAAATTCCTCCATATACCTGTCTAGTAGTCTCTTAAATTTCACTAGTGTATCTGCCTCCACCACTGACTCAAGCAATGCATTTCACGCACCAACCACTCTCTGAGTAAAAAACCTTCCTCTAATATCCCCCTTGAACTTCCCACCCCTTACCTTAAAGCATGTCCTCTTGTATTGAGCAGTGGTGCCCCGGGGAAGAGGCACTGGTTGACCACTCTATCTATTCCTCTTAACATCTTGTACACCTCTATCATGTTTCCTCTTATCCTCCTTCTCCCCAGAGAGTAAAGCCCTAGCTCCCTTAATCTCTGATCATAATGCATACTCTCTAAACCAGGCAGCATCCTGGTAAATCTCTTCTGTACCCTTTCCAATGCTTCCACATCCTTCCTATAGTGAGGCGACCAGAACTGGACACAGTACTCCAAGTGTGGCCTAACCAGAGTTTTTTATAGAGCTGCATCATTACCCCGCAACTCTTAAACTCTATTCCTCGACTTATAAAAGCTAACAGCCCATATTCTTAACTACCCTATCTACCTGTGAGGCAACTTTCAGGGATCTGTGTACAAGTATCCCCAGATCCCTCTGCTCCTCCACACTTCCAAGTATCCTGTCATTTACTTTGTATCATTGAAATTAGCAGAATAAAACTTAATCGATCTACTCCCTAAATAAAATAGGAAGGTAATTGGGAAACTTAGCTTTGTACTAGCTTAGTGTTATTTGGTAATTGGAAAGACATGATATACAACACTGTGTAAAAGTCTTAGGCACCCTACCTCTCTCTCTCTCTCTATCAGGCATCCGTTAGTCTTGCGAGACCATGGATCTGCGCTTGGAAAGTCTTCACTCTCCAGGCCACAAGCCTGGGCAAGGTTGTATGGAAGACCAACAGTTGCCCATGCTGCAAGTCTCCCCTCTCCACGACACCAATGTTGTCCAAGGGAAGGGCATTAGGATCCATACAACTTGGCACCGGTGTCATCGCAGAGCACTGTGTGATTAAGTGCCTTGCTCAAGGACACAACACGCTGCCTTGGCTGGGGCTCGAACTCATGACCTCCAGATCACTAGTTGAATGCCTTAACCACTTGGCCACGTGCCCTGCTACTGGTAGAGTTGAGATATTGGAAGGCAATGACTTCCTTGAACAGTCTAAAAATGTTTTAATTCCATTGTACAAATAACTTTTTTCTGTTGGATTACTAACAGGGAAAGATTAAACAAAATAATTAGCTGGTACACAATCATGCATGTCAGTAAAGTCAATCAGCAATTTGAAATACTTACATAGAACCTCTAAGTATTTTGTTAAGTGGAGTTAATATTAGATGTTAACTTTCCTGGTGGTTATAATGTTTAATTTCCCAGAAAGCATAAAATTGTATTACGGTATTAATGTAGTACAACTTGTTCTAATAATGCCAAATTACTTAAAATTGCTCTCTCTTGACTACCATGATGGACGGTCATAAACTTATTTAGAAAGGAAAAGGGGAAAACATCACTAATTAGTGGTTACTTTTCATTGGAGTAAGTAAGATATACAGTAATAATGAGGAATTCAGCTGTCTCTGCCCTACATAGAAGGTAAAAATAGGGGCTGATCTAAGCACATTTCAGCCAATATTCTGCTGTATATATCAAACCTTTTGCCATATATATATATAAGACCATAAGATAATGGAGCAAAATTAGGCCTTTTTGTCCATTTAGTATGCTCTGCCATTTTATCCAATTTTTCTCTCAGCCCCATTCTCCTGTCTTCCCCCTATATCCCTTCATACCCTGACTAATCAAGGATCTATCAGGTTCTGCCTTAAATATACATAAAGACTTGGCCTCCATAGCTGCTTGTGGCATTGGCAAAGAACTCCACAGATTCACCACTCTCTGGCTAGAGATACCACGCTCTGGCTAAAGAATTATATATATATACACACACACACAGCATCTATGGAAAAGAGTACATAATCAATATTTCAGGCTGAGACCCTTCATCAGGAAGGGTCTCTGGCATTTTGTGTGTGTTGCCTGTATATATATATTTTTTTAATTGTGTGCTTTATTAGAAAGAATTAATGGAATTATCTGACATAGTTTCCCATTGAAGTAAAAGCGACATATTTCATTCGGTTTGAATGTGGAATATTTCACTTTACTGACCAATATATCTTTGTTGACATGTATAACAGTCGAACAGACTTAGTATTTTACTTTACTTCCCCTGGCTGTAGCCTAGTAGGAAATATATGGTTAGTATAAATAGATTTTGAATGATAGCAACCCGTTGCCTTTGGGACATAGGAGGCAGACGAGAAGGCAAAGTTGACCATCATTTCTGGTTTGTAGACAGAACAAAAATTGCCTGTGTGGAAACTCAAGACTTAATGGAAATATTGTTTACTGCACACAGTGTGGGGCAGGACAAGCAGTACTGGATTTGGGTGTAGCTGTCTTTCTCCAAGATGCAACTAGGCCACAATACCTCACAAAAAAGAGATGTCAACATTTTTAGCACTTGCAGTTTGCTTACAGAGAGAGAAAAACAATCATTTTACTGTGCAGACTCTATGTAATATGTGCACTAAATAAACCAACCCTTGTTATTTTTCAGACATATCACAATACTATTAGGGCTCATTCTGAAGAATACAACACCTGAAAGAAATAGTTGTTATTTGCATCCCTAAAGATGTCATGCTGACAAATGTAGGTTTTATTCATAGTATTGTAAGTTATTGGCAAAGGAACTAAAGATGAGGCGAGGAAACATATTGCAAACTTTCTATGCAGTCCTTTCAACCGAAATAAAACTTAATTAATGCTGAGAGTTGAATAAAATATTATCCAAATGGCTTGGCAAGGGACAGAAGATATAGAAGCAGAATTAGGCCATTTGGCCCATTGAGTGTGCTCTGCCATTCCATCAGAGCTGATCTATTATCCTTCTCAACCCCATTCTCTGCCTCATCCCCTTAACCTTTGATGTCCTCACTAATCAGGAACCAATCAACCTCTATTTTAAATGTACCCAATGATTTGGCCTCCACAGCCCTCTGAATTCCACAGATTCACCACACTCTGGCTAGAGAAATTGCTCCTCATCTCTGTTCTAATGGGACATCCTCCTATTCTGAGGCTGCGCCTTCAGGTCTGAGACTCCACTATGGGAAACATCCTATCCACATTCACTATGTAGGTCTTTCAGTATTCAATAGATTTCATTTGAGATGTAGATTATTTGTACTGACTGTTTTTGACTCCCATACCCACACATTGCATGAATTAATGGACTGGCTTTATATTTTTCAAATTTATTGCTGCTTATAGTTGATACTATAACAGTGCTTTGCAGACATTAGATTTGTCTGTTACGTTATATTTGGATATGCTATATAGTAAAAATACAATACAGGTACAAATATGTTATACTTGAACCAAAAGTATGCCAATCTTTTCTCTGCAGAGACTTTTACTGTAATACAAAAAGATTAGATTGGAAGATAAAGAATCTCTCTTTTCAGCATTTGTAGAACTTACACTCGTCTTCAGATTGATCTTGTTTATTTTCTATTCCTTCTACAAGCTTTCATATTCTTCAAGTACTTAGTCTTTAACCTATCGTTGTTCGCCACTTGTGGCAAAATATTTCACACTTCAACAGTTCTTTGTATTGATTTTTTTTTATTTTTACCCTTTATATATAAAGTTATTTCAGAACATCAGTTTAGGAATTTGGAATGTATATCCATGTAGATTTCCTGCTACTACAAAAGAGGTTTGATATTTTATCAGGGTTACAACAGGAATCCCAACAATGTTACATTAGATTTAGAGGATCTTTTTGCTGTATTCAAGCCCCAATAACTTTTCTTCCTTAATGATTTCTTAATAGTTTCCTTAGTGTTTTTCCTTGAACCACTGACTATTGTGGCAGGTTATTTGCGTACTAGAGAAAGAGCCAATTTTTGACTTCATGACTTACAACAGGTGACATATATAAAAACAGAATGATTATCATACATTATTTCATTCATGTATGGCTGATAGTGTTTCCCGTGTTCATGGAATCAATTTGCTCAGGTGAAGTTCATAATTGAATAGTTAGTCAAATAAACTTATCACTGTGTTGATAAGTTTACTTAACAATTTAAGGGGTATGATATTAATTATATTTTATTGTTTTCTTTCAGACTGGGAGAAAGGAGAAAGGAGACCCTCTTAATGCTGCCATCGAGAAAATGACAAAGAAAACCCGAGATCTGCGTCGGCAGGTATAGTTTTATTCTCTTCAGTTTTGATCTGAATTATTTCTTGATATCTGAGCAACAGTTTTGGGAATGAAAGAATTAGGATAACTATTGTTTCATTTCACAATTAGGAGGGAAATGTCATGAAGGGAAGTGTGGGGAATGCCTTCATTCACATCCTCACCTGTTTAAGAGAGTCTTTATTTTAGTATCTGAATAGGGCCTTGAAATTTCCTCGAACTGCATTGTACTGTGTTTGTATTCCAAAGTGGTTCAGCACTTTAAATAACCTGGGTTGGTATCCTGATTGGAACACTGCGATTTGACCTTGGTGACTTGTGTGTAAACTAGCAGATTTGTGTCTTCACTGAAGCAAGCTCTTCCTGCTTTGACACTAATTGGGACCAAGTTGTATTCTCACTCACAGAGGTCATAGGGATGAATAGCATGGGAATTGAGTAGCAGTCACAATGATGTGGGAAACAGCACACAGTTGCACTGAATAGTGGAAGGTTTCTTAACCTGGGAATATGTGACCCAGATGGGGGAATAATTATTCCACAGTGCACTCATTTCTACAGGAACATATTTTTTTCTAATGCTGGGCTGCACGCACACTAACAGAAATATATATATATATATCTTCTTAAGAGACAAAGACAATCCACAAAATGATGCCCAGTTCCATTTTTGACTGTGCAGTTTCCTTTTCATGTTTTGTGATGCTCCAATTTCTTTTACTTCATTACTTTAACTTGAAATGCTTCCTTCTAATTATTTGAAACACTTACAAAATGCTAGAGGAACTCAGCAGTTCAAGTGGCATCGCTGGAAATGAATGAACTGATAATGTTTCAGGCTGAGACTCTTCATCTGGATGCCTTCTAATTATTAATCTCATATTTGAATTAACAAAAAAGAGACCATTTAGCCCATCAAGCTTGTGACAGTTTTCCTGAGCACTTCTTTCTGTCCATTTCCCCCGACTTTTTAATCCTGTAAACTGTTCTCTCTCACATGCACTTTACTCCACCATGATTCTTACATATACATCATTGATAATTTGCAGTAACCAATTAACCTGACTACTGCATGGTTCTAGCTGGGCCCACCACATCTGGATTGGTTTTGAAGAGCTCTTGTTTTACACTTGATGGCAAAGCTACTGTTTAAACTAGTACTCTATTGGAGGCAAAGGCAGCTACAGGAAGCTTGTTACCAACTGTCTCTAAAGACAGCCTTTTATCTATAATAACAGGCTAATAGTTCATTGAGGATTCACACAACAATTTGGAATCCTTCATTTGGTTATATCTGCTATTTCTTATTTCAAATAGACACTCATGTGTTCTACATTGCCTCACTTATTCGAGAAAAGACTCCCCTTCTTTATTTTTAGTTATTCTCCTATCGGTGTTTCCAATTTAAATGTTCAGGTAAAATCAATTTTGATACTACCTTTGATTCTATTTTCTCTAATCTCCTCAACACAGAGCTGGTTAAACCACAATGTGAAAACAAAATACAGGTCGACCTTCACTAATCTGGCACCATTGGGATCTGAGGAGTGCCGGATTAGTGAAAATGCCAAATTACAGAAGGATCACATTAGGCATAATCAGTGCCGGATTATTGAAGGAACCGGATTACAGGTAGTCGGATTAGTGAAGTTCGACCTGTACTAAAAATACTCAGCTGTTCAGAGAGTTTCCAAGGAGACAGAGACAGAGACAGAGAGAGAGAGAGAGAGAAAGTTAACAACTCAGGTTGATGACCCTCCTTCAGAACAGAAAGTAATAGAAAACAAGCATGTTTAAATGCACAGAAAAGAAGCAGAATGGGGAAAATAAAGGGAATATCCTGAATAGATTTGGGCACAATTGAAGGCCAATGATTGGGATTGAATGGAAGCTGCTGAAGGTTTGTTAATGACAGCTAATCTGTCTGGAAGTGGTACAATCAGAGGATAGGCAGATGTTGGGGGGTGGTGGGGGGGGACACAAATTGCTGATTTTGTGAATACAGAACATAATAGTTGCTAGAAATCTGAAATAAAAGAGCATGCTGGGAAGTTGAGTGGGTAAGACTGCTTTTGTGAAAAGAGATAAATTGACTTACAACAATAGTTGTCAGAATTTTAGTCATGTAATATGCTCACTATATAGCATTTGGTCATGCCATATGATGACATATCTCACAAAATGCTGAAGGAACTCAGCAAGCCAGGCTGCATCTGGGAAAAGAGTACAGTTGATGTTTCAGCCTGAAACCCTTTGGCAGGTCTGGAGAAAAAAGCTAGGGAGTAGATTTAAAAGGTGCGGGGAGGGGAGAGAGAACACAAGGTGAGAGGTGAAACCTGAAGCAGGAAAGATGAAGTATTGATTGGTGAAAGAGACAGAATGCGATGGAAGAAAGAACAGGGGGGAGAAGCACCAGAGGGAGGTGATAGGCAGGCAAGGAGATAAGTTGAGGGAGGGAAAAGGGGGTAGAAAGTGGTGAAGGGGTGGGGGTTGGGAGCATCACCAGAAGTTAGAGAAGTCAATGTTCATGCCATCAGGTTGGAGGCTACCCAAGCAGAATATAAGGTGTTGTTCCTCCAACCTAAAGTGGCCTCATCATGACAGTGGAGGAGTCCATGGATGAACAGACTTGGAATGGGAAGTGGACTTAAAGTGGATTTTTCACTGGGAGATTCCGCTTTTTCTGACTTTTTCTGGGGAAGGGTGCTGGTCACTGCAACCTGTTGGAGAAGGGACAGACAACTAGAATTGGTGGGGGAGGGGAGAACATGGCTCGATCAAAAGGAGACAAATTTACACATTTCTCTATCCTTCTGATCTAGCCATGTATAGGTTATATACAGCTGCAAAAATGGCATATATTTCAGCTGGGTAGTCTACAAATTATACCATTTAGTTGTGGTGAAATCAATGGCATTGTTCTTCAAATTTTTTAAGACCTTAAGACAAAGGAGCAGAATTAGTCCTTTTGGCCCATTGGGTCTGCTCATCCATTTCATCATGGATGGTCCATATATTCCCACTATTTGCCTCCTGCAAACCAGCCAATCCTCTATCCGTGCTAGTATCTTTCCTCTAATACCATGGGCACTTAACTTGTTAAGCAACCTCATGTGTGGCACCTTGTCAAAGGCTTTCTGAAGATCCAAGTACACCACATCTACCAATTCTCCTTTGTCTATCCTGCTTGTTATTTCCTCAAAAAATTCCAATGCATGTGTCAGGCAAGATTTTCCTTTAAAGGAAACCATGCTGACTTTGGCCTGTTTATTCAAGTACGCTGACACTGCATCCTTAACAATCAACTCCAACATCTTCTCAACCACAGAGGCTAGGCTAACTGGCCTTTAATTTCCTTTCTTCTGCCTCCCTCTCTTCTTGAAGAGTTAAGTGACATTTGCAATTTCATGGTCCTCAGTAGCCATGCCAGAATATAGTGATTCTTGAAAGATTATTACCAATGCTTCCAGAATCCTCCCCAGCCACCCCTTTCAGAACCCTGGGAATAGTGCATCTGGTCCAGGTGACTTATCCACCTTCAGACCTTTCAGCATCTCCGTATTCATAACAATTGCACTCATTTCTGTCCACTGACACTCTCAAACTTCTGGCATACAACTAGTATCTTCCACAGTGAAGATTGATTCAAAATATTCATTTAGTTCGTCTCCCATTTCCACCTAGCTTAATTTTCCAGCAGTCCGATATTTACTTGGGCCTCTCTTAATATATCTGAAAAATCTTTTGGTATCCTCTTTGATATCATTGTCTAGCTTACCTTCATATTTTGTTATTTCCCTCCTTGTGGCTTTTTAGTTGGTTATTAAAAGCTTCCCATCCTGTAACTTCCTACATTTTTTGCTTGATAATATTCCCTCTCTTTGCATTTATGTTGTTTTTGCCTTCCCTTGTCAGCCAGAATTGTGTTATTCTGCCTTTTGAAAACTTCTTTCGGATGTATCTATTCTACGCCTTCCGAATTGCTTTCTGAAACTCCAGCTTTTGATGTTCTGCCAGCTTCCTTTCTAGTGTCCCCATCCGTTTCTTGCAGGTTAATTGGTCTTGTCGATGTTGGGGCAACACTAAGAGCACTGAACATAGCACATTAAGTTAGAGAAGATTTATGTGAATTTTTGCATGGCCTGAAAGAGCTGTTTAGATTCCTGGATGGGAAGGAAGGAGGAGGTGTAGGTATAAATTTAACTCTGCTGTTGCTGAAGTACCAGGGAATGGGGTTGGACAGGTGGGAATAGATGAACAAGCTAGGGAATCATGGAGAGAGTGGTCCCCGCAAAAGGCAGAAAACAAAGTGGGAGTGTGTGAATTATGACAGGTGGTGGGAGCCCACTACATCTGGCAGAAATGACAAATGATAGTATGGATGTGGAGGTTGATAGGGTGAAAGGCGAAGACTATAGGAACTCTGTATCTGTTCTTTCTGGGATGGAATGGTAGGTGAGAGCAGAAGTAGGGGGAATGGCAAGTAAGGGCTCCATCAGCTACTGGAGAGTCACATTTCCTGAAGAAAAGAGGATACTTCAGATGCTGTGGAGCGGAAAACCTCATCATGAGAATAGATATGGTGGATGCGGAAAAACTGAGAGAAAAGAATGTGGTTCATTTAGGAGACTGGGCGGGAGTAACAAGGCTGGTGCCTGATTAAAGCATTAGGAAATTAATATTTGGTCTGCTATTTTGAGATAGCAAGATTTTGAGCAAAAGAATTGCAGCTGTCAGATACCAAATGGATAAGGTCCACTGGAGAAAGAAACATCTTATGCTACATAAAAACATAGTTAAAGCATGATTTTTTTTATTCATAGATGGATTCTCTATCGTAGATAACAGTTCTTTTCAGCAATTGTGTTTTTATTGCTTAATTGGATCCAAAGTAACAATCATTTCATTTTTCTTTACACTTGTCTACTGAAGTATGACACGAAACAATCCTGAATCTCAAATCTTCAATTTGCTGATGGAGACAACTTTTTGAACTAATTGTGCAGTAAATCTTGCACTTTATAACTATTTCAATATAATAGAGACAGGCCACTTTTCCAGTTCAATTCCACATACTGTTGTGATTATGAAACAGATTCAAACTGCTGACAAATGATTGTAATGTGTTTAGCATTTTGATCTGTTAAATGATGTCTCTTATATGTCCTAACATTTGATGTGATTTGAATGTTAATTTGTTAAGAGGCATTGTAGATGACTTAATGATTTTTTTTATGCAAGCAATCCAAAGTGTGTCAAAACAAAATTGAAAATTTATCATTTTAGATGATTGTTGAAACCACAATTGTATTGTTGGGTAAGAAATTTCAGATAAGCATTTAATTGTTAGCTGCTTATTAGTTTTTATCAGAATATCTGATAAAAACTCATGGACTGTGTGCATAGAGATGTATGTATATACATACATGAAGACATTGCAATAACACATGTTGATTTACATCAGTTTATCTTGTGCGCTGGTCAACTGCTATTGCATTCTCATCGGCAATAGTCATCCTCCTCGTTCTCCAACCACTCTGCCTCTATGCTTCATAATTTTAAATTCTTCCAGCTGATCTCTTCTCAACAACTTTTGTTTCCAAAAGAACAGCATAAGCTTTTCAGTGTATCCATGTAGCTAAGATTCTTCATTCTTGGAATCATTCCAGTAAATCTCTTTAGAGTCTTTCTCAAGCAAGATGCCTGGAGTTTTTCTAAAGCAGATGCTTTATTAAGATTTTTCTTGACTTTTTTACTTTATAAATCTCTATACAAACTTGAAATCTGCCAAAAACAAAACTTCCCAGTGGCCACACATTTTAAGTCTGATTCCCATTCCCATTCTGACATATCCTCCTATTGTGCCACTATGAGGCTACCCTCAGGGTGCAGGACCAACACCTTACATTCCTTCTGGGTAGCCTCCAATCTGTTGGTATGAATATCGCTTTCTCCTTCCAGTAAAATAATTTTCTGCAGATCTGCAGATGCTGGAATTTCAAGCAACACACATAAAAATTGCTGGTGAACGCAGCAGGCCAGGCAGCATCTATAGAAGAGATAGTATCTCTTCTTTCAGTTAGTCCTGATGAAGGGTCTCGGCCCGAAACACTACTGTACCTCTTCCTATAGATGCTGCCTGGCCTGCTGCGTTCACCAGCAATTTTTATGTGTGTTGCAAATCTGTTTTCCTTTACTAGGACTCCAGCGGTTTCTATTTTCTTAGTAAAAGTTGATAGTTCTCTTTTTCAGACTTCACTTTTCCTCTTACTATTACCTCTGGATTTATTTTTTATGTTTTCTTAAACTCTCTCTTTAAACATATCATTTCCTCCTCTACTTCCCCTCAAAATGTCCTGTGATCAGCCCAGAACCTGAGTGTTAACAATCTGTCATCTCTCTTTGAGAAGCTCTGGTATTAATTGTCCAATTTTTCTCTTGTGTGAAGTTCAAAGTTCTAAGTTAATTTATTATCAAGTATTTATATGATTGATATATATATATCTCTTGAGATTCATTTCCTTGCAGGCATTTACAGAACATGAGTTGTAAAGAGTTCTTAAAAGTAATCCTGCAGGTCATAGAAACAGTTCAGAGTAATAGTGAATGAAACTATCCATGCTGGTTCAGGAACCTGAATGTTGTAGGGTAATAGCTTTTCCTGAACCTTGTGATGTGGGGCCTAAACTTTCAGTATCTCTCGTCCGATGGTAGTAGCAAGAAAAGGGCATGGCCTGGATAGTTGGGATCTTTAAGAAAGATGTTGCTTTCTTGTGGCAACGTATCATGTAAATGTACTCAATGGCGAAGAGGGTTTTTCCTGCGGTGAACCGGGCTGTAGCGAGCATTTTCTGAAGCTTCTTCTGTTTCTGGCCTTTGGTGTTTCCATACCAGGCCAAAATGCAGCTTACCCTCCACTGTGTATTTATAGAAGCTTGTCAAAGATTTTGGTGGTATGCCAAACCTACACAAATGTCTAATAGAGTAGAGGTGCTGTAGTGCCTTATGATAGCATTTATAATACATGCTGGCCCCAGGACAGATCCTCTCAATGTTAATGCTAAGGAATTTAAAAAGTTATTGATCTTGCCCCCCTCCAGTCCCCTCATGAGCACTTACTCATGATCCTCCATTTTCTTTCTCCTGTAGTTAATAAGCAGCTCTTTGGTTTTGATGGCGTTGAGCTGTTGTGTGACATCACACAACCAGATTTTCAATCTCCCTCCTATATATTGATTCAGTATCACTTTTGATTTGGCTAATAACAGTGGTGTCATCAGCAAGCTTAAATACGTCATTAGATCTGTTCTTAGCCACACAATCACAAACTTCAGGTGAATAAAGCATGAGGCTAAGCACACAGCCTTGTGGTGCACCTGTGCTGATGGTGACTGTGGAGAAGATGTTGTTGCTAATCCATATTAACTGGGGTCTGCCAGTGAGGAAATCAAGGATCCAGTTGCTCAAGATACATGTATATATCCTTTAAGATCCTCCGACTACTTAGTTACAGATTGGCCTTCCATATTTGATTGTCCTTCACCTTGTCCGGTTCTGACCTCTTTCCATCAAGATTGATACGTCCCCAGCAAACCATTTTTACTTTATGGTCCACATTCTTTCCTATTGCTGTATAAAATCTTACGATACTGTGATCGCATTTCCCAAAAATGTTCTTTTCCTGGTACTCATTCCTCTTAGTCCAATGGTTTTCCTCATTGGCCTAAAAATTCACTGAACAAATTGGAGCAAGAGGCTGAGAATGAAGGAGTAAAGGAATGTCGGAAAGAAGTCATTTTTTTACACTGCTCGGGGAAAAGAGGCCAGACTGTGCAGGTACGTGATGTAGAGCACCAAACGTTTAAAAAAAAGACCACCATATACAGCGGGCAGTGGAGTGAGAGGGAGCAGAGTGGGACGGCTTTGGCTCAACAAGCTTCGGTGTGAACAGGCAGAAGCGAGGGCAGGTTCCGGTAAGTTTTGTTTTGCTTGTTTAGAGTAGAGAGAATGTCAGGCGGGATGTTGGAATGCTCCTCTTGCAGGATGTTAGGGAACTGGAGCAGGAGCTGGATGAACTCCGGATCATTTGGCAGAATGAGGAGTTTATAGACAGTAGCTTCAAGGAGCTAGTTACGCCAAAGGAGCAGCACACAGGGAATTGGGTTACTGTCAGGTGAGGGAAGGGGAAAGGGCAGGCAGAGCAGGGTTCTCCTGTGGCCATTCCCCTCAACAACAAGTATACCACATTGGATACTATTGGGGGGGATGACTTACCTGGGACAAGCTGCGGCAGCCGGATCTCTGGCACTGAGTCTGGTTCTGCAGTGCAGAAGGGAGGGTGGAAGAAGAGGAGAGTGGTAGTGATAGGGGACTCGATAGAGGTACAGACAGGAGGTTCTGTGGTCATGACAGAGACTCCTGGATGGTTTGTTGCTTCCCGGGTGCCATGGTCAGGGAGGTCTCTGATCGCGTGCACAGCATTCTGAAGTGGGAGGGTGATCAGCCAGATATCATGCTACACCGGTACCAATGACAGTAGACAATAGACAATAGGTGCAGGAATAGGCCATTTGGCACTTTGAGCCAGCACAGCCATTCACTGTGATCATGGTTGATCATCCACAATCAGTACCCTGTTCCTGCCTTCTCCCCATATCCCTTGACTCCATCATCTTTAAGAGCTGTATCTGACTCTTTCTTGAAAGCATAAATTGGCCTCCACTCTCTTCTGAGGCAGAGCATTCCACAGATCCACCACTCTCTGGGTGAAAAAGCTTTTCCTCAACTCCGTTCTAAATGGCTTACCCCTTATTCTTAAACTGTGGCCTCTGGTTCTGGACTCCCCCAACATCAGAAACATGTTTCCTGCCTCTAGTGTGTCCAATCCCTTAATAATCTTATATGTTTCAATCAGATCCCCTCTCATCCTTCTAAATTCCAGTGTATACAAACCTAGTCGCTCCAATCTTTCAACATCTGACAGTCCCGCCATCCTGGGAATTAACCTCGTGAACCTACTCTGTATTCCCTCAATAGCAAGAATGTTCTTCCTCAAATTTGGACACCAAAGCTGCACACAGTACTCCAGGTGTGGTCTCACCAGGGCCCTGTACAACTGCAGAAGGGCCTCTTTGCTCCTATACTCAACTCCCCTTGTTATGAAGACCAACATGCCATTAGCTTTCTTCACTGCCTGCTGTACTTGCATGCTTACTTTCATTGACTGATGAACAAGGACACCTAGATCTTGTTGTACTTCCCCTTTTCCTAACTTGACACCATTCAGTTAGTAATCTGCCTTCCTGTTCTTGCCACCAAAGTGGATAACCTCACATTTATTCACATTAAACTGCATCTGCCATGCATCTGCCCACTCACCCAACCTGTTCCAAGTCACTCTGCATTCTCATAACATCCTCCTCACATTTCACACTGCCACCCAGCTTTGTGTCATCTGCAAATTTGCTAATGTTACTTTTAATTCCTTCATCTAAATCATTAATGTATACTGTAAATAGCACCGAGCCTTGCAGTACCCCACTAGTCACTGCTTGCCATTCTGAAAGGGACCTGTTAATCCCTACTCTTTGTTTCCTGCCTGCCAACCAATTTTCTATCCATGTCAGTACCCTACCCCCAATACCATGTGCTCCAATTTTTCCCACTAATATCCTCTGTGGAACCCTATCAAAGGCTTCCTGAAAGTCCAGGTACAGCACATCCTCTGGTTCTCCCTTGTCCATGTTCGTAGCTACATCCTCAAAAAGATTAGTCAAGCATGATTTTCCCTTTGTAAAACTATGCTGACTCGGACCGATCCTGTTACTGCTATCCAAATGTGCCGCTATTTCTTCTTTTATAATTAACTCCAGCATCTTCCCCACCACTGATGTCAGGCTAACTGGTCTATAATTCCCTGTTTTCCTTCTCCCTCCTTTCTTAAAAAGTGGGATAACAAAGGCTACCCTTCAATCCACAGGAACTGATCCTGAATCTATAAAACATTGGAAAATGATAACCAATATGTCCACTATTTCTAGAGCCAGCTCCTTAAGTACCCTGGGATGCAGACCATCAGGCCCTGGAGATTTATCAGCCTTCAATCCCATCAGTCTATCCAACACCATTTTCTGTCTAATGTGAATTTCCTTCAGTTCCTCCATTATCCTAGGTTCTCTGGCCACTATTAGATCTGGGAGATTTTTTGTGTCCTCCCTAGTGAAGACAGATCCAAAGTACCTGTTCAACTCGTCTGCCATTTCTTTGTTCCCCGTAATAAATTCACCCGTTTCTGTTTTCAAGGGCCCAACTTTAGTCTTAACTAATTTTTTCCTCTTCACATACCTAAAGTAGCTTTTACTATCCTCCTTTATATTCTTGGTTAGCTTACCTTTGTACCTCATCTTTTCTCCCCGTATTGCCTTTTCAGTTATCTTCTGTTGCTGTTTAAAAGTTTCCCAATCCTCTGGCTTCCCGCTCATCTTTGCTATGTTGTACTTCTTCTCTTTTATTTTTATACTGTCCTTGACTTCCCTTGTCAGCCACGGTCGCCCCTTATTCCCCATAGTATCTTTCTTCCTCATTGGAATGAACTGATCCTGCACCTTCTGTATTATTCCCAGAAATACCTGCCATTGTTGTTCCACTATCATCCCTGCTGGAGTATCTTTCCAGTCAAGTTTTGCCAGCTCCTCCCTCATGGCTCCATTGTAGGAAGAAAGAGTGAGGAGGTCCTGAAGAGTAAGTATATAGAGCTGGGTAGGAAGTTAAAAAGCAGGATCTCGAGGGTGATAATCTCAGGATTACTACCTGTGCCACATGCCACTGAGGGTAAGAATAGGATACTCTGGCGGATGAGTCACGTGGCTGAGGAACTGGTGTAGGGGCAGGGTTTCAGATTTCAGGATCACTGGGACTTCTTCTGGGGCAGGTGGGACCTGTACGAGAGAGACAGGTTACACCTGAACTACAAGGGGGCCAATATCCTTGCAGGGAGGTTTGTTAGTGCTGTTGGGGAGGGTTTAAACTAGATTTGCAGGGGGATGGGAACCAGACTGCCAGAGCAGATAGTGGAGCGGGGGTGAAAATAAATGATGTTAAAAGTTCATGCAAAGTCACAAGTAGAAGGGTTGTGTGTGGTGGTAATAATCTTCTGTGGTTGTCTATTTCAATGCAAAGAGTATTGTGAGGAAGGCAGATGAGCTGAGGGTGTGGATTGACACATGGAATTATGACATTATAGCCATTAGTGAAACTTGGCTGCAGGAGGGGCAGGACTGGCAGCTTAATGTTCCAGGGTTCCAATGTTTCAGACGTGATAGAGTCAGAGGAATGAAGGGTGGTGGGGTGGTGGCATTGCTAGTCAGGGAAAATGTTACAGAAGTGCTCAGGCAGGACAGATTAGAGGGCTTGTGACCGAGGCCATGTGGGTGGAGCTGAGAAACAAGAAAGGTATGGCCACATTAATGGGGTTGTATTATAGACCACCCAATAGTCAGCGAGAATTGGAGGAGCAAATCTGCAGAGAGATAGCAGACAACTGCAGGAAACATAAAGTTGTGATAGTAAGGGATTTTAATTTTCGGCGTATTGATTGGGACTCCCATACTGTTAAAGGTCTAGACGGGTTAGAGTTTGTAAAATGTGTTCAGGAAAGTTTCTAAATCGATATATAGAGGTACCAATTAGAGAGGATGTGATATTAGATCTCCTATTAGGAAATGAGTTAGGACAGGTAACGGAAGTGTGTGTAGGGGAACACTTTGGTTCCAGTGTAACACCATTAGTTTCAACTTGATCATGGATAAAGATAGATCTGGTCCTCAGGTTGATGTTCTAAACTGGAAAAAGGCCAAATTTGAAGAAATGAGAAAGGATCTAAAAAGCGTGGATGGGGACAGGTTGTTCTCTGGCAAGGATGTGATTGGTAAGTGGGAGGCCTTCAAAGGAGAAATTTTCAGGGTGCAGAGTTTGTATGTTCCTGTCAGGATTAAAGGCAAAGTGAATAAGAATAAGGAATCTTGGTTCTCAAGGGATATTGAAACTCTGATGAAGAAGAGAGAGATGTATGACATGTTTAGGAAACGGAGCAAATAAGGTGCTTGAGGAGTATAAAAAGTGAAAAAAATACTTAAGAAAGAAATCAGGAGGGCTAAAAGAAGACATGAGGTTGCTTTGGCAGTCAAGGTAAAGGATAATCCAAAGAGCTACAGGTACATTAAGAGCAAAAGGATAGTAAGGGATAAAATTGGTCCTCAGAGTGGTCAGCTATGTATGGAACCAAAAGAAATGGGGAAGATCATAAATGGTTTTTTTGCATCTGTATTTACTAAGGAAACTGGCATGGAGTCTATGGAAATAAGGCAAACAAGTAGTGAGGTCATGCAACCTATACAGATTGAAGAGGAGGAGGTGCTTACTACCTTGAGGCAAATTAGAGTAGATAAATCCCCAGGACCTGACAGGGTATTCCCTCGGACCTTGAAGGAGACTAGTGTTGAAATTGCTGGGGTCCTGGCAGATATATTTAAAATGTCGGTATCTACAGGTGAGGTGCCAGAGGATTGGAGGATAGCTCATGTTGTTCCGTTGTTTAAAAAAGGCTTAAAAGTAATCCGGGAAATTACAGGCTGGTTAATTTGACGTCGGTAGAAGGTAAATTACTGGCAGGAGTACTAAGAGATAGGATCTACCAGTATTTGGATAGACAGGGACTTATTAGGGAGAGTCAACACGGCTTTGTGCGAGGTAGGTCATTTTTAACCAATCTATTAGAGTTTTTCGAGGAGGTTACCAGGAAAGTGGTTGAAGGAAAGGCAGTGGATGCTGTCTACATGGACTTCAGTAAGGCCTTTGATAAGGTCCCGCATGGGAGGTTAGTTAGGAAGATTCAGTCGCTAGGTATACATGGAGGTAAATTGGATTAGGCATTGGATCAATGGAAGAAACCAGAGAGTGGTAGTGGAGGATTGCTTCTCTGAGTGGAGGTCTGGGTGTAGTGGTGTGCCACAGGGATCAGTGCTGGGTCCATTGTTATTTGTCATCTATATCAATGATCTGGATGATAATGTGGCAAATTGGATCAGCAAATTTGCTGATGATACAAAGATTGGAGGTGTAGTGGACAGTGAAGAAGGTTTTCAAAGCTTGCAGAGGGATTTGGACCAGCTGCAAAAATGGGCTGAAAAATGGGAGATGGAGCTTAATACGGACAAGTGTGACGTATTGTACTTTGGAAGGGCAAACCAAGGTAGAACATACAAGGTAAATGGTAGGGCACTGAGGAGTGCAGCAGAACAGAGGGATCTGGGAGTGCAGATACAAAATTCCCTAAAAGTGTCGTCACAGGTAGATAGGGTTTTAAAGAGAGCTTTTGGTACATTGGCCTTTATAAATCAAGGTATTGAGTATAAGAGTTGGAATGTTATGGTGAGGTTGTATAAGGCATTGGTGAGGTCGAATTTACAGTATTGTGTGCAGTTGTGGTTACTAAATTACAAGAAAGATATTAATAAGGTTGAAAGAGTGCAGAGAAGGTTTACAAGGATGCTGCCGGGAGTTGAGATACGGAGTTACAGAGAAAGGTTGAATAGGTTAGGACTTTATTCCCTGGAGCGTAGAAGAATGAGGGGAGATTTGATAGAGGTATATAAAATTATGATAAGTATAGATAGAGTGAATGCAAGCAGGCTTTTTCCACAGAGGCTAGGGGAGAAAAAAAAAAAAGAGGACATAGGTTAAGGGTGAAGGGGGACAAGTTTAAAAGGAACATTGGGGGGGCTTCTTCACACAGAGAGTAGTGAGAGCGTGGAATGAGCTGCCAGATGAAGTGGTAAATGCTGGCTCACTTTTAACATTTAAGAAAAACTTGGACAGGTACATGGATGAGAGGTGTATGGAGGGATATGGTCCAGGTGCAGGTCAGTGGGACTAGGCAGAAAAATGGTTCAGCACAGCCAAGAAGGGCCAAAAGGCCTGTTTCCGTGCTGTAATGTTCTATGGTTCTATGGTTATAACAAGAAAATTTTCCTGAGCATTCTAAAAAAAAACCTTTGCCTTTTCTTCCCTTTTGTTAGTACTAATCAACATACTCAATATTAGTTTATCTGCCGAATCATTGTTAGATGCAATATTCATACTTTTTAAATTAAAAGGAAATTTGGAAGGAAAATTTGTATGGCGCAATTTCAGCCCATAACTAATGGTTGAATTCAGAAGAATCGAATAAAAGACAAAAGGGCTTTGTTAATCTGTAATTTTACTGTGAAAACCTGTGAACAGAGCTTCATGTTGTGCCCCACAGCTCCAAAACTACTACACCAAAGAAAGTATCTGTGAACAGAAATCTTAAAATCAACACCAAAAATTAAGCAAAAATACCATTCAGCAAATATCTAAAAATGGGAAATTGGCAGGAATGTGCAAGGAAATAAGTTGGTCTTATATTTAGCATTTTGTTTATCTTTTACAAGCTGAGCTCTGTTGATGTGATGGTCATTTTCCAATAATTCATAGTAATTACTTGCTTTGAAGGAGTGATTCTTCACTCAGAAACAAAAGCTTCTGAAATTAATATGTCTGCTGTGTATTTACTGCAGCTGTTTTGCATATAGTGCATTCACAGTATGTCCAACAGTGAACAGTCAGATAACTAAAACTCATAGTAAAATTGTTAAGAAATATGAAATGTTTGCTCGCCTGGTTCTTGAAGAAAGTGACAATGGCAAATAGATTGTGCAAGAATTTTACCCACATAAATTAGTGTCGTAAACAATCATCAGATTTGAATTATAGTGCTATTTGTGTAGTCAACTAGTTCTGTGTTAGTAATAAGGGAGCTCTCTGTGCAGGTGTAAAATCTTGAGAGCTAATGTAATTGTACTTGTGACTGAATATTTAATTGAAAGCCAAAACATTCTGATTCTGGAAATCTGAAATAAAAACAAAAAAAATTGGAACCATTCAGCCAGTATTGGCAGCACCTGTGGAAAGAGAAAAGTGTCAATATTCCAGTTGGAAATCTCTTTGTCATGGAGAACCTACCAAGTGTACTGTTGGCCTGAAAGGGGATGAAGCATAAAAACCAATAAATTTTGCAACATGCATACAGGGAATTGCTGAGACTGCACCTGAAATATTGTGCACAGTTTATGTTTCCTTATTTACAGAGAAAACAACGATCGGAAACAGATTCTCTTGGTTGATTCCTGAGATGAATGGTTGTATTATGGCGAAAGATTGAGCAGGTTGGACCTAGACTTACTTAACATTAGGAGAATGCGAGATGATCTTTTTGAAGCACGTGATTTTTAGAGATAGCAAGTTCTAAAACTAGTGAGTATAGTTTCAGGATAAGATGCTGCCAACTTAAATCAGAGATAAGTATTTCTTCTCTAATGGATGGCGAGTCTTTTGAATATTTAGTCAAAAAGTTATTGTATGCATTCAATAACGGCTGGGATGGACTGATCTTTGGACTTTGGAGAGTCAAGGTATACAGGGAACAGTTAGAAAAATACTGAGGCCAAGATTAGATTAATCATAACAGAGCAACCTTGAGATGTTACATGGTCTATTTTTGCTCCTATCTCTGATAGTATTATTTTCTATGAAGTCACATATATACATTAGCAATCAATCGCCAATGCTCAATCTAGATTTGGGAAGATTAGACCGCTGCAAAGCTCAATAATGACTAAAATTCTAAGGGAATTATCTTTGACCAAATACTGAAATAGTTTAGCTACCGAATAAATTGAAGTACATAATGGATGTGAAATGTACACTGAGTGAATTTGCCTTCTAAGTTATTTCCATAATTTACACAACTATGTTTGCTCGGATTAGTGCGCTACATAACACAAATGATCCAGGTTTACACATTATCTCTGCTATCATCTGGGTGTTCTGCAGGTGTTCCAATTTCCTCCCAGTCTCAAAAACATGCAGGTTGATTGATTAATTGGTCAATGTAGAGTGCTGCTGGCGAGTTTAGAATGTCAGGAAATTTGATGATGGGATGTGAGGACAATAAAATAAGATGGTATACAATCAGTGTAAATGGGTGCTCAATGGTCATTGTAGACTTGGTAGGCCAAAGGTCTGTTTCCATGTTGTATGACAACTCTGTGACGTCATGAAATATATCAGCACCATCCAGGAAGATGCACCTTGCTTGAATGTGAATCAGCTACCATGTTTTTATTTGTTTTCCACCAACTGCTTGCAGTGTCCCATGGTAACACATCTATATATTGCTCTGCAACAGCTTTGCTACATGTCATGGATATGATTAACTAGATCACAAGCTTTATTATTTGGAAAATGAGAAAAGCACAAATGGAAATCTCCATTACATACCACCTTGACTTCATTATAGCTGAAAATGTTTGGTGGTCCTTTCATTGTTGACCAAGAGCATCAAGCCAATACTTTCACCTCACAGACTGAAGAAGTCCAAGGTAAAAGGGCATTATCACGTATTCAATATCATTTCAGGACATGCAGTAACTACTTGCCTTTCTGGCCATATTTGTTAATGAACATTGAGTCTGTCCTATCTGAAGTTGTATCTATAGTTCCTGGTCCTAGAAAGCTGCCAGTTGGCATAATTCTCACAGCTGTAAGATCTGACTGTGGTCCTCAGAAGATCAGCAACAATAGAGGGAACTTCACTCCGCAAGAACAAGTTGATGACTCAAGCTGTAAGTAGCTTCTTTAACTGTGAGAAGAAGGTGTTAGGCAATTAGAAACCATAGATTGGCTACTCTATATTTTCCCCACTACTAATAACAATGGGACAAATGTAGGCTTTCATTATGTAATTCATTGCACAGAAGTAGGTTATTTGGCTTAGTTTGTCCATACCAACAAAAATTTGAGCTATTTTGTGATTTCTAGGTCTTAACTCTTGGCGCATGGCCAAGATGACGGTTCAAGTGCTCTTCCACGTATCTTAAAGATTAAAGAGATTAGTTTTATTTGTCACATGTACATCTAAACTTACAGTGAAATGCTTTGTGTCAATAGCCAACACAATCTGAGATGTGCTGGGCTCCATGGTTCTGGCACCAACATAGCATGCCCACAACCTACTAACCATAACCCGTAAATCTGAGGATTGTGGGAGGAAAACACTGGAGGAAATCCACGTGATCACAGAGAGAACATACAGCCTGTTGCAGAAGGTGACAGGAATTTACAGCTGGTGCAGTAGAGTGTTTATCTATGATGCTGCCCTTTCAATCTGGTGAAGGTTCTGCCTCTACTACTCTCTAGTCACTGAGTTCTCAACTTCCATCAGTCTTTGGATGAAAAAAAATTGCTCAACTCCTCTCTAATCCTCCTATCAGTTAACTTAAATCCACGGCCTCTTGGTATTGACCTGACTGCTAATGGAAATATGTATTCCAGTTTTTCCCTGATAATACATTTCATAATTTTATATACCTCAGTTAAGCCTTTACTCAATCTGCTGTTCTCTCCAAAGAAAAGGATCAGGGATCAACTTTATTCATCATATGCATTTACATGTATTAGGAAATTGCTGTGACGGGTTGGCACTACATGCAACAAAAAAACAACAACATTCAACAATTATGCCGAATAAAGAATTATTTAAAATAAAGTACAGATATGGAATAAAATGAGCATAAATGCATAAATACCAGTATGTATTTACAATGTAAACTTCATTATAAAATGTGGTTTAAAGTGTTGAGTGTAGTGATTGAAGTAATAGATAAAAGGGGTAGGGCTAATTAGAATGGTTGATCATGTTAAATGCCTTGGGGAAGACACTTTTAAGATCATGTGATTTATTTTTTTTTTTTGGTTTCATTATTCCTATAGCATTTTACAAAAGGGAGCCTTTAGAAAAGGCAGTTTGCTGAATGGATAATATCTGCACTGGTTTTCCTGCCCACTTCTTTGTCCTGGCCACATCAAGTCCTGTAGTGATGATTTCCACCTCATTAGTGTATTCTTCAGCTCTGGCAATAGTTTGCAAGCTGTCTAGCTACCACAATAGTACTTGGATATTCTTTCTGTAGTGTGGTGGTTAAAATTGATCACAGCAAGCGATTTATGTAATTCCACCATGACCTTACCTTAGCCAGTAAAGTTTTACAGGAGCCTTCTTAAGCTCCTTTCCTTCCTGTATCACAGTCTTTAATAACTTGTAGACAAACTCCAAGATCTCCAGGTCCATTCACACTTCGTTCACACCATTTATTGTATATACTAATCTCTGTGCCTTCTCAAATGCACCACTACATACTTCTCTAGATTTAATTAGAACATAGAGCATAGGAATCTACAGCACATTACAGGCCCTTTGGCCCACAATGTTGGGATGACCATGTAACCTACTCTAGAAACCACCTAGAATTACCCTACCACAAGCTCCGTGTACCTATATAAGAGTCTTTTAAAAACCCTATTGTATCTACCTCTACCACCATCACTGGCCGTGCATTCCATGCACCCACCACTCTCTGTATGAAAAACTTACCTCTGACATCCCCTCTGTACCTGCTTCCAAGCACCTTAAAACTGTGCCCCCTCGTGTTAGCCATTCCAGTCCTGGGAAAAAGCCTCTGGCTATCCACGATCAATGCCTCTCATCATCTTATACACTTCTATCAGGTCACCTCTCATCCTCCGTTGCTTAAAGGAGAAGAGGCCAAATTCACTCAACCTATTCTCATAAGGCACACTCTCCAATCCAGGCAACATCCTTGTAAATCTCCTCTGCACTCTCTGTATAGTATCCACATTCTTTCTGTAGTGAGGAGACCAGAAATGAACATCAACACTTTTCTGGCTACCTCCTGGTAACTTCCCACAGTGTAAAGTTTTCTTCTGCAGTGTCAGTCAGTTCTCTTAACTTGCCTAAATTTAAGACCAAGTCGGTTGCATCTATCACAAGAAGTAAGGAGCCTGGTATTGCACCATGGGGAACCTGACCATATCCAGTTGTCTGGACAAGTAAACTGTTGTCGTAATTGGTTCCTCCTTCCTTTTGAGCAAGTGTTTAAATCAACCAGATACTTTTCTTCTGAGCTTCTATTTTTTCTGATCAGTCTGACACCTGGGACATTTTTAAGTGCTTTACCAGAATCCTCAGTTCTCCTTACAATATCAATTTGTTCGTTCGACACAATAGTTCTTCAATACATCCTCTCTGATTATCTTTGATTATCTGTGTCTCTCCAAGTGATGATTTATGTCATCCCTCGGACTTTTTCCAAAAACTTCCCCACTACCAGTTCTAGGCTAACTAGCTTATCTTTACTCAGATCAGTACTTTCTAATTGTTTTTCAGTGACAGTGTCTCATCAGCTACGTTCCTGTCCTCTGACACCATGGATGTATTGAATTGAATTGAATTGAGTTGACTTTATTATGAGGAGTAAAAATCTTTACATTACATCTCCATCTAAATATGCAATGTGCAATTTATAGTAATTTATAATAAATATTTTGTACAACAGGATAGTCAATATAACATAGAAATACAGTATGTCAGCATGAATTAAGCAGTCTGATGGCCTGGTGGAAGAAGCTGTCTCAGAGGCTGTTGTTCTTGGGTCTTATGCGGCGGTACTGTTTCCCAGATGGTAGCAGCTGGAACAGTTTGTGGTTGGGGTAACTCGGGTCTCCAATGATCCTTCAGGCCTTTTTTACACATCTGCCTTTGTAAGTATCTTGAATAGTGTGAAGTTCACATCTACAGATGAGCTGGGCTGTCCGCACCACTCTCTGCAGAGTCCTGCGATTGGGGGAAGTACAATTCCCATACCAGGCAGTGATGCAGCCAGTCAGGATGCTCTCAATTGTGCCCCTATAGAAAGTTCTTAGTATTTGAGGGACCATACTAAACATCTTCAACCAACTGAGGTGAAAGAGGTGCTTTAGTGCCTTTTTCACCACACAGCTGGTGTGTACATACCTTGTGAGATCCTCGGTGATGTGGATGCCAAGGAACTTAAAGCTGTTCACTCTCTCAACCCCAGATCCATTGATGTCTATAGGGGGTTAGCCTGTCTCCACTCCTCCTGTAGTCCACAACCAGCTCCTTTGTTTTTGCAACATTGAGGGAGTTTATTTCTTGACACCACTGTATCAGGCTGATGACTTCTACTCTGTAGGCTGCCTCGTTATTATTTGAGATTAGACCAATCAGTGTATTGTCGTCAGTAAATTTAATAAGCAGATTGGAACTGTGGGTGGTGACACAGTCATGGGTATACTGAGAGTAAAGGAGGGGGCTTAGTACACAGCCCTGAGGGGCACCTGTGTTGAAGGGCAGAGCGGCCAAGGTGAGGAAGTCCACTCTTAATACTTGCCGGTGATCTGACAGGAAGACCAGGATCCAGCTACACCAGGCAGGGTGAAGGCTGAGGTCTCTGAGCTTCTTGTCAAGCCTGGAACTAATTATAGTGTTGAATGCTGAAATGTAGTCTAAGAAGCACACATAAAAGTTGCTGGTGAACTCAGCAGGCCGGGCAGTCTGCCTGGCCTGCTGCATTCACCAGCAACTTTTATGTGTGTTGCCTGAAATTCCAGCATCTGCAAATTTCCTCGTGTTTGCATTTTTTAAAGTAGTCTAAGAACATCATTCTCACATAGCTGTGTCTATTGCATCGTCTGTTGATCGGTTGTGTTGGAAGACGTATTGTAGGAGGTCCAGTGTGGGTGGTAGCATGCTGCAGATGTAGTCCTTAACCAGCCTTTCAAAGTATTTGCTTATTACTGAGGTGAGTGCGACAGGACGCCAGTTCTTCAGACATGTTACCTTGGTCTTTTTAGGTACAGGGATTACCTTGGTCTTTTTAGGTACAGGGACAATGATGGATGTTTTGAAGTAGGAGGACACTCTACACTGGGAGAGGGAGAGATTAAAAATATCTGTAAACACACCTGCCAGTTGTGCCGCGCACATCCTGAGTACTCGCCCTGGAATGCTGTCTGGTCCTGCATCCTTGCGTCTGTCCACTCATTGGGAACACCTGCGTACTTCAGCCGCAGAGATGAACAAGCTGCCAATCGCATCATCTTCAGGTCTCCTCAGGGTCTCGGTATTAGTGACAGCGAATCAAGCGTAAAAAAGATTTAGCTCATCTGGGAGAGAAATATCAATGTTGGAAACTCCACTGCGTTTAGCTTTGAAGTCTGCGATAGCGTGCAGACTTTGACATAAGCTGCACGTGTTGTTGGTGGAAAGCTGAGTCTGGATCTTGTCTCTGTAATGTTGTTTCGCTGCCTTGATGACTTTGCGCAGATCGTAACTGCATTCTTGACCTCCAGCTGATTACCAGCAACGTACTCTCTGTGTCGCACGGTAGCTGCTGCTCGCACGGAATTATTGATCCAGGGTTTCTGGTTTGGAAAGACCTTGACCTACTTCTGGGTGACAACATCCTCGATGCACTTCCGGCTGAAACTCGTGACACCTTCCGTGAACTCGGGGATATTCTCATTATGGAAGACATTCCAGTCTGTGTCATCAAAGCGGTCCTGCAGCGTGGAGGCCGACTGGTTGGACCAACAATGGATGGTTTTCACTCTGGCTGCCTCTTGTTTCAGCTTCTGCCGGTACTTTGGCAACAGCAAAATGGAGGAGTGATCTGATTTTCCAAATGGGAGGGCGGAGGACTGCTTTGTAAACATTGTGGAAGGGAAAGTCGAGTACGTTATCTCCCTGTGTGCTCAGCTGAATGTGTTTGCAAAACTTCAGGGAGAGTTTAGACAGTGACGCTGTATTACAGTCATCAGCAACGATGAAGGCAGCCTCCAGTTGTGCAGTCTCCAGGGTGCTGATGGTCTCGCACAGTTCCTTGAGAGCCAGGTTACTTTCAGCCTGCAGCAGAATATACACAGCTATGATAATAACAGCTGTAAACTCCTGAGGCAGCCAGAAAGATCTACACAGCAGCACTATAAACTCCAGATCCGGGGGACAAAACGATTTGAGGGCATGCACGTTCCAGGGGTCGCACCAAGCATTATTGACCATGAAGCATACTCCACCTCCTTTACTCTTCCCAGCGAGGTTTTTACACCTGTCCGCCCAGAACAGGGAGAACCCAGAGGGCTCAACGGCATGATCCAGTACCTCATCCATCAGCCAGGTCTCCATGAAGCACAAAAAGTTACATTCCTTTGTTTCCCACTGGTAGGAGATTCTGGCTGTCAGTTTGCACAGAATCTGAAAAGAACATGGATTCCTACTTAATGCCTGTGTTTATATTATGTGCTTCTTTGTGAAGATAGAAGCGAAATATTCATTTGGAACCATACACCTCTTCCACCTTCACAAACAGTTTATCTTGTTTGGTCTCTAATAGAAGACCAACTTTGTCCTTTGTTATGCTCCTTGCTTGAACATATGTATAATAATTCTTCAGGTTTCTGTTAATTTATCTGCCGGTATTCTCCTTGTCTTCCTCTGTTTCATTTTAACATATTCTGCTACCTCTATAAACTCCTACAGGCTTTCACCTGAGTTGAACTCCATGTATTTTGTCATAAGCTTCCATTTTTTCTTTGCCTTTTCTTATGATATATGTTCCACGACAATCTCTTCTACTGAAGCAAATTTGTTCTGACCTCTTACTTCTTCTCCTGAATGCCTGTCACTGCTTTGACATTGGTTTCCCTCTAAGGACATATTTACAGTCGATTTCTGCTAAGCTGGCACTAGTTCAATTTAAAGATTTTACTTAAGGTTTTTGTCCTTTGTTCTCTAACAAAATCATGATTGCTACTTCTAAAATATTCTCCTGCTACCAGCTTTTCCACACACTGTGCTTGTGATATACTGATTAAAATGTCTTTTTTTTATGCAGTTCAAGAATTCTGTGACTACAATACAATCTGCTTTGTTCCTCCCCCTAAAAATGATGGGGCAGTTTAATACTCCTACCATGGCTGCCCTGCTATTTTTACATATTTCATGCCAATTTGACTCTTCTGAGGACTGCAGAACACCCCCAACCATATGATTCTTTTTTTTTCTTCATTGGTTCAATCCACATAAGCTATCTTCTCTGATCTTTCAGGAAATCAATGCTCTTCAAGGGTGCAGTAACTTCCATGACCAATGTTATTTACCCCCCCCTCCTTTTATTTGCAGATTAGGTTTAGCAAATAGCAAGTAAGATCTGAATGTTCATTGTGTTCAGTACAGATATGTGGTAAACTGCTTGTCTGGAGTTTAGAAGAACGAGGGGGGTCTCATTGAAACCTATTGAATATTGAAAGGCCAAGACAGAGTGGACATGGAGAGAATGTTGCCAATAGTGGGAGTGTGTAGGACCAGAGAGCACAGCCTCAGGATTCAAGGATGTCTCTTTAGAACAGATATGAGGAGGAATTTATTTAGTCAATGAGTTGTGAGTTTGTGGAATTCATCACCAAAGATGGCTATGGCCATGGGTATATTTAAAGCCGAGGTTGATAGGTTTTTGAATTGGAAAGGTGTCAAAGGGTACGAGGGGAAGGCAGGAGAATGGTTAACAAATCAGCCATGATCAAATAGCAGAGTAAACTCAATGGGCCAAATGGCCTAATTCTGCTCCTATGTCTTATGGTTTGTGGTTTTATGGTAGACTATCAACCAGTGAGTTATAGGTTGATTCATGCTATCCTGCTAATGGGATCGCTCAGCAAGGTCAAGATGGAAGAAATAGTTTGGCTTGACCTACCAGAAATTTATATTGAAACTTATCATCATGATAACTGATTACATATAATGTTAAACATTCAAGATTTGTAAATATTTACAAAGTCATAATGTTGATTTACTCTAAGATCTCAGATTAATTTTATTATTTGTAGGAGTCAGGTTTCATGCATTTTAAGTATGGTACTGAAGACTTGAAAAACCCTTTGTGTGTGGCATACACATCTATGCTAAAACCCTGATTTTGATATTTACAGTGCTGTACCATATTTTATGTGGAAGAAGATAATTAAGAATAATTTTCAGTTCAGTATTTTGAAATTAAAATCTACAGTTCAACTCTGTAATTTTGAATGCAATGTTTTGCATCCTTAACTGCAATTCAACATTAAGTAGGCTTTTGAATAAAATACTTCTTTGTTGCCATTCAAGGAACGACTAATTTTCTCTCCAAGAGCTCTCTCAGTATGCCTAGCAAGGTAACAGTCATGCAGAGTGAAATATCATATTTGGGGTAACTTCCACATTAGTTGTCACAATGCAGATGAAGTGAAAACACCGTATGGAAGTTTGCATTGGGCAACACAACTGGGTAGATATTTATTCATTCATAATTATGTACACTAAACGCCCAAAATGGTAAATGTACTGAACTTTGGAAATTCAGGTCATTGATGTCAGTCAAAAGAATTTCAGTGAGGTTTTGTTTCATTGGATCACTAATCAGTTGATAAACTTAATGTAATTCGTTTGGAAAATGGTGAAACCTTAATGCAAGGGATAGCAGAGGAAAATGGTGGAGAAAACAACATTTCATAAATGGAAAGTAGTTTTAAAAATTGTATTTGATTCATCTGAATATGTAACCAGCAGCTTAGATGAGAGGCTTTCAAAAGGTACATTAGAAGCGGACCAATCAATTCGCAGAGAGGGCGAGTTTTGCACAGACTGGGGAGAAAGTATTAAAAAGGAGCATTTTGTGGGGCTTAGCACATTAGGGGCAGACCAATCGATTCAAAGAGAGAGAAAGAGAGAGAGAGCTTCGTACACTTCCATGGAGAAGAGTTTAAAAAAGGAGCATTTCACATATATCACATGTAGCGGGGGACCGATTGATTCACGATACATTAGCAGGAGCAAATAAAAGTAAAGCAGGGGCAAAGCAGAGTGGCCCTTGTGTAAGGGGACCAGTTTAGGTGTGGGAACTTGAGGCTTTGATGAGGAGGGCACAGGTAAGTAGCAAGTGTAACCCTCAGGTTCGGCCAGCATGCAGTAGTCTGGGGGAAGTCAGCCTCTGGCCCAGCCAAACTGAGAAACCTCGTTTGTGTGGATGCTGCATGATGTATTGCCTGGTTACATATCTGTACCACAAAATATCAGACAGTACACCATATGCAATTAAACGTTCCAACTTTATAAATCTTAATCTGACTCTAGGGTTAGTAAAGAAAATAAAGCGTAAAAGGGCCCATTTTAATGAAACAGTCTAATGTGCACGTGAGAGTTCACTGTTCCATCTATTCGTTCCCCATTGACGTCCTCCGAGCGTCGCCAACCCTCGGACCCTCAATCCAAGTCCACACTGTCCAGTGGTCCACTAACTCTCTCCACTCGTGTCTTCTCTCTTCATCTCCTGCCGACAAAGACCACGAATACCTTCTTTCAGACCCACAAGAAAGAAACAACATGCCTCTCATTGGATGGCACACAGTCATAACCCAAACATTGCTGCTAAAGAGAAACTATTACATTATCAGTGAAACATTACAGAGAGGCCATTACATTAGCAGTGAAATCTCAGAGAAAGGCCATTACATTAGCAGTGAAACCTTCCTGTGCATTACATAAGTATGGCTTTTGTAGTGTTTGAACAAAAAGTCACAAAATTACAGGTAATTAATTAAAAGGATGCTGCAACATCAGGTGATGTGCTGTAGCTGCATGATATGGGAGCTGGTGACTGCATCTGCAGCAAGTGTTGGCTGCTCGAAGAACTCAGACTCAAAAGTTGATGACCTGGAACTTGAACATTACACACTAAGGCACATCAGGGAGGGGGAGCGTTACCTGGATTCTCTGTTTCAAGAGACAGTCAACCCTTGAGATTAGCTGTCTCAAATTAAGTCTGTGGTCGGACAAGATGGTGTGACTGCAAGTGAGGTGGGTAGTGGGATCCAAGAGACAGTGCTAGAAGAACCTTAGTCCCTGAGCTCGTCCAACAGGTCTGAAATTTTTGCTCCCTGTGTGGATGACAATGGGAACTGTAGGAAGGATGAGCAACCTCACTGTGGCACTGGAGTTCAAGAAGCCATTCAAGAGGGGGAAAGAAGAAAAATTAATTGTAATTGGGAATAGTATAGTCAGGGGAACAGACAGAGTTCTGTCTTGTGAGGATAGAGCATCCTGAAGGCTGTGTTGCCTGCCCAGTTCCTGGTTCGGGACATCTTATCTGACCTGCAGAGGAAATTGCAGATTGCAGTGGGAGGGGAAAGATCTAGTTGTCGTGGACCATGTGGCTACCAACGACATAGGTAGAATGAGGAAAGAGGTTTTGCTGAGAAGATTTGAGCAGCTAGGGACTAAATTAACAAGCAGAACTGAAAAGGTAGTAATCTCGGGGTTACTACCTGAGCCATGTGCAAATTGGCATAGGGTCAAGAAGATTAGAGAGTTAAATGTGTGCATCAAATATTGATGTGGGAGAAGTGGGTTTGAATTCATGGAAAATTGGCACCAGTATTGGGGAAGGAGGGAGCTGCACCAATGGAATGGGCTGCACCTGAACAGTGATGGGACCTGCATCCTAGCGAATTACATAACTAGGGCCGTGCATAGGGCTTTAAACTAAATAGTCGGGGGGTAGGTTCAACAGATTGGAGAAGTATGGATAAAGTAAAAAAGAAAAGTGTGGGTAAATATCCTTACAAAGAAAAGACAAGAGAAAAGAGTGGAGTGAAGAAAAGTCAACTGCAAAGGAGTACAAGATTACAAGATTTTAAAAGCACGTTGAGTGTGAGGGCACTTTATTTGAGTGCCCATCGTATTCGAAACAAGGTCAGTGAACTTGTGGCTCAAATCTGTACAAAGAGTAGTGGGAAACTGGAAGACTGGGAAAACTTTAAAAAGCAACAAGGTACCACTAAGCAAGCAATAAAGAAAGGGAAGCGAGATTATGAAAATAAACTAGCACGAAATATAAAAATGGATCGGAAAATTTTTTATCATAATATAAAGTGGGAAAAGGTGGCTAATGTGAATGGAGGATGAGAAGGAAGAATCGATATTGGGTAATGAGGAAATGGGCAAGGCTTTGAATGACTATTTTGTGTCAGTTTTGCAGTTGAGGACACATCTAACATGCCATAAAGGGATGTTATGGATGCGATGGGCCTTGATACTATCGATATTACCAAAGAGGTATTGCTGAGCAAACTCGTGGGCCAGAAGATGGATAAATTCCCTAGTCCTGATGAAATACATCCGAGGGTACTGAAAGAAATGGCAGAAGTTATGGTAGAGGTTTGGTGATGATTTACCAAAATTCTCTGGATTCAGGGCAAGTCCTGGCAGTTTGGAAGACGCGAATGTCACGCCACTGTTCAAAAGAGGAAGTAGGCAAAGTTTCCACTGGTAGGTGAGGCTAGAACTAGGGGTCTTAGTCTCAAGATTTGGGGCAGTAGATTTAGGAATGAGATAAGGACGAACTGATTTTCCCAGAGAGTGAGGAAATCTGTGGAATTGTAAACACAAAATAATCTGCAGATGTTGGGGTCAAAACAACACTCACAACACACTGGAGGAACTCAGCAGGTCGGGCAGCATCCGTGGAAAAGATTGGTAGACGTTTCGGGCCGGAACCCTTTGCCAGGACTAACCCTTAACCCTTCGTCCTGACGAAGGGTTGCGGCCCAAAACGTCGACCGATCTTTTCCACGGATGCTGTCCGACATGCTGAGTTCCTCCAGCGTGTTGTGAGTGTAAACCTGTGGCATTTTCTGCCTAATGGAACTGTGGAAGCTACCTCAGTAAATATATTTAAGACAAGATTGAATAGGTTTTTGCATATTAGGGGAATTAAGGGTTATGGGGAAAAGGCAGATAAGTGGAGATGAGTCTATGACCAGATCAACCATGATCTTATTGAATGGCGGAGCAGGCTCGATGCCCCAGATGGCCTACTCCTGCTCTTATTCTTATGTTCTGTGTGTTGTTCGTTTTTTTGCTGTTTGTGGGATTTGTTCTTTTATTGCACGTTGGGAGTTTAATGTTTTTCTAGGGACGGGTTCCACGGTGTTTCTTTATTTTGTGGCTGCCTGCGGGAGGACAAATTTTAGAGTTGTACTTTGATAATAAATATACTTTGTATGTTGAAGTTGAGTGAAGTTATCGGCACTGGTTCAGGAGCCTGATGGTTGAGTGGTAGTAACTCTACCTGAACCTGGTGGTATGGGTCCTGATGCTCTTGTACCATGTTCCTGACGACAGCAGTGGGATAAAGAGCATAGCCAGGTGGTGGGGGAACCAGAAAACAAGTGTCATTTGAAGACACAAAAATAGTAATGTGCTGTGTTGCATTTTATGTTGATATTGAGGACACTTCACAAAAGAAATTCCATAGCTGTTATTGAGTACTGAAGCTCCTTCAGAAAGATCATAACTACTAAATTAGTTATTTATTGGTGTCTCAGCGATTTTATACTCAAAACAACATTCTACTAACAACATTTCTCTAAGAGTACTGAAACTGGAGAAGAAACATTCAGGACTGGGGACCATGCATCAGGAGTGCATAGAAGAGCTGAGTAAACAGAAGAAGGCATTGGATTACCTCACTTAACAAACAAACAATTACCTGTATTGGCCTTTAGAGCCTAATATTTGAGTGAAAGTAAGTTATCATTGATCCTGAGCTTCAGTTAAGAGGATGAAGACATGCAGTCCATGGAGACCTTTCAGAGCCACAGGATCTTACCTCATCCTCTCTGACGAGTGCCAACTATGGAAGTTTGAAATCCTAAAGACTTTCATCATTAAGATCTGCTGTATTCTACAGTTATATGGCAGTATGCAGACATACTGGACAGTTCTTAATGTAGGTCAAGGTCGCATAACTCATCACTCCCTGCTATCAAGATCATTGCTGACCATCATTGTTAATCTCTGCAACAATGAGAGGTTACCTGGGCTTTTTACTTGAAGTTTTTTTTTCTGTACAATATAAACAGTAATTCCTGGAAATACTCAGCAGGCTGCATATATGGGATAAAAGACAGTGTTATTTCAGGTCAGGACTTAGATATGGATTAGTACAGATTATTAACAAAGCCACTTATCATATGGATTTGTGTATTTTGTGGACAGATTATGGTTATAAATGGCTTTTCCGGGTTAAAATAGCACTACTAAATGTGTGTGACAGCTCACTGGTAGTTCAGAAGGCAAGAATTTCATCTAAAAACATTACCAATGACACCTTCTCCGAGGTAAATTGTGGTAATATTGAAGAAGCAAGTGGAGGTGAAGCTGATTTGAAGGATGGACCGTGCTGGTGCATCGCAAAACCGAGGTGCAACATGTTCAAAATATGGTCGCAGACTATCTCAGGAAGGCACCTTCGTCAGCATGGCCAAGTTGGTTCAAAAGGAATATTTTATGATATATATATCTCCCAACTCCATACCATATCAGCATATGGTGTCTCAGTATAAATAATTCCTTCTCATCCATTTTGTTTAAAAATGGTAACTTAGAAGCTGCATTGGTTCCTCATGGCATGTTAGGATGTGAAATTTTCTTGCTGTAGGTCACAAAACTATCTTTACTAGCTTGATCCCTTTAATAATAGTTTTCTTTGAGTGAAATGTTTTCTAGCTGCAGGCCTTTCTAGAGTGTAATGTTCTTAAGCTGCATCGCAAGATAGCATTTTCTCCTCTGTATTCCAGCTGAAAATGTCATTGTATGTATTTCTCCTTTCCATCATTGCAATCAGATTGAAATTATATAACCATATAACAATTACAGCACAGAAACAGACCATCTTGGCCCTTCTTGTCCGTACCAAACTCTTACTCTCACCTAGTCCCACCCACCTGCACTCAGCCCATAACCCTCCATTCCTTTCCTTTCCATATACCATTTAACATTAAATGACAACATCGAACCTGCCTCAACCATTTCTGCTGGAAGCTCGTTCCTCACAGATACTACTCTCTGAGTAAAGAAGTTCCCCTTCGTGTTACCCCTAAATTTTTGCCCTTTAACTCTCAACTCATGTCCTCTTGTCTGAATCCCCCCCTACTCTCAGTGGAAAAAGCCTATCCACGTCAACTCTATCTATCCCCCTCATAACTTTAAATACCTCTATCAACTCCCCCCTCAACCTTCTATGCTCCAAAGAATAAAGACCCAACTTGTTCAACCTTTCTCTGTAAATTCGGTGATGAAACCGAGGTAACATTCTAGTAAATCTTCTCTGTACTCTCTACTTTGTTGACATCTTTCCTATAATTCAGTGACCAGAACTGTACACAATGCTCCAAATTTGGCCTCACCAATGCATTGTACAATTTCAACATTACATCCCAACTCCTATACTCAATGCTCTGATTTATAAAGGCCAGCATACCAATAGCTTTCTTCACCACCCTATCCACATGAGATTCCACCTTCAGGGAACTATGCATCATTATTCCTAGATCCCTCTGTTCTACTGCATTCTTCAATGCCCTACCATTTACCATGTATGTCCTATTTTGATTAGTCCTACCAAAATGTAGCACCTCACATTTATCAGCATTAAACTCCATCTGCCATCTTTCAGCCCACTCTTCTAACTGTCCTAAATCTTCCTGCAAGCTTTGAAAACCTACTTCATTATCCACAACTCCACCTATCTTAGTATCATCTGCATACTTACTAATCCAATTTACCACCCCATCATCCAGATCATTAATATATATGACAAACAACACTGGACCCAGTACAGATCCCTGAGGCACACCACTAGACACCGGCCTCCAATCTGGCAAACAGTTATCCACCACTACTCTCTGGCGTCTCCCATCTAGCCACTGCTGAATCCATTTTACTACTTCAATATTAATACCTAACGATTGAACCTTCCCAACTAACCTCCCGTATACAGTATAGAGCTGTATTGTTCAGCAATGATAAATTGTTGAAAAAGTAATCATATCTCTCTCTGAATTTTTTTTCTGTAACCCGCTAAATAGAAAAAGAAATTGAATGCCTACTTGTACCATTTCTCTCCACTTCCAGATGCTACCTTTTAGTCACAATTAACCGCAAAGAATTAAGCGAGGCTTGTGATGTGTACTTTAGTATTTGTCCCAAGCATATAGCAACCCTAACAGATTGTCAATAAAAAGGTGAAGGACTAGCAAATTATTTATCCCAAAAGATCCTACTGATCTTACTAAAGTTGCAGTCTCGAACTAATGTACTTCTTAGCTGATATCAGATGTAAATTTTAATGGGGAGAATGCTTACAGGTATCATGCTATAGTAATATAAGTGAAAAACTCCCAGGATCATAGAGTGCAGTAAAATGTTGGTGGTATTATCAGGAAAAATATGTATTCAAGGGAAACTGGGTCCTTTCCAGAACTGGAGGCAATGAATAAGTTGTCTCCAGCACGAGCTGAATCAGAGTCTGATGATCTTACATTTAATTGTCATTTAGTACCCGATAAAATTTGATACATTACAGCAATGCAAATAGCAAATGAATTTGTCAAAGTTGTAAGAATTGATTACAAACTATCGAAACAGTGTATTACGTCATGTTTGTTAGTAAACTGAGAAAAGTCTGCCAGTTCATTAGATCAATTGAATTGTGCTGGGAAAGAAAACATAGGTACCTATGGTGAACGGATTATGCATGGGATGTATCAGTTGCAGGCTGCTGCTGATTTACTCATTTCTTATGTAAACATTAATGAGACTGATGCAGAAAGCCATTAATAATTTTGATAAGCCAAAACCTAGCCATATGATGTCCAGTTACACTAAATACATGCAACAATCCATTTAATTTTCTGTATTAGTTCCTGAATGAATATTCTCTGTTTAATTATTTCTCACAGCAGAAGTAAGATTTCACTATTTATCTCACAGAACGTCAGTTTTGAATTACAAATCATTTACTTGCTTTTGCCTTGTTAGTTTACACATTCTTATATCAGAATCAGAATCAGAATCAGGTTTATTATCACCGGTACGTGTCGTGAAATTTATTAACTTAGCAGCAGCAGTTCAATGCAATACATAATATAGAAGAGAAAAAGGATAAGTATATCAATTACAGTATATGTATATAGAATAGATTAAAAATTGTGCAAAAACAAAAAGCATATATTAAAAAATTGAGGTAGTCTTCAAGGGATCAATGTCCATTTAGGAATTGGATGGCAGAGGGGAAGGTGTTCCTGAATCTCTGAGTGTGTGCTTTTAGACTTCTGTACCTCCCACCTGATGGTAACTGTGAGAAAAAGACATGCCCTGGGTGCTGGAGGTCCTTAATAATGGACGCTGCCCTTCTGGGACACCGCTCCTTGAAGATGTCCTGGGTACTTTGTAGGCTAGTACCCAAGATGAAGCCGACTAAATTTACAACCTTCTGCAGTTTCTTTCGGTCCCGTGCAGTACCCCCCCCCCCCATTCCCTTCCTCCATACCAGACAGTAATGCAGCCTGTCAGAGTGCTCACTGCAGTACATCAATGGAAGTTCTTTTTCAGAATCAGAATCAGGTTTATTATCACCATCATGTGTCGTGAAATTCGTTAACTTAGCAGCAGCAGTTCAATGGAATATCTAATATAGAAGAAAAAACAAAATAAAGTAATAATAATAATAATGGAAGAAAGAAATTAAAGTATACATATATTGAATAGGTTAAAATCATGCAAAAAACAGAAATAATATATATTTAAAAAGTGAGGTAATGTTCAGCAGTTTAATGACCATTTAGGGACCGGATGGCAGAGGGGAAGAAGCTGTTCCTGAATCGCTGAGTGTGTACCTTCAGGCTTCTGTACCTCCTACTTGATGGTAACAGTGAGAAAAGGGCATGCCAGGGTGCTGGAGGTCCTTAATAATGGATGCTGCCTTTCTGAGACACCGCTCCTTGAAGATGTCCTGGGTACTTTATAGGCTAGTAACCCAGATGGATCTGACTAGATTTACAACCTTCTGCAGTTTCTTTTGATCCTGTGTAGTAGCACTCCCTCCATACCAGACAGTGATGCAGCCTGTCAGAATGCTCTCCATGGTATATCTTTAGAAGTTTTTGAGTGTATTTGTTAACATTACCAAATCTCTTCAGACTCCTAATGAGGTATAGCCACTGTCTTGCCTTCTTTATAACTGCATCGATATGTTGGGACCAGGTTAGATCCTCAGAAATCTTCACATCCAGGAACTTGAAAGTGCACACTCTTTCCACTTTTGATCCCTCTGTGAGGATTGGTATATGTTCCTTTGTCTTACCCTTCCTGAAGTCCACTATCAGCTCTTTCATCCTACTGACGTTGAGTGAAAGGTTGTTGTTGCGATACCACTCCACTAGTTGGCATATCTTGCTCCTGTACGCCCTCTCGTAGAATCTAAGATTCTACTAACAGCAGTTGTATCATCAGCAAATTTATAAATAGTATTTGAACTATGCCTAGCCATACAGTCATGGGTATATAGAGAGTAGAGCAGTGGGCTAAGCACCCTGAGGTGCACCGGTACTGATCGTCAATGAGGAGGAAATGTTATCACCAATCTGCACAGATTATAGTCTTCTGGTTAGGAAGTCGATCATCCAATTGCAGAAGGAGGTACAGAGGCCCAGGTTCTGCAACTTCTCAATCAGGATTGTGGGAATGATGGTATTAATTACTGAGCTATAGTCAATGAAGAGCATCCAGACATAGGTGCTTGTGTTGTCCAGGTGGTCTAAAGCCATAAGAAGAGCCATTGAGATTGCATCTGCTGTTGAGCCATTGTGACGATAGGCAAATTGCAATGGGTCTAGGTCCTTGCTGAGGCAAGAGTTCAGTCTAGTCATGACCAACCTCACAAAGCATTTCATCACTGTTGATGTGAGTGCTACTGGGCGATAGTCATTAAGGCAGCTCACATTATCCTTCTTAGGCACTGGTAGAATTGTTGCCTTTTTGAAGCAGGTGGGAACTTCCACCCATAGCAGTGAGAAGTTGAAAATGTACTTGAATACTCCCTCCAGTTGGTTGGCACAGGTTTTCCGAGCTTGACCAGGTACTCCATCGGGGCCTTCTGCCTTGCGAGGGTTCACCCTCTTTAAAGACAGCCTAAATCGGCCTCTGAGACAGAGATCACAAGGTCATCAGGTGCTGCAGGGATCTTCACAGCTGTAGTTGTATTCTTCCTTTCAAAGCAGGCATAAAAGGCATTGAGTTCATCTGGTAGTGAAGCATCGCTACCATTCATGCTATTGGATTTTGCTTTGTAGGAAGTAATGTCTTGCAAACCCTGCCGATGTCACCTCTAATCTTGTTCAAAATTGTCTCTTCCCTCTTAAAATAGCCTGCTGCAAACCATACCTGGTTTTCTGGTACAGGCCTGAGTCGCTAGACTTGAATGCCACAGATCTAGCCTTCAGCAGATGACGTACCTCCTGGTTCATCCACGGCTTTTGGTTTGGGAATGTACAGTAAGTCTTTGTAGGAACACACTCATCCACACTGGTTTTAATGAAGTCGTGACAACTGCAGCATATTCATCCAGATTTGAAGATGAATCCCTGAATACAGTCCAGTCCACCGATTCAAAGCAGTCCTGTGGGCGCTCCTGTGCTTCCCTTATCCATACCTCCTTGGTTCTCAATACTGGTGCTGCAGTCTTCAGTCTCTGCCTATACTCAGGGTGTAGAAGTACAGCCAGGTGATCAGACTTTCCGAAGTGAGGGTGTGGAATAGCACAGTAGGCATTCTTGATGGCGATGTAACAATGGTCCAGTGTGTTGTTTCCTCTGGTATTGCAAGTGATCAGTTGATGGTTATTGCTTAGTGATTTTTTTTCAGACTGGCCTGGTTAAAATCCCCCAAAACGATGGTAAAGGCGTTAGGCTGCGGTGTTTTGTGCATGTCGATTCCATTGCTCAGATCATCTAAAACCTGATTGACATTGGCCTGAGGTGAAATGTATATTGCTACCAAAATGATCCTGGAAGTTTCCCATGGTGGGTAAAAAGGACAGCATTTAACTGCTGGATATTCTAGGTCTAATGAGCAGAATTGGGACAGCACTGATATACTTGTGCACCACAATGAGTTGAGCATGAGGCATACTCCACCATCTCTGCTTTTGAGAGCCTCTGTAGATCTATCCTGGTGGTGTATAGTAAACCCGTCGATCTGAATCGCTGAATCCGGCACAGCAGGGGTTAACCAGGATTCCATGAAACACAGTACACACCTGGTACTAGTGCAACCTCCATAAAATATTCTCTATCACTTTTAGACAAATACTATTTCCTTCTACAGTGGTACACATGAAGCTGTTTGCTAATATTTTGTACTGATTATAATCGTACATAATATCACACATCCTATGCATAAACAAAAAATTAAAGCTTTTTTTCATTTTGCAATAACAGTTTTAATCTTGATACAATTGTTCAATGAGATCTTGCATTTGTCATAATTTACTGAAACTATGAAAGATGTAAGAGCAACCTTGAACACAAAATTCAAAATCTATTATGTTATTGAAATAATTTTCTGTATTTTAACTTAACTTTTAAACCACTCAGTTTTAGAACTTGCTGTATGCATTAATTTAGCATGTAGTTACTGTATGTGATTGAATGCAAATGACTACTCTATAACAACTTGTCTCTCAGTAAAGCGTCTTCATCAAGGAATCCTTCGTCAAATAATGGCTATTAAGTTATCATGGAAGAAGCTGAACTTAATAAAATATAAGAAAATTCACATTTTAAAATGTTTGCAACAAGTGACTTGGTGAAATTGGTCTGAACCAGCAGGGAGCAACACAATGCTTGCTCATTCTATGCAGTTTTTACATGTGAATGAAAATCCAATAAACTCAAGCACAGTATAAAGTAACTGCTACACAATATAAAACTGTTTTTTTCTCAGATGTCATTGATCTATTTTAGCTTACCTGCACCCTCATTAATTTAACCAGTCTCAAGATGGTTTTCTGAAAGAATATTTGCTGCCTTTAGTTTCTCTCCAGCTCTCCCTTCTTGCAAAGTGCTTTGGGAGATTTCCAAAATATCCTTTACCAAGGGAAATCTTTTTTTCTGCTATTTCCATCCACTGTCATTTCCTTTTATTGTTGGTTTCCTCAATCCTAGTTTGAGGAAAGAGTGGAAAATCAGCTAACACCAGGGCCAAATAAAAGGGAAAAATATATCTGTATACATATCTATTATATATTGTATATCTGTAATTTGTATATCTGGGCAATGCTCCAAACCTTTGCTTTCCTTTCCCTTATTGCTGCTTGACATCTCAGTATTGAAAACTTTAAAAACTGCAGTTTCTGGACCTCTGAAGTAAAAACAAAACATACTGTAGATACCCAGCAGTTCTCAAGGCTTCAATAAATCAGACAACATAATTAAAGACCATACCCATCTTGAACATTCTCCCTTTGCTCCCCACCCATGGAGTAGAAGATTTAAAAGCCTGAAAAAATGTTCCATCAGGCTAAAGGACAGCTTCTATCCTGTTTTTATCAGACTATTAATTGGATTCTTATGGATCATGAAGACTATCGAAGCAGAATCAGGTCTTTTGGCCCATCAAATCTGCTCTGCCATTTTATTATAGCTGATCCATTTTCTCTCTGTACCCCATTCTCCTGCCTTCTCTGTGTAACCTTTCACTCCCTGGCTAATCAAGAACTTAACAACCTCTACCTTAAAAACACCCAGTGACTCGAACTCCGCAGCCTCCTGTGGCAACAAATTCTACTGATTAACTACCCTCTGGTGAAAGAAATTCATCCATCTATATTTTAAATGAATGAGGCTGTGGGCTGTGTCCTAGACTCCCTCACTCCAGGAAACATCCTCTCCACGTTCACTCTATGAAGGCCTTTCAACATTCGAGAGGTTTCAATGAGATCCCCCCCCAATTCTTCTAAATTTCTGTGAGTACAGCCCCAGAACCATCAAATGCTCCTCATATGATAACCCTTTCATTCCTCGAATGATTCTCGTGAACCTCCTCTGAGTCTTCTCCAATGTCAACACTACCCTTCTTAGATAGGGGGCCCAAAATTGCTCACAATACTCCAAGTGTGGCCTTATTGGTGCCTTATAAAGTCTCAGCATTACATCCTTGCTTTCATATTCCGGTAGTCTCAACAATAAGCTGCTCTAAAAAGCCCTTTTGTAGGCATTCTACAAAACCCGCTGTTGGCAACATGATTTTCCTAATCTATCTGAAATCCCCCATGACTACTGTGACACCACCATTTTGTTTCTTGCTTTCTGTCTCCTGCTGTAATTTGTAGCCCACATCCTAGCTACTGTTTGGAGCCCTGTATATATTTCCCATCAGGGTCTTTTTACCATTGCAGTTTCTTAACTCCACCCACAAGGATTCTACATCTTTCAATCCTATGTTACCTCTTTTCCTCACAATCTACCTTTTTATGGCTTTTACCTTATTATCTATCTGCATGGAATGTTGTTTGTTTCTCTGGAACTATAGCACTTAATTAGAAACAAAGAAATATAGAAAAACTACAGCACAATACAGGCCCTTTGGCCCACAAAGCTGTGCTGAACATGTCCTTACCTGAGAAATTACCTAGAGCTACCCATAGCCCTCTATTTTTCTGAGCTCCATATACCTGTCCAGGAGTCTCTTAAAAGACCCTATCATATCCACCTCCACCACTGTTGCCAGCAGCCTATTCCACGCATTCACCGCTCTCTGCGTAAAAAACTTACCCCTGATATCTCCTTTGTACTTACTTCCAAGCACCTTAAAAATGTGCCCTCTTATGCTAGCCATTTCAGCCCTGGGAAAAAGCCTCTGACTATCCACACGATCAATGCCTCTCATCATCTTATACACCTCTATCAGGTCACCTCTCATCTTCCGTCGCTCCAAGGAAAAAAGGTCAAATTTTCTCAACCTATTCTCATAATGCATGCTCCCCAATCCAGGCATCATCCTTGTAAATCTCCTCTGCACTCTTGCTATAGTTTCCATATCCTTCCTGTAGTGAGGCGACCAGAACTGAGCATAGTACTCTAATTGGGATCTGACCAGGGTCCTATATAGCCGCAACATTACCTCTTGGCTCCTAAACTCAATCCCGTGGTTGATGAAGGCCAATGCACCGTATGTTTTCTTAACCACAGAGTCAACCTGCTCAGTAGCTTTGAATATCCTATGGACTCTGACCCCTAGATCCCTCTCATCCTCCACACTGCCAAGAGTCTTACCATTAATACTATATTCTGTCATCATATTTGACCTACCAAAATGAACCACCTCACACTTAGCTCGGTTGAACACCATCTGCCACTTCTCAACCCAGTTTTGCATCCTATCAGTGTCCTGCTGTAACATCTGACAGCCCTCCACACTATCCACAACACCTTCAACCTTTGTGTCATCAGCAAATTTACTAACCCAACCCTCCATTTCTTCATCCAAGTCATTTATAAAAATCACGAAGAGTTGGGGTCCCAGAACAGATCCCTGAGGCATACCACTGGTCACCGATCTCCACACAGAATATAGCCTGTCTACAACCACTCTTTGCCTTCTAGATCCAGTGAGCAATATCCCCTTGGATCCCATGCCTCCTTACTTTCTCAATAAGTCTTGCATGGGGTACCTTGTCAAATACCTTGCTGAAATCCATATACACTACATCTACTGCTCTACCTTCATCAATGTGTTTAGACACATCCTCAAAAAATTCAATCAGGCTCATAAGGCATGACCTGCCTTTCATAAAGCCATGCTGACTATTCCTAATCATCTTATGCCTCTCAAAATGTTCATAAATCCCCAGGATCTTCTGCATCAACTTACCATCTACTGAAGTAAGACTCACTGCTCTATAATTTACAGGGCTATCTCTACTCCCTTTCTCGAATAAGGTAACAACATCCGCAACCCTCCAATCCTCCAGAACCTCTCCCGTCCCATTGATGATGCAAGGATCATCACCAGAGGCTCAGCAATCTCCTCCCTCGCCTTCCACAGTAGCCTGGAGTACATCTCGTCTGGTCCCGGTGACTTATCCAACTTGATGCTTTCCAAAAGCTCCTGCACATCCTCTTTCTTGATATCTACATGCTCAAGCTTTTCAGTCTGCTGCAAGTCATCCCTACAATCACAAAGATCCTTTTCCATAGTGAATACTGAAGCAAAGTACTCATTAAGTACCTCTGCTATCTCCTCCGGTTCCAGACACACTCTTCCACTGTCACGCTTGATTGGTCCTATTCTGTCATGCCTTATCCTCTTGCTGTTAACATTGTTGTAAAATGCCTGGATTTTCCTTAATCCTGTCCACCAAGGCCTTCTCATGGGCCTTTCTGGCTCTTCTGATTACTTCCTTGAGCTCCTTCCTGCTAGCCTTATAATCTTCTAGCTCTCAATCATTACCTAGCTTGTTGAACCTTTCGTAAGCTCTTCTTTTTTTCTTGACTAGATTTACAACAGCCTTTGTACATCATGGTTCCTGTACCCTACCATCCTTTCCTTGTCTCATTGGAACGTACCTATGCAGAACTCCATGCAAATATCCCCTGAACATTTGCTACATTTTTTCCCTACATTTCCCTGAGAACAGCTGTTTCCAATTTATGCTTCCAAGTTCCTGCCTGATAGCTTCATATTTCCGCTTACTCCAATTAAACGCTTTCCTAACTCCTCTGTTCCTATCCCTCTCCAATGCTATGGTAAAGGAGATAGAATTGTGATCACTATCTCCATAATGCTCTCGCACTGAGTGATCTGACACCTGACCCGGTTTATTTCCCAATACCAGATCAAGTAGAGCCTCTCCTCTTGTAGGCTTATCTACATATTGTGTCAAGAAACCTTTCTGAACACACCTAACAAACTCTACCCCATCTAAATCCACAGCTCTAGGGACATGCCAATCGATATTTGGGAAATTAAATCTCTCACCACAACAACCCTGTTATTATTACACCTTTCAGGAATTTGTCTCCCTATCTGCTCCTCGATATCCCTGTACTATCCCTGTGTATAAAAAACACCCAATAGAGTTATTACTCCTTCCTGTTCCTAACTTCCACCCACAGAGACGCCGTAGGCAATCCCTCCATGTCTTCCTCCTTTTCTGCAGCTGTGACTCAATCTCTGATCAACAGTGCCACGCCCCCACCTCTTTTGCCTCCCTCCCTGTCCTTTCTGAAATATCTAAAGCCTGGCACTTGAAGTAACCATTCCTGCCCCTAAGCCATCTAAGTCTCTGTAATGGCCACAACATCATAGCTCTAAGTATTGGTCCATGCTCTAAGCTCATCTGCTTTGTTCATAATACTCCTTGCATTAAAATAGACACATCTTAAACCATCGGTCTGGGCGCGTCCCTTCTCTGTCACCTGCCTAACCTCTCTCTCGCACTGTCTCAAAGCTTTCTCTATTTGTGAGCCAACCACCTCGTCCTCCGTCCCTTCAGTTTAGTTCCCAGCAATCCTAGTTTAAACTCTCCCCAATAGCCTTCGCAAACCTCCCCGCCAGGATATTGGTCCCCTGGAATTCAAGTGCAACCTGTCCTTTTTGTACAGGTCATCCTGCCCTAAAAGAGGTCCCATTGATTGAGAAATCTGAATCCCTGCCCCTTACTCCAATTCTTCAGCCACGCATTTATCCTCCACCTCATTCTATTCCTATACTCACTGTCGCATGGCACAGGCAGTAATCCCAGGGTGACTACCTTTGTGGTCCTGCTTGTCAACTTCCTTCCTATCTCCCTGTTGTCTGCTTTCTGGACCTTCTCCCTTTTCCAGCTTATATTGTTGGTACAGTATCTGTATTTACCACAACCTCTGGCTGTTCTCCTTCCCACTTCAGGATATCTTTGATGTGATCAGAATCATCCTGGACTCTGTTATTGTTCTCGCTCCCTTATACTCATTTGATATACTGCTAGATGAACTAATCTGTTAGGATTGCATGGAAAAAAATGTTTTTCTCTTTGCTCAATTATGTGTTCATAATAAACTGTTTTACCAGTTACCAGAATTAGCAAATACGGCAGAAGAAGCTGAACTTATTTCAGGTTCATTGACGTGAAACTTTAAACTTTGATTCTCTTTTCGCAAGAGCTGCTAGATATGTTGAGTATCTCCTCTAGCTTACAGATCTCAATGTTATGGTTGCAGTTGGGAACAAGCTGCATCACACTATATATCAAAACGTTCTCCTACACAAAGCCAAATAGAAAGTTCACTTTCTTGGTCTATTTTCTCTGTCGAGGTTATATCAGAAGACGATCTTAATTACATGACAGAAGCTACAATCAAGCTGTCATTGGAGTAGATCCCAATTGATTAAGTTGCAATCCTGCAATCAAGACATAGCAGCACTTTCTGATGTGGCCTTCTCTCCCACATATCCTTTTTATTTCACTTTCACCCATGCAACAAAGATAAATAAGGCACCCCCTTTCATCTACTCCATGGGTTATGAGCATAAATTGCAAAATTAGAACAGCTTATTGCAGTTAGCAACACTGATAAATAGCATTAATTAGACAAAATAGCTTGACAGTGCTGAGCTAATGCCTTTAAATGCCTGCCTCACTCAATTAATATTCTCTGGCTTCAATCCTATTTCAGATATTGGATTAATTCCATGTGTTAGTGCTCTTACAAAGGCTTTGTCATTCTGATAAACAAATGATTCTATCAGATCTGCCTTTATAGGTACTGTCGATTCATAATTGAGTTTTATATTTTCACTATTGTCTTACATGCCCTTGTAAAACCACCAGTCAGGCAGTGTTTACCTTTAGTTTACAAAGCATATCATTTAACCATCTTTCTAACTTTTGATGGTCCTTAATCGTATGCTGTAGAAAAATAAGAGATGAAAAGTATTTGTATTCTTCTGTAGTTTACCCACAATGTGACAAAACAAATTGGAATCTTTGAATATCTGAAATGTGTTTTAAGTAAGTTTACTGCAAAAATGGTCTGTTGTCTGGATATTAATGCTCTGCCAAGGCTCTATCACCATTGGGGTTGTGTGCATTTAAAAGCTAGCAGAAAACGATCAGAGGAATGAGATGGTACAAAGCTAAACCACCAGCCTCATTTTCTTTTCAATTCAGCATCTTAATGTAGCCAGCAAATAATTTTCTCTTGGCATTGCCTGATGAAGCCATATTATGTTTTCTGGTTGCATGACCTGTACCTTGTGGTTTGCACTCAGCTGGACACTAATTCAATTTCAACTGAGTTTTAATTTAGCCAAGGTGTTTAAAGATCACCTACATGTCAAGTGGGAGGCCTGTCAGGCTGCAGGGAAAATTACTGTGCTGCATTCTGATATCCATTGGGAACTCTATTGAATTTGGCCAACTGTGTTTCATTTGGGGAATGAAACAGCCTGCAGTCAAACCACAGTCCCAGAAGAGGGAGAGTAGCGGTAACGGTTTTTCAAAGGGTTGAAAATCTGTGCACATTTTTTTGACAAATCTCACTTTAACCTGGCTGATGGGAACAGAAAATGTTACTCCTCTGTCCAATATTTAATGTGCCCTGATTCAGATTATATCTTCCTAGACTAATTGGCCTTGTGGGTGCATTTGTTGAATATAATCTATGTCAAATTTCAGTGGTGTTGATCCAGTATTTGAAAGTCTTGGCATTTGAAGCTTATCTAGAGAGTTCTGCTGAAAATCTCTAGAAGTTAAATGGAAATGATCAAGCCAGAAAGGTTTTTTTTAACCTTAGGTATTTTCATTCCTATTTGAAAATGTTGATGCTTTCCATCTTGTTTTAAAATTCTTTCTCAAGATGTGAGCAATGCTGGTAAAATTGTTCTTATTTTATTACTCATCCATCCAGACTCTTGAGCAGATGGTGGTGAGATTTTTTCATGAGATATTGCAGTCTGAGGAAGGATCTCCCATTTTGTTGTTAGGTGGTGAGTTCTAAAATTTAATCTCACAACAATGAAGAGTGAATGACCAAATATCTCAGAAAGGTTGTTTTATCATTGGAGAGAGTCCAGAGGAGGTTAATGAGGATGATTCTGAAAATGAAGGGGTTAACATATGAGGAGCTTTGGGCCTGTACTCACTGTAATTTAGAAGAATGCTGGAGGATCTCACTGAAATTTACTGAATGTTGAAAATACTGGATAGGATGGATGTGGAGAGGATGTTTCCTATGGTGGGGGTATCCAAAACTAGAAGGCACAGCCTCAAAATTGAGGGGTGACTTTTTAGTACAGAGGTGGGGAAGATTTTTTTTTAGCCAGAGAATAGTGAACCTGTGGAATGCTCTGCCACAGATTGCAGTGGAGGCCAAGTCTGTGGATATATTTGAGGTGGAAGTTGATTGTTTCCTGATTGGTCAGGGCATCAAAGGATATGGTGAGAAAGATACGGAGTTGAGTGGGATCTGGGATCAGCCATGATGAAATGGCAGAGCAGACTCGATAGCCTGAATGGCCTAATTCTGTTCCTATGTCTTATGTCTTATGGTCTTATGTCACAGAACTTGGTTGTTACAGTATTTCCATACATTCCTACAGTGGTGATGGAAGTCATGGATTTGGGAAAAGTCTGAAAGCTTAGACTTTTTTTAGATAGCTTGTTAATGGTTGATACCTGTATGATGATAGTGGAAGAAATGGATGTTTAAGCCATTGGATTGTGATGGTAAATAAAGAGAAATGCTGTGTCATATGGACTGCTAAGCTTCTTGAGTATTGATACAGTTATATCCATTTCAACTCATGAGTAATAATGACCTAATTTACTCTAGCATTGGTGAGACGCAGCAACGACTTACTAGCAGAATAGAAAGCTACTAACTACTTTTAAATTCCACTTTTTATGGAAAACAATCACTGCAATCAATAATCTGTAACTTCCCTTTTGGTGATGAGCTTTGAACCACCTCTACGATCTGGCATTTTTGCAGTGTGAACTGAAATCTCGAAGCTTCAGGATGGTTGTGGCATGGCATGTATGGGCTGAATCGAGGTAGTAGATCCCGGGCCCAAGAGTGGGAATGAACCAATGTTTGGCCATTGCTTCAGCGGACTTGGAACCGATTCAAAGCAGCAAATCCGAGGTGAGGCAGAGTCGAGGTGGCGAGGCCTATGCCCAAGACCAAGGAACAAGCTGATTTTTGACCGATTTAAGTGCTGGATCAGATTGGAAAGGTTAGGTATGGGCCAAATTGAGATGGTGGGGCCCGTGTCCAGCCCCAAAAGTGTATTGAAGCGTCAGGTTTCGGATCCAGGAGCGAAGAATGAGTTGAGATTGGGCCGATTTAAGTACTGGGCCAGGTTGAAAAAGTCACAGTGCTGGGGCTGGATGCAAAAGATGAACCAGTGTTTATCTGACTGCTCAGTAAGATTTACTCATCTCTGCTCTGAACTGAGGCTGTGGCCTACAACTAATGGACTACTGGATCGGCTGTGACTGGCTTCATGGCTGTGAACTCACTCTTACAAACTTTATTTCTGAATATTAGGTGTTTTCTTTTTATTGTTTGCATGATTTGTTCTTTTTTTTGCACATTGGGTGTTTGACAGCCTTTTTTTAATGGGTTCTATTGGGTTTCTTTGTTTTGTGGCTGCCTGTAAGGAGAGGTGAATATAGTATACAACTATACTTCGACAACATATGTACTTTGAACTTTGAATAATATTAATTGCAATCTGACTTGCTGGTGTTAGAAAAGTTCTAAAAGGAGCAACTGTGTCTGGTCCATGGAGTTTCTGGCCAGTGGTGATTCCAGACTGTTGATTGCAGGGAGTTTGTTGATGGTAATGACATTGAGTATCAGGATATTAACATGATTATTATTTTTTATTTGAGTTGATCAAGATTAGTTGGCATCTATCAACCCAATCTTTGATGTCACTTTAGTCTTGCTGCACAAGGCTATTGATGCTTCATTACATGAGGAGTTATGAATGCAACCAAATCCTATGTAGTCATCAGTGAATATTCCCAATTATGACCTTAGTGCTCTGGCATACCGGAAAGATTCGAGATGAATTAGCTGAGGATGATTGATTCCAGGATAATGTAGCTCAAATGATTAGCCATCTTTATATAGGTAGATATATAGATAGAGAAAGAGAGACAGAGCGAGAGCTAGGGTGCCTAAGACTTTTACACAGTGTTGTATATCATGTCTTTCCAATTACCAAATAGCACTTAATATTACTGAGCTAGTACAAAGCTAAGTTTCCCAATTACCTTCCTATTTTAAACAATATGCAGCACTGTGCAAAAGTCTTAGGGACCCTAGCTATATTAATGCCCCTGAGACTTTTACACAGCACTGTCCTTTACAAGAATCATAGAGTCAACAGGCATGGAAAGCGGCCATCCAGTTTTCTGAATTTCTTCCGGCATACTGTGGACTAATCCAGCCAGTTCCATTCCCACACTCTATCCCAGTAGCCCTTCATTCATGTTTTCCTCTGCTGCTAAGGTTGCTTTTAAAAACTGTATACTTCATACTGTATATAGTGTGTACTAGCTTATTACTAAATGTATGTATAAAATGTCTGTTATTTCGTTTTGTATCTCTCACTTAATCTTGCTTAATCTGTTTTCTTTAATGCTTGCACCGTCAGCCAATGGGAACAAACTTCCTTTTTTTTTCTATTCTGACCTTCTGATATTGTGGATTCAGAATTGGTTCAATGATAGGAAGTAGAGGGTGATTGTTGAAGGCCAATTCTTGAACTGGAAGGCTTATAACTGCTGGGGGGTGCGGGGGGGAGGGGGGGCTCCAGAGGTTAGTATTAGAACCTCTATTAGTTCATTATTTATGTGAAGGATTTGGGTGTGAATGTACATGGCATGAAAATACAGTTTGCTGGTGATTCTAAATTCAGAGCTCCTGTTGATAGTGAATCAGGTTACAATATGTTACAAAGAGATTTTGATCTGTTTGAGAGTTGGGCTGAAGAAACAAAATAGATTTCAGTTTGGAGAAGTATAACATAGCGCGTCTTGGACATTCAAACCTGAGTAGAACCTATGCAGTGAATGGCAGGGCACTGATGAGTGTGGTGGAACAGAGGTACCTGGGACTGCAAGTGCACAGATCACTGAAAGTAAACAGAGTAGTGAAGAAGACATTTAACATGCTGGACTTCAGTATGCAGGGCATCATGCTTTAAGGAGATAAAGGTGCAATTTTATATGTTATTGGTTAGGCTGCACTGGGAGTATTGTGTGCAGTGTTGTTCACCCTGTTATAAGCAAGACATTGCCAAGGTGGAGAGGTTGCAGAAGAAACTTATGAGGATGCTAGTTGGACCAGAAGGCCTGAGTTATAGGGAGAGGTTGGCCATGTTGTATCTTTATTACTTGGGGCATAGAATGAGAGGTGACCTCAAAAAAGTTTATAAAATCATGATGTGCATAGTCTTTTCCCCAGTGTTGAGTAATCCAATGCAGAAGGCACAGATTAGAAGAGAGGAGAGACTGAGATGTAACTTCTTTACACAGAGCTCAGTGAGTACCTTGAATGAGCTGATTGAACAGTTGGATGAGGCAAGTACAATTGTAACATTTAAGAGGCATTTGAATAGGTACCTGGAGGGTTATGGAATGAACTGGGAATAACAGGGAAAATGTTGTGGTCAATAGGGACCAGGTGAGATGAAGGGCCTGCTTCCATGCTGAATTACTCTATGAATCTATTTTCTTGCAATTGTTCTCTTTGTACTTATCACAACCCTGTCATCATCTTGAGCACCTCCATTAAATTTGCTCTTGATGGCCTTTACTTGAAGGAGAGTTTCCCTAGCTTCTCCAATCCAGCTTTGGTTTTAGAATCATTCTGGTCTTGAACCTCTTGCATCCTCCTGAGGATCTTCACATTTCACTGAAGTCTGGTGACAAGAAATTGACACAATATCCTACTTATGGCCTCAACAGAGCTTTATAAAGTTTTGTATAAATTCTTGGTTTTGTACTCAATATATTTGTTGACGAAACACAAAATCCCATATGCTGTGCTAATTTTTCTCTCACCATGATCTAACACTTTCAAAAGATTTATCTACATGAAGCCCCAATCCCTCTGTTTATGTGGACATGATAGAACTGTAGAATTAAGACTATATTGTCTCTCCACAGTTCTTCTGCCAAAATCCATTGCCTCACACTTCTCTGCATTAAATCACATCAACACATGTCTGTTTATTCTGTCAACCTATTTATGTCCTGTTGCAGTTAATAGGAAACATCTCCTCCATTGCTGTACCACTGGGTTAGTACCATAACTTTTCCCTGGTGTGAAGGAGGCTGAGGTGTAACCAATATCAAATAATTGGAGGCAGAGGAAGGGTAGATGGAATCTTTTTCCAATGTAAGAGTATCAAAAACAGTAGTGTATAGATTGAAGGTGAGAAGAAGGGGTTTTTAAAGGGATTAGAGTGATATGTTTTTTTTCAATAAAATCTGGCTGAAATCTGGAATATGCTCCCTGAGGAGGTGGTGAAATTGGATGCAACTACTAAATGTTTAACAGACATTTAAATAAACAAGACACAGAAAGATACTAATCTAATGCAGCCAGATGGGACTAATTTAGATGGGCAAAAAGATCAACATGGACATAGAGGGCTGAAGATGCTAGTTTGGTGGTGTACCCCTCTATGACTCTATGGTTCTCTGCTGTGCCTCTATACATGTGTCAATATTTTTTGTCTTACCATTTTACTGACGAAGGGTCTCGGCCTGAAACATTGACTGTGCTTCTTCCCATAGATGCTGCCTGGCTTGCTGCGTTTCACCAGCATTTTGTGTGTGTTGCTTGAACTTCCAGCATCTGCAGATTTCCTCGTGTTACGACTTTACTGCCTGCTTATTACTTAAATGCTGGTTCAATAGTTCTACGCAAGCCCCCGTTCCATTTATTCATTCTTTCATTGCCGTTTATTGTCCTCCACTTCCTCTCACAGCATATTAAATTTATTTAGCTGGTTGTCTCTTGACCACTTCACTTAATATACAGATTACTTTCTCTTTTTGCTTCATTTTATTCTCTGTCTCTCATTGCACCAACCTTTGGGACTCCTACCTTTTCATTTGGTGAGAATGTATCTAGCCTTTGTGCCAAACATCTCGAAGACCTCCCACATCACCGGGAGCCTCACGTGGTCTGTACACACCAGCTATGTGATGAAAAAGGCACAACGGTGCCTCTTTCACCTCAGACAGTTGAGGAAATTTGGTACGGGCCCCCAAATCCTAAGAACTTTCTACAGAGGCACAACTGGGAGCATCCTGACTGGCTACATCACTACCTAGTATGGGAACAGTACCTCCCATAATCGCAGGACCCTGCAGAGAGTGGTGCGGACAGCCCAGTGCATCTGTAGTTGTGAACTTCCCACGATTCAGGGCATTTATAATGTCAAGTGTGTAAAAAGGTCCTGTAGGATCATTGGGGACCCAAATCACCCCAACCACGATTATTCCAGCTGCTGCCATCTGGGAGACAGTACCGCAGCATAAAAGCCAAGACCAACGGGCTGTGGGACAGCTTCTTCCACCAGGCCATCAGATTGATGGACTCATGCTGATTTGAGTGTACTCTATATTACATTGACTGTTCTATTTAATATAAATTATTATGATTGCACATTGCACATTTAGACGAAGATGTAACGTAAAGATTTTTACTCATGTATGTGAAGGATGTAAGAAACAAATTCAATTCAATCCATTGTTCTGTTTCTACTTTAGCTGCCATTCTACAGTTCCAGGTTAGCTTTCATTCAGTTCAGAAGCCCTATTCCTACTTCATCTTTGGTGTCAGCTGGTTTATTTATGTCTGTACCAGAGGTGTAATGAGGTTCAGGACTGTGTAATTCTGGCAAGCCTCAAAACCTCAGCTTGGTATTGTTGGCCTTGGTTTCCATTTCTTCTTTCATGTCCAACATTTTTTTTTTCATTTGTCACAAGTTTGTGGGATGTTGAATATAATATGCAAGATCTCAACCATTCTGTCTTGGTCACACTCCTGGAAGTATCTCTCTGGTTTATTGTAACTTTAATTTGTTATTAATATCAATACACATTTGTATCATACATTTAACAGGGTAAAACATACCAAGATATTGCCTAGGAGTATCAGAATTCATTATATCTCAATTACAATGAGACAAGTGTGCAGAGACTATGAGAACACCGTACACAGATATACAGTAGTTTCTGATAAAATCTATACACCCATCAATAACAATAGGCTAACTTTCCAAAATGTGTACCTTGCATTCTAGTATACAGGATTAAGTCATTGATAAGAGCTGTGTACATACATCTGTTGATGCTTCTGGACACATCTTCAGTGATGTTCCTGGAATCATCAGGTGATTCAGGCCTTTCAACATCATACAACCTCCTCCAGGTGACCCAGACCCTAGCTTGTGTCCAGAGGCTAACTACTTATGACTCCATTGCTCCCCTCTTTTGAGCCACAGCCATCTTGAGGCCCTCTCTGCCGCATCGGTGGTACTGCGGATCGCTCTCCTCTTCCTCTATCCCTCGAAGCCCAAAATGCTGAAGACTCTAACTAAAGAACAGGCTACGAATCCCCTACAACCAACCTCCACTAGGAGAAACCACGCTCTCCATCCAGCCTGAAGATGTTTTGGAGCCTTCCTTCTCCTCTTCTCCGAACCGTTCAGCTGCAATACTGACAATAATTGTTGTCATGGCTTGCAGCTTCCTATCAACCCCTCCCTTGGCCGTTGCCTCCAGAATTTGGTTAACATCTTCATCAGACTGCTTCCACAGTGAAGTCATGTTAGCTGCAGGCCATTTGATCCGCCTCCTGTTAGACTTCATTTTAGAGAGATTAGTTTGCAACACTTGGAGGTTCCGGGCACTATGGGGTGACTCCGTGCCTGGCCCCTCCTTCATCTCACCAGCAGTAAATATTGAACATATCACAATGGGTACTATATTTCAATTTCTTTGATTATCCATCACTTTTTAAAAATAACTGCCTCACAGGAGTATGATTAGAAATTGGAATTTCAGAATTGAAATTGGAGAATTATTTTGAGAATAACTCATGGTTCCAGTCATTTTCAAATGATGTCATAAAACTGAACTGAGTATTTCCACTCAGGAATCAGACTATCATGTTCAACATTTACGCAGTGTCAGGCACAAGCCCAATTACATTAGTGGTCCAACACGTGGAAAGTCTTCCTGTCATAATTGGGTAGTCACTACAAAACATGGGGCAGAACACTCTGAGTTCAACATTCATGTGGCTACTTGAACAAAGCAGCTCCAGGACTGCCCATGACTTTGCCAACATGCTCATGCTGTTCTCACCTTGAAGAAATTTTTGAATGAGTGACTCAATTATTGCTTGTCCATGAGAAGGAGAGCCACCTCCATCTCTTAAACCTTAGTGGTGTCCTGTATCTGAGAGGATTACCTTCTAATCAGCATGTCCTTCCTTTTATTCCTGTCAGTTTCTGTCTGGAGGAATGAAATTAAACAATTCATATATCTACTTTCATTTATGGGTTTGGTCAATGTGTGGATACATGCTGTGGGAATATAGAAGAATATGTTGAGGTCCTTCTTATCATATCTTGTCCTGATACCTTTAGTTACATCTTTCCATTGTACATGAATCCCATTACCTTACCTGTAAATGTCAGACAGAGAATCTTGTTGCTGCCTCTTGCCATTCCAAACGTTCTTTTCTTTATGGCAGATACTGTGCTACTGTGATCTGGCTGCCTGGACAGTGTGCCTTTACTTGGTTAACACCTTCTCCAACTGTTGCACAGGGAAATACTGACAGATGTGATAAATTCTGTTTTCCTTATTGATAAATGATTTAACTTTTCTATTTGGGAGAAACATTAACATTATTGCACACTCACTTACAACCATTTTTGCGATCTTTGAGCTACTTGCAATAATTTTTAGTGCACTACAAAAGTTCAAATTCACTGTATAGAAATCTGTTTGTTCAGTCTATGACATTTGCTCTGCTACATTGGTATATTTCTCTTCAGGAACTCAGTACACTGGTAAACACTTTAGTCTTAAATGTACACACTTTAATCTTTTTTTTTAAATTTTTTTACAAGCAGCTGGTAAAGTATTGCCTGGTTCCAGATCAAGCTGTAAATGTTGGAAATAGGAGATGGAGAGAGAAACCAATTTAATGTTGATGATCTTTCATCGGAATTCCATGACAGTTCACAGCATTTAAAGGTTTTCTTTTAAGACTTTAATTTTATTTTAGATCGCATGATAGTATAGTGATTTGAACAACACTTCACAGTGCCAACTGTAACATTGGGGCTTGATTCCCACTTTTGTCTTTAAGGAGTTTATACCTGTATGTTCTACCCATGACCACGTGGGTTTCTTCGGGCTGGTCAAATTTCCTCCTACATTCCAGAGACCTAAAAGTTAGGGTTAGTGAGTTGATGGCATGACATGTTGGCGCCAGAAGTGCGGCAACACTTGCGGGCTGCCCCTAGCACATTCTCACTGATTTGATATGACACAAGTGATGCATTTCACTAAGAAGTGAAAATCTGTAGATGCTGGAAATGAAAGTAATACACACAAATTGCTGGTGGAACTCAGTAGGCCAGGCAGCATCTCTGGAAAGGAGTAAACAGTCAATGTTTCGGGCCAAGATCCTTCACCAGGATGTATTTCACTGCATGTTCCAATGTACATGTGACAAATAAAGCTAATCTCATCTAATCTATTCCAAATTTAATATATCTGCTGTTTTTGGTTTTCAATTACTGCTTGGTCCTTTTTTATAGAGTGGCAGCTCAGTTGCCCAACAGATTTTTTTTCTAAACCAATCTATTTTAGATAATTAAAATTGCAACAATGTTAACTATTTAGAATGTTCATACACACATTCTTGGCTGTGAGGTTATGACTCATTAATTTTCCTCCACTCTTTCTTCTTTACAAATGTCTAACCATAATGTTATAACAAATAGTAATTATAACAAAATAATAAATGTAATTATATTTTACACCACGGAACATTAGCCACAAAATTCATCTTCCAAACATGTGAACATTTGTTCCATGAGTCACACTTGTTTGCACTCCTTACGCAACGCCTATGTCCATTATAAATATGTTGGATTACCCACACAAAGTGCTGGAGGAACATGAGTTTGACTTCATTGTGACAGTAGAGGAGGTCATGGACAGACATGTCTGAATGAGAATGAAAAGTCGAATTGAGATGATTGACCACTGGGAGATCCTGCCTTTTTGTGACAGATGGAGTGAAGGTACATGACAAAGAGTTTCCCCAACCTACATCAGGTCTCATCAACGTAGATGAGATGACACTGTGAGCACTGGGTACAGTAGATGATCCTGACAGACCCACAGGTGAAGAGTTCCTCACTTGAAAACAACAGTGCCTGCTGAGTGTATGTTCTAATCTGTTCTGTAGCCCATCCACCTCAAGGTTTGTGTTTAGAGATGCTCTTCTGCACACCACTGTTGTAACACATGGTTATTTGCGTTTCTATCACTTTCCTGTCAGTTTGAACCACTGGCTATTTTCCTATGACCTCTCTCATTAGTAAGGCATTTTCACCCACATAACTGCCACTTACTGAATGTTTTTTGACTTTTGTACCATCCTCTTTAAACTGCTAAGAGATTATTATGTGTGAAAAACCCAGGAGATCAGCAAGTTCTGAGACTCAAACCTCCCCATCTGGTATTAACAGTCAAAGTCACTTAGATCACATTTCTTCCCCCCTCTGATATTAGGTCTGAACAACAACTGATCTTCTCAACCATGCCTGCATACTTTTATGAATTGAGTTGCTGCCACATGATTGGCTGATTAGATATTTGCATTAGCGGGCCACTAAGTGTATGAGTCTTGTAACATCAGAGGGTCTTTTGTATCCTGAATAGGGCAATGAGCATATAATTTTCTGATTTACCAAAATTAATGTGAATTTGTTCTGATTCTGGAGTAATTTGTATTCCGGGTCTTCAAATATCAATGTAGCATTACATGAAACAAAGCAAAAAAATCCATCACATCTGTCAGTGCTAACAATCAAATCTGGGATCAAATCATAAGAATGTTCAATAGGGGAAATTAGTTTCATAAGATATGAGGAAAGATTATAAAAAATGCATTTCAGAAAGGCAGATGTCTAAGTCCATTGGAGATTAACTCCTGTGTAATCTAAGGCAAAAATTGATCATTAGGAATTTCTGTAAGTGTCCAGACCAAAAGAACAAAATTCAACTTGAGTTATTTGAGGGAAAAAAGGGAACAAGTGAAAACAGCAGGTACAGCAGATTTAATTAAATAATGTGAAAAAAATAATGAAATAGTGAATTAAAGGGCAGTTTATGCATACACATTATATATTCTGCACAAGCAGTTCACTTTCTACATTGTCTATTATTTTTTTTTCCCTTGGAATTTATAATTGGTAACCTTCTGTTGAGAGTTGTTAGAATCATTCTTGTATTTCAAAGTGTTTTTGCACAGGATCAATTCAAATAGCAAACGTTAGGTTTCCAGCAACCACATAAGATGTGTCAAGTTTATTGCCTTAATGACTAAGGTAATTAGTTTTTTGTTAAAAAATGTTATCACAGCATTAGAATAGAACAAAGAAGATGTTAGAAGAAAGTTCAGATGGTTCATCAAAGCTTTTTATTATGGCATCTTTTTAATCTTGAGAAGGAAATGCTTGATAAATGCTGCAGTTTACAGTCACAATCAGGTAAACTTCCAAAACATCACATCTTAATGTACAAAAACAACTACAGTCATGCACATGCACCCATTTTACATAAAAATAATACAGAATCCAAACAGAGTGATAGCACTCAGTGGCCACTTTATTAAGTACCTCCTGTACTGAATAAAGTAGGCACTGGGTATATATTCATGCCCTTCTGCTGCTGTAGTCAATCTACTTCAAAGTTTTGTGCTTTCAGAGATATTCTTCTGCACACCACTGTTGTAATGCATAATTATTTGAGTTACTATCGTCTTCCTGTCAGTCTGAGCCAGTCTGGCCATTCTCCTTTGACCTATCTCATTAACAAGGTGTCTTTGCTCACACAAGTGCTTCTCACTGGCTTTTTTTGTTTTTTGCACCATTTTCTGTAAACACCAGAGACATTTGTGCATGAAAATCCCAGGAGATCAGCAGTTTTTGAGATACTCAAACCACCCCATGTGGCACCAACAATTATTCCACAGTCAAAGTCACTTAGATCACATTTCTTCCCCATCCTGATGTTTGATCTGAACAACAACTGAATCTCTAAACCAGGGGTACTCAGCCTGGGGTCCATGGATCCCTTGCTTAATGGTATTGGTGCATGGCATAAAAAAGATTGGGAACCCTTGCTCTTAACTATGCCAGCATGCTTTTATGCATTATCTGCTGCTGCATAATTGGCTGTTTAGATGTTTTCTTTAATAAGCAGATGTACCTAATAAAGTGGCCACTGAGTGTAGTTATACAACATTAAAAAGGCTCTTTGGCCCAACTCATCTATGCAAACCAAGTTGTGTACGGAAGCTAGTCCTGTGTATCTGCATTTGGTCCACATCACTCTAAACTCTTCCATCCATATACCATAAGATCATAAGACAAAGGAGCAGAGTTAGGCCATCTGACCCATCGAATCTGCTCCGCCATTCAATCATTGCTGATCCCTTTTTTTCCCTCCTCCTCAACTGCAATTCCCGGCCTTCTTCCCGTAACGTTTGATCCCATATCCAATCAAGAACCTGTCAATCTCTGCTGAAAATACACCCAATAACCTGGCCTCCACTGTTACATGTGGCAAAAAATACCACAAATTCACTACCCTTTGGCTAAAGAAATTTCTCTGCATCTCTGTTTTGAAAGGGCTCCCCCTCTATCCTGAGGTTGTACCCTCTTGTCCTAGACTCTCCCATCATGGGAAACATCCTTTGCACATCTACTCTGTCTAGGCCTTTCAACATTCAGAAGGTTTTGATGAGATCCCCTTCATCCTTCTGAATTCCAGTGAGTACATACCCAGAGCCGTCAAATGTTTCTCGTATGATAACCCTTTCATTCCTGGGATCATCCTTGTGAACCTCCTCTGGACCCTCTCTAATGCCAGCACATCTTTTCTTAGATGAGGGGCCCAAAATTATTCACAATACTCAAGGTGAGGCCTCACCAGTGCCTTATAAAGCCTCAGCATGACATCCTTGCTCTTGTATTCTAGACATCTTGAAATGAATGCTAACATGGCTTTTGTCTTTCTCACCACCAACTCAACCTGCAAATTAACCTTCAGGGTGTTCTGCATGAGGACTCCCAAGTTCTTTGCATCTCAAACTTTTGGGTTTTCTCCTCGTTTAGAAAATAGTCTGCACATTTATTTCTACTACCAAACGCATGACCATGCGTTTTCCAACATTGTATTTCATTTACCACTTTCTTGCCTATTCTCCTAATCTGTCTAAGTCCTTCTCCACCCTATGTGTTTCCTCAACACTACCTACCCCTCCACCACTCTTCGTGTCATCTGCAGACTTGGCAACAAAGCCATCTATTCCATCATCCAAATCATTTATATACAGCATAAAAAGAAGTCGTCCCAACACCGACCCCTGCAGAACACCACTAGTCACTGGCAGCCAATCAGAAAAGGATCCTTTTATTCCCACTTGCTGCCTCCTACCAATTAGCTAATGCTCTAACCATGTTAGTAACTTTCCTGTAATACCATAGCTTTTAACTTGGCAAGCAGCCTCATGTGTGGCAACTTGTGAAAGGCCGCCTGAAAGTCCAGATATACACCATCCACTGCATCCCCTTTATCTGTCCTACTTGTAATCTCCTCAAAGAATTCCAACAGGGTTGCCAAGCAGGGCTTTCCCTGAAGAAAACCATGCTGACTTTGTACTATCTTGTCCTGTGTCAGCAAGTATTCCATCACCTCATCCTTAACAATTGACTACAACATCTTCACTGAGGTCAGGCTAAGTGGTCCATAATTTTCTTTCTGCTGCCTTCCTCCTTTCTTAAAGAGTGGTGTGACATTTGTAATTTTCCACTCCTCTGGCACCATGCCGGAGTCCAATGACTTTTGAAAGATCATTTTTAATGCCACCACTATCTCTAACGCTACTTCTTTCCAAACCCTACGATGCAGTTCATCTGGTTTAGGTGATTTACGTACCTTTAGGTCATTTAGCTTTTTGAGCACCTTCTCTCTTGTAATCATAACTGCACCCACTTCTCTTCCTTCACGCACTGCAACATTAGGCACCTAGCACTTTCTCTAGCGGCACGTTTGATGTACCCACCACACTGATGTCCCTTTCAGTCTTTCCTCTTTCAACTTAAATCTGTGCCTTCTAGTGCTAGAGTCTTCTGCCTTTAGAAAAAGACTATGGCCATCGCCATCAATGCCTCTCGTTATTTTATATCCTCCTTTAAATTCACCCCTCAGACTAATCTTTAAAAAAAACAGATATCCAGTTTCTTCAAACAAACTCAAGCCCTCAAGTCCTGATAACCCAAACTGCACACAATACATTATAAGAAGGATGCCAAGGCTTTTGAGGTGGTGCAGCTGAGGTTTACCAAGATGCTGTCTGGATTCGTAGACATGCTGTATAAGTACAGATTGGACAAACACAGATAATTATTTCAGGTGTGGAAAAAGATGAGGGGAGAACTGATCAATGTTTATATAATTACGGGAGGCATAAGATGTAGGAGCAGAATTAGGGCACTCAGCGCATCGAGTCTGCTCTGCCAATCAATCATGGCTGATGTATTATCCTTCTCAACCCAGAAGTGGCAGATGAAAAATTGTGTTGGGAAGTGCATTGTCATGCATTTTGGTAAATAAAATAAAAGTATAGACTATTTTCTAAGCGGAGAGAAAATTCAAAAGTCTGATGTGCAAATGGAGTTGGGAGTCCTCGTGCAGGGTTCCCTGAAGGCTAATTTGCGGTGTGAGTCAGTGGTGATGAAAGTAAATGCAATGTTAGCATTCATTTCCAGAGGACTGGAATATAATAGTAAGGACGTAATTTTGAGGCTTTATAAGGCACTCGTGAGGCCTCACTTGGGAGTATTTGTGAGCAGTTTTTGGCCCCTTGTCTAAAAAGGAGGTGCTGAGAAAAGGGTTGGAAGGAGGTTCACAAAAATGATTCTGAGACTGAAAGGTCTGTCATATGAAAAACATTTTATGGCTCTGGGGCTGTAATCACTGAAATTCAGAGGAATGAGGGGAGGATCCCATTGAACCCTATCGAATGTTGAAGCTTCGAGAATTGGATATGGAGAGGATGTATCCAATGGTGTATGAGTCTGATATGAGAGGACACAGCCTCAGAATAGAGGAACGTCAATTTAGTACAGAGAAGAGGAGAAATTTCTTTTGCCAGAGATTGATGAATCTGTGAAATTTGTTGCCACAAGTGGCTGTGGAGGCCAAGTGATTGGGTATGTTTAAGGCAGGCAGAGGTTAATAGATTCTGGATTAGTCAGGGTATGAATGGATATGGGGAGAAGGCAGGAGTTTGGGGTTGAGAGGGAACCAGATCAGCAGAGCAGACTTGATGGACCAAAAGGCCTAATTCTGCTTCTACATCTTATGGCCTTCTAGGCACATGAATGTGCAAGAAATGGAAGGAAATGGACATTGCGTAGGCGGAATGAGTTAGTTTAGTTGGGCATCTAGTTACTAATTTAATTAGTTCTGTCCAACATCAGAGGCAAAAAGACTGTTCCTGTGCTGTATTGTTCTGTATTTTATGTTCTAAATGATGCTATCTGTCTGTGATACTGCTTTTCATTGCCGCTGTGCATTCATGTATTTGTGCACATGATAATAAATCTGTCTTTGATTTTCTAGTAAAAACAGAATTAAATGGGAGCTGAGATTTTTTTATGTCCAAAGTTACTTATTCCACAGCAGTATGACCAACATGGGGAAAGTTTGGCCAATATCTTCAAGAATATGGAGGAGAGTTTTAGAATGCATTAAATACGTGAGCTGACTTTTCTCTACACCTGAAGTTCTACTTTTGACTTACAGCTTTAAAATAAAATAGAAACTCATAAATTATTTTTAGATATGCCCCTTAGATTAATAACAGCTGCAAGATATATTATCACACTGTTTATTATGGATGGTTTGACTACCTGTCTTTTCCATTGCTTAATAGTTGATCATCAGCTAGATTTTTTTTTGAATGAAAAGATATAGTTGGAGTCTGAATGAATTGATTAGAAATTAATAAATGATAAGGTTGTAAATCTATTGTATCCTGCCCCAAATCTTTAACTTAACCAATAAATTCACATCACAACTGACAACTATTTTGCTATTTGTTGAAATAGTTTAGAGTTAACTGTACAGGAGTACTGTAACAATTGATGACATTCCTACTGAGTCTGTAACCAGAGTGGATGCACAACAGAAAAATTGAATTACTTTGTTCATTAAAATGACAGATTATTAAGTAATTATCTGCCAGTACCTTTGTTACTTTTCAGAATAGAGCACAAGTGAGGCAGAGAATAAGCAAAAGCAGAATGACCACTCTGAAAACCATTAGCAACATGATTTTTTTTCTTTTGTTTGTTTCAATAAGATTTCTAGTTTGGTTGGGTTGTTAATTAGGCAAGATGAAAAGAATCGATCTGGGTTTTTCACAACAGCACACAGCTACTATGAAATCAGAGAGGTTTTTATTTTTTCAGTTGAACAGTGCTGTCACAAAGGTATTGTAAGGCATTCTTGGATTGAAAACATCACTTTATCTAAAGAGAGGAAGAAAAGCAATTCTAAAGCATCTGAAGGATGAGGTAAAACAAACTGTCCTAAAAATGTATGATGGCAGGAATGTCCAACACAAGCTATTGTCATTGCACATACTCTCCTTCAGCACTGTCCAAATTGTCCATGGCTCAAGACCCTAAGGACCTGCTCTTCTGAAAGTCAAGAACACATGAGGGCTTCTCAAAGACAGGGATGTAGTCAGTGCCCATTTAAAAAAGCATTACAATCATCTCCTCTTGTGAGATCCACCCTATTACGTGAGGGAATATTATTGCTGGGAATGAACTGGAAAAACATGTATTAATAGATGTTTCCTTTTGTTCTGCAGAGAAGTTGTATGGAACAGACGCACACAACTTTTCTCTGCCAGTGATGTACACTGGGATTTTCATGTACAACTGTCTCTAGGGTTTACTGAGAATGGTGGGAAAAACAAAAAGAACATTCAGTGAGTGGCAGTTCTGTGGGCGGAGATGGTATTAATAAGAGAGGTCAGAGGAGAGTGGCCAGCCTGGCTCAAGCTGACAGGCAAAAGAAGGCAAATAACCACACGTTACAGAAGTGGTATGCAGAGGAGCATCTCTATATGCACAACATATCAAACTTTGAAGTGGATGGGCTACAGTAGTAGAAGACCACAAACATATACTCAGAGGCCACTTTATTATGTGTAGCAGGTACCTAATAAAGTTGCCATTGAGTGTATATATTTAAAATACACAATAAAGCTATGGAACCTTAAACGGACCTAAATCCCATGTGATTCTTCAGTCACTTGCTTCTCCTGATAACTTGGACTTCTGGTTGGCACTGGTATTGCTATTGGTTTATTATTGTAACATGTAGGTAGATACAGTGGAAACCTTGGCTTTTAAACAGTGTATATAGATCAAATCATTACTGTTGTTTTGTGAATGAAGTTGCCGCAGAAAGTTACTGATAGATACAAAGCAACTTCTTTATTCGACAAAACAAAGTATAGCATGCATCATATAGAGACTCTTTTGATGGAAAGGTCTCCTGGCACAACATGGGGCTTGATATTTTATGTGCCAAACATCAAAGGACAACTCCATATTTACAATGTATGGACAGTGCTTTCTTTGAAACCACATACAGCCTTCACACCTCATGATTCACATCCACACCAGACATCCAAATGAATTTTAATCAGCGTTGTCTGGTCTGGGATTCACAGCTTTTAGGAACCGGTTGTTCAGAGCTGCACTTCAAACTAAATGCATATATCCCAAACCCAAAAATCACTCTAATAATTACACAGTGTACTAAGCTAGAATATGGAAAAGAATAACAAAGCAGAATAAAATGAAAAACTATTGCAAGAGCGCAGTGCAGATGAACGATAAAGTGCCAGATCATAATGAAGTAAATCGTGAGGCCAAGAGTTCATCACATCATTCAAGACTTCCATTTAAGGGTCTGATAACAATGTGATAAAAATTGTCCATAAACCTGGTGGTACATGTTTTTAGGCATTTGTATCTTCTGGTAGACAGAAAAGGAAAGAAGAGAGAATGCCTGGGGTGGGTGGGGTCTATGATTATACTAACTGCTTTACTGAGGCAACAAGAAGTACAGACAGAGTCCATAGGAAGGAGGCTAGCTGCTATGATGTGTTGAGCTGTGTCCACATCTCTGCAGTTCTTGTTGTCATGTGCAGAGCAGTTGCCATACCAAGCTCTTATTAATCCAGACGGAAAGTTTTAGAACCACTAAATAGAGAGTATATCTCTGTATGCAAAACACGAGAGACTGCAAAAACTGGAGTAATTAACAAACGTCTGATGGAACCTCAGAAGTCAGGCAACATCTGTGGATGGAAATGAACTGTTGACATATTGAGTTGAAACTGCTATCAGTTCCAATGAAGGGCTCAGTCTCACTCTAATCAATCTGCTTTCTTATCTGTTGCAGGTCAAATGTAGGGTCACAATCTGAATTGTTGACTATCCATTTCCCTCTGCGAGTGTTGCCTAACCCACAAATTGCTCAAGTAGTTTGCCTTTTGCTCTAAATCTCAATGGTATTGACTTCTCAGTCTTATCTCAGATCTTTTATATATTAATATTGGAAATTCTACCAATCTGCTTCCAGCTGTTACACTCTTCTCCTTTGATGTTAATTCATTTCCATTGGTCAGTTATTTACCTTGGCATAATCATGAACTTTGCCTGCAATTGCTTAAAATTAAAACCAAAATTATCACATTAAAATGATGGAAGTTCAGACCATGTTTCTTTTTATTTTCAAATCTCAGCCATTTTCAAAAAAAAATGTGATTTTGATTAGAATTATCTTTATTCAGGGTAAAAAAAGGACTTTTCTCCTAAAAAACTTGAAAATATATTTGCACTATTACTTTATGCAAAATTACTACAAATACAGTTCAAACTAGACCAGCATTGTGTTCAATCTAAATTATTTTTAATGTGAATTTCACGACTCTCAAATTCTGCCTGTGTCATTCTCCAATGAGTTCACTCTCATCAACAACATGTAAATGGGTCAAGATAAGATGTAAAGGTGACTATTGTATTAGCATTCTGATGAAGTGCCAGCCTCAAGGGTGCATTGCTGTCCTTTTCTGTTGTCTCCTCAATCCCCACTCAGAGTTTGAACCATTAAAATGCGATGACTCCAGAGTCCATTCATCCATGTTGGCTGAGGAGGGCTTTTCAGCCTTCTACCTCATTCTATCTGGAGGTTCATTGCCTTTCAGATTACAAATTATCACACGTGGTAAATAACATTTCTGTCACTAAAGGCAGTTTCTACTTCCTTGACTTGCAATTAGCCAGCTACCATCAGCATCCCCACTGGAAACGCTGTTGAAACAATCGTTTCAATACTGTGCCTATAAGTGCACTTCTGAAGCTAGGTGACCTGTGAAGAGCAATTTACACCCTAACACCACTGCACTTTTCCACTATTTAAGGAACAAGTTAGCAGCTCAAAGGAATACTTTACACATGCCTGAATGAATTGTAGTTCCAACAACTTAGCTTTTATTTGTCACATGTATATCAGACCATCAAAGCATGTTGTTTGGCACTGATGACTAACACAGTCCATTGCTGGCTGTTTATTGTTGCAGTCCACGAGTGTCACCACACTTCTGGTGCCAACATAGCACGCCCAACAAGCACTGACCCTAACAATATACCTTTGGAACGTGGGAGAATCCTGGAGCACCCAGAGGCAACTCGCATAGACACAGGGAGAACATACAAACTTCTTACAGACAGTGGTGGGAATCAAACTTCAACCATGATCGCTGGCACCATTAAGTACTGCGCCAACTGCTATGCTCCCTCACCACCATCCAAGAATAGCAACTTACTTCACTGGCAGCCCACCAACTACCCTAAGAATTCTTTCCTTCACCATCAGTGTGCACAGCATCTGGAGTATGTTCATCTACAAAATGCACTACAATTGCTCAGCAAGGCATCTCCAACAGCATTCATCAAATCCACTATCTCAACCACCAAGAAGGACAAGGACAGCAAGCATGTGGGAACAATACCAACTGTAAGTTCTCCTTTACATATATGATCATAGTATTCACAACATAGAAGGGAGCATCCAGCCTATCAAGTTTCTTCTGACTCACATAGTAATATCATTCCCCAACTTATTTTCCTTTCCACCCAAAAACTGGAAGTAATTTATATTAGCTAATTAATCTGTTACCCGGAATGCTTTTGGGTTGTGGGAGGGACCAGAAAAACCAGGGTATACCCATGCAAACCCCACCAGTCAGAAAATAACTTTTTTTTTAGATATGGGAGAGCAGCACTACTTGAATTAGCATTGGACTACCCACTTGGAAATATATTGATAGTTGTTTATTATTGCTGAGTCTAAATTGTGCAACATTGTACTCAACAATTCCAGGAGGGCTAAAAGTATTCATAGAGGCAATTTAAAACCATTTTCACAAGGAGAATTAAGGATAGGCAATATACAATGGAAAAAGCATCTAGTGCTTTCCCGGTGTAAATAATGAATAAACTCTTCTTAGGCTTCCAGCTGGGTACAAGGATCGATTTTAACTGACGTTTCAATGACAAACACTGCTATCTTCATCAGGGATGATACTTGGGCACGTCTAGTCTGATGGTATTTCTACCCCCATCGTCCATCCCACCTGATTGATTAGTCCTCATCCAATCAGGGTTCTGCTGTCCCACCTTGTTTACAATGTCACTTGAAGTGGTTATGGCCAGCAGCCATCGAGCCCCTGGACCGACAGCAGTGTTGAACTTGCTCCATGATTGTAGACTCTCTTTTAGGGACTCTGGAATTCATACTCTGTGTATTATTTGTTTACTTTTTACTGTTTGTATGATTTGTTCTTTTTTCTCACATTAAAAGTTTGATAGTCTCCACTATATGCTTTCTTTTTTGTGGATTCCATTGCATTTTTTTTGTTTTATGATTGCCTGCAAAAAGAGGAAACTCAAGGATATATATTCATAGTACTTTGAAAATAAATGTACTTTGAACATTAAACAATGATTCAGATTCATTTATTTATCTCATGTACATCAAAACATACTTTGAAATGTATTGTTTGCATAAGCAACCAACACAAACTATGGGTATGCTAGAGGCAGACCACAAGTGTCATCACCCATTCTGGTGTTAACATAGCATCGCGGCCTCTCTCCCAGACGAGCTAAATCTTTCTACACTCGATTTGATCTCGCCAATACTAAGCCCCTGAGGAGACCTGCAGATGATGCGACTGACAGCTTAGTCACCTCTGAGGCCAAAGTATGCAATGTGTCCAACAAGTGGACAATTGCAAGGCTGCGGGACCGGACTGCATCCCAGGGTGAGTACTCAGGATGTGCGCGGTATAACTGGCAGGTGTGTTCACAGACATTTTTAATATCTCCCTCTCCTAAAGTAGAGTGCCTTCCTGCTTCAAAACATCCACCATTGTCCCTGTACTTAAAAAGACCAAGGTAACATGTAATGACTGGCATCCTGCCGTACTCACCTGAATAATAAGCAAATGCTTTGTGAGGCTGGTCAAGGACTACATCTGCAGCATGCTGCCTCCCACACTGGACCCCCTACAATTCGCCCACCGGCACAGCCAATCAACAAATGATACAATAGTCACAGCTCTCCACACCGTCCCTACACATCTGGAGAAGAGGAATGCTTATGTGAAAATACTCTTTTTGGACTACAGTTCAACATGCAATACCATAATTCCCTCCAGGCTTGACAGGAAGCTTAGAGACCTCGGCCTTTACCCTGCCTTCTGTAGCTGGATCCTGGACTTCCTATCAGATTGCCAGCAGGTGGTAAGAGTAGGCTCCCTCAACTCTGCCCCTCTGACCCTCAGCACAGGTGCCCTTCAGGGCTGTGTACTAAGCCCCCTCCTTTACTCTCCAATCTGCTAATTAAATTTGCTGACGACCCTGCACTGATTGGTCTCATCTCAAATAATAATGAAGCAGCTTACAGAGGAGAAGTCATCACCCTGACACAGTGGTGTTAAGGAAAAAGCCTCTCCCTCAGTGTCACAAAAACAAGGGAGCTGGTTGTGGACTACAGGAGGAATAGAGACAGGCTAACCCCTATAGACATCAATGGATCTGGGGTTGAGAGGGTGAACAGCTTTTAAGTTCCTTGGCATAAACATCACCAAGGATCTTTAGTGGTCTGTAGATACTGGCTGTGTGGTGAAAAAGGCACAGCAGCACCTCTCTCACCTCAGACAGTTGAAGAAGTTTGGTATGGTCCCCCAAATTCTAAGAACTTTTTTGTAGGGGCACAGTTGAGAGCATCCTGACTGGCTACATCACTGCCTGGTATGGGAAATGTACCTCACTCAATCGCAGCACTCTGCAGAGAGTGGTGCAGACAGCCCAGTGCATCTGTAGATGTGAACTTCCCACTATTCAGGACATTTACAAAGACAGGTGTGTAAAATGGGTCTGAAGGATCATTGGAGACCTGAGTCACCCCAACCACAAACTGTTCCAGCTACTACTATCCAGGAAACAGTACCACAGCATAAAAGCCAGGACCAACAGGCTTTGGGGCAGCTTCTTCCACCAGGTCATCAGACTGCGTAATTCATGCTGATGCAGCTGTTTTTTTTATGTTATATTGAGTATCCTGTTGTACATAATATTTATTAGAAATTACTATAATTGCACACTGCACCTTTAGACAGAGACGTAATGTAAAAAGTTTTACTCCTCAATTATATGAAGGGTGTAAGTAATAAAGTAAATTAAATTCAATTCATGTGCACAATGTTCAAATAAACAACACAAGCTACAACAACAACACAACAACACGGCAAAACAAACAACAACAACAAAGCAAAACTCTTATTTCCCAAATAAGAGAAAATCTGCTGTTGCTGGAAATCTGAGCAATACACACAAAATGCTAGAGGAGCTCAACAGGTCAGACAGCATCTATGGAAAAAAGCACAGTCGACTATTCGGGCTGAAACTGTTTGGCCAGACTGGAGAAAGAAAGCTGAGAAGTAGATTTGAAAGGTGGAGGGAGGGGAGAGAGAAATATCAGGCAATAGGTGAAACTTGGAGGAGGAGGGATGAAGTAAAGAGTGAGGAAGTTGACTGATGAAAGAGTCAGAAGGCCATAGAAGAAAGAAAAAGCGGGGTGAGGGGGAAGGAGCACTAGAGGAGGTGATGGACGGCCAAGGAGGTAAGATGAGAAAGAGACAAGGGTATGGGAAATGGTGAAGGAAGGAGGGGAGTCAGTACTGGAAGTTTGAGAACTCGATGCTCATGCGATCAGGTTGGAGGCTACCCAAATGGAATAAAAGGTGTTGTTCCTCCAACCTAAGTGTGGTGTTATCCCGACAATGGAGGGGGCCATGGATGAAAATATTGGAATGGGAATGGGAAGTGGTATTGAAATGGGTGGCCACTGGGAGATCCCACCTATTCTGGCGGACAGAGCGTAGATGCTCGGCAACGAGGTCTCCCAATCTACATCGGGTTTCACTGATATACAAGAGGCCACACTGGGAGCACTGAACACAGTGTATAACCCCAACAGACTCACAGGTGAAGTGTTGCCTCACCTTGGAAGACAGTTTGGGGCCCTTACTGGTAGTGAGGGAGAAGGTGTAGGAGCAGGTGTAGCACTTGTTCCACTGCAAGGATAAGTGCCAGGAGGGAGAGCAGTAAGGAGGAATGAATGGACAAGAGAGTTGCATAGGGAGCGACCCCTGCAGAAAGATGAAAATGGGCGGGAGGGAAAGATGTGTTTGGTGGTGGGATCCAGTTGGGGGTGGTGGAATTTTCAGAGAATTATGTGCTGGTTGTGGAAGCTGGTGGGGTGGTAGGTGAGGACAAGAGGAACACTATCCCTGGTAGCTTGGCGGGAGGATAGGGTGAGAGCAGATGTGCATAAAATGGAAGAGATGTGGTTGAGGGCAACATTGATGGTGGAGGAAGTGAAGCCCCTTTCTTTAAAGAAGGAGGTCATCTCCTTCGTTCTAGAATGGAAAGCCTCATCCTGAGAATAGATGCAACACAGACAGAGGAACGCTCAATTCTTTTCTCTCCAGCATATAATTCTGCGAAACTTCCACCACCTCTAACTGGACCCCACCATCAAACACATCTTTCCCTCACCCCCACTTTCAGCTTTCCGCAGGGATCGCTCCCTACATGACTCTCTTGTCCATTCATACCTCCACACTGAATTGAATTGAATTGAATTGATTGTTTCTCACATCCTTCACATACATGAGGAGTAAAAATCTTTACGTTACGCCTCCACCTAAATGTGCAATGTGCAATCATAGTAATTGTAATATAGAGTACACTCAAATCAGCATGAATTCATCAGTTTGATGACCTGGTGAAAGAAGCTGTCCCGGAGTGTGTTGGTCCTGGCTTTTATGCTGCAGTACCATTTCCCGGATGGTAGCAGCTGGAATAAATTGTGTTTGGGGTGACTTAGGTCCCCAATGATCCTTCGGGCCCTTTTTACACACCTGTCCTTGTAAACGTCCTGAATCATGGTAAGTTCACAACTACAGATGCGCTGGGCCGTCCGCACCACTCTCTGCAGAGTCCTGCAATTAAGGGAGGTACAGTTCCCATACCAGGCAGTGCTGCAGCCAGTCAGGACGCTCTCAATTGTGACCCTGTAGAAAATTCTTAGGATTTGGGGGCCCATACCAAACGTTCTCAACTGTCTGAGGTGAAAGAGGCGCTGTTGTGCCTTTTTCACCACACAGCCGGTGTGTACAGACCAAGTGAGGTCCTTGGTGATGTGGATGCTGAGGAACCTGAAGCTCTTTACCCTCTCATCCCTAGATCCATTGATGTCAATAGGGGTTAGCCCATCTCCATTCCTCCTGTAATCCACAACCAGCTCCTTTGTTTTTGCGACATTGAGGGAGAAGTTGTTTTCTTGACACCGCTGTGTCAGAGAGATAACTTCTTCCCTGTAGGCCACCTCGTTATTGTTTGAGATAAGGCCAATCACTGTAGTGTCGTCGGCAAATTTAACTAGCAGATTGGAACTGTGGGTGGTGATAGAGTCATGGGTATACAGGGAATAAAGGAGAGGACTCAGTACACAGCCCTGAGGGGCTCCTGTATTGAGAGTCAGAGGGTTGGAAGAAGTCCAGGAATGAGTTGCACAAGACAGGGTCAAGACCAAGGTCTCTGAGCTTCTTGTCAAGCTTGGATGGAACTACGGTGTTGAAGACTGAACTGTAGTCCAAGAAGAGCATTCTCACATAAATATCTTTCTTCTCCAGATGTGTAAGGAGGGTATACAGAGCAGTGGCTGTTGCGTAATCTGTCGCTTGGTTGTGTTGGTAGGCGAATTGTAGGGGGTCCAGTTTGGGTAGTAACAAGCTGCAGGTGTAATCCTTGACCTGCCTCTCAAAGCATTTACTTATTATTGATCTTCCTGCTAGAGGCTACTCAAACAGCGACTAAGTCAAAGCCATGACTTTGACTTTGCTGGTGACACCCACATCAAGAAAAAGAATAGATGAAATTAAAGAGATTGTTCTAAGCAAGCCATCTCCAATCCACCTACCCATCACTTCAATGTTTTTGATGGATAGATACTTTATTGATCCCAAAGGAAATTACAGTGTCACAGTGGCAATACAAGTGTGCAGATATAAATATTAGAACAGAAGTAGAAAAAATTTTTAAAAAGTTACCGCAAACAGTCTAACTCGGGGGGGCGGGGGGGGGCGGTCATTACTTCCCGGTTATAGGTTGACTCATGATAGAGCCTAATGGTGAAGGATAAAAAAGACCACATACAACACTCTTTGGAGTAGTCTTAGTCCCGTGTTACTGATAAAATGCCTCTTGTCATTGAAAAATTTCTATTAGGCCATCTCAAGTCAAGTCAAGTCACTTTTTATTGTCATTTCAACCACAACTACTGGTACAGAACATAGTAAAAATGAAACTTTTTCCAGGACCATGGTGCTACATGAAACAATACAAAAACTACACTGAACTACGTAAGAAAAAACACAAAAACTACACTAGACTACAGACCTATCCAGGACTGCATAAAGTGCACAAAACAGTGCAGGCACTATAATAAATAATAATAAATAATAAACAAGACAATAGGCACAGTAGAGGGTATAGTAGGTTGGTGTCAAGCCAGGCTCTGGGTATTGAGGAGTCTGATGGCCTGGGGGAAGAAACTGTTACATAGTCTGGTTGTGAGAGCCCAAATGCTTCGGTGACTTTTTCCAGATGGCAGGAGGGAGAGGAGTTTATATGAGGGGTGCGTGAGGTCCTTCATAATGCTCTTTGCTTTGCGGATGCAGCGTGTGGTATAAATGTCTGTGATGGCGGGAAGAGAGACCCCGATGATCTTCTCAGCTGACCTCACTGTCTGCTGCAGGGTCTTGCAATCCAAGATGGGTGCAATTTCCGAACCAGGCAGTGATGCAGCTGCTCAGGATGCTCTCAATACAACCTCTGTAGAATGTGGTGAGGATGGGGGGTGGGAGATGGACTTTTCTCAGCCTTCGCAGAAAGTAGAGACACTGCTGGGCTTTCTTTGCTGTGGAGCTGGTGTTGCGGGACCAGGTGAGATTCTCCACCAGGTGAACACCAATAAGTTTAGTGCTTTTAACGATCTCTACAGAGGAGTCATCGATCTTCAGCGGAGAGTGGTTGCTCCGTGTCCTCCTGAAGTCAACAACCATCTCTTTTGTTTACATTCAGAGACAGGTTGTTGGCTCTGCACCAGTCCGTTAGCTGCTGCACCTCCTCTCTGTATGCTGACTCATCGTTCTTGCTGATGAGACCCACTACGGTTGTGTCATCGGTGAACTTGATGATGTGGTTCGAGCTGTGTGTTGCAGCACAGTCGTGGGTCAGCAGAGTGAACAGCAGTGGACTGGGCACACAGCCCTGGGGGGACCCCATGCTCAGTGTGATGGTGTTGGAGATACTGCTACCAATTCGGACTGACTGAGGTCTCCCAGTCAATATTATCTCAATATTATAAACTTCAGGTACATCTCCTTTAAGCTCCTCTTTTCCAAGGAAAATAAACTCACATTTCCGATCTTTGCTAATAGCTAAAATTTCCTATTTCTGGTCACATCCTCATGGATTTTCTCTGTGTGCCTACCCAAGTTCAATTTACTTTTGTTAAAATGTTTGGAACTAAAAGCAGTCTTTGAGGAATTTTGGAAATGTTGTTTTTTATTGTTCTTGCACCTCACCTTTGCTCTGGTATTCATCTTGTTGAGGCAGAAAACCTACATATGTGCATGTGTCCTACTCAGATGCCTTATCCTTTGCTCATCTCTGATGCTACTGAAGTAATAAATGTGCATCAAGTCTTTGTTTTATCATCTACATAATCCTAAATTATAACCTCACATACGTCTTCACAATGGCCTTGCTGTAAGTGATATATAATCAATGATTTTGACTTCCAGTTCCATTTATATGTTATTAATTTGCTTATTGGAATCTTTCTTTTCAATATACCAAAAAATCATTTTCGCAGTCCTTGTAAAGGCTAATAATTTCAGGTTGTATACTGTATACATTCTCTGATAATATACGGAACCATTTGAACCATTTGAAAAGACCAGAATCCCTGGCATCCAGACCATTTAGCTTGAAATTGAGTAAACTATGAAGTATTGACTTCTTTTGTAGTTACGTAACCTAATGATTTCCAATCAGGTTTGTAAGCAGGAGATTAATGGTGTACTCTTAAAAATGTGGGGTTTCAACTGACTGGAAAAGAGGTCCAAAACTGACTGTACTTGCTGCTTTTCTCTTTATGTACTCCAGTACCCATGGCTCAGTATTTTTTAGGAAGCAGTTAATTCTCTTATTGTGGAACTAAGTGGGCAGGTTGCCTTCAAACCTGTATGGACTGGTTAGTAGGAAATGACGAGTTAAAAATGCTTCTGCATCTTGAAGTCACAATTCTTGCCATCATAAGGGCAGGAGAGGGAATGGAAATATCAGTGTTTGGCTTCATTTGCAGTTCCTCAGTTAGGTCATGCAGTGATGCTTGTATGGTGGTCAGATTTAGACTTAGATCCAGATTTATTTATCACATGTAAGTTGAAACATACAGTGAAATGCGTCTTTTGCATTAAGAAGCAACACATCCAAGGGCATGGTGGAGGTAACCTGCAAGTGTCACCACATATTCCAGAACCTGTCCATAATGTTCAGCAGTACAACCCAAACAACAGCAACAACAACAACCAAAACAGAACAAAACAAAACAACAACAAACAAAAGCCACTTTTTCACCCTCCCAACCACCCCTCCCTTTGCACTCACACACAAAGACTAGTATCCAACTCCAAGACAGGCCACATCCAGGCCTCTAGTCTTGACCCTAAACTTTCAAATAATTGGAACAAATATTCACATCACGTACTCTAAGTGTCAGAGCGTAATCTTCTCGGACATGAGTTAGTTTAACTTTGACATCAAGTTGCTTTATTACTACCAAATCCCCCTGGAGTTGAAGATCATTGCAATACCCTGTGCAAAGTTAGTCACCTCCAAACTATGCAGTCACCTATTCTCATGAGGAGTTTTCTCTATATTTGTCTGGACATGGGAAACTCAATACCCAAGTAGCTAAGTGTTATCCATGACAAACAACTTTGTCTGTTTGACATCCTGTCCATTAGCTTAAGCATTCATTCTTTCTTTCCTTAGCACATGGCTGCGGTGTGTTTTATATTGAGGATGTATTGGAGTAACTCACCAAGACTTTGTTCACAACTCCTACCAAACCTATGGCCTTATTCAATGGCAGCATGCGTACAAGAGTGTCTGTGAGCGTTTGATAACAATTTTGATTTTGTTATCTCTGGCTGCACAATAGTTTAGCATTTAGCATTTAGCATAATGCTATTACAGTGCTCCTGATCACTGATCGGGATTCAGTTGTCTGGAAGGAGTTTGTACGTCCTTCCTTTGACCACATGGGTTTCTTCTGGGTGCTTTGGTTTCCTTTCAATTCCAAAATCATGCCACTTGGGTTAGTGAGTTGTGGGCAAGCTATGTTGGTGTCAGAACCATTGTGACACTTGTGGGCTCCCCAGCACAATCCTTGCTGTTTGATTTGACACAAACGACACATTTCACTGTATGTTTTGATGTTTTGATTTACACGTGATAAATAAAGCTAATCTTTGTCTTTTATCTGAACAGAATTTTGGAATCCCCTGTGTAGCAGGACTGTGAAAACATATTTTCTGCAGAGGCCACAGCAGTTCTGACATCTGCCCAGATCCAGCTGCAAGGAATGGGTGATATATACCGGCCTTGCTGGTGACACTGTTAACCAGACATGAATTAAAATAAATTGTATAGTCACCTCCTTCCAAAGCTCTGTCATCAGTGAAGGAAATCTGCCTTAACATCTACAGTATGTGAGAAGAATGATGAACAATAGCAAGTTATCATTCTCTTTCTGAGCAGAGTGACTGATCTTAAAATTTCCCAAAACTATAAAAGCATATGTTCTACTGGCAATTAAATATGTTAATGAATTTCTAAGAATAGGTGAGCTTTTTGCGCAAGGTTATTAATTAGTGCTGGAGTATGAATACGTTTTTTAAATATTTGATTTTATTTGGTGCACTGTCAAAATGTCTTGCTTGTCAATTTGTAATGACGCAAAAGCAACTTCATAAGAAGCGTAAAGAGATAATGCTTCATATGGTTCTGTGTCGTCACTTTGCCAAAGAAATTAGGCTCTCTAAGCAACTGTGAAATACAAGAGCACCATCAGCTCCATGTTGCTTCATAATATTAACAAAAAGAAAATACTGTGTTCTTTTTGGATTCTTGACAAGACCACCACTATAAAAAATGCATCAACCAAGTTAACAATGAGCTTTTTTTTAAAAGAAGTTCAATTGAGACTCAAATGATGTTTTTTTTTATTGAGGTAGCCGTTGTAATTGCATTAACAAATTTTGATGTTGATAAGTTGAGCAGTTTACTTGCTATTAGAGGGAATCAGCTGTATGATTCTTGAGTAATTGCTTTTCCCAAACATCTGCTTTCAAGTCAGACCAGGTGCTTTATTTTAAGAGGATGCATTGTATTCCGTTAAGAAATAAATTTGCAAAGTTAGATGCAAATCTCATCTGCGAGGACAGTATTTATTTAGGATTTATTTATCGCTAGGCTAGTGAATTCACTTGATAGTATCAATGGAGTTGCTATTGAATTTACAAGGATACCAGTTGACCGTAAATTAATGTGGAGCCTACACTCTGGATAGACTGAAGACTCTGTTAATGTTAAAACAATTAAGAGTGGGTGAAAATGAAAAAAATGTCCTTGTATTTCTAAATGATGGCCTTTGTAGAAGCTGTAACCTTGAAGTTATAAAGGTTCTACAACGGAGGTCTCCAGTCTGATACAGGCACCAGTAACAATGTAAAATAGACCATTATAAAGCTTTTTGAAGATATAAGTAGGATGTCACCTTATCCTGGAGCTTTAACTGATATGAATAGACAAATACTTAAAGTAAGAAAGATTTGGATTATATTGTGCCTTTTCCAATAGCTCCTTTCTGGAAAGCATTATAAGGCTATTAAAACAAAAACTTAATGTCATCTTAAATCTTTTTTCCCCAGCAATCAACCTAATCAATCATTCTAGTTACCCCATCCCCCCATCATCTATTGCCTCAGTCACTGCACCACACTGTAAACTCTTTAAGCCACTTTTTTATATTGCTGTTTACATTGTAAATACATCTGGTATTTATGTATTTACTCATTTTATCCATATCCATACTTTAACTGTTAGGTTTATTTTATATAATTCTTTATTCAGATAAGTGTTGAATATTGTAGTAATGACTGCCAGTTATATAACAGTGATATTAATTGAGGGATAAATTGACACTGATACAGCTCCCCTGTTTTTCTTCAAAAATGTTTCATTAATCCCTTGGAACTGCCTTAAGATAGACATCTCTGGAGAGAGATTTAAACCTACAGTGTTGCAATTTGGCAATGAGCATTGTTATGGTTTGTAACTTCAGAAACTAATTGAAAGAACACAGAATCTCTGATATTAGTCTACTTAGTATTCTCTTTTTTTGTCCTTTTTTTAGTGAGGCTTTCACATATAACCCATAATGAATTATGTAAACAAAGGATACTTAATAAAACAATACAATATTACTCAAAAGTTATTGAAATATTAAATACATTACATTCTGCCCGCTTAGCTATAAACTCCAACTCAATATAGTATGCATCTTGACTCAAATATATTGCTGTACGAATTGTATTGCTCTCTCGTTATATATAGAAACATAGAAACATAGAAAATAGGTGCAGGAGTAGGCCATTCGGCCCTTCTAGCCTGCACCGCCATTTATTATGATCATGGCTGATCATCCAACTCAGAACTCCGCCCCAGCCTTCCCTCCATACCCCCTGATCCCTTTAGCCACAAGGGCCATATCTAACTCCCTCTTAAATATAGCCAATGTACTGGCCTCAACTCTTTCCTGTGGCAGAGAATTCCACAGATTCACCACTCTCTGTGTGAAGAAGTTTTACCTAATCTCGGTCCTAAAAGGCTTCCCCTTTATCCTCAAACTGTGACCCCTTGTTCTGGACTTCCCCAACGTCGGGAACAATCTTCCTGCATCTAGCCTGTCCAATCCCTTTAGAATTTTATACGTTTCAATCAGATCCCCCCTCAATCTTCTAAATTCCAACGAGTACAAGCCCAGTTCATCCAGTCTTTCTTCATATGAAAGTCCTGCCATCCCAGGAATCAATCTGGTGAACCTTCTTTGTACTCCCTCTATGACAAGGATGTCTTTCCTCAGATTAGGGGACCAAAACTGCACACAATACTCCAGGTGTGGTCTCACCAAGGCCTTATACAACTGCAGTAGTACCTCCCTGCTCCTGTACTCGAATCCTCTCGCTATAACTGCCAGCATACCATTCGCCTTTTTCACCGCCTGCTGTACCTGCATGCCCACTTCCAATGACTGGCGTATAATGACATCCAGGTCTCGTTGCACCTCCCCTTTTCCTAATCGGCCACCATTCAGATAATAATCTGTTTTCCTATTTTTGCCACCAAAGTGGATAACTTCACATTTATCCACATTAAATTGCATCTGCCATGAATTTGCCCACTCACCCAACCTATCCAAGTCACTCTGCATCCTCTTAGCATCCTCCTCACAGCTAACACTGCCACCCAGCTTCGTGTCATCCGCAAACTTGGAGATGCTGCATTTAATTCCCTCATCCAAGTCATTAATATATATTGTAAACAACTGGGGTCCCAGCACTGAGCCTTGCGGTACCCCACTAGTCACCGCCTGCCATTCTGAAAAGGTCCCGTTTATTCCCACTCTTTGCTTCCTGTCTGCTAACCAACTCCATCCACATCAATACCTTACCCCCAATACGGTGTGCTTTAAGTTTGCACACTAATCTCCTGTATGGGACCTTGTCAAAAGCCTTTTGAAAATCCAAATATACCACATCCACTGGTTCTCCCCTATCCACTCACATAGTTACATCCTCAAAAAATTCTATGAGATTCGTCAGACATGATTTTCCTTTCACAAATCCATGCTGACTTTGTCCGATGATTTCACCGCTTTCCAAATGTGCTGTTATCTCATCTTTGATAACTGACTCTAGCAGTTTCCCCACCACCGACGTTAGGCTAACCGGTCTATAATTCCCCAGTTTCTCTCTCCCTCCTTTTATAAAAAGTGGGATTACATTAGCCACCCTCCAATCCTCAGGAACTAGTCCAGAATCTAACGAGTTTTGAAAAATTATCACTAATGCATCCACTATTTCTTGGGCTACTTCCTTAAGCACTCTAGGATGCAGACCATCTGGCCCTGGGGATTTATCTGCCTTCAATCCCTTCAATTTACCTAACACCACTTCCCTACTAACATGTATTTCGCTCAGTTCCTCCATCTCACTGGACCCTCTGTCCCCTACTATTTCTGGAAGATTATTTATGTCCTCCTTAGTGAAGACAGAACCAAAGTAATTATTCAATTGGTCTGCCATGTCCTTGCTCCCCATAATCAATTCACCTGTTTCTGTCTGTAGGGGACCTACATTTGTCTTTACCAGTCTTTTCCTTTTTACCTATCTATAAAAGCTTTTACAGTCAGTTTTTATGTTCCCTGCCAGTTTTCTCTCATAATCTTTTTTCCCCTTCCTAATTAAGCCCTTTGTCCTCCTCTGCTGAACTCTGAATTTCTCCCGGTCCTCAGGTGAGCCACTTTCTCTGGCTAATTTGTATGCTTCTTCTTTGGAATTGATACTATCCCTAATTTCTCTTGTCAGCCACGGGTGCACTACCTTCCTTGATTTATTCTTTTGCCAAACTGGGATGAACAATTGTTGTAGTTCATCCATGCAATCTTTAAATGCTTGCCATTGCATATCCACCGTCAATCCTATATATACACACACACACACACACACACACATACAGTGTATTATATAATACAACTATGATATAGATATCCATAGCATAGTAAATTTTAAATTGCTCCATTCAGGCCTAAAGATTTAATCACTGTAGAGAATGTCTTCCTCTTAGGGGAAATAACACCTTTCCTGACAAGGTGTGGGGGGGTCACTCCTCTTGGCAGGTGAGACTTTCAGCTGTGAAACAATCTCAGGTACTGGGGCCTCCTCAGTGGTTGACTCTGACTGCAGGACGTGGTTCTGACAGCTCTGGACACCTTTGTTCTCAAACAATTGGCTCTGCTATCTTTAGCTGATTGATGAGTCATCTCAAGATGACATCAGATGCAGTCTTCACTGTGTAGGACAGTGGTCTGGTTCTGGCTTTAATCTTTCGAAATATACACTTTTGTTCATCTCTGCAGTGTCTTGCCAGGACTGCTTATCCAGGGATGAAACATCAAATTTCCTTGGTTGAGAAGCCCTCAATTTGTCTCATCTGTTTGTCCTGCATACTTCTTCTGAGATTGGATTTGAGGAGATCAAAACGTAGGTGCAAGGGATGATTAAGCCCATTATTGAACTGATAATGCTTGGACAATTTCTTCCATTCAGCTACATAAGTTGAATTGGACTCCCCTTCCTTTAGATTCTGCTTATGAAACATAAAGTGTTCTTCAATCAACAATGGTTTCAGTTCTAAATTTTCCTGAATTATGTTCACAATATCAGCCAAGCTAATTTTGGCTAGTTGGAGCATTTGAACTTCAAAGCAAACTGTAGTCATGTTGGTTTCATTTTAAAACTTCTTCGTCACCATTGATATGTTTTGCAACACCAGAAACTAATTTAAGGAAAGACGCAGGAGCCAAGATATGTTTTGTCTGCTTAGTTTTTCTTTTCTTTAGTAAGGTAGCTACTTATGATGTGGTAGTGTAATAACGTATGCTATTCACGTACATCCTATATGTAATCCATAATAAATTATGTAAGCAAACAAAGAATCTGGTTCAAACAATATATTTATAATAGTACTCAAATAATATCTAAGTATTAATACATTACAACCATGTCATGACTAAACCATGGATAAGATTTCATTTTTTTGAGAAAGGAGAATTCTGTCACTGCTAACTGCACATTCCCTTATCAACATTACCTCCAATCAAAAGTAAAATTTATTAAATAAAGTAAGTCATTTTAACCAACACACTGTGCTGCTTAAGATCAGTGTAAGGTGGTATTATATTCTAATGAAGCAATCAGACATGTATATAAATAAAAATATTGGTTAGACTAATATGAGAACATCAGGTACAATTCTTGGAACTGTTTCCATTGTAGCAGACAAGGATGAGAGGAAATTTAATGGATGTTTTAAAGTTAATAGAACAAGAAGAAACAATTTACTGAGTGCTATTTATGAAAAAAGTTTCTCAGTTTAAAAGACAATGTGACAGCAAAGAGAGATAAGAAGTTTCTTTTTATGCAAAGTTGTTAAAGTAAAGGATACTGTAGCAACTAGATTTGTTAACCAGAAAACCATTGCATCTTCTAAGAGAATTCAGATTAACATTCAATGCAGAGGATGATTTAGGCCAGTTTAAGATTAGGTTTCTGATTGCTCCAACAAAGATCCTGCTCAAATATGATTGTCAAAGAAGCCATTTTCAAGATGAATTTGTCCATTGTGTGGTACTTAAGAGCACCTTTTCATTTTAGTAAGCAGACAATATTGGAAATACAAAGCCTTCATCCTGGAATGTTAATTGTTTCTGTCTACGCCAATGCTGTTTGAGCTATGCAGCTTTATCATTTATTTTAGATTGTGAACTTCTGTGAGATTTTGCTTTTGTTCCTTCTGAATGCAACTTATCTGTCCTCAGGCTCTGTTGTCCATCAATACTATCCCTTGAGCCCTGTTTTCATCTCAAAAGGTTTCATGTTAATCTCAGAGGCCATGGCTTGTCTCCTACACAGAAAATGATCAAAATGGTATGCAGTGTAAACTACACACACAAAATGCTAGAGGAACTCAGCAGGCCAGGTAGTATCTGTAGAAAAAAGTACAGTTGACATCTTGGGCCAAGACCCTTCAGCAGGATGTGGATGTGGCAAAGTTGTTTCCCATGGTGGGAGAGTCTAGTACGAGAGGGCATGACTTACGGATTGAAGGGCGCCCATTCAGAACAGAGATGCGAAGAAATTTTTTTAGCCAGAGGGTGGTGAATCTGTGGAATTTGTTACCACAGGCAGCAGTGGAGGCCAAGTCATTGGGTGTATTTAAGGCAGAGATTGATAGGTATCTGAGTAGCCAGGGCATCAAAGGTTATGGTGAGAAGGCAGGGGAATGGGACTAAATGGGAGAATGGATCAGCTCATGATACAATGGTGGAGCAGACTCGATGGGCCGAAGGGCCGACTTCTGCTCCTTTGTCTTATGGCCCTATGGTCTTATGGATTGGAGATAAAAAGATGAGTAGGATTTAGAAGGTGGGGGAGGAGAGGAAGAAACTCAAAGTGATGGATGAAATGGGAGGGGGAGGGGTTATATAAAGAGCTGGGTAGTTGATTGGTGAAAAAGATACAGGGCTGGAGAAATAAATAGAATAGGAGAGAGCAGAAGGCTGTGGCAGAAAGAAAAAGGGGAAGGAGCACCAAAGAGAGGTGCTGGGAAGACAAGGACATAAGGTGAGAGAGGGAAAAGGGGAAGGGGAAAAGAGAAGGAGGATGAGGAAGGGGTATTACTGGAAGTTCGATAAGTTGATGTTCATGCCATCAGGTTGGAGGCTACTGTGTGGCCTCATGACATCAGTAGAGGAGACCAAGGATGGTCATATCAGAATGGGAATGGGAAGTGGAATTAAAATGTGTGGCTACTGGGAGATCCTGCTTTTTCTGGTGGATGGAGCGTAGGTGCTTGGCGAAGCAGTCTCCCAAACCACGTCGGTCTCACTGATATACAAGAATCCCACTGGGAGCATCGGATACAATAGATGACCCCAACAGACCCACAGGTGAAGTGTTTGGGGCCCTGAATGGTAGTGAGGGAGGAAGTATCGCACTTGTTCCACTTGCAAGGATACGTGGCAGCAGGGAGATCAGTGGAGAGGGATGAATGGACAAGGGAGTCACGTAGAGAATGATCCCTGTGGAAAGCAGAAAGTGGGGGGAGGGGGGAAGGAAAGATGTGCTTGGTGGTGAGATCCCATTGGAGATGGCGGAAATACCCGGTGCTGCCGGTGTGGCCTCTTGAGACCTGATGTAGACTGGGAGACCACTTTGCCGAACACCTATGCTCCATCCGCCAGAAAAAAATGCAATCTCTCATTGGCCGCCCATTTTAATTCCATTTCTCATTCCCATTCTGAATGGTCCATCGATGGCATTCTCTACTGTCATGATGAAGCCACACTCAGGTTGGAGGAGCAACACCTTTCTTTCTGGTTAGCCTCCAACCTGATGGCATGAACATCAATTTCTCAAACTTATAGTAATGGCTCCCACCTTCTCTATTCCACATCCCCCTTTCCCTCTTTCACCTTATCTCTTTGCCATTCCATTGCCTCCCTTTGGTGCTCCTTCCCCTTTTTCTTTCTTCCATGGCCTTCTGTCCTCTCCTATTAATTTCCCCCTTCTCCAGCCCTGTATCTCTTTCACCAATCAACTTCCCAGCTCTCTACTTAACTCTTCTCCCTCCCACTTTCACCTATCACCTTGACTTTCTTCCTTCCCTCTCCTCTTCTTCTAACTCTGACTCCTCATCTTTTTTTTTCTCCAGTCCTGCTGAAGGGTGTCAGCCAGAAATGTCGACTATACTCTTTTCCATTGATGCTGCCTGCCTGCTGAGTTCCTCCAGCATTTTGTGTGTGTAGTTTTCCTCCAGATGCTGTGGTTTCCTCCTACATTCGAAAGACACGCAGGTTAGGGTCAGTAAGTTGTGGGGATACTATGCCGGTGTCAGAAACATTGCAGCACTAATCGTCTTTCTTTAATCAAACAAGAGCCGAAGGAGAAATTCTAGTGGTAGAAGTAGCCTTATCATTCAAATGCTCACAATGGTGTGTTGTGTTGTTTTGTTCTTCACTTGGAAGCCACCTCTGCCTTTGTCAATTTAACAGTGCTTTACATTCTGTCCTCTTTGGTTGCATTAAAGCATATTTGGTAACAAAGTGGACAGAAATTTTACTGATCTTATCTGCATAAACTAAATGTCGCTCTGAAGTGCAGACCATACATTCAATTGCACAAAATCAGAGTTTGCTATCCAGATGTTAACTAGTATTGGACAGCATCTTGAACATAGAAACATAGAAAACTTACAGCACAATATAGGCCCTTCGGCCCACAATGCTGTGCCGAACATGTACTTACTTAGAAATTACCTACGGTTACCCATAGCTCTCTATTTTTCTAAGCTCCATGTACCTATCCAGGAGTCTCTTAAAAGACCCACCTCCACTACTGTTGCCAGCAGCCCATTCAACGCACTCACCACTCTCTGCGTAAAATACTTATCCCTGGCATCTCCTCTGTATCTACTTTCAAGCACATTAAAACTGTGCCCTCTCATATTAGCCATTTCAGCCCTGGGAAAAAGCCCCTGACCACCCACAGGATCAATGCCTCTCATCATCTTATACACCTCTATCAGGTCACCTCTCTTCATCTGCTGCTCCAAGGAGAAAAGGCCGAGTTCACTCAACCTATTCTCATAAGGCATGCTCCCCAATCCAGGCAACATCCTTGTTGAAATGTTACCTTTGTTTCTCTTTTCACATGTGCTGTCTGACCTCTTGAACGTTTCCAGCAATTTTTGATTTTTATTTCTGGTTTTCACAATCACATTTTCATTGAATTGTGTTACTTAGCTTCAGAAAATTTACAACACAAGAGGTTCTGCAGATGCTGAAAATCTACCGTGCTTTCTGTTGTAATAGCAGTTCAAATAAAATGAGCAGAGTGCTGCCAGTAACCAGGTCATGTAGTGTGATAGTTATATTGAAGTATATTGCAGCTTCCACTGCTATCATCACACCACCCTGCAAGATTGAAAATGTTTTATTTTCTCTTGCCTGCAAAATGTTTCCCAATGGGAGAAGTTATGTTGCCAGAAAGGCCTGTGTCCATCAATGGCACATTTTCCAATCACGTTACAGTGCTCTCAGTTGGTTAATTTATTTTGTAAAATATTCTTGAATTTACAGAAGATAAAGTATAACTGGGAAATTAAATTAACTGTTCATTTTATTTTGAAAATTAAATCATATTAGTTTTATGATCCTTAGCAACTGGCAATATCTTCACAATCAAAACCATGTATTCTATTAATAGGTGGATGATGTATTTTAATGATTTTATTAAGAGGCCAGGATTCTTGGGCCCTCAAGGTGCTTGAGAATTTGAAAATAATACTCTAAACTACTTATCCACGATGGAATAGTACTAATACTGTGAGGTGATACTTCAATCAGACTACACGATTTTAAATTAAATACCCCTTTATTGTCTCATGACTTAGACGTTTCAGGATGGAACCTTCTGTAAAAACATTCAAGCCTTGATTATTGAACCTTCATTTAATCACGCACCTCTCTATGAACAGAAAATATTAGTTGATAAACAGAGAAAGTTATATGTACAATAAAACAAATTTCAAAGTGTATTTACTTTCAAATATATATATTTATATTTGATATATATTTGAAGAGTCTTGGGCCTAAACGCCAACTTTTACTCTCCATAGATGCTGCCTGATCCACTGAGTTCCTTCAGCATTTTATGTGTGACTGTGGATTTACAGTATCTGCAGAATCTCTTGCATTGTATATTTTCTGAAATATATATTATCAAATATATATATCATCCTATACTATTGTGCGATTCATTTTCTTGTGGACATTCAAGGTAAATACAAAGAAACACAATAGAATCAATGAAGAATTTCACTCACAAAAATGGGCTAACAACCAATGCACAAAAGACAACAAATTGTGCAAACACAAAAAAAAACTACATATTCAAAACATGAATTGTAGAGTTTGTGAAAGTGAGCCCATAGGTTGTAGAACTGGTTCAGTATCAAAACAAGTGAAGTCATCAGCTCTGGTTCAGGAACCTGATGGTTGAGGGGTAATAGTTGTTCCAGGATGTGATGGTGTTGGACCTAAGGTTCCTATACCGTTTTTCCTGATGGCAGCAATGAAAAGAGAGCATGGGCTGGATGGTGGGAGTCATTGGTGATGGATGCTGCTTTCCTTCGACAATGCTAATTGTGGATGTTCTCGTTGGTGAGGAGGGCTTTACCTGAGATGGACTGGGCTATATCCACTACTTTTTGTAGGCCATTAATAAATGGATTAATGGAGCTAATATTGGGGGAACTTGGGATAAATGTACTGTGTTGTTGAAGTGTACAAAATCAGTAAATGCAATGAACAAAACAAACATTTTGTCATTCATTAATATTCATTAATGCTTCAGGTATGAACTCAGAATTCAACCATAAATACCCCATCATGTGGAGTAATCGACATGATCCTCACAATGCAACAACTACAAGAAAAATGTTGTGAACAACTTCAACCTTTGTACATGGCATTACCCCTGACAGCTCCTCTGTACCTACTTCCAAGCACCTTAAAACTATGCCCTCTTGTGCTAGCCATTTCAGCCCTGGGCAAAAGCTACTGACTATCTACACAATCAATGCCTCTCATTGTCTTGTACACCTCTATCAGGTCACCTCTCATCCTCCGTCACTCCAAGGAGAAAAGGCCGAGTTCACTCAACCTATTCTATGTGTTTTTAGAAACTTTAAAATCCCCAAGGTCTCAATGAAATCTATCCCAGCATAATGAGAGAAGCAAGGCAGGAGATTGCTGGAGCATTGATAGAAATCTTTTGATCCTCCTTAGCTGAAGGGGAAGTCTGAAAAATAGTCAATGTGGCTCTTTGGTTAAAAACAGCATCAGGACAAGTCAGAAATTTATAGGCCAGTGTACCTTACATCATTTGTAGGGAAATCATTGGAGAAGTTTCTTAGGAAATGGATTTACTCCCAATTGGAAAAATATGGATATATTAGGGAAAATCAGCATAGCTTTGTGTGGGAAAAGAAGTGACAAAGATGATTTACGAAAATAAGATAGTGGTTGACTTGAGCAAAGTACCTCTCCCAAAATACTGAGAGAAGCAAGGCAGGAGATAACCTGCCATGATAGACATATGACATGAAATTGTTGAACTGTAGCAGCAGTACAGAGAAAAACAAAATACAAATATATAAATTACCTAAGCAAATAAACTGAAAAAAAGAAAAAAAGGAGGTAATATTAGTGGGTTCATGGAGTATTCAGAAATCTGATGCAGCAGGGGAAGAATCTGTTCTTAAAATGCTGTGTGTGAGTCTTCAGGCTCCTGTAGCTCGTCCCCAGTGGTAGTAATGAGAGGAAGACCTGTTCTGAATGCTAAGGGTCCTCAATGATGGATATTGCCTTCCTGAAGCATCACCTATTGAAGATATCCTTGATGGTGGGGAGATTTGTACCTGTGATGGAGCCGATTGAATATATAACCCTCTGTCACCTCTATGCATTGGAGGCTCCATGCCAGGCAGTGATATAGCCAGTCCAAATGTTTTCCACAGTGCACGTAAAGAAATTTGTAAGATTTTTTGGGGACTCATCATGATGTATTGCCTCTTGCATGCCTCCTTCATGATTGCATTGATATGATAGATCCTCTGAGTTATTGGTGCCTAGGAACTTGAAGCTGCTCACACTTTTCACTGACTACCTCCCAATAAAGACTGATCTGTGTTCTCAAGGCTTCCCCTTCCTGAAGTCCACAGTCATTTCATAGGTCTTACTGATGTCAAGTACAAGAATCATGTTTCGACACCACACAACTTAGATCTATCTCACTCCTTTAAGCCTTCGCATCACCATCTGAGATTCTACAAACAACAGTAGTGTCATCAGCTCATTTAAAGCTGGCATTTGAGCTGTGCGAACCCACACTGTTATGAGTGTCTACAAGGATGCAGATTACTAGTTTATGCCAAACTTTAGATTACAAATGAAGTACTAATAATGAGATATGCTTAAATAGGTATGTGATGGCTGGCATGGGATGGTCAGCTGAAGGACATTTTTGTACTGTATGTCTTTGATTCTGAACTAGGATGGTGGTTTAATTAACGAAGGTACTTTGAGAGGTTTCCATGATCTTGGAGGATTTGGAAAGTACACACTAGAGAGAGGTTCCAGGAATATTCGGCCAGGATCTGTGTGGTTGGGTTCCTTGAGAAAGTCTTTCTGCAATGTGAAAGAATTTAATAAAGAATATTAACACAGTCCTGCAAAAAAAGGTGTGGTGTGAATGTGATTTAGCAGAATCTGAGCTCCAGAATGTTCTTAGTATTGATATTGTTAGGGCCTTCCATTGGTCAGGGTCGACTATGGATGTTGCATCCTACGTGCTACACAAGCCTGGGCAGTACGATATGGAGTTGCTCCTGTAGGAATATGGAGTTGCTACCCCTCTCCATGCAACAGTTGAACCCAAAGGAATGGCAGAGACTAATACAGTTTGGTACCAGCTGCATCGCAGGAGTTGCCAGGCAGCGTTGAACTCAATATAAGACTGCCTTAGGGATTCCAGCTCCGGGTTTACTCCCAAAGACTTCCTCATGAGTGGATATAGCCACAAGGCAGCAGAGATTTGGAAATCAGAATTTTCCTTCTCTTTGGTGAGCTGCCAACCATCAACCAATGTGACTGGTTTTAAGGCACCACTAATCTGCTTTTGCCCCTTCTCCTGTCAGTAGAAATAGTTCTGCTGAGCTTAGCAGCTAAGCCACATGTGAGGACCAGGAGCTGGACTTGGTTGTCAGAGGCTATTTGTGACGCATGTCGTTGAGAGCATTTAATAGGTAGTGGAAGCTACTACTCCCTCTCCGGCTCTCACAACTTTAAGGAATCATTAATATCATAAAATACAGGTATTCAATGGAGGACTGATGATTATTTACCAAGCTGAGTGCAATAGTCAATTGGGTGACCTGGCCATACCATATACAATAGAATTATAATACCTTTGGGGAGGTGGGCATACAATAGAATGGAATCCAGTCTCGTCATAAACAAGAGAAAATCTGCAGATGCTGGAAATCCAAGCAACACACAAATTGCAGGAGAAATTCAGCAGGCCAGGCAACATCTCTGGAAAAAAGTACAGTCAACATTTCGGGCTGAATCCCTTCGGCAGGACTTCGGCCCAAAACGTTGACTCTACTGTTTTCCATAGAAACTGCCTGGCCTGCTGAGTTCCTCCAGCATTTCATGTGTGTTGCTTCAGTCTCATCATTATCTCTTTCAATTCCTCCGGTGCCAAAATCTTACTCTATTCCTGGTTATTGGTCCAGTTCCTCAATTCATCTTCAATTTCTACTGCATTCTCATCAATGTGCAAAAAGGTGATAGTATTAAACACACTCATATACACTCAATGGCCAGTTTATTAGGTACCTCCTGGATCTAATAAAATAACCACTGAGTGTATGTTTGTCGTCCTCTGCTGCTGTAGCCCATCCACTTCAAGGTTCGAGGTGTTGTGCGTTCAGAGATGCTCTTCAACACACCACTGTTGTAACAAATGGTTCAGTTACTGTTGCCTACCTGTCTGTTTGTACCCATCTAGCTATTCTCCTCTGACCTCCTCAGTAACAAAGTGTTTTTGCCCACAGAACTGCCACTCACTGGATTTTTTTTTTCGGGAGGGGGCCAGGTTTGTGCCATTCTCCATAAACTTTATAGACTGTTCTGCATGAAAATCCCAGAAAATCTTCAGTTTCTGAGGTACTCAAACCACCCCGTCTGGCACCAACAATCATTCCAGGGTCAAAGCCACTTAGATCACGTTTCTTCCTCATTCTAATATTTGATCTGAACAGCAACTGAACATCTTGACAATCTCTGCATTGAGTTGCTGCCACATGGTTGGCTGATTAGATATTTGTATTAATGAGCAAATGTACAGGTGCACCTAACAGTGTGACCACTGAGTGTAGTAGATAATTTGGCATGTTGTACATCCAAATTTTTATCCATTGACTAACGGAGTGAATTTGTTGGCAGAGTACAGGGAGCTGTTGTATCAGTATAACATGCTTGCCACCACTGACTACAAGTGAATTTCTAGCACACATCTTTGCATTCGTACATTAATATACCTGCCTTAAAATAAAGCAATTAAAAGTAAATTTCATGCAGTTGACTCTGGGGCATAAATTGTTCACCTCCAGCAGTAATATTCAATTCAATAAAATTAATGGAACAGAAATTCATAGGCTAGGGGGTGTAATCACTTGATATGTATTCTCACAACATCTAACAAAAGCAGAGCAATGGAAAATATCATCGGAAGAACTACTAATGAGTGCCAACTATGAAACTTCAATAAATATAATTTTTCAAAAACAAATAAAAGGCACTTTGTAAAATGTTTGAAAGTTCATAATTTATCCAATTTCCAATTCAATAATGACTTTGTTTCCAAAGAGAAGTATTTTAACTGTTCATCGTTCAGAAATAAATGAGGCATGAGAGTTTGAAATTAACCAACTGTCATAAGAATTCCACTGCTACACGATTGTTTTTTGGACATAAAAGAATTTGCCATTCTTAAATAGCCCTAAGTAAATTTATTTAACTTGTCCTCATCACCTGAAGAGGATTAGTAAACCATCTAGTAGTATAGGACTATCATGAAAAATAAATGGCAGGAAATGTTCAGAATACTCAAGTCAGGCACATTCATGGAGTACACAGCAGAGAAACAAGCCTTCAGGCTAACTGATCCTCATAGTGACATTTGTCCTTGAACTCTTGATATTATCCTTTTAAAAGCCTCCAGATGTAACCAAAATTACACAACACTCCAAGTGCGGCCTCAACAATGTCTTATACAGCTGCAACATTATGCCCAATTCCTATACTCAACACCATAACTGATCACAGGCAACATGACATATACTATATTCACCACCATGTCTACCTGTGATATCATTAAAAAAAGATGCAAAGTTAACACTCAGTTTATTGAAGTGGAAAATTTAGAAGATAACTTTTAAGTTTCAGAAAAAAAGGGTGGAGAGAAAGAAAGCAATGCCTGTGAAAGGGTGGAGACCGAGGTGTCCAAATGACAATATTGTTTTTGGCATTCTCTAAAAGAGGAAAGCAAATACTTGTAAATCAGGGATGGACAAAATTGAATAAGCCGGTTCAAAGGCAAAATAAATGCCTTTGGAACTGTGTGATGCAGAACATATAGCTGCTAGAAAAGAGAAAGCTGAAGTTAAATTCTGAGGTTTTGATCGAGAGTTCTTACGGATGTCAAGAAAGTGTCATAGAGCTTGTTACTTCATGACCGTTTTAATTAAGTGCAAAGGGTACAAAGAGAATTGGAAACTTAGAGAATTTGGAAATCAGAGAAACTTAGAGCTGCAAAAGTCTGGTAGCTGAGAACAAAGAACTGAAAGACTAAAGATTATAGATGGCAGGGGCACATGTTCTGCCCTTACACCCATGAGCTAAGAAACTTTCCATTCAAATTCATAAATCAATCGGATGGCCAATATTCAAATATTGCAACACCAGAGAAGCTTCCAGAACTTGCCAGAATGAAACAAAGAAATGTAACCACTTGGGGACACACTGAACAATCGCATATACCTACCATGACCACGAGGAAACATGCTAAACAGTTTCATGTATATAAGTGGTTATATAAAATACAAGCAGGCGATTAATTGTTCAGCTACCAAGAAAATCATAATTATACAATCTAATCCAACAGTGAACATAATCAACAGATTAGGTTGCCTCTCATAGAGTCATACTGCCACAATGGCAGGGCCATTGGGAGCAAGGGTGGACCCAAATGCAAGACACATCTTGTGAGGTTACTTAGGTTTAGTTTATTGTATGATACCAGGAGAGCAAGACAGAAGCAGGAATAACGAACAGGATAAGGACTCAGGACTATGACTAGGCTGGGACCAAGCGCCTGGGCTTGGACTTGGAATCGGCTCCCAGAACTAGAGGAGACATGAAGATGCTGGGTATGGACTCCAAGCCCGAGACTGGGCAAGGACCCAGTACATGGGTCTTGCCTCGGGCTCGGACCCCGGAACCAGGCATGGACATGGCATGGGCTAGGGAGAGGAGGAACACGGGAACACGGAGCCTCGGTCTCGGGAGAGCAGGTACATGGAACCATGGACACATACACAGAACACAGAGTCGGGACCCCTCCTTGGGTACAGGACATAGGGTTGGGAGTCACACACAGAACAGAGAGCCGGGACCCCTCCTTGGGTACAGGACATAGGGCCGGGACTCATGACCCTCCGCGGGGCAATGGCAAGACGGCCTGGCTTACCCCACAGAGGCGAGGACAGGACAAGACAAGACATGACTCCCCACGGGGCAACGGCAAGACGGCCTGACTTACCCCACGGAGGCAAGGACAAAACAAGACAAGACACGACTCCCCATGGGGCAACGGCAAGACGGCCTGACTTACCCTACGGAGGCGAGGACAAGACAAGACAAGACCAACACGAATGAACACCAGACAGTACCTATCTAGCACCGGTGATGGAACTAGACCAAAGCGCAGGCAGGGGCTGCAGACGAGGGCTAGAGGCGAGAGGGGCAGAGAAGGGATTCAGACAAGGAGGTAGATCAGGAATCACAGACTGCCAGGGCCAGGACTAGACTCAGAACTGGGAAGCCTCCAGGGCCAAGACTTGACGTGGTACTTGAACGCTGCCAGGACCAGGACTTGACATGATACTTGAACGCTGCCAGGACCAAGACTTAACATGGTACTTGAACGCCACCGGAGCCAGGACTTGGACATGGTACTTGGATGCCGCCGGAGCCAGGATGTGGTGCTTGGAACCTCCGGGTAGTGCCGAGCTCTCGACTTGGCCCGGGAACAGTAGACAGCAGCTCTTGATTCTCTCCGGCGGGTTGACCCACCTTGATGAGGAAACTTTGCAGGCTCGCTTCAGCGAGGTAACTGGACAGGGTTGCTCCGGTGAGGAAAGGTTCGCTTCGGGCGGAGACAAGGCTTGTTCCGGCCAGATGGCATTGACACGCCGTGACTTTGCAGACGCTGTCGCGCTGAATGGCTGAAGGCCGGAGTCTATAAACTACCGGTTCAGCCAAGCGTTAATTGCCTCTAGTCACCATAGCCGAGGAACATGAGAAAACAGGGAATCAATGGTCCGGATCGTAACATAAACAAGGTAAATTTAAAGGGACCCTGATCCGGACCATCACACATACAGCATAGAAACAGAACCTTCGGCCCGAGATAGCCATCCAAGCTAGTTCCATTTGCCTGTGGTCGACTCATAACTTTCGTAGCCTTTTCTTTCTATCTATAAAACTGTCTTTAAAAGTTAAAATTAGCTTTATTTGCCATATGTACTGTACATTGAAACTCACAGTGAATTGCATTATTTGTGTCAATGACAAGCACAGTCCAAATATGTGCTGCAAGTGTCACTGTGCTTCTGGATCCAACACAGTATGTTCACAATTTACGAACCCTAACCTGTACATCCTTGGAAAGTGTGAGTGAGCTGGAGCACCTGAAGGACTTCTACATGATCACAGGGAGAATATACAAACTCCTTACAGACAGTGACAGGAATTAAACTCCAATCACAATCGTTGGCGCTATTAAGCGTTAAGTTGTTATTGCATCTGCCTCAACTATTTCCTCTAACAGCTCAATCCATATATATACCACCCTATGTGTAAAAGTATCCTGACCTGTTCTTGTACATTTAGTATTTATGTGGTTAGCTTAGTTGAGTTGTTGGTCAGTCGGATTCCAGAGTATTGATCGTGGGAGACCTGGAGATAGTAATGCCAAGCATAGGTAGGTACTTTTTTCTTGTTGAAGCTGATCATTGCCTGGATCTTTTGGAACATAAGTGTTACTTCTACATTAGTCCGTGTCTACAAGTTTTCTGGGGTTTGCTGTATGCCTCTCCATATTCATTAGTTATTTCATCAGAATTGGCCGGTTCTGACATAAACAGGAAAGGCTGGTTATCTGAAATTGTTTAATTCACAGCTAAGTGCCCAGGACTGTAATATACCTAGATGAGAGATTAAATAGTATGGCAAATGTTCCTTTATTTAAAATGGCCGGTATAAACCAGGTAACCACAAACCAGTGAGCTTTACATTAGTGGTAGGGAAATTATTAGAGAAGTAACTAAGGGATAGGATTTATGTACATCTTAAAGTAGGAGCAGATGTGGGGTAGTTGACATGGTTTTGTGCAGGAAAAATCATGATATACTTAGAAATGGATTGTAAAATCTTTGAGGCATATCCAAGCAGGAAAAGAGTTGCAAAGACAAATGTGTGTTCCTTACAGATGGAGGCAGGTAAATTTATAGTGGGGAATATTGAAATAGCAGCAAAATTAAAACAAAGATATATCAAGCTTCATGTAAGAAAGTACAAAAAATGTTGCCAGAAATTCTGAAGAACCAAGGATCCAAGCAGATTCATAAACTGAAGGAAGATAGTACTAATGTTGTAAAATCACTTGAGTTGCTGGGAAGACTAAAAGCTAATAAATCCCGAGTAATTTATGATCTACATCCTATAGTCTTGAAAGTGGTAGTTATTTATCATCTTTCGAAATCAACCAGGTTCTGTTTGATGGGACAATATTCTGATGGGACAAGGTTACCAGAAACTGGAGGTTAACAAATGTATCTCATTATTTTATATAGGAGAAACAGGTTGAAGGGAACGACTATCCTATAAGTCTCATGTCAGTAGTAGAGGTAACTGTAGATTTAACAATGAGGGATATAATAACAGGACACTGGGAGTCAACAGTGATTTATGAAAAGGACACTGTGTTTGTATATTCTACTAGAATTCTGAGAGGATCTGATTAGTAAATTAGTTAAGGGGGAACAAGAGGTGATTTTCAGAAAGCATTTGATAATGCTGTTGGTTTTATTACCTGTACTGAAATACAGTGAAAAGGTTTTGTTTGCATGACATCCATGCATTCGTACAGTAAGTGTAACAAGGTATTTAAAAGTTAAAACAGAAAGCAGAATACAGTGCTATTGCTGCAGAGCAGGTAAGCACATGAAGTGCAGAGGCCATCACAAAGTTGACTCGCAGATCGAGAGTTCATCTTCAGCATATGAGACTTGGTCAACACGCCTAGAGCACATGGAATTGAAAAATATATTGGAATGGTTTGAGAATTAGTTAACAGACAGGAAACAAAGAATGGGAGTAAATTATTTTTCCTTAGGTTGTCAGGCTATGATCAGAGGAGTAACGATAAAAGGCGAGAGTGTGGACAGCTGCCAGCGGAAGTGGTTGATGTAGATTCGATTTCAGCATTTCAGAGAAGTTTGGATAAGTACATGGATGGGAGCTGTATGAAGGCTATGTATGGAAGCCACTTTTTTAAAGAGGATGCAGGCAAATGACGGGCAACTATAGGCCAGTTAGCTTAACATCTGTAGTCGGGAAAATGCTTGAAGCTGTCACTAAGGAAGAAATAGCGAAACATTTAGAAAGGAGTGGTTTCATTAAACAGATACAGCATGCATTCAGAAAGGGCGGGTCCTGTTTGACAAACTTACTGAGTTCTTTGAGGACATAATGAGTGTAGTGGATAGAGGGGAACAGGTGGATGTCGTATACTTGGATTTCCAGAAGGCGTTCGACAAGATGCTGCACAAGCGACTTATAAAAATGATACGGATGCATGGGGTGGAGGAAGTGTATTGGCATGGATAGTGGATTGTTTAACCAATAGAAGGCAGAGAGTTGGTGTAAATGGGTTTTTCTCTCGTTGGCAGTCAGTGGTGAGTGGGGTGCCGCAGGGGTCGGTGCTGGACCTGCAGCCGTTTACCAATTACATTGATGACTTGGAAGAGGGGACTGAGTGTGGCGTAGCAAAATTTGCTGATGACACTAACCGAGTGGAAAAGCAAATTGTACAGATGATGTGGAGAGTCTGCAGAGGGATATAGATAGGTTAACTGAGTGGGCCAAGGTCCGGCAGATGGAATACAACATTGGTAAATGAGAGATTATCCACTTTGGAAGGAATAATAAAAGAGCAGATTATTATTTAAATGGTGAAAGATTGCAGTATGCTGTTGTGCAGAGGGACTTGGGAGTGCTTGTTCATGAATCACAAAATGTTGGCTTGCAGGTACAACAGGTTATTAAGAAGGCAAACAGAATGTTGGCCTTCATTGCTAGAGGGAGTGAATTCAAGAGCAGGGAAGTCATGCTGCAACTATACAGAGTACTGGTGAGGCCGCACCTGGAGTACTGTGTGCAGTTCTGGTCTCCATACTTGAGGAAGGATATACTGGCTTTGGAGGCAGTGCAGAGGAGGTTCACCAGGTTGATTCCAGGGATGAAGGGGTTAACTTATGAGGAGAGATTGAGTCACCTGGGACTATACACTTTGGAATTCAGAAGAATGAGAAGGGATCTTCTGGAAACATACAAAATTTTGAAAGGGATAGATAAGACAGAAGCAGGAAAGTTGTGTCCATTGATAGGTGAGACTAGAACTAGGGGACATTGCTTCAAGATTCAGGGGAGAAGATTTAGGACAGAGATAAGGAGAAACTGTTTTTCCCAGAGAGTGGTGAATCTGGAATTCTCTGCTCAGGGAAGCAACTGAGGCTTCTTCACTAAATATATTTAAGATACAGTTGGATAGATTTTTACACAGTAGGGGAATTAAGGGTATTTGGGAAAAGGCAGGTAGATGGAGCTGAGTTTACGTACAGATCAGCCAAGATCTTATTGAATGGTGGGGCAGGCTCGATTGGCCAGACGGCCTACTCCTGCTCCTATTTCTTATGTTCTTATGTTTCAGGTGCAGGTCAAAGGGATTGGGTAAAATAATATTTCAGCACAGACTAGATGGACAGAAGGCCCTGTGTCAGTGCTGTAGTGCTCTATGATTCTATGAGTGATAGGAGATCAATGATTAGGCCACAAATATTCATGATTTTGCTTGACAGTCTGGCTGAGGTAACCATATGTCTTTTTTTTTCAGGTTTACTGATGATAATGGAATGAAGGTGTAGGGTGGAAAATGGAATTAAGAGTAGGGAGGAGGAGGTAAAGAGGTTCCAAGGGGCTTTGATGAGCTAAGTGAGTGAACATAGAAGATGGAATATAATGGGGTATAAAAATATAGTGTGAGGCCATCCACTTTATTGCACTGAACTGGTGACAAACTGGTGAAAAATGATGTTCGGAGGGATATAGGTGTCTTTGTACACAAGTCACTGAAAGCCAATGTAGGTGTTGCTGGCAGTTATGAATGCAAAGGGCGTTTTTTTGTCTGTTATTAAATGAGGATTTGAGTGCAGGACTTAAGTGTGTTACTGCAATTATGTGGACCCTTGGTGAGGCTGAAATTGGGGTATCAAAAATAAAGGATGTACCTGCTGTTGCAGAAGGTCAAAGCAGTTCTGCAGACAGGTTTAAGGGATTGCAGCTTTACTGTATAAAGAGAGGTGAGTGGACTAAGCCTTTGTTTTTATAGAGTTTAAAAAACAGAGAAGAAATCTCATCAAAATCTACAGTATCCTCGCAGGACCTGACTAGTAGAATGCAAAGAGGTTCCCTTTTGCTTAAAACAGAGACTAATAGATTTCAGTAAACTTAAGAGAATTAAGGGTATGGTGACTGTTCTTAATCCTTTTTGTATAAGTTGTGAACATAAGAAGAGAAGAAATAGGCCATATAACACAGTCTGCTAACATAGAACATAGAAGATTGCAGCACATAAACAGGGCTTTTGCCCCACAATGTTGTGCCAGACCAGCTGAAAAGCAAATTTACAAAATACCCAAGCACTAATTCCTCCTACCTACACCATATCTCTATCCCTCCATCTTGCTTGCATCCATGTTCCTATCCAAATGTTTCGTAAAAGCCTCTAATGTATTTACCTCTACCACCGTACCAAGCAGCACATTCTAGACATCAACGACTCTCTGAGTAAAAAACTTACCCCTCACATCCTCCTTGAATCTACCACTCTCACCTTCAATGCATACCCTCTGGTATTAGACATTTCAACCCTGGGAAACAGATACTCTCTGCCCATTCTAGCTATGTCTCATAATTTATAAACCCCTATCAGATCTCTTCTTATTCTCCAGTGCTTCAGAGAAAACAACCCAAGTTTATCCAGCCTCTCGTGATGGCACGTACCCTCTAAACTAGGCAGCATCCTGGTAAACCTCTTCTGCACCCTCTCCAAAGCCTCAACGCCCTTCCTATAGTGGGGCGACCAGAACTGTACACAACACTCCAGATGTAGACGGTATAGTATTTTATAAAGTTGCAACATAACCTCTTGAGACTTGAACATAACCTTCGACTTTTGACATAACCTCTTGACTTTTGAAGATAACTTCTTGGCTTTTGCTGTACGAGATTGTAGCCAAGAGGTTGAAAGACGCAACCTCAGTGAAGGTTGTGCAGAGGAAAAATGAAAAGCAAGAGAAAATGATGGTACAGACTACTTAAATAAGTGACAATACTTTAAGGAACACAGCACAAAAATATTAGTGCACACCTGGAATCTGAGTCAGAGCAGAGAAAAATGGTAAAAAAGGACAAAGCTGAATGCATGCAACATTTACAGCAGTTAGATGATTTAATGACAAATATAACCAGCAGTGTGACTAAAGGTGGGAGGTAAGCTTTCCATGATATTGAGCTTTCAGTAGAGATAGAAAAAAATAGAAAATGAGGCAGGATATCTCTGATAATAAAAGGTAGGATGAAGGCAGTTGAGAGAAAAGTTTATAGCCTAGACAATCAAGCATTGGGATCAGTTAGGAAATAATAAAAATCAAAGGGAAGAAAACATTGATGGAAGATGTCTATGGGTCTCTATTAGCAGTTGTAATGAGGGTATTTTACAAGATAGTAAATTAGAGATACACATGGAAAAGGTAATACAATAATCAATGTATACTTTAATCTACATATAGATTCGTCAAAATAATTAATGGTAACAATATGGAGGATGTTTATGGACTGTTCAGTGTGATGGATTTCTCGATCAGTACTTTGAGGGACCAATCAGGGAAAAGATGATTTTAAAATCAACAAAGCAAGCTATAATGGAATGAGATGTAAATGTTCTATGGAAGAGTGGGAAACTACATTAACATGTATGAAAATAATTGAGTAATGGCTGGCATTTGAAGATTGAATTCATAGTTTACACTAAATATATATGTACCCTTAAGGCACAAAAACCCAATAGAAAAACTAATCAAACCACAGTTAATAAGGGAAGTTAAAGATCACATGAGATGAAAGGAAAATGTTTGTAATGTTTCCAAGAATAGCAAAATGCCTGAGGATCGAGACACTTTCAACATTTAACAAAGGAAGACCAAGAAACTGCAAGGAGAGGCAAAGTAGAAAATGAGTGTAATCTACTGAGCAACTTCAAATGAAATATAAAAGCATCAAGAGAAGGCAGGCTCAGAAAAAATGCAATCGATTGCTCCCAGACTGATCCAGTGGTAATAATACTGGGGAAGGAAGAAATGGCACAGATATTGCACGTCATGGAAGAGACAACAAACCTTCTTTAAAAATTCTGAACAACAGTGAATGAGGAGCTGAAAGAAATCAGTATTTGTAAAAAATATTAGAGACTAATATTCTGACTGAAAGCCAAGTAATCGCCAGGAAATGATGATTGTCTAGGTGGCTCTGAAGGTATGGTTGTCATCTTCAAAAATACTGTAAAATCCAGAATAGCCCTCATAAATCAAAAAGTATGGAAAAACACCTGTTGTTTATGGAAGAAGGGCAAAAGAAAGTGGAGAACTGCAAACCAATCAGCTTAACATAAGTAGTGGTGAAAATGTTGAAATTTTTAATTTGGAAAGTGGCAACATGGCCCTTAAAAAAGAGGTTTATGCAGATCTAAATTAGATTACAGAAGGGGATATTGTATTTGATAACGAGGTGTTTGAGGTAGTGACTAGCAGCGGAAACAAATGGATTGGTTACTAGGTAATAACAGAGTATAATGACTTGAGTATGAGGATATTGGTGTCTTGCTAAAATTTATTGGTGATCTAGAGACAGTGCACCTGAACACCATGTATGGGTCGAATTTCCTCATGGAAGGAAGGTTCACTTGTGAGAGAGGAGGTACAGCAGGGTTTCACAAGATTGATGACTGAGTGGACTTGGGGAGGGAGGCTGGTAGGTCATTTTAATAAAGAGATAATAACTAAACACTCTTGAGTTTAGAAGAAAAATACAACGTTCCTACAAGGTTTGACAGTGTGTAAGGGTCAGGAAGTTGCTTCACCCAGCAAATATTTGGAATCTTATACCCAAAGACTGAGAAGACTCAGTTGCTGAATATATTCAGGACAGAGGTTGTTAGATTTTAATATATTAAGGAAAATTAAGGAATGTACAGTAAAGTTGAGTGCAGGGAAGTGGCATTTATTGGATGGTGGAGAGTAAGAATAGACATCTGCATTTCTTATGATCTTTTCCACAACTCCATTTTCCTGCACTTACCTATATATCTCAAATATGTAATGCTTGTATTGTTGTACAACATTGAATCACAGTGGATTTAATTTGACTTTTTTGACATTGTTCAACAAAAAAAGACACTTACGTGTCAAAGTGAACATAGATCTCTACAAAGTGATCTAAATTAATTACAAATATAAAACTCAAAATAAATGATAGCATAATTATCCATCACCATTAATATGACTTACCAAATCATCACTGGTGGAGACAATTGGTTTTAGAAGTCGCATAATTAGTTAAATGGAGATCACCTGTCTGCACTCAAGATTTTTCAATTTCTTGTAGTAAAAGTACGCCAATATCCGGAAGGTCCAACTGCTGGTGAGTCAGTATCCTAGCAAAAACTACACCATGGAGACAAAGGAGTACTTCAAGCAACTCTGCGAAAAGGTTATTGAAAAGCACAAAAATGGATGCAAGAAAATTTCAAAGTCACTGAATATCCCTTGGAGTACAGATAAGTCAATCATCAAGAAATGGAAGGAATATGGCACAGATATAAATCTGCCTACAGCAGGCCGTCTTCAAAAACTGAGTGACCATGTAAAAAGGGGTATGGTGAGGAAAGCCACCAAGAGATCTGTGACACCTCTGGAGGAGTTACAAGCTTCAGTTGCTGAGATGGGAGAGATTATGAACACAACAATTGTTGTCTGGGTGATTCACCAGTTGCAACTTTATGGGAGAGTGGCAAAAACGGCCACTGTTGGAAAAAAATGTCACATGAAATCTTGGCTAGAATTTGCCAGAAGTCATGTGGGGGACTCTCAAGTCAACTGCAGGAAGGTTCGATGGTCTGATAAAACCAAAATTGAGCTTTTTGGCCATCAGACTAAACACTGCACATCATCAAAAACACACCATCCCTACTGTGACACATGGTGGTGGCTGCATCATGCTGTGAGGATTCTTCTCTGCAGCAGGCTCTGGAAGGCGTGTGAAGGTAGAGGGTAAAGTAAATGCAGCAAAATATAGGGAAATCCTGGAGGAAAATCTGATGCAGTCTGCAAGGGAACTGTGACTTGGGGTCAAGACTATAACCCCAAGCAAAAGCAAAGCTACACAGAAATGGCTGAAAAACAACAAAGTTAATGTCCTGGAATACCCAAGTCAGAGTCCAGACCTCAGTCCAATTGAGAATTTGTGGCTGGACTTGAAACGAGCTGTTCACTCATGATCCCCATGCAATCTGACAGACCTTGTGCAGTTTTATAAAGATGAATCGGGAAAAATTTTTGTGTCCACATGTGTAAAGCTGATAGAGATCTATTCACACAGACTCAAGGCTGTAATTGCTGCTAAATGTGAATCTACTAAATACAGACTTGAAGGGGGTGAATACTTATACAATCAATTCTTATGCATTTTATATTTGTAATTAATTTAAATAACTTTGTAGAAATCTTTTTTTCACTTTGACATGAAAGAATCTTTTTCTATTGATCAGTGTCTAAAAAAGCCAAACTAAATCCACTGTGATTCAATGTTGTAAAACAGTTATACATGAAAACTTGCAAGGGAAGTGAATACTTTTTATAGGCACCGTATGTAAGGCAGCAGTCTGCATAAAGGACCTCCATCACCCAGTACATGTCCTCTTCTCGTTGCTGCCATCAAGGAGGAGGGACGGGAGCCTGAAGACACACACTCAACAGTTTAGGAACAGCTTCCTTCCCTCCACCATCAGATTTCCGAATGGAGATTGAATCCATATCAAGTATCTCTGTTTTTTTTGCCCTCTTTTTGCATGACTTCTTTAATTTATTTTAATACCTACAGTATATTTCTTATTGTAGTTTGTCATTTGTTATTATGCAGTGCAATGTACTGCTGTCACAGAACAACATATTTCACGACATATGTCAGTACTATTAAACCTGATATTGATTCTGAATCTGATGAATTCCTAAACTGGTTTATTATTGTCACATGTCCCAAGCTGCAGTGAAAAGCTTTGTTTTGCATCCCATCAATATTCGTCATTTAATTTTATCAGTACATCAAGACAATACAAGGGAAAAATCATAACAAAATGCTGGGGGAACTCAGCAGCTGAGGCAGCATCTATGGAAAGAAATAAACAGATAATGTTTCGGCTGACACCCTTCTTCAGAATCCTGGCCCAAAACATTGACAGTTTATTTCTTTTCATAGATGCTGTCTGACCTGATGAGTTCCTCCAGCGTTTTGTGTGTGTTACTCTGGATTTTCAACATTTGAAGAATCTCTTGAGTTTATGAAGAATACAGAGTTATTTACACAGAAAGGGCAATGCAAGTGGATAGTAAAGTTCAAGGCTAAGATGAACTAGATTCTGAGCTCTAGAGAACATCTTGTTGTAGAACCAGTTTGTTCAGTCATCTAAAAAAAGTATGATAAAAGTCATCCTTGAGCTTGGTGATGGAGCTTTCAGACTTTCATATATTCGTCCCAATGGGTGGAAATGGGGAGAAGATACAATGTCTGGGATGGGAGTGGTTTCTGATTGATTGCTTTACTGAGGCAGCAAGATATGTGGGCAGAGTCCATGGTGCTGAGGCAGGTGTTTATGATGTACGGAGCTGTGTTCACAATTTTCTGCAGTTTCTAGTAACCTTGGGCAAAACAGTTGCCATACCAAGCTGTAATCTATAATAAATCTGGTTTGGATGCTTTCCATGATGCATCTATAAACAAGGGTCAATGGGGACGTTTTTGAATTTCTTTAGCCTTCCAACGTCTCTGCTTCCATAGATGATTATGATAGCAAATTTCCAGATTCATCGAAGCTCCTAATCACTCCCATCTTAAGTCAAAGTTGAAGTTGAGCTTGCTGTCGTATACAAAAGTGTGTGATTCTGTACTCTGTAACTTTAACTCCCAGCTCAAGATTCTCCAATGAGGATAAACTTCATCCCACCATCTACTCTAAAAAGACTACTCAGATATACTATACTTTTAATAACATCTTACTATTTCTATGATTTTACAGCACAGAAACAGGCTCAACCTGTTCACATTAAGCAAGATGTCTGTCTGAGGTAGCATTTAGTCGATAATCCTCTAAGTATTTTCTCGGAGTGTCTAAGTGTTCTTTATGCATTGTAATTGTACCTACCTTTACCATATCCTCTGGCAGCTTGTTCCCTTTTCCCACCATCTTTAGACATAAGATATAGGAGCAGAATTAGGCCATTAGGCCGATCGAGTCTACTCATCATGGTTAATCAGTTTTCCCTCTCAGCTCCAATCTCCTGCCTTCCCCCACTTATGCCTTCATACCCCAACCAATCAAGAATCCATCAAATTCTGCATTAAATATACATAAAGACTTTGCCTCCACAGCTGCCTGTGGTGATGAATTCCACAGGTACATCACTCTCTGGCTGAAGGAATTCCTCCGTATCTCCATTCTAAAAGGACACCCCTCCATTCTGAGGATGTGTCCTCTGACCTTAGACACACCCACCACAGGAAACGTCCTTTCCACATTCACTCTGTCAAGGCCTTTCATTGCCAAGTGTAAGTTTCAATTATGTCACCCCTCATTCTTCTGAATTCCAGTGAATACAAGCCCAGAACAATCAAATGCTCTTCATATCACAAGCTGTTTAATCCTGGAATCATTTTTGTGAACCTCCTTTAAACGCTCTCCAGTTTCAGCACAACGTTTCTGAGATAAGGGACCCAAAACTGCTCATAATACTTCAAGTGAAGCCTCACCATCTTCTATGTGGTGAAACAAAAAATCAGGTTCCTTTTAAATTGTTCCTCTATGAACGTAACATTTGTCCTCTTGTGTGAGACTTCCCACCTTGGGGAAAAAGATAGTGACCATTCAACTTACTTATGTACCACATGATGTTATAAACCTCAATGAGGTCACTCCTCAACCTCATGCACTGCAGGCCACACCATCCCAGCCTATACCCTCTTTATAGCTCAATCTTTCCAATCCTTGTAACTATTTTGATAACACTTTTCTGAACCCTTTCCAATCTAACGACATCCTTCCTATAGCTAGAATCCAAATGCAGTTTCATAGTCATAGTCATACTTTATTGATCCCGGGGCAAATTGGTTTTCGTTACAGTTACCAACTTCTTTTACAAACGTACATCTGTACCCTGGCGCTCTAATTCTTATACTCAATTTTCTCATAAGGAATTTTCTAGTCTACATTTCTACAGGGCTTTAGGCACTCTTTGACGTGGAAGCACTGATAGTTTGCTGCAGTACTCTTTGCTCATTTACTTTCATAATTTATGTTCACTTTTTTAGTTATCTAAGCTCACTAGATATTCTGGTTGCAACAATATTTACAACATTGAGTAGCTTTCTTTCAAATTGCTATCATACTTAACTTGCTTGGTTACCCACAGATGGACTGTCCCTCTCACAGTGCTTTTATTTCTCAATGGAATATAGTCTGATTGGAACTGTGCAATATTTATTTAAGTACCTAACTGTACATACTTACTGTATTATCTTTTAATCTGTTATTCCAATTTACTCCAGTTACTTCTGCCTTCACATCTTTCCAAATGTTTTATTTAAATTAAGGACTTAGTTTCAGACAGAAGTTTCTTACTCTCAAGCTGATAGTGAAATTCCATTATGTTGTGATTATTCTTCCCCAGAGGATCCTTTTCTATGAAATGATTAATTAATCCTTCTCATTACACATGACCAGAACTAAAATAGCCTGTTCCCTGGTTGATTCCACACATATTGTTCAAAAAACTGTTCTGAATGCACTCCTCGAGACTATCTTTGCCAAATTAATTCATATATTCAATGTTAAGATTATAGTTGTCCATAATCATTGCAGAGTCATTCATACAAGTTCGGGCTAATTCAGTTGATTTATGCTCTGCCCAGTATCATATCTACTGTTCAAGTGTCTATTGACTACTTCCAGCTATTGACTTAAATCCCCTGCTGTTTCCAATCTCTATTCAAACTGATTCTACATTTTGATTTCTTCGCCACGGTCATTTTTTTGTTCCCTCCTGTACTAATCTTATCCTTTATTAACAGAGTTAGCCCAGCTTCTCTCCCATTTTACCACTGCTTCTGAAATGTTAGATCCTCTGGATTTTTCATTTTCTATCGTCAGCTACCTTACAAACACATCCCTGTAATGGCTATCAAATGACATCCATTTATTTTTACTTGTTATGAAAATTATGTGCATTCAAATAGAGTCTTTATAGAGTCACCGTTTCACCCTGCACTTACCTGATTTGCAACTGAACTCTTAGCTTTGTATGTACATTTGTTTTTTTGTTAATCTTCGGTTATCTTTAAGTCAATGAGTCAGAGTATTGTACAACAGAAAAACAGAGAAGTCCTCAATGGTAGGGTAGCTTGTGCCCGTGATAGAACTGGCTGCGTCTATGCCCTCTGCAGCTGCTTGCAAATTGGTGCACTATGTCTCTGCCAACCTTCCTGCCCACCTACACTTTATTCATTTATTTATTGAGATACAGCAAGGATAGGCCCTTCTGGCCCTTCGAGCTGCACTGCCCAACAACCCCCAATTTAACCCTAGCCTAATCACGGGACAATTTACAGTGGCCAATTAACTTATGAACTGCTACATCTTTGGACTGTGGGAGGAAACTGGAACACCCAAAGGCTACCCACGTGGTCACGAGGAGGACGTACAAACTCCTTTCAGAGAGCAACTGGAATTGAACCTGGGTCACTGGTACTGTAAAGTGTTCTACTAACCACTATGCCTTCATTTATTCCCTATTCTCCCTAAGCCTAGCTCTTTCAAGCACCTATCAAGTTTCCTGTTAAATGTTGTTGCTGTTCCTCTCTTCTCTGGCAGGCCTTTCTTCAGATTCAGAATCAGAGTTAGGTTTATGACTACTGATGTATGTCATGATATTTGTTGTTTTGCGGTAGCAGTACATTGCAAGACATACATATGCAAGTTACTAATATAGTTTGAAAAGTGATTAACAAGGTTGCATTCAGGGGTTCAGAAATCCGATGCGGATGGGAAGAAGCTGTTCCCAAATCACTGAGTGTGGTCTTCAGGCCCTTGTTCCTGCTCTCTGATGGTAAAGATGTAAAGAGGATGGTAAAAGTTTATAATGAATGATGCTGCTATCTTAAAGGATTGCCTTTTGAAGATATCCTCAATGGCTGGGAGCGTTGTTCCCATGATGAAACTAGCAGAGTCAACCACCCTCTGTAGCCACTTGTAAACCTGTTGATTGGGGTCTTCACACCAGGCTGCGCATGTAGCAAGAACATTCTCCCATGTGCATTTGTAGAAATTTTGCAAGTCTTTGGTGACATACCAAATTTTTTCAAACACCTAACGAAATAGAGCCACTGTGTGTCTTCTTTGTGTGTGCATCAATGAGCTAATCTTTGGGTGAAAAATAAATGTCCCTCAGATTTCCTTTAAATCTTTTTCCCTTTGTCTTTTAAACTATGGACAAAAAAAAAATCCCAATTTTTCTTTGACTTGGCAGTAATCCAAAGATAAGCATTGGACTTGGAGAAATATAGCAAATTTAATAATCAGACCACATAGTTTCATACAAATTCCTGATATACATTACAATCTACAGAGGTCCCAGCACCGTTCCTTGTGGAACATTACTAGTCACAAAGCTCCAGTCAGAAAACTACCTCTCTACCACTACCATCTGCCTTCTACAAACAAGCCAATTTTAGATCTAATTTACCAACTCACCATGAGTATTTATTTAGAGAAACAACATGGAATAGGCCGTTCTGGTACTTCGAGCCACACTGCCCAACAACCCCGACTTAACCAAAATCTAGTCATGGGATAACTTACAACGACCATTTAAGACCATAAGATACAGGAGCATAATATGGCTGTTTGGCCCATCAAGTCTGCTCTACCATTTCATCATGACTGATTCAATTTTCCTTTCAGCCCATATCAACTGCCTGCATGCTCTGACCAATCAGGAATCTGTCAACCTCTGCCTTAAATATACATAAAGAATTGGCCTCCACAGCTGCCTGTGGCAAAAAAATTCCAGATTCATCACCCTGTAGCTAAAGAAATTCCTCCTTGTTTCCGTTCTAAAAGGATGCTCCTCTATTCTGAGGTTGTGTCCTCCGATCTTAGACTCTCCTACCAAAGGAAACATCCTCTCCACATCCACTTTATCAAGGCCATTCACCTTTTGATTGGTTTCAATAAGGTCACCCATCATTCTTCTGAAATTTAGTGAATACATGCCCAGAGCTATCAAACGTTCTTCATATGTCAAGTCATTCAATCCTGGAATCAATTCTCACCAGTTTCAGCACATCCTTTCTAAGATAAGAGACCCAAAACTGTTCACAATGCTCCAGCAAGTGGGGCCTCACCAGTGCTTTCAATAGTCATAGTCATAGTCATGCTTTATTAATCCCGGGGGAAACTGGTTTTCATTACAGTTGCTCCATAAATAATAAATAGTAATAAAACCATAAATAGTTAAATAGTAATATGTAAATTATGCCAGTAAATTATGAAATAAGTCCAGGACCAGCCTATTGGCTCGGGATGTCTGACCCTCCAAGGGAGGAGTTGTAAAGTTTGATGGCCACAAGCAGGAATGACTTCCTATGACGCTCAGTGCTGCATCTTGGTGGGATGAGTCTCTGGCTGAATGTACTCCTGTGCCCACCCAGTACATTATGTAGTGGATGGGAGACATTGACCAAGATGGCATGCAACTTGGACAGCATCCTCTTTTCAGACACCACCGTCAGAGAGTCCAGTTCCATCCCCACAACATCACTCGCCTTACGAATGAGTTTGTTGATTCTGTTGGTGTCTGCCACCCTCAGCCTGCTGCCCCAGCACACAACAGCAAACATGATAGCACTGGCCACCACAGATTCGTAGAACATCCTCAGCATCATCCGGCAGATACTAAAGGACCTCAGTCTCCTCAGGAAATAGAGATGGCTCTGACCCTTCTTGTAGACAGCCTCAGTGTTCTTTAACCAGTCCAGTTTATTGTCAATTCGTATCCCCAGGTATTTGTAATCCTTCATCATGTCCACACTGACCCCCTGAATGGAAGCAGGGGTCGCCAGTACCTTAGCTCTCCTCAGGTCTACCACCAGCTCCTTAGTCTTTTTCACATTAAGCTGCAGATAATTCTGCTCACACCATGTGACAAAGTTTCCTACCGTAGCCCTGTACTCAGCCTCATCTCCCTTGCTGATGCATCCAACTATGGCAGAGTCATCTGAAAACTTCTGAAGATGACAACACTCTGTGCAGTAGTTGAAGTCCAAGGTGTAAATGGTGAAGAGAAAGGGAGACAAGACAGTCCCCTGTGGAGCCCCAGTGATGCTGATCACTCTGTCGGACACACAGTGTTGCAAGCACACGTACTGTGGTCTGCCAGTCAGGTAATCAAGAATCCATGACACCAGGGAAGCATCCACCTGCATCGCTGTCAGCTTCTTCCCCAGCAGAGCAGGGCGGATGGTGTTGGATGCACTGGAGAAGTCAAAAAACATGACCCTCACAGTACTCGCTGGCTTGTCCGGGTGGGCGTAGACACGGTTCAGCAGGAAGACGATGGCATCCTCAACTCCTAGTCGGGGCTGATAGGCGAACTGGAGGGGATCTAAGTGTGGCCTGACCATAGGCCAGAGCAGCTCCAGGACAAGTCTCTCCAGGGTCTTCATGATGTGGGAGGTCAATGCCACCGGTCCTGTAGTCATTGAGGCCGCTGGGGCGTGGTGTCTTCGGCACAAGGACGAGGCAGGATGTCTTCCACAATACAGGAACCCTCCGGAGCCTCAGGCTCAGGTTGAATACATGGCGAAGTACTCCACATAGCTGAGGGGCACAGGCTTTGAGCACCCTGGTACTGACACCATCCAGTCCTGCAGCCTTGCTTGGATTGAGACGTTTCAGCTGTCTTCTTACCTGTAGAGCTGTGAAGCCCACCGTGGTGGTTTCGTGTGCGGAATGGGTATAGTCATGAGAGGAGGGTGGGGGATTGTGAGGAGGGGTAGGAGGGAAGAGTGGAATATGTGTTGGTTGGGGGCCGACAGCAGATAGCTCATGTGTGGGATGGACAGGGGCCACACTGTCAAATCTGTTAAAGAACAGCTTAAGTTCATTGGCCCTGTCCACACTGCCTTCCGCCTCTCTGTTGCTAGTTTGCCGGAACCCAGTGATGGTCCTCATCCGCCTCCAGACCTCTCTCATGTTGTTCTGCTGGAGTTTACACTCAAGCTTCCTCCTGTACCTCTCTTTAGCCTCCCTGATCCTGGCTTTCAGGTCACTCTGTATTGCCCTCAGCTGCTCCCTATTTCCATCTCTAAACGCCCTCTTTTTAGCGTTCAGGATGTCCTTAATGTCCTTTGTCACCCATGGCTTGTTATTTGAATAACAAAGGACAGTCCTTGTGGGAACATTGCAGTCCACACAGAAGTTGATGTAATCAGTGATACACTCTGTGAGCCCATCAATATCCTCTCCATGTGGCTCACAGAGTGCCTGCCAGTCTATCACCTCAAAACAACCCTGGAGCACCTTATAAGCCTCCTCCACCATTTAAGTCTCAACATTACAACTTTGCTCTTATGTTCTAGTCCTACTACTAACCTACCAACCGGTATGTCTTTGGATTGTGGGAGGAAACCAGAACAACAGGAGAAAACCCATGCATTCCATGGAGGAGATGTACAGACGCCTTACAGAGCACACTGGGATTAAACTTCAAACTCTGGTGCCCCAAGCTGTAATTGTGTGGCGTTAACCACTACACTACTGTGGCGCTCAATATATATGATTTAATCTTCTGGACTAACCTACCATGAGTGAGCTTGTCAAATGCTTTACAAAAATCTATGTGGCCAGCATCCACTGCTCTACCTCATTGATCATCTTCATCAATTCCTCAAAAAGTCAAATGAAACTTGTGGAGACAAGACTTTCATCACACAAAACCATATTGACTATTGATAATTGGTCCATATGTGAGTCTCATCTGCTGGAAGAATGTAGTGTGTCAGGTTTCATTGTAGAGACAGAGGGGTGGTTGACCTTTTCTGTATTGATTTTACAACAATACTGAAGGAGTAGAGGGAAATTGGCCAGTACAAAGAAATGAGAGCGCTTCCCTACTTCACTTACCCATCACCTGCTAGGCAATGCCTCAACCCTCTCTATCTTTGGCACCTTATACATTTCTGAAGTGGGTACACATATTTCTTCCTGGGTCCCCGCTATCTCCTCCCTTGCTTCCCTTAGAATCTTTAAATAGACTCCCATCAATCTCTGGAAACTTTAATGATTTTCAAGATAACCATCACCTCCTCTTAATGTGAACACTCTTCTTCTTAGCCCATCATTCCTACCGGAGCATAGGTCAATGACAGCAGCTCCCTATGGTCCTCTGTCCTGGGCTAGTCTTTCAAATTGTCTCCAAGATCTTTCCTGTCCTGGAGATGAGGTCTTTGGAGCTTCTGTTGGCATTTTTGTAGCATTGAGTTTTCACAAGATAGGGTTGCTTGCCTGATGCTCAACCCTCCTGCGCTTGCAGCTGGGCTTGGGACCATCCATGGAAGAGTTTTAATGTCAACATATCCCGGAATATACATCTCCCTAACCTCGCCATCATCCGTGTCCTTGTCCTTGGTGAATATCAATGCAAAGTACTCACTAAGGTCCTCACCCGCTTCCTCTGGCTCCATGTATAAATGCACTCTGTCCTTGAGTGCACCTACTCTTTCCCTAGCTATCTTCAACACTCAGTGACTACGTTATTAGGTACACCTACACATTAATGCAAATATCTAATCAGCCAATCATGTGGCAGCAGTTCAGTGCATGAAAGCATATAGACCTGGATGAGAGATTCAGTAGTTGTTAAGATCAAACATCAGGAAGGGGAAGAAATGTGATCTAAGTGTCTCCGACCATGGAATGATTGTTGGTGCCAGAAAAGGTGGTTCGAGTAACTCAGAAACTGCTGCTCCCCTGGGATTTTCACACACAACAGTCTCTAGGGTTTACAGAGCATTGTGTGAAATACAAAGAAAACCCAGTGAGCCGCAGTTCTGTGCAGGAAAGTGCCTTGTAATGAGAGGTCGAGGAGAATGGGCAGACTGGTTCAAGCTGACAGGAAAGCAGCAGTAATTCAAATAACCATGCTTTTCAACAGTCATGAAGAGAAGTGCATCTCTGATTGCAAATATGAAACCCTGAAATGGATGGTCTACAGCAGCAGAAGACCATGAACATGCACTCAGTGGTATCTTCGGTACAGGATACATTGGAATTGCCCTTAATCCCAATTGTCAAGAACATTTCAAGGCCCCTTTACATCCTCCTAGTGTCTTTATTAAGTTCTTTTCTGCATTCTTTATTTCCTTCAAGAACGTTGTTTGATTTTATCTTCCTACATTTTACATGTGCTTCCTTTTATTGACTAACTCTACAATATCTGTTATCATCTGCCAAACAAATCAAGCCAAAATTAAAGAATTTAAGTGTTATTATTAACTCTGAACTAAATTTCAAATCACGTATTAAGCATATTATTAAGACTGTGTTCTCTGAGTTAAGGAACATTGCAAGAGTTGTTTTCTTTTAACATCTCAAGATGCAGAAAAATTGATGCACACTTTTGTTTTTAGCCGATTAGACTATTGTAATGCGCGCTTTTCGGTGCTGCCTGAGAATAATATAAATTGACTGCAGCTTGTTCAAACGCAGCAGCAAGAATCTTAAACAAGAAAAGAAAATCTGATCAAATTTCTTGGGTTTTGGCATCATTACACTGGCTGCCTGTGTCTTTTAGGATCAATTTTAAAATACTCTTATTTGTACCTAAGGCTCTGAATAACCTAGCTCCTTCATCCATGTTGGAGTGCTTATCCCCTTATGTCCCTAATCGTAATCTTGTATCCATGAACACTGGTTTGCTTATTGTTCCTGAAGCCAAGCATATAAGTATTGGTGGTGTAGACTTTTGCTCTTTTGCATCAAATATCTGGAATGCTGAAATATGCCAAGCTAGTACTGTGGAACATTTCAGAACACTTCTGAAAACTACTTTTTTAATTTGGTATATTCAATTACATTTTATTCTACATAATGTTTGTCTTTCCTTCTTATTTTTAATTTTGTCTCATATTTTTATGACTATGTTGATTTATCTTTACAATTTACGTAAAGCACTTTGACAAACATGAAAAAATTGTTGCTGAAGCTCTTTGAGCCTGCATCTTAATGTATGAAAGATGATATATAAATAAAGTTATTGTTTAAAGTTCTTTGTATTTTTGTTTTCCCTCAGCTCAAGCTAGTAAAACCTGAGGTATGGGCATAGCCAAGTACACTCATTTTTCAATTCTAGGAACTTTTGGACTATTCTAGTGGTGTTTAGTATTGTGGCTTTCTGGAGATTTTCATAAATATTGCTGAGTAGGCCTAAACATTTAAAGCTATTGTGTTGTGACTTTGAGATGATACCAGTTGTAGATATTACCTATTGGGACAATAATATATTCTTCTTATATTTTTTTTTCTGAGCTCAATCTGTTAAAACCTGAGGTACTTGCATAGCCAAGCATACTTATTTCTCAGATATTAGGAATTATCAGACTATTCTAGTGGTGTTTAGTGTTGTGGCTTTCTGAAGATTTACATAGATATTGCTGTGTAGTCCTAATTGTTTAACAGCTTTGTGTCATACCTTTGGAATGATACCAGTTGTAGGTATTACTATTAGGACAGTGTATACTCTGTTTATGTTCCATAGTCTTTCAATCTCCTCGTTTAATTCAGCATATTTCTCGCATTTTCACATTGATTTCTGTATATATGTGTGCTTGGAATCAGAATCAGAATCCTTTATTATCGCCAAGTATGTGGACACATACAGGGAATTTGATGCCGGTTTCCATGAGCTCTCGCTGTACAGGCACAACTATCAAGTAAGCTGTTCTTGCTCATTCCAATCCACCCCATTACATCCGGATTGTAACTGTGGACTGTCCCTTCCATAACAACGGACTGGTCATAATATAATCCAAGGACTCCAAAACTGAATTAAAACTCCAAAACTATCCTTACCTACCACCCCACCAGCCTCCGGATCCAGCACATTATCCTCCGCAACTTCCGCCACCTTCAACCGGACCCCACCACTAGGCACTTCTTTCCCTCTCCACCCCTCTCCACTTTCCACAGGGATCGGTCCCTCCGCCACTCCCTTATCCGCACGTCCATCCCCACTGATCTCTCACCCGGCATATCCCTGTAAGCGTAAGTGCTACACCTGTCCCTACACCTCATCTCTTGCAACCATTCAGGGCCCCAAACAGTCCTTCCAGGTGAGACAACACTTCATTTGTGAGTCTGTTGGGGTCATCTATTGCATCCGGTGCTCCCGGTGCGGCCCCCTCTACATCGGTGAAACCCGACGCAGATTGGGGGATGGCTTCGTCGAGCACCTCCGCTCCGTCTGCCACAACAGACAGGATCTCCCAGTAGCCACCCACTTCAACTCTGTTTCCCATTCAGATTCCATTCAGATTTGTCCATACATGGCCTCCTCTACTGCCATGATGAGGCTAAACTCAGGTTGGAGGAGCAACACCTCATATACCATCTAGGTAGTCTCCAGCCCCTTGGTATGAACATAGAATTCTCCAACTTCTGGTAATTCCCTCCCCCTCCCTCCTCTATCCCTATTTCACTCTACCCCCTCCCCCAGCTCCCTCATGGTTCCGCCTCCTTCTTCTACTACCCATTGTTTTCAGGGCTATGACGTCAATGCTTCCCCTCCCCCGCCCCTTTGTCTTTCAAATTACTGGTCTTTCAACTGAAGCTACAAGCATTCTTTAAATTCTTCCCTATCTTTTATTCTTCAGTCCTGGCGAAGGGTTCCAGCCCAAAATGTCGACTCATCGTTTCTAACTGATGCTGCCCGACCTGTTGAGTTCATCCAGTGTACTAGAAGTGTTACTCCAAAACTGGACCAGGCCTGTACCCATAGCAAGGCATGTTCAAAGCAAGACCCTGGCAAATATAATATTCCAGTCTTCAAATGTAAAATCATCAATTTATCCTATATGTTTCAGTCTTTGCAACCTTGATGTTGTGCAGTAAAGCTGTGAAGGCGAAGCCATACGGTATATCTAAGGCAGAGATCGATAGGTTCTTGATTAGTACGAGCATAAATGGTTACAGGGATAAGACAGGAGAATAGGATTGAGGGGGTTATTAAATGGACCATGATGGAATGATGGAGCAGACTCAATGAGCCAAATGGCCTAATCCTGCTCCTAAATCTTAAGGTTATGTTCTTATTGTGGAACCTGAATCTTTGCAACCCAGTGTTAGAAATCTCCAAAACAGGCCCACAGTAGTTTGATTTATTCACTGTCACTTTTAGATGAAAATGTTACTTTTTGCACTCTAAGTTGGTGGTGAAGGGTTAACAGTTATCTTTCATAAAAGAAGCACCCCTCATTTAACAATGAGGACAATGTCAGAAGAATCTTTGGGTTCTAGAAAAGTAGAACAGAAAATGTTGGAGCTTTGCAGCATTTCAGACTGCACTTGGAAGAGTAAACAGGGTTCATATTTCAGGTTAGTATCCAGGATTAGTTTAATTAATGCATTTTCACAATTAACGAATAGTAATCCAACCACAGACAGCACCTTATTAAACTCTTCTGGTCCAGTAATCTTTTCTGTTCATTTTATTTTACTTAAATGAGACTAGACAGTGCCTACATTAATGTGAACGTTTTCAGCGGAAATGGCATCATGTGTTTATACACTTAAAAAGTTATTTCTCTTGAAGTTACTAATTAAATCCTATTTTTATTGTGTCCTTTTTCTTATAAACATTCCATATATACTCATTGGCCCTGTGATTATTGGAAAAAGAAATCTCTCTTGTGAAATCCCCCATTTTCATATGGAACTTCTCATTTAACTTTTAAAATCTTAATACTGTTGGACAATTATTATCACCCAATGTTTATCACCCAACCAAATCTCATTTGAGGAGGTGTTGCAGTGCAGCTTTCTGAGCTGTTCTTATCCTTCCAGTGAATATTCACATACATGCAGTTAGTTGGAAATGCTTGTGTATAGACCTAGCCAAGTTGACCATTGAAGTATTTCCAAATCATGATGTTCCCACATGCCTTCCTAATTGGAGAGAACATGGGGTTTGTGAGTGCTGAAGGAGCAGCCTCTGCAATAAACATCATTACAACTTATAGCAATAGAAACTGCAACCATCAGGAGCTGCTATTGGAGGAATTCAAGATTCAAGGTTGTTTATTGTCATTCTTCAGGACACAAGTGTAAAGGAGACCAGAATGGTTGTTACTCGGGGTCAAATGCAGCAGAAAAAAATACAATATGCATGAAGAACACAATAAAAATATACAGTAAATTTAAATGTAAAAACAATCCTGCAAAACACAATGTACAAGAATGTCTGGGAACCTATTTTTATCTGACAGCCTGTGATTCTTTATGAGAAATTTGAATTTGGCAGAGGATGCGGCAAAACTGATTGATTTACATGGAGTGGGTGTTTGCCAGCACATTTTGAACAGAATAAGCGTCCACACACAGACCCGCTAACATGGGGAAATGTTTGTATGTTTCGGGATGAAGGAGAGGGAGACAGATTGCAAACCCATTGAAGCATATGGAGCTGTGTTTATTTTTAAGAGAGAGACACATGGAAACAGGTGATGTCTTTTAAAAGAATAAACTCATTCTGAATGACTGAGAGTTGATGGGTCTTATCACACATGATGAGTCAGCAAATGTCAGGCAGGAAGAATATTTGGTTAGTAACCAGTTTCAAGGCTTTGTCAAAATTATGTAAAACAGAAGTGGGTTTTATTTTTGTCAACAGTCATGTTGCTAAAGATAAACAGATTTCTACCTTTGCATTATTTAGATTGAAAAGGTTAATCAATAGTGTCAAAAATCTATTGGATAGATCTGCTACCACAGTAAGATCATTGTGGTGAAGGAAGAGGAGATGGTACCTAACGTGGACACATATAGGGCACACCAGTTTTGCATAGGTGAGGAAATGAAAGGCAATGGCCGTATTTGTACAATTAGACTTCTGCAATATTTGCAGAAACTTAATGTCAGCTACCTTTTCTGTTGAACAGATACATATCAAAGAGGAATCAATGTTTTATTGATTAAACAAACGAACTCACCTATTCGACACAAAGGTCTATGGAAACTTGGAATACCTCTTCTAGACGGCCTTGATTGCAGTGTTACTTGTAATTTCAATAATGTGATCGCTAAATTACTTCATAAGAATATCAAGATTTATGAATCAAGATGGATAAATGGAGTTGACGGGCAATAAAACCATGATCAGCCTGCATATAGCATAGGTTTAAGGAATTAAATTACTGATTTCTGTATTTCTATGTAATGTAAATGAAAATGCAGATTACATGACTCATTGAGAAAATTTTAAGGCCAATGGATAGTGAGGCCAATAGATTGCTTGTCTCTTCATTAATTTTGAAAAATTGCTTCAAAAGTATGTTGTGCTAAATGACTTCATGATATTGCCATGTTACAGGAAGATTTCATGACTATTGCACTGGCGAATTTATGCCTTTAGGCACTTTATAGAAAGTTGAAGCATTTCTGTACAAGTCTCTTTTCTTTTAAGGTCACAGAGTAGTGTTACCTCATTCGCTGAAAACCACAGCCGTTTTCTTTTGTGCTTTTTGAACATGTTGCAAGAATGAATCACATTCTGTATTCTACCATTGAACGTATTATTTTCCTGGATGATTGCAGGATCTCCTCCTGCACTGTTACCTCTCTCACCTGGAATGAATCCCTGTTCTTATCTAATCACACCACTACTTGTGAAATCAGTTTATACTGTCACAGCTCAGTCCTTAGGCACACAGGTATCACTAAACTTGCAAGCTCACTCATTTGTTCAAAGTTCAAAGTGCACTTACTATAAAATAAGTACCTGTATGTCACTATACATGACCCTGAGGTGAATTTTCTTATAAGCATTCACAGTGGAAAAAAAATAGAATCAATAAAAAAGTAGACACAACAAAATTAACAAACAACCAATGCACAAAAAAACCAAACTGCAAATACTATCATAGGTATTAGGTCAGAGGTATCATAGGTCATACGACATAGGTAGGAAAATGGAGGAGGTCCTGAGAACAGACTACAAGGAGTTAGGAAAGAAGCTAAGAAGCAGGACCTGTAAGGTAGTAATCTTATGATTACTGTCTATGCCACGCAAAAGTGAGTATAGGAATAGAGTGAGGTGGAGGATAAATGTGTGGCTGAGGGATTGGAGCACGGGGCAGGGATGCAAATTTCTGAATCATCAAAACCTCCTTTAGGGCAGGCATGACCTGTACAAAAAGAACGGGTTGCACTTGAGTCTGAGGGGGACCAATATCCTGGCAGGGAGTTGGCAAAGGCTACTGGGGAGAGTTTAAACTAGAATTGCTGGGGGGGTGGGATCTGAACTAAACAGACGGAGGAAGGGGCGATTGGCTCACAAATCAGGAAAGCTTGTAGGCAGTGTGAGAGTGAGGATAGGCAGGTGATAGAGAAGGGATAAACTCAGACTGATGGTTTGAGATGTGTCTATTTTAATGCAAAAAGCATCTTGAAAAAAAGCGGATGAGCTTAGAGTGTGGATCAGTACTTGGAGCTGTGATGTTGTGGCCATCACAGAGACTTGGATGGCTCAGGGGCAGGAATGGTTACTTCGAGTATAAGGCTTTAGATGTTTCAGAAAGGAGAGGGAGGGAGGCAAAAGAGGTGGGGGCGTGGCACTGTTGATCCGAGATAGTGTCACGGCTGCAGAAAAGGAGGAGGTCATGGAGGGACTGTCTACTGAGTCTCTGTGGATGGAAATTAGGAACAGGAAGGGGTCAATAACTTTACTGGGTGTTTTTTAATAGACTTCCCATTAGTAACAGGGACATCAAGGAGCAGGTAGGGAGACAGATTCCCCTCTACGTCGGAAGGGCCCACGTAGGTTACGAGTGTGTTTAAGGAAACGTGGTTTTAAACACCCTATACTGACTATCTTGCTGGCAAACATGCAGTCTCTGGTGAAAAAAATTGATTATCTCAGAACAAAGGTGCCGAATCAGAGGGACATTAAGACCACTTGTATCCTTTGTTTCATGGAATCCTGGTTAACCCATTTCGTAACAGATACAGCGATTCACTATACACAGTGAACAGATACAGCGATTCAGTATACACAGGTTTACTATACACCGTCAGAATAGATCTATAGAGTCTCTCAAAAGCAGAGGTGGAGGAGTATCCCTCATGATCAACTCTTCTTGGTGCGCAAATATATCAGTGCTGTCCCAATTCTGCTCACCAGACCTGGAATATCTAGCAGTTAAGTGCCGTCCTTTTTACCTACCACGGGAGTTCTCTGGGGTCATTTTGGTAGCAGTTTACATTCCACCTCAGGCAATGTCAAGCAGGTTTCAGATGATCTAAGCAATGGGATCAAAATGCACAAAACAGCACACCCTAACGCCTTCGCCATCGTTTTGGGAGATTTTAACCAGGCCAGTCTGAAAAAATCACTAAGCAACTACCATCAACAGATCACTTGCAATACCAGAGGAAACAACCCACTGGACCATTGTTACACCACTATCAAGAATACCTACCATGCTATTCTATGCCCTCACTTCGGGAAGTCTGATCACCTGGCTGTACTTCTACTCCCTGAGTATAGGCAGTGACTGAAGACTGCAGCACCAGCAGTGAGGACCAAGAAGGTATGGACAAGGGAAGCACAGGAGTGCCTACAGGACTGCTTTGAATCGGTAGACTGGACTGTATTCAGGGATTCATCTTCGAACCTGGATGAGTATGCTTCAGTTATTCCGACTTCATTGAAATCTGTGTAGATGAGTGTGTGCCTACAAAGATTTACTGCATATTCCCAAACCAAAAGCTGTGGGTGAACCAGGAGGTACGTCATCTGCTGATAGCTAGATCTGTGGCATTCAAGTCTGGTGATTCAGGCCTGTACCAGAAAACCAGGTATAATTTGCGGAGGGCTATTTCAAGGGTGAAGAGACAATTTTGAATGAGGTTGGAGATGACATCAGATGCACGGCAAGTCCGGCAGGGTCTGCAAGGCATTACTTCATACAAAGTGAAACCCCATAGCATGCATGACAGCGATGTTTCACTACCAGATGAATTCAATGCCTCCTATGCCCGCTTTGAAAGGGAGAACACAACTACAGCTGTAAAGATCCCTGCTGCACCTGATGACCCTGTGATCGCTGTCTCACAGGCTGATGTTAGGGTGTCTTTAAAGAGAGTGAACCCTTGCAAGGCAGAAGGTCCTGATGGAGTACCTGGTAAGGCTCTGGAAACCTGTGCCAACCAGCTAGCAGGAATATTCAAGGACATTTTCATTCCCACAACCCTGATTGAGAAGTCGCAGAACCTGGGCTTCTGTACCTACCTCTGAAATTGGATCCTCGATGTCCTAACCAGAAGACCACAATCTGTGCAGATTGGTGATAACATATCCTCCTCGCTGACAATCAACACTGGCGCACCTCAGGGGTGTGTGCTTAATCCACTGCTCTACTCTGTATATACACATGGCTGTGTGGCTAGGCATCGGTCAAATACCATCTATAAATTTGCTGACTATGCAACCATTGTTGGTAGAATCTCAGATTATACGAGAGGGCGTACAGGAGTGAGATATGCCAACTAGTGGAATAGTGCCACAGCAACAACCTGGCACTAACATCAGTATGATGAAAGAGCTGATTGTGGACTTCAGGAAGGATAAGACGAAGGAACACATACCAATCCTCATAGAGGGATCAGAAGTGGAGAGAATGAGCAATTTCAAGTTCCTTGGTGTCAAGATCTCTGAGGATCTAACCAGCTCCCAACATATCGATGCAGTTATAAAGAAGGCAAGACAGCGACTATACTTTATTGGGAGTTTGAAGAGATTTGGCATGTTAACGAATACACTCAAAAACTTCTGTAGTTGTACCGTGGAGAGCATCCTGACGGCTGCATCACTGTCTGGTATGCAGGGGCTACTGCACAGGACTGAAAGAAGCTGCAGAGGTTTGTAAGTTTAGTCAGCTCCATCTTGTGTACTAGCCTACAAAGTACCCAGAACATCTTCAAGGAGCAGTATCTCAGAAAGGCAGCGTCCATTATTAAGGACCTCCAGCACCCAGGGCATGCCCTTTTCTCACTGTTACCATCAGGCAGGGGATACCAAAGCCTGAAGGCACACACTCAGCGATTCAGGAACAGTTTCTTCCCTTCTGCCATCCGATTGCTAAATAGACACTGAATCTTTGGACACTACCTCATTTTTTTTTAATATACAGTATTTCTATTTTTGCACTTTTTTTTAATCTATTCATACACGTATACTGTAATTGATTTACTTGTTTATTTATTATTATTAGTATTATTTTATTTCATTTATTATTTTTTTCTGTCTGCTAGATTATGTATTGCATTCAACTGTTGCTGCTAAGTTAACAAATTTCACGTCACATGCCGGTGATAATAAACCTGATTCTGATTCTGAGGTTCTGGAAAGGTGTAATAATAACAAGATTGTTGTGGTGGGAGATTTAAATTTCCTAAACATTGATTGGCACCTTCCTAGAGCAAAGAGTTTAGCTGGGGTGGAGTAGGTTAGGTGTGTTCGTTAGGGTATCCTGACACAATATGTAGATAAGCCTACAAGAGGAGAGGCTATACTTGATCTGGCTTTGGGAAATGAACCTGGTAAAGTGTCAGGTCTCTCAGTGGGAGAGCTTTTTGGAGATAGTGATCATAATTCTCTCTTCTTTATCATAACATTGGAGAGGGATAGGAACAGACAAGTTAGGAAAGCATTTAATTGGAGCACGGCAGTGGTTCCCAACCACCGGGCCGCGGACTGGTACTGGGCCGCAAAGCATGTGCTACCAGGACACGAGGAAACGATATGATTTGGCGATATGAAATGATATGAGTCAACTGCGCCTTTCCTCATTCCCTGTCACGCTCACTGTTGGAACTTGAACGCACATGAGGTCATACCCACGCGTCATCCATGTCAGCGCGGGAAGATCAGCTCCTCGAGCTTGCAAATGACGGTGGGCTGAAAAGTATGTTTGACATAACATCTCTGCTGGCATTCTGGATCAAAGTCAAGGCTGAATATCCTGAGGTAGCCACGAAAGTACTGAAAATATTGCTCCAATTTCCAACATCATATCTCTGCGAAGCGGGCTTTTCTGCAATGAATGCAACGAAAACTAAATTGCGGAATAGACTGGACATAAGGAATCCCCTTCAAGTATCGCTGTCTCCCATCACCCCTTGATGGGACCGTCTTGTTGCAGGGAAACAAGCCCAGGGCTCCCATTGATTCAGCGATATTGGAGTTGCAATGATTTTATATGGTCATACGGGGAAAATATGTGCTGTGTGCTTAATATTAAATTTGTTAGATAAACCCTTTTAGAAACAAAATTGAGTGTATTATCCACTTATAAGGAATGTAGTTGACTTATCACCTATAGTACGGTCGTGTTTAACACCCCCCCACCCCCCACTGGTCGGACAGTCCACAAGAATATTGTCAACATTAAACCGGTTCACGGTGCAAAAAAGGTTGGGGACCCCTGGGGTAAGGGGGAAAATGAGGCTATCAGGCAGGAACTTGGAAGCATAAATTGGGAACAGATGTTCTCAGGGAAATGTATGGCAGAATGTTCAGGGGATAGTTGTGTGACGTTCTGCATAGGTATGTTCCAATGAGACAGGGAAAGGATGGTAGGGTACAGGAACCGTGGTGTACATTCGAGAAAATTATAAGGCTTGCAGGAAGGAGCTTAAGAATGAAATTAGGAGAGCCAGAAGGGGCCATCAGAAGGCCTTGGCGAGCTGGATTAAGGAAAACTACAAGGCATTCTACAAGTATGTGAAGAGCAAGAGGATAAGACGTGAGAGAATAGGACCAATCAAGTGTGACAGTGGAAAAGTGTGTATGGAACCGGAGGAGACAGCCGAGGTACTTAATGAGTACTTTGCTTCAGTATTCACTACAGAAAAGGATTGGAACGATTGTAGGGATGACTTACAGCGGACTGAAAAGCTTGAACATATAGACATTAAAAAGAGGATGGGCTGGAGCTTTTGGAAAGCATCAAGTTGGATATGTCACCGGGACCTGTCAAGATGTACCCCAGGCTACGATGGGAGGCAAGGGAGGAGATTGCTAATCCTCTGGCAATGATCTTTGTATCATCAATGGGTATGGGAGAGGTTCCAGAGAATTGGAGGGTTGCAGATTTTGTTCCCTTCTTCAAGAAAGGGAGTAGAGATAGCCCAGAAAATTATAGACAAGTGAGTCTTACTTCTGTGGTTGTTAAGTTGATGGAGAAGATCCTGAGAGGCAGGATTTATGAACATTTGGAGAGGTATAATATGATTAGGAATAGTCAGCATGGCTTTGTGAAAGGCAGGTCATGCCTTACTAGCCTGATTGAATTTTTTGAGGATGTGACTAAACACATTGATGAAGGTAGAGCAGTAGATGTAGTGTATATGGATTTCAGCAAGGTATTTACCTCATGCAAGACTTATTGAGAAAGTAAGGAGACATGGAATCCAAGGGGACCTTGCTTTGTGGATTCAGAATTGGCTTGCCCACTGAAGGCAAAGAGTGGTTGTAGATGGGTCATATTCTGCACGGAGGTCGATGACGAGTGGTGTGCCTCAGTGATCTATTCTGGGACTCCTACTCTTCGTGATTTTTATAATTGACCTGGATGAGGAAGGAAGTGGAGGAATGTGTTAGTAAATTTGTTGATGACACAAAGGTTGGGGGTGTTGTGGATAGTGTAGAGGGCTGTTACAACAGGACATTGATATGATGCAAAACTGGGCTGAGAAGTGGCAGATGGAGTTCAAGCTAGATAAGTGTGAGGTGGCTCATTTTGGTAGGTCAAATATGATGGCAGAATATAACATTAATGGTAAGACTCTTGGCAGTGTGGAATATCAGAGGGATCTTGGGGTCCGAGTCCACAGGGCACTCAAAGCTGCTGCGCAGATTGACATTGTGGTTGAGAAAGCATATGGTACATTGGCCTTCATTAACCATGGGATTGAGTTTAAGAGCTAAGAGGTAACATTACAGCTTTATTGGACCCTGGTCAGACCCCATTTGGAGTACTGTGCTCAGTTCTGTCTGCCTCACTACAGGAAGGATGTGGAAACTATAGAAAGGGTGCAGAGGTGATTTACAGGGATGTTACGTGGATTGGGGAGTATGCCCTTTAAGAATAGGTTGAGTGAACTTGACCTTTTCTCCTTGCAGCGACGGAGGATGAGTGGTGACCTGATAGAGGTGTATAAGATGATGAGAGGCATTGATCGTGTGGATAGTCGGAGGCTTTTTCCCAAGGCTGAAACGGCTAGCACGAGAGGGCATAATTTTAAGGTGCTTGGAAGTAGGTACAGAGGAGATGTCAGGGGCAAGTTTTTTTACATAGAGGGTGGTGAGTGTGTGGAATGGGCTGCCAGCGACGGTGGTAGAGGCAGATATGATAGGGTCTTTTAAAAGACTCCTGGATAGGTACATGGAGCTTAGAAAAATAGAGGGCTATATGTAACCCTCTAAAATAAGTACATGTTCGGTACAGCATCATGGGCTGAAGGGCATATATTGTGCTGTAGGTTCTTTATGTTTTCTATGTTTTTTTTCTAATATCGAGAACATGAGTTGTAGAGTTCTTGAAAGTGAGTCTATAGGTTGTGAAATCCGTTCACTGTTAGGATAAATGAACTTATCCATATTGGTTCAGTTGCCTGATGGCTAAAGAGTAATAACTGTTCCTGGACCTGGTGATGTGGGACCTCAGGGTCCAGATTCTCTTTCTCAATGGCAGCAGTGAGAACCGAGTGTGGCCACAAGTGTGGATTATGTAGGATTTGCAAATGCTGTCCTGTGTTTGTGAGGAGTTAATGTGGAGCTATATTCCGAGCTACATTTTGATAACGTATATTCCTGATCTGAGAATGCTTAGGCTTGGAACTATATGACAGTTTGTATTAAGTCTGCACGCAGCTGAGGTTTAGATGGGGTGAGCAGGTGCACTGCCTACAATTCTCTGATGCCTGTAACTCACATAAGATATATTCTGCATTGGCCAGTGAATCAATGTCTACCTTTACATGGCAAAAAAAATAGTAAGTGCCTGAATCTAAAAATTCATAGCAACTTCCAACAATAAATATTCATGAGGAAAGGATAAATAGATTGTCATTGACATCAGAAGTAATTTGTTTAGCTTGGCTGAACTGATGAGTACTATGGGCATAATTCACAATATGTGGTCTACCATATGAATACTTTTTTTAAAGAATTATTTCTAAAACCTGCAGTTTGAACTTTATTATAATTGAAGTTGTTGGATATGTTGTCTTGATTATTTTGATGTATTTTTCTTTGTTGTTGATTTTCAATAATAATTAATAAAAAAGATTTTAATATGAAAATAATTAAAGTTGTTTTATTTGTGGTTTTAACTATTGTTAATGTTGATGAAACAGAGTGGATGGAAAATCATAAATCGCACGGAGCTCTGCTCAGGTTTCTGGTTGATCTGTGTTGTATTGAGGTTAATTAGTTTGTCTGGGTGTTCAGCGGCTGATGTGAGGGCTGCCACTGACCAAGAGGCTAAATCTTCATATTATTTCCAATAGCGGACTTCAATTTAATACAAAATTTACCTTGATACTTTCATGTAATAGTACTAAGCTGAGCATTAAACATGGTTTTCATTTCATTGAGAACAAATTTTTGAATAGACAAAACTTTTATAAGCATATGTCTTTTTCTTTTTGTAATTCATAATGTTATTAGTAATGTCATTTTCCTTTCTTTTCCTCAAAAGCTTCGCAAGGCCGTCATGGATCACATCTCTGACTCCTTTCTGGAGACAAATGTTCCTCTTTTGGTTCTGATCGAAGCAGCTAAGAGTGGCAACGAGAAGGAGGTAAAGGAATATGCACAAGTCTTCCGTGAGCACGCTAACAAGCTTGTGGAGGTGAGTCTATGCCACATTTAACATGTTAAGCCTACAGTTCATGCGTTTCCTTTACCTCGGAATGTACTGTGAACTGTGAATCGAGTTAAAGGATAAGGCCATCACTCAGCTTAGCAATTTGACATATGTTCTGAAGAACCCAGAATCAATTGTCAGCTGTGTTATCATTATCTATGATGGTGGTTGATGTGCTATACTGTGTGCACCTATCAAGGTTGGATTAATATAGGATTAAGAACATCTATGATACAGCTCATTGTCAGGCAAACTTTATTCCTACACGTTGTCCAGCTAAGTTGTAAAATGGCCGAGGGTGGTATGGTTAAGATCTAAAGCTCCCTGAGGAAAGTTCAGGAAAGTTCATTATTTCTCAGAAGGAGTGGAGAAATTGCAAATGATTAAAACTATTCTCAAACAGAACCTTAATAATGTACTTTCTGTGTATTGGCTTTAAAGTAAAGTCTTCAATACATTACTGTCTAGTCTTAACCAAACTTAGCAGTAGTCCTTATAAATTACCAACATTTTGAGGGCAGCATTTTTTTCTGACCAAAAATCACATGTTTATTTGCACTTGTTTGGATTATCATTATTTTGCTGAATAGTTAAGTTTGTGAACCACCCACATATGCCTGAGTTCTTGAATCCATAGATCATTTGGCTCTATCTAATATCAGGGGACCATGCTAGCATAATGGATAGTGTGATGCTATTACAGGTCAGGGCATCAAAGTTTGGAGTTCAATTTCAGGGTCCTCTGTAATAAAAGTTTGTATACCCTTGTTGTGTGTGGTGGGGGGATTCGTCTGGCTACTCTGGTTTCCTCTCAGAGTCCAAAGATGTACCGCTTAGTAGGGCAATTGGTCATTATAAATTGTCCTAGAAGTTATTTATTGAGATACAGCACGAAATAGGCCCACCGAGCTTCACCTCCCAGGAACCGTCGATTTACCCCTAGCCTAATCACAGTACAGTTTACAATGACCTAATCAATCGGTAAGTCTTTGGACTGTGAGAGGAAACTGGAGCACCTGGAAGAAACTCACAGGGAGGCTGGGGCTAAATCAGTAGTTGTCTGACAGCACAGCTTGGCAGGCTGGAAGGTCCTGTTTTGAATTGTATCTCTAAAGAAATAAAAATAAAACATAGATCTAAATCTTAGAGCCTTAATCAGTTCCTTTTTAAAGGTTGCTCATGTTTGAGCGTCTGTGGTGATATCTGATCAAAAATTGTCACCAACACTTCAAGCTGTCTGTATTAATGGATTTTAATTTGTCTCTTCTGTGTCAAATTAGAATCCATAAAATAGATTGTCAACTTTTAATCAAATTTGAGAATAACCTCCTCTCATCAAATAAACATGCTGGTAAACCAACTATTAGTCAATGAAGCAAAACCATCAACTGCTTTAAAATCTACCATCTCAGAAGTCTTGTTTTGAAGCTGTTCATGGATCAGGTAGAATGAACATGATAAGCTCTATGTCCTTCATTAGTTGTTCCATCACACTGTTCCACTGCATTTATCCTCCTGACATTCAAGGTTATTGTATGATTGTAAGGTACCAGACATACTCAAAAAGTTTGATGCTTCAGGAGATTTATTGATATTGTACTGATCATGAGACTTTAAGGTTGACTTGAGCACAGTTATTTTGGATATTCTCAAACCATCAGGAGAAATGGGAGTAGGAATCATACAATACAAATGGAAAGTACTTTGTAAGATTCAGGGTTAATGAAGATGCAAAGACATTTAGAGTTCAACTCCTGAACTGCATGAAGGATGGGAAGCAGGATGTATCTCAGGACTTGGGTCAATATGAGAGTTGTATGAAAAATCGCCGAACACAGGAGTTGTGCCGGAACTATGTAGATGTGGCTGAGAAGTTTATCTGTACTCCAAAGAATTATTGCGTGGCGCACTAATGGACGTCAGGCAGTAAGCTTCAATAACCACCGAGGTAAGTGTATTTTAGTAGCAGTGACCGGAGAATCTCAGATAAAGGAAATGCCTAAGGACAAGCTAGAAGCCAAGGAGAATAAAATCAAGCTTTCAAAAATGTGAAGAGTATTGGACGCATATTTCAGACAAGGAGGTTCTTAAATAGGACAGATCAGGAAAATGAATAAGGAAAGAAGATAAATGGAACACAGCTGCAGTTTTTGTGTGAGTGTGTTGATATATTAGGAAAATAAACTATTATGCAAACAGGCCACTTCCAGAATTACCTACTGTCTGCACTTTGGGAATGGCTGACAGTTGTGGCACATAAAAAAAACTTACATGGTCATCATTTCACAATAGAATTTTGCAACATAGCTCTTATCTTATGTTGTTCAACTTTTTCAATTAACCCATTGTAGAGAACTGGTATCTTGGAGGCAGAAGTCCTGTTTGTTTCTAAATATAAGGTGGTGTCATGTATATATTATACTGAGCTATGTGGAAGAGGACATGGACAGTGCCATAGGGACATATGAGCATGCATACGATGAAAAGCTGTTGGCAATGCTGCCCCTCAGACCTGCTACGTCATTAAATATGATCATGGCTGCTCTGACTGTAACTTTAACGCTGCATTTCTGTCAACCCATGACAGTATCCTGAGCTTACCAGATATCTATCTACTTTGGCCTTAAAAATATTTTGCAATATTTTGTATTAGTTCCAACCAGCAGCTTACAAAAAGATGTTAAAAAAAGACAAGCAAGGACAAATCTAGGTTTGTTAGAGGAAGAGACTGAGAATTTATGAAGGGAAATAAACACCAACTTTGAACAACACACACAAAATGCTTGAGGAACTCAACAGGCCAGGCAGCATCTATGGAAAAAAGTACAGTCGATGTTTCGGGCTGAAACCCTTCATGAGGGTTAGAGAAAAAAAAGATGAGGAGTCACAGTAAGAAAGTGGAGGGAGAGAAGGAAGAAACACAAGGTGATAGGTGAAACCGAGAGGAGGAGGGCTAGAAAAGGGGAAATCTGATAGGAGAGGATGGAAGGCCATGAAAAGAAGCAGGAGCGCTTGAGGGAGGTGCTGGGCAAGCAAGAAGATAAGGTGAGAGAGGAAAAAGGGAATATGGAATGGTGAAGTGGGGGTGGCATTACTGGAAGTTCGAGAAATCGATGTTCATGCCATCAGGTTGGAGGCTACCCGGGGGAATACAAGGTATTGCTTCTCCAACCTGAGTGTGGCCTCATTACCTCAATGGAGGAGACTATGGGCTGATGTGTCGGAATGGGAATGGGAAATAGAATTAAACTGGGTAGCTGTCTCCATGGAAGATAATGCCAAAGTCTAACCAGATATACCAGGATGTAATGAGAAAATGGACAGATTGAATTTAGGATTTTTGCAAAAGTTGCACTGGAGAAATTAGTGAGATTAAAAGAAGATAAATTCCAATAAGTTGATGATGTACATCCCACAGTTTCACAAAAAGTTGCTATGGTGATGAAGCACACTCTCGTTATCATCATTAAAAGTTTACGGATAATGGAATTGGAGGGCAGCAAATATGACGCTACTATTTAAAATGGAGAAATAAACCATGGAACTATCGACCGATTGGTCCAATGTCTCCAGCAAGAAAAATGCAATATAGAACTTATAATATAATGAAGGATGTAATAACAGAACACTTTGAAAAGAAAAAAGGGATTGAACAGAGTCACTATGGATTTATGAAAAAGAATTGAATTGTTTCTATTACTTGCATCCTTCATACACATGAGGAGTAAAAATCTTTGTTACGTCTCTATCTAAATGTGCAATATGCAATTTATAATAATTTATAATAAATAGTATGTACATCAGGACAGTCAATACACCATAGGGATACAGTTGTGTCAGTATGAATTAATCAGTCTGATGACCTGGTGGAAGAAGCTGTCCCAGAGTCTGCTGGTCCTGGCTTTAATGCTGCGGTACCATTTCCTGGGTGGTAGCAGCTGGAACAATTTGTGGTTGGGGTGACTCGGGTCCCCAGTGATCCTTTTTACACACCTGTCTTTGTAAATGTCCTGAATACTGGGAAGTTCACACCTACAGATGTGCTGAGCTGTCCGCACCACTTTCTGCAGAGTCCTGCGACTGAGGGAAGTACAGTTCCCATACAAAGGCAGTGATGCAGCCAATATAGATGCTCTCGATTGTGCCCCTGTAGAAAGTTCTTAGGATTTCGGGACCCATACCAAACTTCTTCAACCATCTGAGGTGATAGAGGCGCTGTTGTGCCTTTTTCACCACAGAGCCGGTATGTACAGACCACAAAAGATCCTTAGTGACGCTTATGCCAAGGAACTTAAAGCTGTTCATCCTCTCAACCCCAGACCCATTGATGACTATAAGGGTCAGCCTGTCTCCATTCCTCCTGTGGTCCACAACCAGCTCTTTGTTTTAGCAACATTGAGGGAGAGGCTGTTTTCTTGACACCGCTGTGTCAGGGTGACGACTTCTTCTCTGTAGGCTGCCTCATTATTATTTGAGATTAGGCTAATCAGTGAATGTCAGCAAATTTAATTGGCAGTTTGGAGCTGTGGGTGGCGACACAGTCATGGGTATACAGAGAGTAAAGTAGGGAGCTTCGTACACAGCCCTGAGTTATCATGTTTAACTGTTCTGCTGGAGTTCTTGGAGGATGGGACTCATAAGGGAGATCTAGTGGGGCTGTGGCTTTTGGATTTGCAGAACACTGAGTAAAGTCCCACACAGAGATTGGTCAACAAGGTTCTTCTGAACAAATTGTTCCGACTACATACTGTATACAAATTCTCAGTGGTCTTGTGGGAATTAAGCTTTTTGGTAAGCGTGAAGAATTTGTAGAAAGGACTAGACACAGAATTTTTATGTGACGCCATAAGACCATAAGGTCTTTCAAAGAAACCAATTGTATTTGTGTTTCAATTGGAAAGGCCTTTGATCTTGTAACAATGTATGGTGTCTTTAATAATCTATGAATATAACATCAATTTATCATGACATTTCCGTAATTTTTACCCTCAATCCAATTTAAGTTCCTTCCTTGAATGATATCTGAAGCCACCGGTTACAACAATTTTTTAGCATTGGGGATTTCTGCGAGCATTGCTCACTTTTCGAGTTATGCTTTGCCGTCACCAACAGCCAGCACTGACATGTCGCTATGTGAGCTTTAATCCATTGGGATTAACCTGAAAATTGAAAATAATAAGAACACTGGATGAAAGACACAATTGAAGGATGAATACTTTTATTTCTCATTACACAAGAATTATAATTAACTTTTTGTGTACTAAAAGAATTAAACTTCTGTTGGATTCACTGATCCAATTATTTAATACATTTAACTTTTTCTTACAAATTAATAATAAAGTACACTAGCATTGGTCAGAAAGAATATACAGTCCTGTGCAAAAGTCTTAGGCATATATATATGTATACAGTGCTATGCAAAAGTTTGGGCACCCCGGTCAAGATTTCTGTTACTGTGAATAGCTAAGCAAATAAAAGATGAACTGATTTCCAAAAGGCATAAAGTTAAAGATGACATATTTCTTTAATATTTTAAGCAGAAAACTTTTTTTATTTCCATCTTTTACAGTCTTAAAATAACTCACTGTGGCCAAAAAGTTCTATTCAGAAGGTTCAAAGGAAAATCTAAACAAGCCTGATGTGTTTTGGAAACAAGTCCTGTGGACTGATGAAGTTAAAATAGAACTTTTTGGCTGCAATGAGGAAAGGTATGTTTGGAGAAAACAGGGTGCAGAATTTCATGAAAAGAACACCTCTCCAACTATTAAGCACGGGGGTAGATTGATCATGCTTTGGGCTTGTGTTGCAGCTAGTGGCATGGGGAACATTTACTGGTAGAGGGAAGAATGAATTCAATTAAATACCAGCAAATTTTGAAAGCAAACATCACACCATCTGTAAAAAAGCTGAATATGAAAAGAGGATGGCTTCTACAACAGGATAATAAACCTAAACACACCTCAAAATCCACAATGGACTACCTCAAGAGGCAAGCTGAAGGTTTTGCCATGGCCCTCACAGTCCCCTGACCTAAACATCATTGAGAATCTGTGGATAGACCTCAAAAGAGCAGTGCATGCAAGACGGCCCAAGAATCTCACAGAACTAGAAGCCTTTTGGAAGGAAGAATGGGCGAAAATCCCCCAAAGAAGAATTGAAAGACTCTTAGCTGGCTACAAAAAATGTTTACAAGCTGTGATACTTGCCAAAGGGGCAAGTACTAAGTACTGCCATGCAGGGTGCCCAAACTTTTGCTTCGGGCCCTTTTCCTTTTTTTGTTATTTTGAAACTGTAAAAGATGGAAATAAAAAAAAGTTTCTTGCTTAAAATATTAAAGAAATGTGTCATCTTTAACTTTATGCCTTTTGGAAATCAGTTCATCTTTTACTCACTTAGCTATTTACTGTAATAGAAATTTTGATCGGGGTGCCCAAACTTTTGCATGCCACTGTATATGTATATATAGCTAAGGTGTCTAAGTCTTTTGCACAGTACTGCAGTAATTTCCTGTATAGCACAGTACTGTTGCCACTAAAAAAAACTAATTTCATGACATATGTGAGAGGTGATAAAACTGATCCTGACATGGGTCTCTATTGTGGAATGAGAGTGGGAAGGGGGCAGGGAGAGGAGAATCATAGCTGGGAAAAGGGGAAGGGAGAGGGGAGGGAGTGGGAAATAACAGACAGACATTTTGTAGTGATCAATAAGCCACTTACCTAGCATCAAATGACCTTGCTTGGTGACTCAGAGCTTGGTGGGTCTGTGCCTGTGCCACCCCTTGCCCCAGCACTCCTTTTCTGCCACTTGTGACTCTCACCCTTGTCATCCTTTGTTGCCGCCATATTTACAAACTCACTCTCTGTTCCATGTTGACAAATACAGTACTGTGCAAAAGCTTTAGGCATGCAATCTTCATAATTTTGTGCCTAAGACCTTTGCACACTGCTGTTTTTCTATTTTATTAGCTGTATTTCCTTCATGGACAGAAGGCATGTTTCTGTTGAAACAGTAATAAAAATAATGTAACATTACCCTTTAATTAGAGTGTAGTTGGAAAGGCTTCATGATATAGAGTTGTATAGTTAAACTGCTCCTTTGTGTAATTTAGGAAATATTTCTAGATTTTTTTTATTGTAATGTTGAATTTTTATAGCATTATTCTCACACAAGACTCAGAAATGGGCCTGTGTTATATGGCTAAAATTCAACAGAAGATTATTATGTTTTCTACAAATTGGTCCTTTGGTCCTCAACTCCCCCAGTAAAGGAAGTATACTCTCCACATCCACTCTACCTCGGCTTTTCAATACTTGATACGTTTCAGTGAGACTCTTTCTCATTCTCCTAAACTCCATTGAGTACAGGCCCAGAGCTGTTGTGAATGTGATGAAGTTTAACTTAATTGTGGTATTGAAGGGAACTGTGTAATAGTAACACACATGAAAGTTGCTGGTGAACGCAGAAGGTCAGGCAGCATCACTAGGAAGAGGTACAGTCGACGTTTCGGGCCGAGACCCTTCATCATGACTAACTGAAAGAAAAGCTAGTAAGAGATTTGAAAGTGGGAGGGGGAGGGAGAGATCCGAAATGATAGGAGAAGACAGGAGGGGGAGGGATGGAGCCAAGAGCTGGACAGGTGATTGGGAAAAGAGATATGAGAGGATCATGGGAGAGGAGGCCTAGGGAGAAAGAAAAGGGGGAGGGGTGAAAAAACAGAGGATGGGCAAGGGGTATAGTGAGGGGGACAGAGGAAGAAAAAGGAGAGAGAGAAAAAGAATGTGTGTATATAAATAAATGATGGACTGGTAAAGATCATCATCACAAGCCTGGGTAGAAAGTGTGGAGGTCCTGATTTGCCCAGTCATCAAAATCCCCCTCTTGGCCTCAGCATTGTAGTCCAAAGGAAAGCTTTATGAAGCAATACGTTTGGCACCAGCTTGGCTACAGGAGCTGCTGGAAGGGTGTTCAATGAGATCCAACCGCCTTAGGGGCTCCACTCTGGATTTGCTGTCTTGGTTTATTCCCGTAGCCTTCAGCTCTCCAGAGGCTGTCCTCAAGGCAGAGGGGCTATTTACCTGTACCTTGGGATCTAGTTCACAAGCACTAGGGCATGTCCACACACCAGTGCGCCTGCATTCTACGTGTGCCTGACCTCGGTGGTTGGGAAGATGTATTGTTAATTGTTAAGTGATGGAGTACTTTCAAAAGACCTTTGACAAGGTGACACACACGAGGCTGCTTACCAACTTAAAAGCCCATGGTATTGCAGGAAACTTACTAACATAGTTAGAGCATTGGCTGATTAGTAGGAGACCACGAGTGGGAGTAAAAGGATCCTTTTCTGGGTGGCTGCCAGTGACTAGTGGTGTTCCGCAGGGGTCGGCGTTGGGACCACTTCTTTTTATGCTGTATATAAATGAGTTGGATGATGGAATAGATGGTTTTGTTGCCAAGTTTACAGATGATATGAAGATTGTTGAAGGGGCAGGTAGTGTTGAGGAAACACGTAGGATGCAGAAGGACTTAGACAGATTAGGAGAATGGGCAAGAAAGTGGCAAATGATTGGAAAATGTATGGTCATGAACCCTGGTAGTAGAAATAAATGTACAGAATATTTTCTAAATGGGGAGAAAATCCAGGAATCTGAGATGTAAGATTGTGCAGAACACCCTGAAGGTTAACTTGCAGGTTGAGTAGGTGGTGAGGAAGGCAAATGCCATGTTAGCATTCATTTCAAGTGGTCTAGAATACAGGAGCAAGGATGTGATGCTGAGGCTTTTTAAGGCACTTGTGAGGCCTCACCTTGAGTATTTTATTCAGTTTTGGGCCCCTCATTTTAGAAAAGATGTGTTAGCATTGGAGAGGGTCCAGAGGAGGTTCGCAAGGATGATTCCAGGAATGAAAGGGTTATCATATGAGAAACATTTGATGGTTCTGGGTCTGTACTCACTGGAATTCAAAAGGATGAGGGGGGACCTCATTGAAACTTTTCATATGTTGAAAGGCCTAGACAGAGTAGATGTAGAAAGGATGTTTCCATGGTCGGAGAGTCTAGGACAAAGGGGCACACCCTCAGGATGGGGGGGGGGGGCACCCTTTCAAAATAGAGATGCAGAGAAATTTCTTTCACCAAAGGGTGGTGAATTTGTGGAGTTCGTTGCCATATGCAGCTGTGGAGGCCAGGTTCTTGGGTGTATTTAAGGCAGAGATTGATGGGTTCTTGATTGGACATGGCATCAAAGGTTACAGAGAGAAAGCCAGGAACTGGGGTTGAGGAGGAGAAAAAAAAGGATCAACCATGATTGAATGGTGGAGCAGACTCGATGGGCCTGATGGCCTAATTCTGCTCCTATGTCTTATGATCTTATGGTCTTAATAATGGATGACTCTTTTCTGAGGCATCGGTCCTTGGATACTATGGAGGTTAGTGTCCATGATGGAGCTGACTAATTTTGCAACTTTGTGGATCTTCGTTTGGCCCTGTTCTTTTAATCTATTTCCACACTTCCAAAGTCTATGAATCTCAGACCTTGGTCCTTGCTTATTTGTGTGTTTGACTAAATGCCTCTGGACTCTTGCATCACATCTTCTATATAACCCATTTTTTATCTGCTTCTACTTCATATAGTGAATTTTCATGCTGAAATATCTTGCAGCAAATTAGGATATTTTATTTTATAAAGGACATCTAAGTCAGAGATATAAACAAAAAGTAAAATATATTTGTATTAATTTTTGAAGCTTACTATATTGATGATGGCAGTCTGGTGGATATTGGTTTTGTGGACTTTAAGACATCCTGAATGGTAGGCTAGTCACAAAGATGGGATCCAAGGCAAATTGGAAAATTGGATCTAAAATTGACTTGGTAACAGATGGCACAGCATGGTGGTGGATACTTGTTTTTATGATTACAATTCTATGATTAATGATGGATCTATATTGGGATCCTTGGGTTTGTGGTATATATAAATGAGTCGAATATGAATGCAGGGGTTATGTTTAGAAAGTTTGCAGAGGACAGAAAAACTTACTATTGTAGATAGTAAGGAGCATTACCTAAGGTTGATACATGATATTAATTAGCTAGAAAGATGGGTGGAGCAATGGCAGATAAAGTTTAATCCTAATAAGTATGCAGTAATGCATTTTGAAATGTATTATTTGGGTGGGGCATTCACAGTAATTGTTTGGGCCTTAGAGAGTGTTGATAAAGCTGGAGACCTTGGGTACACAAATTCCAGCTTATGGCAGAATGAGGATCAGAATCAAGTTTATTATCACCAACATATGTCATGAAACTTGTTGTCTTGTGGCATCAGCTTTGGTAGCAGAATGGGTAGATAGTCAATTTCAGACTGGTAGAAGAACCCTATTGGAAGCTTGCCTCTTCAGTCATGATATACAAGAGCCAAGATGTCTAGTTACAACTTTACAAAACATTGATGAGGCCACATTTGGAATATCACGGGCAATTCTGGTCATCACACCAGACGAGTGATGTGGTTCCACTGGAGACAGTCTTGAGCAGATCCACTAGGATGTTGGATGGATTGGGTCATTTCAACTATAAAAAGAGATTTGATTGCTTGAAACACACATCAAAGTTGCTGGTGAAGGCAGCAGGCCAGGCAGCATCTCTAGGAAGAGATACAGTCGACGATTCGGGCGGAGACCCTTCGTTAGTCCTGACGAAGGGTCTCGGCCCGAAACATCGACTGTACCTCTTCCTAGGGATGCTGCCTGGCCTGCTGCGTTCACCAGCAACTTTGTTGTGTGTTGCTTGAATTTCCAGCATCTGCAGAATTCCTCGTGTTTGATTGCTTGGGTTTGTTTTCCTTGGAAATTTGCAGGCTGATTGGTACCCAACAGAGGTCCCAAAATTATGAAAGGATAGATAGAGTACATAGTAAAAACCCTTTTCCTATGGTGGTAGAGTCTCTCATAAAAAAAAAAATGAGTAGAAGATGAAGGGAATCTGATGAAAATTAAGGAACAATTAACAAAATGATGCAGGAATGCCAGTACAAACTGAGTTCTTAAAATTCAATCATAGAAACATTTGATTCCACTGACACAAATCTCACAAATCAAAATTCTATCTACTGATGTCAAGGTCAACTCCCCTCTGTCTAAGCAATAAAATTGCCTATTATTTTCACTTGCCTATTCATTTTATTAAGCATAAGAAGTAAACAGCAGAAGGCCATATGCCATTTTCATTCTTTTCTGACATTCATAGCTGACCTCTATTTTGTTCGTCCTCTTCCTTGATCCTGATATCCCTTCCTTTTTAAGTATCTATCAGCCTCTATCTTCAGTATATTTAATGGCTAGTTGTGGACATTACTTATTTCTTAAAGGACCTCAAGATCTCTAACACACACTTATAGCCTAGCCCTAATTGTCCTTGAGATGATTTGAGGACTAGTGTTCTTGAACAGTTGCCATCCTTCTCTTGTAGGTACTCTCATTGTGCTATAGGAAATGGATTTCGTTCCCTCTGCCATCATCTATTTGAACAGTTCCTGAATCTGTGAAAACTACCTCATTATGTTGCACCCTTTTGCTCTATTTATTTATTTTTAATATACCTTCATTGTAGTTGGTAGTAATCTTTATATATTGCACTACACTGTTGCCACAGAACAGCAAATTTCATGGCAAATGTCATGTGTCTCAATTTCACTTGCCTCATTATTGAAATGTTCCCACAGCCTATGGACTTACTTTCAAGAACTCTTCATCTCATGTTCTCACTATTTATTGCTTATTTATTATTACTATTATTTCTTTCATTTTGTATTTGCACAAGTTGTTTCTTTTGCACACTGGTTAAACATCCAGACTGTGTGATCTTTCATTGATTCTATTATGACTATTATTCTATTATGAATTTATTGAGTATGCCCACAAAAAAATGAATCTCAGGGTTGTATATTGTGACATATATGTATTTCGATAATAAATTTACTTTGAAATTTGAACTTTGATAATAAACCTGATTCTGATTTAGGCTCAACAATATAAAATTAAGGTGGCATAGGACTTAACGTGGTTGTATTTGCCATGCACCTCCTGCCCTTGTTTTATATGGTTGTAGATATTAGAGGTTTGAGAATTGCAGCCGGAAAGACTTGGGTTAATGCATTCTGTAGATAGTACGCACAGCAGCCATTGTGTCCCAGTGATGGAGACAAACATAAAGGTACCATTCAGTGCTTTCAAACATTGAAGAAGACAGCAGTCTGCTTTGCAGGTCTTTTTCACCATGTGCTTTTGAGAGCAAACCATTGTCATCTACCCTCTGGTGGGATTTGAACAAATGAATCCTAAAAGCTTTTAAAGTATTTTAAAATGGCTATCAGGAAATTACATTGGGAATATTTAGTATGCATGACATACAGCCACATAGTCTACAACTGTACCAGATGATGTTGAGTTCATCAGTCTCATTGCACCTAAACCCATCCAGACTTACATTGTGTTTCTGACTTAATACTGACTGGAAATAAACTATTCAACCTGATTGATTTTCTATACCAGTCATTGTGCTTGAATCAGCATCCCCTTATCCCATTTCATTAAAGCTGAGCAACACAACCTGCTTGTGTTTCTAATTCACAATATACCATTGTAATTTGTCTGAATGGTAATTATATCATGGTAACATACCATCTGGGATGGACTGGCTACTGCATAGGATCAAAGAAATATTCTTAAATAAACTGCAGTGAGTTTTCAAATTAGTCAGCTCTATCATAGGCACTAGCCTCTGTGATATCTAGGACACCTTCAATAAGCAGTGCCTCAGAAAGCTGGCATCCATCATTAAGGATCTCCGCCACCCAGGGCATGCCTTCTTCTCATTGCTGCCATCAGGCAGGAGGTACAGAAGCCTGAAGGCACACAGTCAACGATTCAGGCATAGCTTCTTCCCCTCTGCCATCCAATTTCTGAATGGACATTGAACCCTTCACTATATTTTTATTTCCTATTTTAGCACCACCTAGAGGCACAGGGCTCAGAAAAAGCAACTCAACAGATGTTTAAAACCATAAATCAGCGAGTTGTTTTGTTATGTTCCCCCTTTTGCAGTGAAACAGGGACACCTCTTTTTCCCTTATTAGGGAGAGAGAGAGCCTGTGGTATGTTCAACACCAGGTGAGCGAGTAGTCTTTGGGGTATTGCAGACCTTTGTCTTTATTGATGCTTTGCTGCATGCTTGAGTGCTTGGTAGGGGGGTGCTGATGCTTTTTTGCTGTTGGGGAGTTGTTGCGTTGCTGCTGTTTGTGCATGGGAGGGGGTAGCTTGGGGGGAGGGTTTTGGTGTTTCTAACATTTGACTGTTATTCATTCTTTGGGCCATTCCTCTGTTTAGTGGATGTTTGCGACGAAAAAGAATTTCAAGATGTATATTGTGTACATTTCTCTGACATTATATGTACCTATTGAACCTATTTAATTTAACTATTATACATATACTGTATATATTTACTGTAATTTTCAGTTTTCTTTTTCTCTCTATTTTCATGTATTGCATTGTACTGCTGCACCAAAGTAAACAAATTTCACGGCGTATGCCAGTGATATTAAACCTGATTCTGATTCTGAAATAAACTTCCGGTTATATCTGTTTTTCAATATCAGAATAAACAGCACTTGATATTATGGTAGCATGATCACTTGAGCCATATATGATGTTCTTGTATTGGTAGGTCCTCAAATGGCTGTAGAGTTCGATGCACAATCCACACCTGCTGGTGCAGTGTACCCAAGAGTAAGTGGTAGCTGTAGTTAGTAGTTGGGTCTTTTGGTCAGGCATTCTATCTTTCTACGGCTGCCGCCTATTCTCTTTGACACTGTGGGGGTCACTCTCATGTAATGTACCTCCCGCTTGAACAGATTTAGCACTTGAGATTAATTGCTGTGAAAACAAGATGCATTAGTTCAGATTCACTAGTTACTTGAATGCAAAAGTGTTGTCCAGTTTATTCACAACCTTTGTAAACAGGTACAAAACAGAAAGAATTAATCCTGTCACATTGGATTAAAGAGACTGATTTTTTCTTATGGAAACATCTAGTTTTCTCTATGTGTCTGTTTAATACAGTATACTGTAACGTTGACTGATACTGTTATTACATCTCTGTGCTGGATGCAAGAGGGTTGCCTGCCACTCTGAGTTGCTCAACGAGGCTGTGGTTGGTGCTGTGGAAATATAGTGTTATACTGGAATGTGCAGCTTTAACACTTATGTTCTAAATTTAACTCTTAATGAGGTTGTATGCTGGGAACTTGATATCTAGTGCTGAAAATGAAACACAAGCAAATAGGTTTTTCACTCCAAATCTTTATAAGCTCAGTTGTCTGTTGTGCTCCAGAGAGGAAGGAAAATGTTTCCCCAAAGAGAATGTATTGAGTGCTTTAATAAATTAGAGTTGATGGAATTGATCCGTGCAGAAAAGCACTAGCTTTCTGAACCTTGTGACCTTTCTTCATTCATGACGTTCTTTGCAGTCTGTTGAAAGTACACCGCATGGAAAGTGTAAGGGAAGTTCCAATCGCAGTACCTGTTAGCACTACTCACAAATGGTGTTGGACAAATGAAAAAGCTAATGGAGTGGGGAAAGCTCAAAGAACATCTCCAGTCCCAACAAAAGGTAGGCAAGACATGAAAATAGTGAAGGATTTGCAGCCACAAAAGTACAGATTGGAGGACCTAACTGAACATCCCAACTAAACCATCCCAAGATGCCAATTTACACAAAAGCTGGTTCTTCAGACAACTTGTACAGGAAATTGTGAGGGCACAGCTGGAGGACTGTAAACAGATTTGATCCCTTTACCTGATAAGGATATAGTAGCATTGAAAGCAGAAGAGATTCAACAGGATGAGGACTGTGCTATTACAAGAGTAAAACATGTTGGGTATGTTTTTGTAGCATAGAAGAATATATTGAAACACAAAATCCTACAGAGGCTCGGTAGGGTAGATTCTGAATAGTGCAAGGATCTCAAATAATGATACATAGTTTCAAAGTATAAAGTTCAAAGTACATTTATTATCAAAGTATGGATATGTTATATACAACCCTGAATGTATTTTCTTGTGGACATACTCAGTAAATCCATAATAGCATAATAACCATAATAGAATCAATGAGAGACCACACCTTCCGGGCATTCAACTAGTGAGCAAATAAAAAAGAAAGAAAGAATGATAAATAAATAGGCAATTAATAGTGAGAACATGAGATGAAGAGTCCTTGTGAGTCATAGATTATGGGAACGTTTCAATGATGAAGTGTGGTTGAGTAAAGTTATCCCCTTTGGTTCAAGAACCTGATGGTTGAGGACTGGAAATTTAAAACTAAGGGCAGTCTCTGGAATTGTCTGCCCCAGGGAGGATGAAGACCAGTTCATTATAAATATTTAAGGGGGAGGTAGACAAATTTTTGAAACACTGAGAATGAGGACATTGGGGATCGAAGGTACACAGGAGGAGTTAAGTCCTGGTTTCGGTCAGCCGTGAGAATATAGAGTGGCAGGGTAGGTTTGAGGGCCAAGTAACCTACTCATGCTCCTACTTTCTTGTATTCAGATGTTCTTGATGCATTTCTATTATTTCAAAAAATTATGATGAAAGTGGTGCATACCGCAAAGGCTGAAGTACAATACATCATTCTGGCTGTAGTACTGAACACTTGCATTCCGGACCAAGCTGTGCAACAACCAGCCAAGTTATTCCTGTAATATTGACACCTACATGATATACGGTAATGTATGATGCAATCTCTAAAGATGTTGCAGTCTTAACATCAAGGTAGTATTTAACCTGTAGTGCCACCAAGGAGTCCAAATAAAACTGAAGTCATTGAGCATCATTGATGGGGTCATAATTCACATGAAGGAGGTTAGTTGTGGATGTTGCAGATCATTTGTCTCAGCTCCTAGTTGCCACAACAGGGTTCTTTAGGGGATCGTCCCAGAATCACCATCTGCAGTCACTTCTGGATTAGAAGTGGTGATATTTGCTGTTGAATTTGCTGCTGAAAGGAAAATCCTGCCTGTCTAACCTACTGCAATCATTTGAGGAAATTACAAGCTGGGTAGACAAAGGAGATGCAGTAGATGTGCTGTATTTGGATTTTCAGAAGGCCTTTGACAAGGTGCCGCACATGAGGCTGCTTAGCAAGATAAGATCTTATGGAATTACAGGGGATTTACTAGCATGGGTGGAGCATGGGCTGGTCAGCAGAAAACAGAGAGTGGGAATAAAGGGATCTTATTCTGACTGGCTGCTGGTTATCAGTGGAGTTCCACAGGGGTCGGTGTTGAGACTGCTGCTTTTTACGATGAATGTCAATGATTTGGACTATGGGATTTATGGATTTGAGGCTAAATTTGCCAATGATACAAAGGTAGGTGGAGGAGTGGGTAGTGTTGAGGAAACAGAGAGCCTGTAGATAGACTTAGATAGTTTAGGGGAATGGGAAAAGAAGTAGCAAATGAAATACAACGTCGAGGCTCTATAAGGCACTTGTGAGACCACACTTGGAGTATTGTGTGCAGAATTGGGCTCCTTATTTTAGAAAAGATATACTGACATTGGAGAGGGTTCAGAGAAGATTCATGAGAATGATTCCAGGAATGAAGGGGTTATCATATGAGGAACATCTGACAGCTCTTGGGCTGTATTTCGTGGAGTTCAGGAGAATGAGGGTAGATCTCATAGAAACATTGCAAATGTTAAAAGGCTCGAATAGATTTGATATGGCAGAGTTACTTCCCATGGTGGGGGAGTCTATGACAAGAGTGCACATCTTCAGGATTGAAGGTGTCCATTTAGAATAGAGATATGGAGAAATTACTTTCATCAGAGGGTGGTCAATCTGTGGAATTTTTTGCCATGAGTGGCTATGGAGGCCAAGTCATTGTGTATATTTAAGACAGAGGTAGATATGTTCTTGATTAGCTAGTGCATCAAAGAGTATGGGGAGAAGGCAGGGGAGTGGGGATGACTGGAAGAATTGGATCAGCCCATGATTGAATGGCTGAGCAGACTCGATGGGCCAAATGGCATACTTCTGCTCCTATATCTTACGGTCTTGAGGTCTTCATCCATTTGCAACTCCTCAGGAATAAGAGCAGTCCATAGCTGCCTGCGGCAAGACTGAGATAACATGGTAGTATGGACTGAAAAATCCCTTGCGCTGTGTGAATTTTTCATCAACCATAGCCTGCAAGAAAGAGCCTCATTTAATATCCATGACATTCAATGGAATCGGCAATGTTGAGTTATTGTCACTAATGACCAAAAATTCAACCATGTCATTCTTGTGAATCCTATGGTTCCAAGAGCAAATCAGGGGCTGTGAATACAGTGGAGGTTGACTCACTATTACTGCAGTGCTTATTGCATTCAAAACACAGTCTAGTTACTGACTATGGTTGCTTTCGATAGGACCACCCAAACCTGTAATCTCTACCACTGGAAAGGAACATGTGAGCATAGTTTTGGATGAGCTTACATTTACTAAGTCTGGTCAATCCATTATAGGAGTACGAAAGAGGAAAGGTCTGAAGAGAATAAAAGCTGAACAAAGATTTCAGTGGCAGCTGGTTTGAAGAATGAGTAGCACCCATCAATATTTTTGATGCAGGGAAGGATGGCATCTGGAGTTCAGGCTCATGGTTTGATGTTTCCCCAAGGTTGCAAGTGGCATGATTCAAATCTTGTCTGAGACTAGACCGCTGAGAAACCTATTGTGAACATGTACCTCAAACGGTGAACCTATTAGGTTGGTTCTCGAGTAAAACCATGTTTTACACATGGTTCTGAAGTTTGTAATTTAATGCATACTGATGATTTTAGAAAAAAAGTGAATGAATCTGATAACTTTACATTAATTGTGATTTGATATTCAGGGAGCCTTCAAGCACTTGTTCTAAGAAGCATCCTCGCTGATTTCCAGATTTCTGCAATTATATAGAGCGTGAGTTGCTCAGTAACAAGAAAGACATAAATATTGACTTATTTTAAAGCTACTTCTAATGACATGGCAAGCTCTCTTTCTGTTACTTAACTAATCAATGTGGAGAATGCAATTGCCAGTTCATTCAGTGTGGTATTAGTAGCAAGCTGCAGAATAAAAGCTGATGAGTACATTTTGTGTATTTTATCGTGTATGTCTGCTTTAGTTAATGCTATGCCTCTGAGTATAATTGAAATGTAGAGAGTGCCCTTTGTTGATGGTTCTTTTTCATTAACCCACGCTAATTGGTGGCATTTATGATGCGGTGTGTAACGTTGAAGTAACCATTAATATGTAGCCTATCTATAAAGTCCCACCTATATAAGCACATATAGGAGGCAAGGATGAAATAAGACTGTTCAGTCCATCCAGCACAGCCTTCTTGTACCTCTCACATTCAACATTCAATTGGATTTTAAATCATAAACACAAGAGATTCTGCAGATGGTGAAAATGTCAAATAGAAAAGTTCTTTCAAAAAAGATTAATTAATTTTTGAAAGGAAAATAAGCACTTACATAATTTTACCTCTCTCTAAAGGGATATTATAAATATGATAAATTACTTTGAGGATATTTACTCCAAGAGTTTATGTAGCTATGGAGAATGGGGTAAGTATAATAGAGATAGTATTTCAGATATGAAATTCTCTGTATCCTGTCAGGTTTAATTTGAAATGTACCTCTTTTCCTGCCTGGAAGTCAGATTTGGTACCCAGTCACAGAGAGAGGAACATGCTGCAGGCAGCAGGATCATATAACCCCAGTCTCTAACAACATGGTTCCTCTTAATATACAAGAAATTAAGAGGAATAGATAGAGTGGACAGCCAGCGCCTCTTCCCCAGGGCACCACTGCTCAATACAAGAGGACATGGCTTTAAGGTAAGGGGTGGAAAGTTCAAGGGAGATATTACAGGAAGGTTTTTTACTCAGAGAGTGGTTGGTGTGTGGAATGCACTGCCTGAGTCAGTGGTGGGGGCAGATACACTAGTGAAAATTAAGAGACTACTAGATAGGTATATGGAGTAATTTAAGGTGGGGGGTATTATGGCAGGCAGGGTTTAAGGGTCAGCACAACATTGTGGGCCGAAAGGCCTGTACTGTGCTGTACTATTCTATGTTCTATGGTGATTGAACCAAGGCTCGGGAGGATAAGTAGGAATCTGATGTGCTGATGAAGAGTCTCGGCATGAAACATCAACTCTTTATTCCTCTCCATAGGTGTTGACTGACTTGCTGAGTTTCTCCAGCATTTGGTATGTGTTAATCTGGATTTCCAGCATCTTCAGAATTTCTTGTGTTTGTTCCTGGGTGTAATTTTCTGAAGATGTTCTCAGTGGATGTGTAAGTGGAAGGAGGAAGGAAGGGATTGGTGAAGTTTGGTGGAAAATTAATGATATTAGTCCTCACACAAAATGCTGGTGGATTTTGGTCTGACAAAGGGTCTCGGCCCAAAACGTCGACTATATCTCTTCCTATAGGTGCTGCTTGGCCTGCTGTGTTCCACCAGCATTTTGCGTGTGTTGCTTGAATTTCCAGCATCTGCAGATTTCCTCGTGTTTGTGATATTAGTCCTGCTGGCCATCTGTAGAAATACTCCTTCTCAAAGACCATGATGAGTAATCTTTCTTATCTTCTCCAGAATTATGCTTTTGCCTTTATGCTACCTCCCTTAAGTTTTGGGAAAGGAACTCCACAGTAAAGCCAGTTAAATCAGCTTCAATTCTCATTAATTCCACCCAACCTTCTGGAGATGAGTATATTAGTCCCTGCCCCAAATAATTAAAACCTGCTTCGCAGTTTGAAAGTGACCTAAAGTGATCTGTAGTTTTCTGCAACTAATCTTTAAAATTAAGAATAATTTTCAGGAGAACTGTGAGATTTCCCAGAAGTTTAAAGAAGCAGTGTCTCCATGGGTCCCTGGATTTGGAACTACATGAGAAACTTCAGCCTGACTAATAACGACTGGGAGTTATGATGTTGTAATTGTGCAGTATGGATCATTTATCACAGCCTCTAGCCTATCATTAAGAATGGAACAAAGCAAGATTGACTCCATTCGAGTTTTGCTATGAGGCAGCCGTAGATCTGCATAAATCAGAACAAATTTAATGAAGTTCTCAAGAACAATCTAAGAACTTTGCAATGCTTCTTTGGAAAAATTTATTTGATTGAAGTAGAAGCCGAGAAGATTAAGTACTGGAAATAGCCAGAGATTTAGGAAGATCCAGAGGAAGAATCACTCCATCACACTGAATTCCACTTTCTGTGGGTCAACATTGCATTTATGATGGTATCAGGGCACAGTAGTACTGGGGAAGAGGTCCTTCTGACAATCCTATTCTGAACCCTGGGAGTAAATGGACTAAAGGGTCTGTACTGTGCTGTAATGCTCTACTTTCTATGTTTTAGATTCTGAAGACTTGTAACTCCTGTCACAAATAATAGAAACAACTTGAACTGATAATGCATTTTATTTGACTTGACAATATTTCAAAGTACTTTACAACAATGCAGAACTCTTGAACTTGTATTTATCTATAGAGTCACAGCATCTTACAACACAGCAAAAGGCACTTTTAGTTCAGCTCATCCACATTAACTATGATGCTTATCCCATTTGCTGTAACTCTCTATGCCTTTCCAATCCAAGTACATATCCAAAATCCCTTTAAGCATAATTGTATCCCCCTCTACCATATCTCTGGCATCTTATTCTAAATAACTGCCAGCCTCCATCTGAAAATGTACAGCCAGATCCCATTTATATTTCTCCCCTTTCACCTGAAACCCATGCCTTTTAGTTCTACACTCCTCCAGCTAGGGAAACGACTGTGACTATCTATATACCTCGTAATTTTATAAATGTTGACAAGGTCAGCAGACTCCACAGTCTCCAGTGAGAGTAAACCCTGCCTGTCCAATCTCTCCTTATAAATAAATCCCAGTATTCCAGGCAACATTCTTCTTAATCCCTTTTGCATTTGATTGGTATCACATCTATCCTGTGGTGTGGTGCCAGGACAGCACAAAATGTGGTCTAACCAAGCTTTTGTATGGAACATTCGAACCCAATGCCTCAGTCTATGAAGGAAAACATACAAATAACTTCTCTACTCTATCCTCCCAGCTCAACATTTGTACCCAAAGCCTCTGCAGATCAACACTCCTCAAGAAATTCTGCAGTTGGAAATCAGACAGCATTGATAAAAGGAAATAAACAATCAACACTTCAGGCTGGGACCCTTCACCAAGAATAGTGTGAAGATTCACATTAACCACTCTCTTTGAAAATTATGTGACAGTCTGTAGTAAAGAAGGCAAATGCAAAGTTGGCATTTATTTAAAGGGGAAAAGAGTATAAAAGCAAAGAGCATATAAACTTCAGTGGCTGAGCTGGGAGTGACTGCGCATACAATAATTGTTGCCCGGGTGCTTCACCAGTCGCAGCTTTATGGGAGAGTGGCAAAGAAAAAGCCTCTTGAAAAAAACTCACATGAAATCTCAGCTGGAGTTTGCCAGAAGGCGCGTGGGAGACTCTGAAGTCAGTTGGAAGAAGGTTCTATGGTCTGATGAAACCAAAATTGATCTTTTTTGGCCATCTGACTAAACGCTATGTTTGGTGTAAGCCAAACATCACATATCATCAAAAACACACCACTTATACCATGAAGCATGGTGGTGGATGCATCATGCTGTGGGGATGCTTCACTGCAGCAGGCCCTGGAATGTAGAGGGTAAAATGAATGCAGCATATACAGGAAAATCTGATGCTGTCTGCAAGAGAACTGCAACTTGGGAAAGATTTGTTTTCCAGCAAGACATTGACCCCAAGCATAAAGCCAAAGCTACACAGCAATGGTGTAAAAACAACAAAATTAATGTTCTGAGTAGCCAAGTCAAAGTCTAGACCTCAATCCAATTGAGAATTTGTGGCCGGACCTGAAAAGGGCTGTTCACTCACGATCCCCGTGCAAACTGACAGAGCTTGAGCAGTGTCTGGATGTGCAAAGTTGATAGAGACCTATCCACACAAGCTCAAGGCTGTAATTGCTGCCAAAGGCGCATCTACTATGTTTGTAAATACTGACTGGAAAGGGGCAAATACTTAAGCAATCAATTATGTTGTGTTATATATTTGTAATTCATTCCGATCATTTTGTAGAGATTTGTTTTCACTTTACCACAAAAAGGTTTTTTTCTGTTGATCAGTGTCAAAAAAGCCAAATTAAATCCACTGTGATTCAATGTTTTAAAACACGAATCCTGAAAACTTCCGATGGGGGTGGGGGGTGGGTTGGAGATTCAGTTCAAAAAGGCGAATCTCGAAGCTTTCATTATCTGCTGAAAAATTAGAACATATTTTTGAACGATACAGCATAGCCCACAATGTTGTACCCAAATAATTAAATTTGTTTTAAAATGCCCAGCTAAGCTAATCCTTTCCTTCTATTTTTTTCCATTTTCTGCACATTCATATCCCTATCTAAAATCCATTTGAAAGTCTTTCCATTCTTCATGTTTAAAATTTGCCTCTCACATCTCCTTTGAACTTAAGCCCTCTCGACTTAATTAATGCCTTTTGGTATTAGACAAGTCAGCCCTGCAAGAAAAATACTGGCTCACTATGTCTCTAATAATTTTAAAAACCTCTGTCAGATCTCCCCTCAGCCTCTGTCAGTCCAAAGAAAACAACCCGTCACTACAACTTCTGTTTATAGCACATGCCCTCTAATCAGGCAACATCTTGGTAAACCTCCTCAGCACCCTCTCCAAAGCCTCCACATCATTCTTTTAATCAGCACACCAGAAGTGAATGTAGTTCTCCAAATGCAGCCTACCCAGGCTTTTATAAAGTGGCTACCTAACTTCCTCACTCTTGAACTCAAGTCCATGAGTAATAAAGCCAAGCATGTCATATGCCCTTTTCCAACCTTATCAACCTTTGTTGCCAATTTCAGAGAGCTATGGACCTTCACTGCAAGATCTCTCTGCACATCAACAGTGTTAAGGATTTTGCCATCAACATTCTCTTTCTAAGCAGTCTCTACATTTGATCCCTCAAAGTGCAACACTTCAATTTGATTGGTTTAAATTAAAAATGTTGCTGATAAGATGCAGCGACATTTGACTGGTAGGAAGTAAAACTACTATTACTCTATTAATTATTTGACGTGCTGACGTTGGAGAGGGTACAGAGAAGATTCACTAGAATGATTCTGGGAATGAGAGGGTTAACATATCAGGAACGTTTGTCCGCTCTTGGACTGTATTCCTTGGCGTTTAGAAGAACGAGGGGAGACCTCATAGAAACATTTCGAATGTTGAAAGGCATGGACAGAGTGGATTGGGTAAAGTTGTTTCCTATGACGGGGGAGTCTAGTACGAGAGGGCATGACTTCAGGATTGAAGGGCACCCATTCAGAACAGAAATGTGAAGAAATTTTTTTAGTCAGAGGGTGGTGAAGCTATGGAATTTGATACCACGGGCAGCAGTGGAGGCCAAGTCATTGGGTGTATTTAAGGCAGATATTGATAGGTATCTGAGTAGCCAGGGCATCAAAGGTTATGGTGAGAAGGCGGGGGAGTGGGACTAAATGGGAGAATGGATCAGCTCATGCTAAAGTGGCGGGGCAGACTTGATGGGCCGAATGGCCGACTTCTGCTCCTTTGTCTTATGGTCTAATTACATGTTTTTGGACTATGATCAGGATTTTGATCAATTTAACTGAGAATTTTTATTTGTGAATCACATGCTCCTTTATTCACACGAGAGCCCCAAACCAGGGAAAATTGTAAAGCATGAAAAACTAAAAATTCAAAACCTGTGTAAGGGGGTTTCGATTTTTATGTTACTGCGGAGGCTAATTAAAATGGCGTTTTTGTTATGTTCATCTGGGGAATGCGGCTTTGTTGTGCTTTAACGCTGAGAAAGTTTGCGCTAGCAGCTTATTGTGGTTTAGAGGGTGATAAGAAAGTGCTATTAACCAATTGGGATAGTTGTTATGGTTTTGGTGTATTTGAAGATACTGTATGCGCGGGGTTTTGGGGCAGAAGGTGGGAGACCGAGACAGAGGATGGACCAGGTGCTGTGAGTCCGCTAACGGGGTCGGACCCCGAGCGGGACGTTCGGCGAGGAGACGGAGACGGAGACGGACTCGTGTGGAGCGTCTGGTCGACCACCGTTGTTGGTCCCAGGCGGCCGGTCGAGGTGGTCCGAAGGGTCACAGGGTGAAGAAGAAGGTCCTTGAGCTCCAGCGGTTTTGTGCATGAAGAGATTGAACTTTGATAAGTGTGGCGCCTTTTATTTTCCTTTTATATTTTATTCTCTTTTAATTATATAGTTCCAGTAATATCTATAAACTGTAAATCATTTAATTGCATCTGGTGTATTGTCTGTTATTTGGGCGGGGTGGGGTACCTCACACAGCATCCACACAAACGAATTACCCAGTTTGGCGGGGCCGAGGCTGTTTCCCTAGACGACAGTGAGCCGAGCGACCCTGAGGGTGGCCAGGGGGCTACATTGTGGGGGCTTTGTCCGGGATGCTTGAGTCTGTTGGTATGCTGTGTGGGTGCCCTGTTTAAATCTGTAATGTGTGTCTCTGTGGGTTATTTGCTGTTGATTGCTGTATGCGTGGTGGGTGAAGTCTTTGTTCGAGTGCAGAGTAGCATTGACGAGTTAGAGGTGGCACTCGGGGCTGTCCATGCAGTTGGGAGAGAGAGGAAAGAGTGGTCTGATTTGGAGGTAGAGTCTGCGAATAAATGTTCTAGCTCTGACAGGCTCCGCCTGGCGTTTGGGATAGTTTCCACCCCAAGAGGGGCGGAGCGGATCTCTGTTGTCAGATGAGTGGCAGTGCTTGGTTGAGGGAGAGCGACAGGGATTGGTTGAAAGTTTGAGTAGGCGGGCTGGTGACGGTCTTAGAGCTGTCAGGTTCACTTACACCATAGTGACAGCTGTCAGTTATTTGAAAGAGGGGGGGAAAGTTTTCAGTGTGCCTCCTCTGGCGAGGAGGGCGGCTAAATTGCTTGTAGTGCCAGGGGGATCATTTCAGGGGATCAGTTCTTCAGCTGATCAGAGAGGTGTCGGGAAACTTAGTGGAGGCCCAGTGGGGGAACGGCCTGCGGTCTCTGGGGAAGCACGTTCCCAGCAATGTACCACTGAACTTCCGCAAGGAAAAGACCCTATTCCTGAAGGCTTAGAGGGACCACGCCCCAGGGTGACGTTATGGATAGAGGGAAGCGATTCTAAAGCCATCCTTCACCCCGGGGCACAGGTCAAGTTGTTGGGACAGTTCGTTTTACAACCGGTGTCTGAAGCATTTACCCTTGACAACTGCAAGGGCACCGGAGACTTTGGGTACTAGTGGCAGTAGTTATCCAGAAGACGATGATTGGTTAATGACCCTGGAGTTCATGGAGGCATTGTCTGGGCACCCAGCGTGTCGAGTTGCTTCTGAGGACGTGTGTAGCAGCCTTGAGCCAGTACCGAATTTAAACGAGACCCAGCGGTGGTACGGCTTGGGGAAAGTAGGTGAGGGTGAGACCCTCTTAGTAGATGCTCCGAACCACCATGAGGGAGGGGAGTTGACCGCTGAAGACACCTCAGTGAGAGAGAGGTCGCGGCAACTGGACCCTGGCGGCGTGGAAGATGAAGGCAGCGTGTGTGTGGATGATGCGACGTGGTTTAATGTGCTGCATCTGAGGGGTGGATGTTGCCAGATCCTGAGGAGTGCGGCTGTTGATCCGAAGATGGCCTTTATTAGTTCCCTAGGATTCTTCCGATCCGAAAAGATGCCCAAGGGCATATCCGGAGCCCTTGCATCCTTCCCGCGGGGCATGAGGAAAACCGTGGGGGAAGTGAAGGTGTGTGGAGTTTTGACGTATGTGGATGACCGCCTAGAGCTTGGATTCGCCTTGGGGGACTATGAGGCGAGGCGAGTGGCTGAGCCCGGGCGACCGAAGCGAAGTGTCAAATGTGGAGGAGTTTTTGGCCGGAGGAGTTTGGTGCAATGTGAGGAAAATGACCCGACATACCAGTTGAACTTCCTGGTGTTGGGACAGACGGTGGTGGACCGGGGGGTGGAAACCCAGGTCGTCAATCTGAATGAGACACAGGGAAGAGAGGGGATTTGCACCGCACTGCGGTCATATACTGACAAATTAATCCAGCGAGAAGAAACAATGACCCACCTTCGAAGGTATCAGCAGAAACTCAAGACGTCCATTCAGAACAGATTGGAAGATTTACAAGTTGGGAAAGATCCAGGAAGTGTTCTGACTAAGGTCAACAGAAAACCGAGAGCCCAGGGAGGGGAGTTTGACTACACTCCCGAGGAGGTAAAGAAATGGAGGACAGATCTCGGAAAAGGGAGGCGGACGCTTGAAAGGAACCTGAAGGTGACAATCGTGAGTTTAAATGAAGTGGAAAAACTGAAGGTTGACCTGGAAGACGTCCTCAGGAAGAAACAACCGGAGGCTGAACATTCTTTAACTGCTGCTTTTCAAGTCAGGGTGGAAGAAGCTGGTGGGGTAACTGCGTCCCAGATTGAGATGGCCAGGAACCCTGAGTCAGAACTGCTGAGGCTGTGGCGAGAGTTGAAGGAGTCCCCGAAGAAGCTGACGTCTCGACTGCAGGAGGCTGAAGGGGTAGCCCCAGCTAAATGTTTCAGTTTGGAGAAACTCAAACAGCAGCTACCGATCGAAGGAATGAGGAAGAATACGGATTCGAAGGATGATGTGCTGCACATGTGGTACATGCTGCCTTTCGCTAACTTCCCCGTGATTGAGGAAGAGACCTTTGGCCCTTCTCCCACTGAGTCAGGTGTAGTGGGGAGGGCTAGCTGTAGGCAGTCTGAGTTACGGCAGGATCAGGAAGGAGGAGAGGCGGGGCCCCGGCCACGGGACAGGGGGCTCCGAGCTGTAGTGGTGGCCTGAGTGAGAGAGGAGTTGGCAAGCAGGCCCGAGGTATCCCTGGTAGTGTCTGAGCCTTGTGGGTTTAGGTGAGGGGGTACGGAGGTCTCAGAGGGTTAAGAAGCTCCCAGATAGGTTGGCCTATTTAGCGCCCGTGGGACGGGAGTAAGGTCCACTGTTTGGGGAGCACTGTCACTGTGTGTATCTGTGTGTATGTGTGTGTTGTGTGTCTGTAGGACTGGGTGGCGAGTTATTTAGAAGTCATGAGGACATGACTTTTTTTAGGTGGGGGGAGAGTGTAAGGGGGTTTCGATTTTTATGTTACTGCGGAGGCTAATTAAAATGGCGTTTTTGTTATGTTCATCTGGGGAATGCGGCTTTGTTGTGCTTTAACGCTGAGAAAGTTTGCGCTAGCAGCTTATTGTGGTTTAGAGGGTGATAAGAAAGTGCTATTAACCAATTGGGATAGTTGTTATGGTTTTGGTGTATTTGAAGATACTGTATGCGCGGGGTTTTGGGGCAGAAGGCGGGAGACCGAGACAGAGGATGGACCAGGTGCTGTGAGTCCGCTAACGGGGTCGGACCCCGAGCGGAACGTTCGGCGAGGAGACGGAGACGGAGACGGACTCGTGTGGAGCGTCTGGTCGACCACCGTTGTTGGTCCCAGGCGGCCGGTCGAGGTGGTCCGAGGGGTCACAGGGTGAAGAAGAAGGTCCTTGAGCTCCAACGGTTTTGTGCACGAAGAGATTGAACTTTGATAAGTGTGGCGCCTTTTATTTTCCTTTTATATTTTATTCTCTTTTAATTATATAGTTCCAGTAATATCTATAAACTGTAAATCATTTAATTGCATCTGGTGTATTGTCTGTTATTTGGGCGGGGTGGGGTACCTCACACAGCATCCACACAAACGAATTACCCAGTTTGGCGGGGCCGAGGCTGTTTCCCTAGACGACAGTGAGCCGAGCGACCCTGAGGGTGGCCGGGGGCTACACCTGAAATGTCAGTATTTCATAAGTAATCATCCCCCTTTGATCAGTAGTTAGTTGGACTACCTCTCACAGCTATTGTAACCATTCCTCCTTGCAGAACAGCTTAAGTTGTGACAGATTATTTGAGGAGTGGCAGTGGACAGCAACATTGAACTCTTGCCAGAGATGTTCAAGCAGGTTAAGGTCAGGACTCTGACTGGGCCACTCAAGGACATCAATTTTCTTCATTTGACGCCACCCTATCGTTGCTCTGGTAGTGTGTTTTGGGTTGTTGTCATCATGAAAGATTAACTTCCACCCCAGTTTAAGCTTTCTCGCAGAGGCTAGCTGTTTTTTTTTTAATCTAGGATCTTTCTGTACTTAGCAGCAGTCATCTTCCCATCAATCCTGACTAGATTTCCAACTCTGCTGCTGAAAAGCATTTCCATATCATGATAGGAATTCATCCTATCATTTTGGATCTCCCCCTCCCCCTCCCACTTTCAAATCTCTTACTAGCTCTTCCTTCAGTTAGTCCTGACGAAGAGTCTCGGCCTGAAACGTTGACTGTACCTCTTCCTAGAGATGCTGCCTGGCCTGCTGTGTTCACCAGCAACTTTTATGTGTGTTGCTTGAATTTCCAGCGTCTGCAGAATTCCTCGTGTTTACCCATATCATGATACTATTTCCACCATACTTTATGGTAAGGATGGTGTTATCTGGCTGATGCACTGAATTAGATTTATGCAACATGTACCACTTAATGCTGAGGCCAAAAAGTTCCACTTCAGTCCTATCTAACCACAGTACCTTTTTCCACACCTTTATAGTATTTTCTAAGTAACACTTTGCAAGATCTTTACGGGCAAGAATATGCTTTTTTTTTCTAAACTGGAGGTTCTTCCTTGCTACTTTTCCATGAATACCCTTTTTGTGGAACCATGAACTTCATTTCCATTTGCAACCACTGACTTTTGCAGTTCTCTGAGAGCGACTGCTGCCATCACAGTAGCCTCTCTTACAAGTACCATTCTTCTCCAGTGACTAAGTTTAGAGGCACAGTTTGACATAGGCAGTGTGGCTGTGGTTTCATATTTTTCCACTCTCTCATGATGGACCTCCTTGAGCTCTGAGGTATGTTCAGTGTTTTTGAGATAGATTTCTACCCTTCCCCAGACTTCTGCTTCTCTATTATAATTTTCCTGACTTGTTTTGAATGTTCTTTTGTTTTCATTTTGGTTTGGTCTATTGAAATTCTACTATACTGTTGTACCTTAGAGAGAGAGAGGGGGTATTTATTCTTATGAATTCATTGAAAACAGGTGATCCTCCAATTTTGTTCTATACTTCAACAAATTAGTTGAGGTGGTAAAGTAATACAGTATATTAAACCTGAGGAAATTTAGCATAGCAATTACAAAGAGGATAAATACATCTTCAGCCTCACAATTTTGGTTTTTAATTTTTAAGAACTTACTGATAGGTTTTAGAATTTTTCTTTTGATTTGACATGATGCCCAATGTTTTGTGCATAAGCTCAAATAATCCTACATCAATATATTTATTTTTTTTTAAAAAGATGCAGTAATATATGAAAATAGTTGTGGGGACTGAATATGTTTTCAAGGCACTGTACATTCTCCCCGTGCCCTGATGCATTTCCTCCAGATACTCTGGTTCTTTCTGAGATATGAGTCCAGAACTGTTGACAGTATTCCAAGTACAGCCTGATTAGTGTCTTAGAAAGGCTCAGCATTATCTCTTTCTTTTTATATTCTATTCCCATTGAAATAAATGCCAATATTGCATTTGCATTTTTTACCACAGACTCAACCTGCAAATTAATGTTTTGGAGTCCTGCACAAGGACTCCCAAGTAGCTCAGTACCTATGATGTTTGAAGTTACTCCCCATTTAGGTAATAGTCTGCACTTTTATTCCTCTTGCCAAAATGCATTATCATACATTTCCCAACACTGTATTCCTTCTGCCACTTTTATGCAGATGCTTCCAATTTGTCTAAACCCTTCTGTAATCTCATTGCCTCCTCAGCACTACATACCACTACACCTATCTTCGTATCATCTGAACACTTTGCCATAAAACCATCAATTTCACTATCTAAATCATTGACAAACAACGTGAAAAGTAGCGGTTGCAATACTGACTCCCTGAGGAACGCCACTAGTTACTGGCAGCCAGCAAGAAAAGGTGCCCTTTATTCCCAGTCACTGCCTCCTGCTTATCAGCCATTCCTCTATCCATGCCAGTATCTTTCTGGTAATGCCATAGGATTTTTATCTTGTTAAGCAGCCTCACGTGTGGCACCTTATCCAATGCCTTCTGAAAAATCCAAGTAAATGACATCCACTGCCTCTCCTTTGCCTACCCTGTTTGTTACTTCCTTGAAGAACTATAACAGATTTGTCAGGCAAGATTTCACTTTACAGAAACCATGCTGAATTTGACTTATTTTATCATTAGTCTCCAAGTACTCCGAAACCTCATCCTATAAAGGACTCCAACACTTTCCCAGTCACTGATGTTAGGCTAACTGGCCTACAGTTTACTTTCTTTTGCCTTCCTCCTTCCTTAAGGAGTGGAACCATACCAAAATCAAGTGATTCTTGAAAGATCATAACTGATGCATCTGCTGTCTCTTAAGCAATGTCTTTCAGAACTCTGGGATGAGACCATCTGGTCCAGGTGACTTATCCACCTCAAGACCTTTGAGCTTGCCCAGCACTTTTTCCTTTGTAATAGCAATGGCGCTTACTCCCACTCCCTGACACTCATGGACCTCTTGGCACACTGCTAGTGTCTTCCCAGGTGAAGACGGATGAAAAGTTCCCATTAAGTTGATACACCACTTCTTTGTCCTCACCAGCATCACTTTCCAGTGGTCCAATATCAACTTTCACCTCCCCTTTACTCTTTATATAAATGAAAAACTTTTAGTATCCTGCTTTATATTATTAGCTAGTTTGCCCTCACATTTCATCTTTTCCCTTCTTATGGCTTTTTCAGTTGGCTTTTGTTGGAGTTTAAAAGCTTCCCAATCATCCAACTTCCCACTCTCTTTTGCTACATTATATGCTCTTCCCTTGGCTTTTATGCAGTCCTATGAGTCTTTGTCAGCCAGATTGTTGCCTCACTTCTTCAGAATATATTTGTGAGGACTCATAGGATAAAGAAAATGCTATAGAATATGATGTGAATTTCAACTAAGATAAGGATGATACTTAATAAACAATGGAACAAATCTAACAAGAATTTTCGGAGAAATGACTTTCCTTCGGTTGTGGAACTCAGGTGGAACATGTGGAAATTTGAAGCAAGTCATTCATTGGAGTGGAAATTTAAAAAGATAAGGAAAAATAACAAGGATGTACTGATACAATAATTAAGTAATGTGGAAAGAGGTTCATATTTCAAAGGTTCATTTATTATCAAAGCATGTATCCAAATACAACTCTGAAATTTGTATTCTCCAGATAGCCACAAAACAAAGAAAGGACATGAAATTTGTCAAGAGAAAAACATCAAACCCACTCCCCATACAAAAAAGAATGACATCCCAATCATCAACCCCCAAAACCCCTCTCCCCCTGCACAAAATAGAACAGGAACATTGATTCCCCCCTCCACAAAAAAATGACTCTCTCCGACACAAAAATCTAACAGAGCCCTAACAGAATATCTATCCCCACATCCAAGCAGCCTCCAGTCACACAACAAAACAGAAAAGGAACAGACGATAAAAAAGCACAGAATATTAAAACCATCAGAGGGACACCACATGAGGCAGAGAGGCCCAACTGCCTGCTACAGCAAGCCACTCAGTAACAGGCCGCTCACAGACTCCTTTTCCAGCAGCGATCAAAACAGAACATGAACAGCAGTTGAATGGCCTACATCTGAAATTCAAATTCCATTCTCAGTAATTCCCACTTTAAAACGCCATTGCTCTTTTTGCCGTGTTTCAAAATTCTTTGATTAAAATTCAGTTTAGATATAGCATGCATCATGCTTTAGACCTAGATTTTACATAAAATGTTGTTCATCTGGGCAATCCTACTTTCACCTTCCCTTTGGCTTTCAATTTCTAGCTATGAACTTTATCGTGATTTTCCTTTACAAAGGCAGAATACAGCGGGAAAGCTGAAAGAAAGCTGGATCACATTGAGGGACATGCAGCAGAACCATCAGATTCAAGTTCCAAGTGAATAAAAGTAATGAGCCTTTGGCAAGTCTTTACTAACTGTGAAGACCATTATTGAACGGGCAAAAAAAACATTGAGCCATTTTCACTGTTAGAGAGAGCTTTCAACTGGGCTGCACTTAATATACTAACTTCTTTTGAAACTGTATTAGTGTTCAAAATAGGATATGACATATCTATTTCAGAAATATAGAGCAGAGCAATTTTCTTGGACTGCCTACTCAATAGTGACTTTCAGAATAAGAAATCTTTGCAAAATAAAGCTCAAAAATGTCTGCAATTAGTGAGTACTTTGTTAAGACACACCTGCTCATTATTACAGATATTTAATCAGCCAATCATATAGCAGCAACTGAATATATAAAAGTATGCGTATGTGGTCAAATGGTTCAGTTGTTGGTCAGACCAAACATCAGAGTGGGCATGATGTGTGGTCTAGGTGACTTTGACCATAGTGTGATTATTGATGCCAGATGGAGTGGTTTGAGTATCTCAGAAACTGCTGATCATCTGGGATTTTCATGCACATCATTCTCTAGAGTTTACTGAGAATAGTGTGAAAAATGAAAACAAATCCAGTGAGTAGCAGTTTAGTGGGGTAAAAACACCTTGTTAATGAGAGAGCTTGGTGGAGAATGCCAGACTGGTTCAAGCTGACAGGAAGGTGACAGTAATTCAAATAACCACGTTACAACAGTGGTGTGCAGAGGAGCATCTCTGAATGTACAACACTTCAAACCTTGAACATATACTGTACTCAGTTGCCAATTTATTAGGTACAGAAAGTACCAGTAAAGTGGCCAGAGTGTATGATGTAAAAAGGATTACATTTAGTACTTCACTGAATACAATGTATGACTTCAGCTTCAAAAGTTAACTTTTTCAATACAAACTTTACTAATTTTATGATTTCTATAGTGTTAATCTAGAGATATACCATGGAACTTTCAATGCGTGGGACTACATCAGAATTTGAATCTAAGTTCACAATGGTTTGTAACATGTTAATGCATTGATCTCAGATCTCTCCTGCTAAGAAAATATCTCATCCCAAATCATCAGACTGGAAAATGTGATGAATCAAAATGAAAAATATCTTCTAGAATACAAAAAAAGACTGGATTTATCTCCTATACCTCCTTCTTGATGGCAGCAGCAAGAAGAGAGCGTGGCCTCGATGGTGGGGTTCTGACTTGATGAACGGCAACACAGATAAATCAAAGGTTATGAGGATCAGTTTAGGAAGTGGAGTCATGTCCATAGTCAGATCATCCATAATCTTATGGAATGACATGGCAAACTAAGGAGTTTTCTGGCCTTTATTTTTAATATGAGTGGGACACATCTTACCAGGAATCTTTCTTGCTTTTTAAAAAATACAAATTAGTTTCCTGCTGCATACACATTCATCAAAGAAAGAAAGAATTAAAACGTTTAATTACTGCAATCTAATTGCAGTCAGACGTATTGGTCACTAGTAAAACTATGCCACAGCAGATATGCCAGTCTCTTTAGTCATTTTCCAATTCTTACCCTGATGGAACTCAGAGAAAAGATTGTCCAATATTGTTGGATGGAACATCTTCGCACTCTAAATCATAATTTATTTGTCCTCTTCAATCTGGGCCATAATGTGTGCACACAAAATAGGAAATGCCTCCAAGTTTAAGAAATGCCATCAATCCTGATTTCAGGAAGAAGATAATTTCTGCTAATTAAGGAATGACCTGAAGCAGTAGAAAGGAAGAGGCAGAAATGCTTGCCAGGTAAATGATTCACTATGAAATTAGACATAAATTTTATTGTGGTGATCACCAATCTGAAACATTATTAACTAGGAGCAATAATTTATCCTGGGTAAAATAATCAGAAAAGTAACCAGAAACATTTGGTTGTTTCAAAGTTGAACATTATTATTTTAAGAGGTGACCACTTCCCAACTGACTGCTACCCCATTGTGGGATAAATATAGAAAATAACTTAAATCCCGTCTTGATTTCCTTGCTTTTATAGCCCTTTGAGTAAACTCTTAATACTTTCAGCTCTCCCCTTTAGATCCACAAGGCCCAAACTAAGTTGTGATATTGCAGAAACCATGAGTCTCAGACAGAGAGGGCACAGTTTTAAAGTGTGGAAGTAAATACAGAGGAGATGCCAGGTGTAAGTTTTTTATGCAGGGAGTGGTGAGTGTGTGGAATGGGATGCTGGTAATGGTGGTGGAGGCAGATATGATAGGGTCTTTTAAGAGACTCCTGGAGAGGTACATGGAGCTTAGAAAAATAGAGGGCTATGGGTAACCATAGGTAATTTTCAAAGTAAGTGCATGTTCGGCACAGCATTGTGGGTTTTTGGTCTTGTGCTGTAGGTTTTCTATGTTTCTAATCAAGCTTCTACCAGTTCTCCCACTTCCACCATCCATGCCAGCTGAGATAACAAGTGGAATGTGATCTACACAAGAGACAACAGATATGGGCCCACCAAGAAATAAAGGCTGGGCATCTTCGCATGAGACAGAAAATACTGCAAATGCCTCAGTAGATCAGGAACAACTGTGGAGAGAAACAAAATTGATATTCCAAGTTTCTCACTGGAATTCTGGAAAGATACAGAAATTTGTGGAAAAATTTGGCAGGCTTAAAGTTTCACCTCAATGACCTATCATCAGGTTAGTTTACAATTATCAGTCCACATTAATAATTTTGTTTCACTTTCCATATATACTTGTTATGATGAATATATCTTTCAGATGACAGCAGGGAAAACTGTGTAGCCTTGAATTTGACCCCAGAAACGGTTGTGTGCCACTGGGTTGGGAGCTGAACCCTCCTGTTGGTGTTGCCCTCTAGTGTTTGCTCGGTGGAAAGCAACCTGGATTGCATTCATCTGTGGTTGCACTGTGTGATATGATGAACTGCTGTGGGCCGTTCTTGCAGAAACTGGCTCCAGGACAAAATCCATGTACCATCAATCTACAGGCCATGACACACACGATTTGGGATAACTTTTTTTTCGGAAATTCTTTGTTTTTCTGCTATCATAGTTATGTGTACTATATGTGCTGTGTCCTGTGTTTTGCAACCTGGTCCCAGAGGAATGCTGTTTCATTTGACTGTATTCACGTATATGGTTGAATGATAATTAAACTTGAACTTGAACTTCATTTTTCAAGTATCTCTGGTGAGATCAGTCTTCCTTCACCTATTTATGATCCATTATATAAAGCCTCCAGTACATCTTGATTAGTGCTTGAAAGTGGAGATAAAGCACTTAAACTCATTAATCCAAGGTTAGATTAAGGTGAGAGCTTGTTACTACTTTGCAATTCTCTGCTCAAAACAGATTAACTCTGGGACTCTTTATCGTGCTATTGTTGAATGACCCAACTCACATCGACAGGAAGTCCTTATAAGTGAAAGAGATAAAAGATTCAAAGCAACAAGAGAATGCAAGAACAAATTTAGAAAATTTGCTGGCATGAATAAATTACAATAGTTCTTCAGTTTGAAATGTTTGTGGGAGCTATGGTAGGGAATGCAATTGGGTTGCTGCAACCTATGGCAAAGAATGTTTGGTCTTTCTGTGTAGAGCCTGAGGAAACATCCATGCTCCCCCATGGCAAAAAATCAGTTGTTTTGCTTTAAGTAAACCCATCTGGTCCCAAAAACTTTTCACTGATAACTTCACTGGAAAATATAAAAGTTTGCTCCACGCTTAATGTTGCTGATTCAATTACAACATTTAAAGGAGGACTCTAATGTGATTTTTAATTCTCCACATATTGCATCTAACAATGGCAGGTAATTTCTTTCTGTGACACTATCTTCTCTGATTACTAAGAATAGCAGAGACATTGTGGTAACAGGGACATGGTTCAAATACTTAGAGCTAAATATATAAGTTATGAAACAACAATTTCTGAGATGGGGATTTATTTAAAAATTGCTTCATAGCTTCACTGAATGAATCAGAGCAAAGAGGGTCCATAATTCCATTGTGCCCATACCAAAACTATGGTGGCACCATCCAAATACTCTTCTACACTGGTCTCTCATTGAATTTCTTTTTGAGTATTTTCTTGTATTACTTTTTTAAACAGTACGATGTTCTGGAGAACAGCAAACGTTTGTAATGAAATGATTGTTGGTGTTGTCCAGGTTCTTTTGCCAATCACCTTAAATATATGACCTTTAATTGCCAACCCTTTTGCCACTGGAACCAGTTTCACCAAACCAACAATACTATTCTTGGCTTTTGAACATCGACACCTAGTCACCTGTTCACATACATTTTATTAAAAATATTAGAAGCTATGACAATTCAAGCCATAGTATGTCACTTCTCCCCTCAACCTATCCCACCATTCAATATGATCATAGGCACAGAGAAATACTGGACAGAATCAGGTCCTTTGGCCCACTAGGTTTGTACTAGCCATTAGCCCCCCATTTACACTAATGAAATTGTATTCTCCCCACATCGTCACTAATTCCCCCGAGGTACTACAACTCACTAGGGATGATTTACGGTGGCCATGTAACCCACTGACCTTCACATTTTTGGGGTAAGGGAGGAAACTGGACCACATGGAGGAAACTGAAGTGGTCACAGAGATAACATACACAGCACTTGGGGTCAGTATTAAACCTGAGAAAGCAACTCTACTAGTTGCACCACTGTGTCACCTTGGCTGATCAGCCACAGGTCTCTTCTCTTTGGTACCACTTTTCTACAGTCCTCAATTCCTCAATCTTTCAAAAACATCTGCTTATTCTTTACATCCCCCAAATGATCTAGCTGCTTCTTTGAATAATAGTATAATAATACCATAGGCCATAAGATACAGGAGCAGGATTAGCCCATTTGGCCCATCGAGCCTGCTCTGCCATTTCATCATGACTCCTTCATTTTTCCTCTCAGCTCTAATCTTCTGCCACATGTCCCCTCATACCCTGACCAGTTCAGAACCTATCAACCTCTGCATTAAATATACATAAAGCCTTGGCCACCTCAGCGGCCTGTGGCAATAAATTCCACAGATTTACTACTCTCTGGCTAAAGAAATTCCTCCTCGTCTCCGTTCTAAAGCGACGTTCCTCTACTCTGAGGCTGTGTCCTCTGGTCTTAGACACTCCCACCAGAGGAAACATCCTCTCCTTGTCCATTTTATCAAGGCCTTTCACAATTGATAGGATTCAATGTGGTCACCCCTTATTCTTCTGAATTCTAGCGAATACTTGCTCAGAACTATCAAAGACACTTCATATGAAAAGCCATTCTATCGTGGAACCATTTTTGTGAACCTCCTTTGAACCCTTTCTAGTTTCAGCACATCCTTTCTAAGATATAAGGTCCAAAACTGCTCACAATACTCCAAATGAGGCCCACCTGTGCTTTATAAAGTCTCACTATTACAACCTTGCTTTTATATTCTAGTCCTCTTGAAATGAATGCTACATCGCATTTGCCTTCCTCACCACAGACTCAATCTGCAAATTAACCTTTTGAGGATCCTGCACAAGGACTCCTAAATCCCTTTGCGCCTCAGATTTTTGTATTTGCTCTCCATTTAGAAAATAGTCAACCCTTTCATTTCTTCTACCAAAGTGCATGACCATACACTTCTGGACACTGTATTCCATCTGCTACTTCTTTGCCCATTCTCCTAATCTGTCTAAGTCCTTCTGTGGCTTTTCCTATTTCCTCAAAATTATGTGCCCCTCTGCCTACCTTGGTATCATCTACAAACTTTGCAACAAAGCCATCAATTCAATTATCAAAATCATTGACATATCACCTAAAAAATATTGGTCGCATCACAGACCCTTACGGAACACTACTAGTCACCGACCGCCAACCAGAAAAGGCTCCCTTTATTCCCACTTTTTGTGTCCTTCCAATCAGCCACAGTTTTACCCATACTAGAATCTTTCCTCTAGTACCATGGGGATTAGAGCTTGATAAGCAGCTTCATGTGTAGCACCTTGTCAAAGGCGTTCAGAAAATTCAAGTGTACAACATCAACCAATTCTCGTTTGTCTATTCTGCTTGTTATTTCTTAAAAGAATTCCAACAGATTTGTCAGGCAAGATTTTCTCTTGAGGAAACCATGCTGACTATGGCGTATTTTACCTTGTGCCTCCAAGCAACCCAAAACCACATCTTTAACAATTGAATCCAACATCTTCCCAACCACTGAGGTCAGACTAACTGGTCTATAATTTCCTTTCTTCTGCCTCTCTCCTTTCTTGAAGTGTGGAGTAGCATTTGCGATTTTCTAGTTTTCTGGAACCAGTCCAGAATCTAGTGATTCCTGAAAGATCTTTACTAATGCCTCCACAATCTCTTCAGCCACCTCTTTCAGAACTCTGGGTTGTACACCATTGATCCACGTGACTTATCTACCTTCAAACCTTTCGGTTTCGCAAGAACCTTCTACCTGCTAATGGTAACTTCACACACTTAATGACCCTTGACACCTGGAACTTCCACCATATTGCTATTGAATTCCACACAGTAAAAACTGATGCAAAATACTTCTTCAGTTTGTCTGCCATTTCCTTGGCCCCGTTATTCTCTAGCATCGTTTTCCAGTGGTCTAATATCCAGTCTTGCCTCTCTTTTACACTTTACATGTCTGAGGAAACTTTTGGTATTTTCTTTAATATTATTGGCTAGCTTACTCTCAAATTCTATCTTTAGTTCCTTAATGACTTTTATGGTTGACTCTGTTGGTATTTTAAAGCTTCCTAATCCTGTAATTTCCCACTTCTTTTTGCTCCATTATATGCCCTCTCTTGGGCTTTAATATTGGCTTTGACTTCCCTTGTTAGCCATGGTTGTGCCACCTTGCCTTTAGAATACTTATTCCCCTTTGGGACATATGTATCCTATGCCTTCCAAATTGCTTCCAAAAATTCCAGCCTTTGCTGCTTTGCCGTCATCCCTGCCAGTGTTCTTTTCTAATCAATTCTGGCCAACTCCTCTCTCATTCCTCTGTATTGTCTTTTACTCTACAGTAATACTGATACATTTGACTTTAGCTTTTCCTTCTCGAATTTCAGAGTGAAGTCGATATATTATGATCACCTCCCCAAAAGATTCTTTTAGGATTATGAAGAAACGTAGTCTTCTTTTATTGTCATTTAGTAATGCAAGCATTAGTAAATAATACATTATTTCCTCCAGTGTGATATCACAAAAAAAGGACAGACCAAGACTGAAAAAACTGACAAAATCACATAATTGTAACATATAGTTGCAACAGTGTACAATACCATAACTTGATGAAGAAGTCCGTAAGCACAGTAAAGTTCAAAGTTTCTTAAATGTCCCACATCTCACACAGATGGGAGAAGGAAGAAAAACTCTCCCTGCCATGCCGACCACAATCTAACTCTGAGTCATCCAAAAACTTCGGGCTCTGATCAGCTCTCCGACACCGAGTACTGAGCGCCATCTCTGTCCGAACGATTCAACCTCCTTCTCGGTCATCAAAAGCAGGCAAGGCCGGGGATTTTGAGGCCTACCCTCCGAAAGATTCCCGACCACACAGTAACGACAGCAGCGAACAGGCATTTCAGAGGTTTCTCCAGATGTTCCTCTGTGCTTTCACGTCCATTCTCCATCAAATCAGAATTGTCCATGGCCCCTATTTAACAGATACGATATCATTTTTCACCGGAGGGCTGCGCGTGCGCAGGCGCACTGCCATTTTCTGCCATCTTGCTCTCTAATCAATTCCGGTTCATTGCACAACACCCAATTCAGAATAGCTGATCCCCTAGTGGACTCAACCACGAGCTGCTCTAAAAAGCCATCTTATAGACACTTTTGAAATTTCCTGTTCTGGAATCCAGCAACAACCTGATTTTCCCAATCTACCCGCATATTGAAATCCCCTATGGCTATTGTAACATTGCCCTTTAGGCGTGCATTTTCTATCTCCTGTTGTAACTTGTAGACCACATCTCTACTACTTTTTGGGGTCTGAATATAGCTCCCATCAGGATCTTTTTACCCTTGTAGTTCCTTAGCTCTATCTACAACTATCCAGAACCTTCAGACCCTACGTCTCCTCTTTCTAGTGACTTAATTTCATTTTTTACCAGCAGAGCCTCACCACCCACTTTGCCTTCCTGCCTGCCCTTTCGATACAATGTGTATGTTTGAACATTAAGCTCCCAGCTATAATTTTCTTTCAGCCATGATTGAGTGATGCCTACAACATCATACTTCCCAATCTTTAACTGTGCTACAAGTTCATCGACCTTCTTCCTTATACTGTGCACAATCAGATATAACACCTTTTAATCTTGTATTCACACTTTTCGATTTTGGCTGTCGCTCATGTTGCAGCTCATCCTGTTCACTGTAAGTTTGCCCTATCATCAGCCTCTCCTTGCTAGGAGCCTCACTACACATTGCCTCTGTTGGTAACCCAGCTGTCCCATCTTTAGCACAATCGCTCTAGTTCCCATCTCCCTGCCAAATTTGTTTAAACCCACCCGAACAACTCTAGCCAACCTGCCCTCAAGGATGTTGGACTTCCTCTGGTTTAGATGTATCCCATCCCTTTTTCACAGGTCATACCTTGCTCAGAAGAGATCCCAATGATCGATAAATCTGAACCCCTGCCCCCTGCACCAGTTCCTCAGCCACATATTCAAATGCCATATCGTCCTATTCTTACCCTCACTGACATGTGACACAGGCAGCAATCCAAAGATTACTAACCTGGAGGTCCTGTTTCTCAGCTTTCTACCTAGCACCCTAAAATCTTTCTACAGGACTTCCTCATCTTGTCTTCCTATGTTATTAGTGCCAATATCTATCAAGATTCCTGGCTGCTCATCCTCGCCCTTGATACAATGAATACAATCCTAGACATCCCTGATCCTGGAATCGAGGAAGCAGCATACCATCTGGTTTCTCTATTGCTCCAAAGAACCTTATCTCTGTTCCTCTGATTAAAGAATCTCCTATCAATACCGTAGTCCTCTTCACCTCTCTGCTGTTCTGAGCCTCAGTGCCAGACACCTGGTCACTGTGGCTGCCCCCGCCCTGGTAGATCGCCCCCTCAATAGTATCTAAAGTTATATACTTATTATTGAGGGGGACGATCACAGGTGTACTCTGTGCTGACTGTGCATTTCCCTTATTTCTCCTGATAGTCACCCAGTTACCTGTCACCTGTTGCCTCCCTGGTAACTCATGTCTATCACCTCCTCATTCTCCCTTATGAATCAAAGATCATTGTGTGGCAGCTCCAGTTCCTCCATATGTTCTCTCAAGACCTGTAGCTTAGTATACCTGGTACAGATGTGTTTATCTGGGAGACTGGAGGTCTCCCAGATTTCCCACATCTCACATGCAGTACAAAATACTTCCCCTGGAGCCAGTCTCATAATACTATGCACTAATAGATGAAGAATGAAGAAATAAGAACACAAAGAGAGTAAATTACAACAAACTTTATCTCATCCAAGCCTATTTTCCCTCAAGCCTGATGAGCCAAAGTCAGTCTAAAGACTGGCACACTCCAAACGAATGGCTGCCTCGACTGAACACAAGTATTATTCTTAATGGCCCTTCCTAATGAATTCCTCTTGCTGTTTGGCCATTCCTCAGATCAGAAAAACTTCCATGAAAGTCTGCTTTTGAAATCTTGATCACCAGCCTGATTAAAAAGTAGCTCTTTTTGCACAAACCTGGTGTGGATACCCCAGCTCTAAACTGAATAATTCACGTCCCTCCACAATGTTTGTGTTCTGAAATAAAGTACATCTGTCATAAAATCCTTATGGGGGAAATTAGTCACATGGGGAAGGAGGTTCATCTTTGTACCTCCATAACTCACAGTGGTTCATGTAAGATACAGTATCGAGGTTAGGTTAGGATCTTGCTTTTTAAGAAAAGCTAGCAGCAGACTAAAAAGTGGTTGTGACAAATATAGATTAATTACTTTTAGTAGTCAAGCTAATTAGTTCAAAATAAATGTTAAATGAAAAACAACTGTAGTTAATTGAATAAATAAAAGGAGATCTGATAAACATGCCAGGTGAACGTGTTATACTGCAGCACGTGGGAGTTTGTAGAAATAAGTGAGATCTCCAGCAATCACCTGCTCTGTGTGTCTGCATCTTGACAAAACTCAGTTTAAATATTGAGAGCTAGAACCAAGCTATAAGTGTTGTGAAACATCAGGGATGGGAAGAGTTAACTGGCCAATTTAATCCACAGGACAGTCATAAGCCTTAAACCAGGAAGTGGCTGAGATTTGAACGGTGTTTTGGTACATCATGATGTTCATGTACCAAAGATCAGCAGACCTAGAGGGTAATGATCTAGGAATTTCACCTTTTGACTTTCCATAACAGGCATAAAGTATTTCCTGTCTGTGCATGTTAACGAAGGCAATATAGGAAGAAGGGAAAACGGATTGTAATACCATGGTGCAGAAAGCCACTCAGCTGGAAGGAATGAAAACTCACTGAAAACGTGGCCACAATTGTGGCTACTCCCAGCACATTCTTGGGCTGTATTCGTCATTCGCACAAACAGCACATTGCATTGTATGTTTTGATGATTCAATGTACTGTAATATGACAAATAAAGCTACTCTTTAATATTTTTTAAATCTTTAAAAGGATATATGAGGTCTAGAATACAAGAGCAGGGATGTGTTGCTGAGGCTTTGCAAGGAACTGGTGTGGCTTCACCTTGAGTATTGTGACCAGTTTTGGGTTCCTCATCTGGCATTGGAGAGGGTTCAGAGGAGGTTCACAAGGATAATTCTGGGAATGAAAGGGTTATTATATGATGAATGTTTGATAGTTATGGGTCTATACTCGCTGAAATTTAGGATGAGGGGGGATTTCAACATTTTGAATGTTGAAAGGCCTAGAAAGAGTAGATGTGGAAAAAATTTTTCCCATGGTGGAAGAGTCTAGGACAAGAGGGCACAGCCTCAGGATAGAGGGGTGTCCATTTAAAACAGAGATGCAGAGCAATTCCTTTAGTTAGGGGGTGGTGAAGACCAATATGTTCCAAGTAAGAAGAAATTTTCAAAGGGAAGTAGGACACTACCATGGCTGACAAGTGAAGGCAGAGCCAAACTAAAAGCAAAAGAGAGGGCATATAAGGAAGCCAGAACTAGTGGGAAGATAGAGGATTGGGGAGCTTTTAAAAACTTGCAGAAGGAAACTAAGAAGGTCATTCCGAAGGAAAAGATGAATTATGAGAGGAAGCTGGTGACTAATATCAAAGAAGATACTAAAAGCTTTTTTTAAGTAAATAAAGGGTAAAAGAGCCGAGGGTAGATGTAGGACCAATACAAAATGACACTCGAGATATTGTAATGAGAGGTGCAGAGATGGCAGTGAAACTGAATGAGTATTTTGCATCAGTCTTCACAGTGGAAAACATCTGCAGTATACCAAACATTCAAGAGTGTAAGGGAAGTGAAGTTTGTGCAGTGAAAAGTATGACTAAGAAGGTGCTCAGGAAGTTTAATGGTCTGACGGTGGATAAACCTCCTGGACCTGATGGAATGCACTCTCGGATTCTAAAGGAAGTAGCTGGAGAGAGAGCGGAGGCATTAACGATAATCTTTCAAGAATCGATAGATTCTGGCATTGTACCGGGTGACTGGAAAATTGCAAATGTTACTCCACTATTTAAGAAGGGTGGGAGGCAGCAGAAAGGAAACTATAGACCTGTTAGCCTGACATCAGTGGTTGGGAAGTTGTTGGAATCGATTGTTAGGGATGAGATTATGGAGTACCTGGAGACACATGACAAGATAGGCCAAGGCCAGCATGGTTTTCTGAAAGGAAAATCCTGCCTGACAAACCTACTGCAATTCTTTGAGGAAATGACAAGCGTGGTAGACAAAGGAGATGCAGTAGACGTGGTGTACTTAGATTTTCAGAAGGCCTTTGACAAGGTGCCACACATGAGGCTGCTTAGCAAGATATGAGCCCGTAGAATTACAGGGAATTTACTGGCATGGGTGGAGCATTAGCTGGTCAGCAGAAAACAGAGAGTGGGAATAAAGGGATCCTATTCTGACTGGCTGCTGGTTACCAGTAGAGTTCCATAGGGATCGGTGTTGGGACCACTGCTTTTTACCATATATGTCAGTGATTTGGACTACGGCATTAATAGATTTGTGGCTAAGTTTGCCGATGATACAAAGATAGATGGAGGAGCAGGTAGTGTTGAGGAAACAGAGAGCCTGCAGAGAGACTTAAGATAGTTTAGGGGAATGGGCAAAGAAGTGGCAAATGAACTTCAATGTTGAAAAGTGTATGGTCATGCACTTTGGTGGAAGAAATAGGGGAGAATTCAAAATGCAGAGATACAAAGGGCACATCAAAGTTGCTGGTGAACACAGCAGGCCAGGCAGCATCTGTAGGAAGAGGTGCAGTCAACGTTTCAGGCCGAGACCCTTCATCAGGATCTTGGCCTGAAACATCAACTGGACCTCTTCCTACAGATGCTGCCTGGCCTGCTGCGTTCACCAGCAACTTTGATGTGTGTTGCTTGAATTTCCAGCATCTGCAGAATTCCTGTTGTTTGAGATACAAAGGAACTTGGGAGTCCTTGTGCAAGATACCCTAAAGGTTAACCTCCAGGTTGAATCAGTTGTGAAGAAGGTGAATTTTAGAAAGGATATACTGAAATTGGAGAGGGTTCAGAGAAGATTCATGAGAATGATTCCAGGACTGAAAGGGTTCCTGTATGAGGAACGCCTGGCAGCTCTTGGGCTGTAGTCCCTGGAGTTCAGGAGAATGAGGGCGGATCTCATAGAAACATTCCGAATGTTAAAAGGTCTGAACAGATTAGATATGGCAAAGTTATTTCCCATGATAGGGGATTCTAGGACAAGGGGGCATGACTTCAGGATTGAAGGACGTCCTTTTAGAATTGAGATGTGGAGATATTACTTTAGTCAGAGGGTGGTAAATCTGTGGAGCCCAAATCATTGGTGTATTTAAGGCAGAGATAAATAGGTTCTTGATTAGCCAGGTCATCGAAGGGTATGGGGTGAAAGAAGGGGAGCAGGGATGGCTGGAAGAATTGGATCACCCCATGATTGAATGATGGAGCAGACTCAATGGGCCGAATGGCCTAATTCTGCTCCTATATCTTGTGGTCCTATGGTCTTATGGTCTTATGGTGAATTTGTGGAATTTATTACCATATTCCACTGTGGATACCAGGTTGCTTGGTGTATTTAAGGCGGAGCTTGATAGGTTCATGACTGGACGTGGCATCAAAGGTTACGGGGAGAAGCCTGGGGAGTGGGGCTGAGGAGGGGAAAAATCAATTAAATCTGACTCTTCTAAGTTTTTCTTCCGTCAAAGTTGAAGAGGGCATGTTGGAAGATGGATGCAAAGAGACAGCCTTACTGGGTACCATAATTTTGGGGTCTTTTGAGGTCTTTTCATTGCTTTGTCTGTGGTCCAATCATGTTCAATTCTGTTCCATTGGACTCCAAGACACAGATAACTAACAAGATTAGCTCTCTACATATCTTTTTGGTAAACACAGCTGTGTGGGAATTGAAAGCAGCAATTCAAGGCAGCAGGACTAGCCAGGAGAATCTGACTGATATTCCTTTCCTCAGCTAAATGCTGTCCTTCACTCCCCACCATTAGTTCGCTACCAGGAGTTGAGGTAGAGGATAGGCAACAGACACAAACTGCTGGAGGAATTCAGCAGGCTAGAGAGCATCAATGGAAAAGAGTAAACAGTCAATGTTTTGAGCCAAGTCCCTTTAGCACCGCTGGCCCACCACCTCGAGGGAGTCTTGATCATAAGCGGGCCGAAACTCCTGAAGACAGGTGGCAGATCAACTGATGATCCCACTGGTGATAGCACAGGACAGTTAACATCTTAGTCCACGTGTATTTGTAACTCATTCTAAATATCTTGTTATTAAAATACCCTGAAAATAATTATGCATTTCATTGACTAAAATTTAAAAAAATAAATTTATTAAATTAATAATGTTAACTGAAAATGTGTAAGTAATTAAACACAATTAATGCAAAGCAAAATAATTTAATATGAACGCCTACCTTACCTGACATCTTTGAAATGTCAGGTTAGAGAGACAATTCCTATACTTTAGAAAGCCAAGCCCCTGCTATTCTCACCATATGGAATCCAGCAACAGGGCAAACAAGCAAACTACCTACATGACTTTCTCAGTGAGTACAGTACGTGGAGCTCTAGGACTCACTTCAGATTTAATATCTGAAAGCAGGTTGCAGACCACAGCTAACAAAACCAGATCTTTGGAAAGATTGCAGTTTTAAATAGGAAGGTTAAAGCTACAAGAAAAATAGAAATCTGGACAATGCTAAGCACCTTGAGACGTGGAAGGTCAAAGAGTTTAAAGAAAACATTGCGTCAGTAAACCAAATCATTTGTTTAATGTGACAAAAGAAGCCTTAATATAATAATTGTGATACTGTTTTTTATAAAAATTTGGGCAAATCAAATTGATGGTAGAAGTTTGGAAGATGAGTTCTCGGAATGAACTTGAGGTAGTTTTCTGGAAGGGTATATAATAGAATAATTAGGGATCAGAATATCTTAGGTCCAATTTTGTGCAATGAGTGAGGTAAATAAATAATCCCACTAAGATTTTCTTGGGATTGTTATCTAAAGATGATAGTGTTTTCTATGCAGTTTGAAAAAGATCTAATCAATTTCAAAACCACGGTTAGATTGAAATAGAAGGTGCATTGGTAAAGGTGGATTTCAAAATTAGAGTAAAAGTTTTGTTGGTACGTAGAAAACAGCAAGCAAATACGGGAATGTGTGACAGTTGTAAATGAATGTACATTTCAGGAGTTAAATACTCTGCAATAAATGTGACCCATACATGGCTAATTGAAGAGGATACAGATAGTGTTGGATGAAAAGACTTAAAAATGTTTTCATGAAAAGTAGCAAGCTGTGTTGGCATGTGGCCAAGTGGTTAAGGCGATGGTCTAGTGACCTGAAGGTCGCTAGCTTGAGACTCAGCTGAGACAGCATGTTGTGTCTTTGAGCAAGGCACTTAACCACACATTGCTCTGCGACGACACCGATGCCAAGCCGTATTGACCCTAGTGCCTTTCCCTTGGACAACATCAGTGGCGTGGAGAGGGGAGACTTGCAGAATGGGCAACTACCGGTCTTCCATACAACCTTGCCGAGACCTGTGCCCTGGAAACCTTCCAAGGCGCAAATCCATGGTCTCACCAGACTAACAGATGCCTATAATATAATAATAGCAAGCTTAAGAATTAGAAATTTAGGAAGCAACAACAGGTGACAAAGGCATTTGAAAAGGAAGAAAAGATAGAACATGAAAGAAATGATTAAGGTGTGCAAAATGATACATAAAACCAAAGAGTGTAGCAAAACTAAAGTGCAACATTGCACACAGTTACTGTATAATGGGATCAGCTATTAAGCAGATATTTTAAATTTGCAGAAGCAAAGGACAATAAATAGTTCTAAGTTCAGTGTAAATTTATTATCAAAGTACATATATATCATCACATATAACCATAAGATTACTTTTTTGCAGGCATACTCAATCTAATGACGGTAATAGAAATAATGAAAGTCTGTATCAACAGGACAGATAATCTGCATGCAAAAGACAACAAATTGTGCAAAGACAAAAAGAAGTTTAAAAAATCAATAAGCAATAAATATCGAGAACATGAGATGCTGATTCTTTGAAAGTGAGTTCATAGGTTCTGGGAACAGTTCAGTGATGGGGCAAGTGAAGTTATTCCATCTGGTTCAAGAGCCTGAGGGGAATAACTATTAGTGAACCTGGTGGTGTGAGTCTTGAGGGTCCTGTACCTCCTTCCTGATAGGAGCAGCAAGAAAACATGACTTACTGTTGGTGGTGGGTGTCCCTGATGACGGATGCTGCTTTCCTGCAACAACACTCCATGCAGATGTGCTGGAAGGTGGATTAAACTCAGATAGTCAAGATGGAAACCGTTCCTCTGTTGCCATCATCCTCAACATGGGTGTCTCCCACAATACAGTGCTGAGCACATTGCTGTAGCCTCTGCTCACAGATGACTGCCTGGCCAAACGCGCAAGCAAAGGTATTGTCAAATTCACCGATGATACCACAGTGGTGGGGTTCATCACCAAAAATAATGAGGCAGCCTACAGGGAGAAGTTGGAACAGCTTAGGGTTTGGTGCCAGGCAAATAATCTCTTTTCCAGTGTCAACAAGACAAAGGAATGGTTGTTGATATTCACAGCACTCACACTCCTCTTTACATCGGTGGCACAATAGTGGAAACTGTGAGCAGTTTCAAGCAACGCACACAAAATGCTGGAGGAACTTAACAAGCCAGGCAACATCTATAGAAAAGAGTACAGGCAGAGTTCCAGGCTGGAGACCCTTCAGCAGGACTTGAGAAAAAAAGATGAGGAATAGATTTAAAAGGTGGGGGGAAACTTAAACTACTGGGTTGCACATCTTGTACAATCTTGCACGGTTTCTTATGTTCCAGAGCGCATCCTTTACAATCAAAAAAGGTCACCAATGCCTCTACTTTCTGAGGAGGCTGAAGAGAGGTGGACTATGATCATCAATACCCATGACCTACTGATGCGCAGTAGAGAGCATCCTGATGCTCATCTCTGCATGTTATGGAAACGGCACTGCAGTGGGCAGGAGAGCTCTACAACAGGTAGACAAAACTGCCCAATGTATCACCAGCACCAGTTTACCAACCATAGAAATCATATAAACCATAAAAAAACTACAGCACAGAAACAGGCCTTTTGGCCCTTCTTGGCTGTGCCGAACCATTTTCTGCCTAGTCCCACTGACCTGCACACATAGAAACCATAGAAAACCAACAAGGATATATATATAAAAAACCAACAAGGACACACACATATATATATATAGCCTAGATTCAAAAACATTTACTTTACCCCAAGCAGTAAGGGTGATCAATATCTCCACCCACTAACCTCCCCCTCTACACCCCCAACCACCATTACTTTATCATTTCTTGTCAGGGACACCTGTGCTTCACATCACTTTATGGATAAACAATTAATTTATATATATAATGCATCTTATGTGTTGATTTTTATTTATTTTTATTATTGTGTTTTTTTGCCTCATTGGATAACAATTATATTTTTCTCCTTTGCACTTGTGTTCTGGAAATGACATTAAACAGTCTTGAATCTTGAATATTTGCGGTCAGATTAGCAGATTTTTAATTGTGCACTGCCACAACACATGCACAAGCCAGGGTACTCAACCGTTCAAAATTTACCTGAATGTCTGAGATGACAAAGCAGAATTCAACATACCCAATTTGTTGATGAGCCAGGATCAAGTGGAAAATTTGAGCTCAGTTAGTTCCTCAAAATTTCTAACTTAGGTTTTGCTAATTTACTTGAACTCTTTGCTAACTCTCATGAAAGACATATATCATTACAAACTGACATTAGTACATAATCCAGAGGCAGAGATTTGTTGAGACAGCCAGGAGCCATGACAGCAGCAAGGGCCAACGAATACTTCATTCCTCCTGACTTCAAGGTAAATGCTACCTCCAATCACAAGGGATTTCATTTCATAGCAGAGCTGAGTATGACAAAGTTGTCTCAGCCACAGAAGAGAGATTTAAGTATGAAGCAGGCATTGAATACTCACTCCTGACAAACAGGTTCAGACTACTGAGACCATATCAACAAAGATTAAGCAAGCATTTTATTTGACAGCATTATTTCTGATTCACTAAAGATTATTGATAAGTTGATACATGGAAAATTGACAAATTGGGAAATATGAAATGAAAGTTGAAATACATGGAAATACATTGCAAGGATATCAAAATTTGGACAGTACTGAATCCCTGATCACTGGCAATTCTGATATTACATTGACAGTCAAGCATAAATCTTCTGATGCTGAAAAAAATTAAATGAAACAGAAAATACAGGACTCACTCGGCAGGTCAGGCAGCACCTGTGAAATCACAAACAGTTACACATCAGGTCAGAGTTTCTTCATTTGATGAACATTCTTTGACCTGAAGTGTTTACTACCAATGCTGACAGACATACTGATTGTTTCCAGTATTTTACAAGACTAAATTAGTAGAGTGATTAAAAACTGATGATTGTTTGAAGTAGTTAGTCTGTAAAGGTACTTTGCAGTTTGATTCCAAAACAAATGGTAAATTGGTAAATTGATAAACTGGTGTATTATTTTTCACATGTATAATGAAAAACTTGTCTTGCGTACTGTTCATACAGATCAAACCAGTATAATAATGCATGGAGGGGAATAAACAGTCAACATTTCAGCTGAGATCCTTCATCAGAGTTGGAAAGGAAGGGAGCAGGAGCCAGATTGAGAAGTTGGGGAAGTAAAAGTAGTGTAAACTAGCATATGGTAGGTGACACCAGGTGAGGGAAAAAGGGGTGTGTGGAGAAGGGGGAATGAAACTGAGGATTAAAAAAAAGATTTGGGAGAAGATATGTGAAAGAGGTAAAAGACAGAAGAAGAGAGAATCTAATAGGAGAGAGGGAAGGAGAAGGGGAACCTGGGGGCGGTGATCAGCAGTTGAGGAGAAGAAAAAGGGTAAGAAGGTCACCAGAATATCAGATGAAAAAGAAATGAAAAGGGAATGGGGAGAATTTACCAGAATTGGAGGCTACCCAGATTGATTTTGAGATGTTGGTTCTCCAACCTGAGTTTGGCCTCATTATGGCAATAGAGGAGGCCATGGACAGACATGTCAGAATGGGAATAGGAAGTCAAATTGAAATGTATAGTCACTGTGTGATCTTGCCTTTTGTGGTAGATAGAGCAAAAGTACTCAACAAAGCAGTCCCCCAGGTATCAGGTCTCACCAACATAGAGTAGGCCACTCCAGGAGCACCAGATACCAGATACCAGACATGATGATGGTGGCATCCAACATTAAGGACCCCCATTACCCAGGACATGCCTTCTTCTCTTTGCTACCATCAAACAGGAGGTACAGGAGCCTAAAGACATATATTTACCATTTATTTACCAAAACATATAGCATATATTTACCAAAAGTATATATATACTTTTATTTGTAGCTGTCTGGAGTTCAGAAGAATGAGAGGGAATCTTATAGAAACGTACAAAATTTTGAAAGGGATAGAGAAGATAGAAGTACGAAAGTTGTTTCCATTGGTAGGTGAGACTAGAACTAGGGGACATTGCCTCAAGATTCAGGGGAGAAGATTTAGGACGAAGATGAGGAGAAACTGTTTTTCTCAAAGAGTGGTGAATCTGTGGAATTCTCTGTCGAGGGAAGCAGTTGAGGCTTCTTCCCTAAATATATTTAAGAAACAGTTAGATAGGTTTTGACATAGTAGGGGAATTAAGGGTTATGGGGAAAAGGCAGGTAGATGGAGCTGAGTTCACGGACAGATCAGCCATGATCTTATTGAATGGTGGGGCAGACTTGATGGGCCGGTTGGCCTACTCCTATTCCTATTTCTTATGTTATGTTCTTATGTATAACCTTGGCTAGTAAAATGTATTCATCACAGTCCTGGGGGTTTCAAATGTATTCCAGCATCCAACCCTTTTCAACTGATTTCTAGTAACCCTTTGCTTGAAGGCTGCTTCTTGAATTCACTTCTGGATAGCCAAGTGTCTCATTCCACTTAGCTCCAGGTATACCAATTTGAGTAATACTGTATGCCTTAATGACTACCAGCCAGTAGCTCTGATATCCACTATCACAGAATGCTTCAAGGAGCAAGTCATGGCACATTTGTTATTATTTAAACACTCATTTGGATTGCCTACTTTTACTGAGCCAATTCCCTGTAGACGCTCTGACTTTATTTTCCTTGGAGCCTAATTGAATGACCAGATGATTGCCCATATTGACCTCCATTTGCTTCGTGCATTTCCACTTACTTAATCAGTTATTATCCCTGCTTAACTTCTTGTTCATATTAGCACAGCTCAATATGCTTCCGAACATTATGTTATCTGCAAGTTTTGATATACAACACACTATTCCTTTGGGCACATATTTAATAAGTAGAATTAAAAGTTATAATGTCTGTATAGATCTCTGATGAATACATATGTCAGATACTTCCAGTGTGAACAGTTACAGAAACCACAGAGCTGAAGGGCATAACAAAACAAAAGTAGATTAGCTTCAATCAAGATATTTCCTTTAGTTCAAGTTCAAGCTTAATTGTTATTCGATCATACTTATGTATAGAGCTGAATAAAACAACCTTCCTCTGTGACCAAAGGACAAAACATAGTATATGGCCTGTCAAGCAACACACATCAAAGTTGCTGGTGAACGCAGCAGGCCAGGCAGCATCTCTAGGAAGAGGTGCAGTCAAATATACTGTATATAAACAATATTATATTGACATACTCTATATGTACAACCTGCAGTTAAATATACATCTGTATTACTGCTGCTGGCTCTGTCATAAATAATGTGTACTGGGTGGTAGCAGGGTGTTCAGGGGTTTCACGGCCTGGGAAAGAGGCTGTTACTCAGACTAACAGTCCTTGTTCTTATACAGCGGTACGTTGTGCCTAACGGTAAGAGGTCAAAAAGATTGTGGGACAGATGGGAAGGTCCTTGACTTGCGATCGCAGTGGTTCTGGTGTTTTTCCTGGATGAGTGTGGGGGGAAGAGAGGCTCCATTGTTTCTTTCAGCAGTCCTCACACTCCACTGAAGGTCAAATGCCTTGCAATTTCCATACCAGACAGTGATACAGCTAGTCAGGACACTCTAGATGGTGCTCCTGTAGTCATACTTTATTGATCCCGAGGGAAATTGGTTTTCGTTACCGTTGCACCATAAATAATTAAATAGTAATAAAACCATAAATAATTAAATAGTACTATGTAAATTATGCCAGGAAATAAGTCTAGGACCAGCCTATTGGCTCAGGGTGTCTGACCCTCCAAGGGAGGAGTTGTAAAGTTTGATGGCCACAGGCAAGAATGACTTCCTATGACGCTCAGTGTTGCATCTCGGTGGAATGAGTCTCTGACTGAATGTACTCCTGTGCCCAACCAGTCCATTATGTAGTGGATGGGTGACATTGTCCAAGGTGGCATGCAACTTGGACAGCATCCTCTTTTCAGACACCACTGTCAGAGAGTCCAGTTCCATCCCCACAACATCACTGGCCTTATGAATGAGTTTGTTGATTCTGTTGGTGTCTGCTACCCTCAGCCTGCTGCCCCAGCACACAACAGCAAACATGATAGCACTGGCCACCACAGACTCGTAGAACATCCTCAGCATCGTCCAACAGATGTTAAAGGACCTCAGTCTCCTCAGGAAATAGAGATGGCTCTGACCCTTCTAGTAGACAGCCTCAGTATTCTTTGATCAGTTCAGTTTATTGTCAATTCGTATCCCCAGGTATTTGTAATCCTCCACCATGTCCACACTGACCCTCTGGATGGAAACAGGGGTCACCGGTGCCTTAGCCCTCCTCAGGTCTACCACCAGCTCCTTAGTCTTTTTCACGTGGTTAGAATGGTATCAGTATTTTACTTATACAACACAATAGAGAATTAAAATGGGATGAAAAGGATACAGTAGAAACATGGCTTATGTTTTGTTATTTCATTTTTCAATTGGTTTTCTATCTTCTATCAAACCTGAAATAACGTCATTTTTTAAAAATATCCCTGAGATTAACTTTCTCAAAAAGAATGTGATGGGTCTTCTGCTACAATGTTAGTTAGTAAAAAACTTCAAGGCGCAGTACAGTTAGCCAGAACTCAGGAAACATATCAGTCCATCATGGCAAATCCACATCTTGACGGAGATACCTGTCTGATTTTTTCCAATAGTCACCAAAATTTTCCTTTGGTTTTATCCTCGTGTCCCAGACAGCACATTCGTTAAGTTATTAATTCATGTTCACAATTTCTAACACCTGGAGGTTACTTGATTTTCCAGTACTATAATCAACACACTTTTGCATATCAACTGGCCATTAAACTTATTCGGTGAGTCTCTTTTTGATAATCCTATTTACATGTTTTCTGACTCTCAGGGTGTGATACTTTACTGTGCATTAATTTTACTGAATCCATAAATTTACTGAAAAATAAAATATAGCTTTATTAACATGGTGTTACAGAGAGAAAAATATTGAAGTAACTTACTCATTAACTATCACTTGTCTTTGGGCATGTACAATGATTGCAAAAAAAAGAGAAATGAAGAAGCAATGATACTTTTTCCTGATTACTCAAGCTAAACTAATCAATATTATTATTGTGTCTGACCCTAAGCCAAATCATGTATTAAAGCCATTTTTAAATTAGGTTCATTACAAATTCTACTCCCTTGTGTCAAAGAATTGAACATAAACTCTGTAGTCTATTACAGTGATTTTTTCCGATCGCTTGAATCAACTTGCATTGTAGCAGTTGTGCACATACTAAATAAATAGGTGGCAAAATAAATGGCCCTGAATAAATCAGTTATTAAATTAATTTATTCAACTGGAATAATTGGTGTAATGGTGTTTTTTTCTTCCTGGGTAATACATTATTTATACTTCTTCAGGTAAAAGAAACATACATTTTCCATGCATGATTTTTTTTCTCTGAACTTTATACTGTTTAGCATCTTAGTAGAAATCCATGTTAATTGAAAGAAAGTTCAGAATCATGTTGCCTAGCAGCTAGTAATTACCATGTCAGCATATAAAGCCTTGCATAGAAAATGCAACCTGCAATAGGCAACTGGTCTGTGTTTACATTACACATAGTTCCGTCTGCTTGGCCTTTCAGGTTTTCTGTTGCTTTAATCCTGAGTTCCTGTTAAAATTTCCTATGAAGCTATGAGAAAAGGCAATGCTTCAAAAAGACAACATCTATCATTAAGAATGACCTCCATCACTCCAGACATGCCCTCTTCTCATTGTTACCATCAGGAAGGAGGTACATGAGACTGAAGACACACAGTCAACATTTCAAGAACAGCTTCTTCTATTGTTTTGCAATGTACTATTGCTCCAAAACAACTAATTTCATGACATATGTTACTTACCTTAAATCTCATTCTGATTCTGATTCTGATGAATTTATATACAAGTACTTGTAGGCACTCAGCTCTTGGAACATGTTCTGCTGTTTGAAAAGATAATGGCAGATCTGATTGTACCCTCAACTCTGCATTTAGTCATAGTCATAGTAATTTCCGTCTATCTGTGGTAACCTTTCATCCCCTTCATCACTTTTTTCCTTGATTGTGTTTTCCTTTATTCCATAACAAGCTTCACCTCAGACTGACGATTGAGGAGAAATTTCTGCTTTGTGATGTCCTTCTCCAGGAGCCATCCTTTCTTGCTGGGGTGTAAAATCAATGGAAAGAGATAGGACAGCATTAAAGAGAAGTGATTGCTAATGTTGAAAAGTCTGTTCCAATCCAGTTCTAGTGAGGTAAGTGAAATGAGGTTCTCCCACCACTAATAGTTCAGAGTTCAATAAAAATTTCAGAGGGCATACTAGAATCAGAACCATGGGTCCCTAACAGTGAAGTGCTGGATAAGGGAAGTTGTAACGCTCAGAGAGGTAAGAGATGGCACAACCAATAAATCATATCAAATATCTGAGCAAAACATTTCTTTCTATCCCTCAGTCATCTGTCCCAAAGTTTCAGTCTTCATTTCACACATGGTTTTCTGATCTTTTCCCTCCCCCCCACCACCACATGTTCTCCCACAAAATACAGACAGCTCCACCACTTAAGTATCTGCATGCTTCTCACAAGCTGATTGGAAGTTAAAGTTTGAAAGGAGTCCATTCTTGACAACATATTCCTTGTCATTTTCCTCTTCTTCTTTCCTAGCAATGACACTTGGAAACTATTCAAGAAGTCCATGTTTAGTTGTATGCCCACTAACTGTTTGGCAAATCCAGTTTTTTTTCTAAAGACATCCATTTATATAAATTAGTGGGTGTATATGATCTGACCTTTTATTCTCTTTAAATGTCATCTGTTATTTTAAGCACAAGAGATTCTGCAGATCCTGGAAATCTAAAGCAACACATACAAATTGCTGGAGGAACTCAACATGTCAGGCAGCATCTATAGAGTGGAATAGTCAAAATTTTGTGTCAAGACCCTTCTTGAGGACGACTTCATGCATTATCTATTATTCTTTCTCTTTCTATTCCAGCTGTATTAATGTTCTTTTAAATCTTCAAATGAAGAGTCTATTACATTATCTTTTTCTTCAGTAAAACCTGAGGCAAAATAATTGTTAAGTGCTTCTGTGATTTCTCTGTCATTATCTCTGAGTTTTTCTTGCTCATAACTTTAGTATATCCCAACTTTAAATTTTCTCCTTTACATGCATAAATAGAGGACTTCATTATTTGCTTTCAAGTTACTTCATAATTTGAATTTTGTAAAAAGATTTAAAGAGAAGCTAAATAGTCTTTCTATAAACCTCAAATTTTACTTCCATAGAAGATGTGTTCATTTTCTATAAAATTGTAATCCCACAATTTTTACATTATCTGCATTCTTGAATTAACTTGGTTGGAAATGAATATTATTAAACTTATTTCAGCATTTTATTTGCTTTTGCAATGAACCTAGATCTGAATTTATAACACTATGCCTTTTCTGACTGATGACACAGCACATAGCTGACACAATAAATTTTATAACTTGTGTCTTAATGCCGAGCAGCTTGCGCAGAATTCAATGAATACACAGATTCACCTTTCCATCAGAGTTTAATGGTTGTTTGAGTCTTTTGACCTCCATAAAGTAGTTGACATGGTTGCTTGTAAAATGCTGCTGCGGAGATTTAAATGGTTTATCTTTCAGCCTAAGGACACTGTCTTCATATAAATCATTAGTATCATAGAAGTGGTTTAAAAATACATTACATACTATGCATGAGATTCAGGACAGCAGTCCACAAAGAGACAGTATTTTTTTCGTGGTTATTATTTAGTTTAGTTATTAGTGACCCGCTGGAGATGTGCTGCCAGGTGAGAGTATTTATGCACTTCAATAAAGCTAATATTTCACATAAGTCTTCTTCATAGGTTGACATTTTGATTGCTCTGTCATAGGACTGTGATGAAGAAAGAAATGGGCAGATGTGGTTCATTCATTGTTGATTGGAAATCACAGACTGTTCAAGTTTGTTTGTTTTTCTCCAAGAAATGTACAGTCAAAAAGCTACATCTTAATGGACAGTTGTGGTTTCCTATCCACAGACCCCCATGAAAATGTAGCAATAGATATATCCTATGATGTCATTGTTCTTTCTTTTCCCGGCATCTCTTGTACCCTTTCCTGAAGCCATCTGGTTTCTGCCGTATGATGGCCTGTGTGGTTATACCTTGAATAAGAATATTGAAAAGTTCAACACAGGAACAGGCCCCTTTTGGCCCATGATGTTGTGCCAAACTAATTGAAGTAGTAATTAGATGCCTAACTAAACTAATTCACTCTGCTGACAAAGTGCCTATATCCCTCCATTTCCTGCACATCCTTGTGCCTATCTAAAAGCCCCTGGCAGTGCATTTTGGACGCCCATCACTTTTTATGCAATGGACATTTCTCGCAATCTGTAAATTTACACCCTCTCACCTTAAGTGCATGCCCAGTAATATTCGACATTTCGGTCCTGGGCAAAATGATACTGGCTGTCTACTCTGTATATATCTCTCATAATCTTGTAAACGCTTAACAGGTCTTCCCTCAGCCCCTGCCACTCTGGAGCAAACAATTCTACTATGTCCAACGTCTGCTTATAGTACATGCCCTCCAATCCAGGCAACATCCTGGTAAACCTCTTCCATACCATTTCTCAAGCCTCCATATCCTGTCTATAATTCTTATCACAACAAAATCCATGCATGATAGTACTGTTTTAGTTTTATAACTTCTTCAAAGCCTCCATGATTTCCATGCTTCTGTGGTTTTTCTAACCTTTTGCATTCCATATTCCATATTTAGACATCTTCATCTCCTTCCTTCACTTTTAATATCTTTCTAATTTGATCCCCCTTCACCAAATTTGCCCCAATAATTGTTTATGTATCTTGGCATCAAATTTCATTTTATTGCATACTAATGAAGTGCCTGAGAACAGGTTGCTATGATCAGTAGAAGCTGTTATTCTCGATCGGGATCAGCTGGAAAAAATGGGTTGTAAATTGAAGTCAAGTGGGAGGTGTTGCACTTTGGTAGGACCACCCAGGCTAGGTCTTACATGGTGAATGATAGGACACTGGTAAATAAGGTCAAAAAGAAAGCTTTTGGTACATAGGCCTTCATGTATTGAGTGCAGGAGATAGGATGTTATGTTGAAGTTGTATAAGATATTGGTGAAACCTAATTTGGAGTATTGTGTGTAGTTTGGGGCACCTACCTAAAGGAAAAATGTAAATAAGGTTGAAAGTACAGAGAAAATGTACAAGGATTTTGCCGGGTATAGATGACCTGAATTATAAGGAAAGATTGAATAGGTTAGGACTTTATTTCTTAGAACATAGAAATTGAGAGAAGATTTGATAGAGATATACAAAATTATGAGGGTTATAGATAATGTAAATGCAAGCCGCTTTTTCCACTGAAGTTGGATGGGACTACAACCAGAGGTCATGGGGTTAAGGGTGAAAAATGAAAAGTTTAAGGGGAATTTGAGGGGAAGCTTCTTCACTCAGAGTGCATAAGAGTGTGGAACAAGTTGCTAGCACGTGGTGTATGTGAGATTGATATCAACGTCTAAGCAAAGTTTGGATCGGTACATGGATAGCAGGGGTAAAGAGGGTTATGGTGCAGGTTGATGGGAATAGGCACTTTAAATGGTTTCAACATGGAGTAGGTATGCTGAAGGACCTGTTTCTGTGCTGTACTCTTTTAAAAGTCTGTGACTATGTTATTGTTCTAAGGTCACTGCATTCTCATATCCTGTTGAAGTTGTTATTGTGTAGACTCTAGTGACAGACTTGACAGCAAATACACCACGGCCCAACTTGAAGCTGTCCTCACCTATGTATGAACACGTATAACATGTTTTATTGGATAGCACTCATCTCAAAATCCCTTAACACACCGGACAGTGTTTTCCTCCCATGTGTTAGCTTTCCCAGTCCAAAACTTGTTTGCAGCTTTTTCACATTTTGGCTGCTTGGATTTAATTTGGCCCTGGATAAACAGAGTTTTTTGCTGAACAAATATTTGGAATTACATACTGATTTATCAGCAGCAGGAAATCGAATTTGCTGGATCTGCTAGAGGTCTATTTTATCAAAGGCATTCTGCTCCAAATGTATTTGAAGGACCCTGATTAACTCCTAAATGTTATCACAGGAACTTTAACATCTTTGAAAACAGAATACATGTACATTGAACGATATATTTTCTAAACACTCTTTATTTGGGGTGTGACTTAGTATTTTTAACATTATGATAGATTTTGATGTATATCATTTGCAACATATAAAGAAGGGTGGGCACGTGGCCAAGTGGTTAAGGCATTGGACTAGCTACCTGAAGGTCATGAGTTCGAGCCCCAGCCGAGGGAATGTGTTGTTGTGTCCTTAAGCAAGGCACTTAATCACACATTGCTCTGCGACGACACTGGTGCCAAGCTGTATGGGTCCTAATGTCCTTCCCTTGGACAACATTGGTGACATGGAAAGGGGAGACTTGCAGCATGGGCAACTGCTGGCCTTCCATATAATCTTGCCCAGGCCTGCGTCCTGGAGAGTGAAGACTTTCCAGGCGCAGATCCATGGTCTCGCAAGACTGACGGATGCCTTATATAAAAAAGATGTGCAGGAGGGATGATCTAGGAAACTATAGACAGGTGAACCTTACATCAATGGTAGGAATTTTATTGGAAGGGATTCTAAAAGACAGGATTTACTTGCATTTAGAAAGACAATGACGATAATAGGTAGTCAGCATGGCTTTTTGCATGGGATATCACATCTCACAAATTTGATTGAGATTTTTGAAGAGGTGAGCAAGAAGACAGACAAGGGCAGGGTGGTAGACATAAGCAACATGTACTTTAGAAAGCCTCAGATAAGGTCCTACTTCAGAAGTTTAAACCAAACCCGATCCAGGACAAATGAGCCAATTGGATAGAAAATTAGTTTTGTGGCAAAAGACATAGTGTAGGATTTTTTTTTTTAAAGACTCCCTGGTCTTCTTCTTGTAACTTTTGATGCCGTGGCCAATCAAGAACCTATCAGACTCTTCCTTAAATGTACCCAACTTCCTGGCCTCCACAGCTGCCTGTGGTAACAAATTCCACAAATCCTCCACCCTCTGGCTGAAGAGATTTCTCCGCACTCTCTGTTCTAAATGGACACCCTTCTATCCTAAGGTTGTGTTGTCTTGTCCTAGACTCCCCCACCATAGGAAACATCCTTTCTGCATCTACTCTACCCATGGTTTTCAACATTTGAAAGATTTTAATGAGATCCCCTCTCATCCTTCTAAATTCCAGTAATTACAGACCCAGCACTATCAAATGTTCCTCATATGATAACCCTTTCAATCCTGGAATCATCTTTGTGAGCCTCCTCTGAACTCTCTCCAATGCCAGCATTGCTTTTCTTCGATGAGGAGCCCAAAACTGTTCACAATACTCAAGATGAGACTTCACCAATGCCTTATAGAGTCTCAGTATCACATCCCTGCTCTTATATTCTAGACCTCTTGAAATGAATGCTAACATGTATTTGCCTTCCTCACCACCGACTCTACCTGCAGGTAACCTTTAGGATGGTCTGCACAAGGACTTCCAAGTCCGTTTGCAGCTCAGATTTTTGGATTTTCTCCCCATTTAGAAAATAGTTTGCACATTTACTTCTACTAGCGAAGTGCATGACCATGCATTTTCCAGCATTGTACTTTATTTGGCACTTCCTTGTCCATTCTCCTAATCTTTCTCAGTCCTTCTGCAGCCTACCTGTTTCCTGAACAGATGGATGTAGAGAGCCAGTGGATGTAGTGTACCTGAACTTTCAGAAAGCCTTTGATAAAGTCCCACATAGGAGATTAGTGGGCAAAATTAGGGCACATGGTATTGGGGGCAGAGTACTGACATGGATTGAAAATTGGTTGGCTGACAGAAAACAAAGAGTAGTGATTAACGGGTCCCTTTCGGAATGGCAGGTGGTGACCAGTGGGGTACCACAGGGTTCAGTGCTGGGACTGCAGCTGTTTACAATATATATTAATGATTTAGATGAGGGAATTAAAAGTAACATTAGCAAATTTGCCAATGACACAAAGCTGGGAGGCAGTGTGAAATGTGAGGAGGATGTTATGAGAATGCAGGGTGATTTGGACAGGCTGGGTGAGTGGCCAGATGCATGGCAGATGCAGTTTAATGTGGATAAATGTGAGGTTATCCACTTTGGTGGTGGGAACGGGAAGGCAGATTATTATCTAAATGGAGTCAAGTTAGGAAAAGGGGAAGCACAACGAGATCTAGGTGTTCTTGTACATCAGTCACTGAAAGCAAGCATGCAAGTACAGCAGGCAGTGAAAAAAGCTAATGGCATGCTGGCCTTCATAAAAAGGGGAATTGAGTATAAGAGCAAAGAGGTCCTTCTGCAGCTGTACAGGGCCCTGGTGAGACCACACCTGGAGTACTGTGTGCAGTTTTGGTCTCCAAATTTGAGGAAGGACACTCATGCTATTGAGGGAGTGTAGCGTAGGTTCACAAGGTTAATTCCCGGGATGGCGGGACTGTCATATATCGAAAGATTGAAGTGACTGGGCTTGTATACTCTGAAATTTAGAAGGCTGAGAGGGGATCTTATTGAAACATATCAGATTATTAAGGGATTGGACACGCTGGAGGCAGGAAGCATGTTCCCGCTGATGGGTGAGTCCAGAACCACAGTTTAAGAATAAGGGGTAGGCCATTTAGAACGGAGTTGAGGAAAAACTTTTTCACCCAGAGAGTGGTGGATATATGGAATGCTCTGCCCCAGAAGGCTGTGGAGGCTAAGTCTCTGGATGCTTTCAAAAAAGAGATGGATAGAGCTCTTAAAGATAGTGGAATCAAAGGTTATGGGGATAAGGCAGGAACTAGATGCTGATAGTGGATGATCACCCATGATCACAGTGAATGGCGGTGCTGGCTCAAAGGGCCAAATGGCCTACTCCTGCACCTATTGTCTATTGTCTATTATCTATAACACTACCTGCCCCTCCATATCATCTGCAAACTTGGTAACAAAGCCATCTATTCCATCATCGAAATCATTTATATACAGCGTAAAAAGAAGTGGTCCCAACACCGACCCCTGCGGAACACCACTAGTCACTGGCAGCCAAACAGACGAGGATCTTTTTATTCCCACTCGCTGCCTCCTACCAATCAGCCAATGCTCTAACCATGTTAGTAACTTTCCTGTAATACCATTGGCTCTTAACTTGGTAAGCAGCTTCATGTGTGGCACCTTGTCAAAGGCCTTTTGAAAGTCCAAATATACAAATTCCACTGCATTCCCTTTATCTACCCTACTTGTAATTTCCTCAAAGAATTCCAACAGGTTCTTCAGGTAAGATTATCCCTTAAGGAAACCATGCTGACTTTGTCTTATCATGTCCTGTGCCACCAAGTGCTCCATAGACTTATCCTTAACAACTAACTCCAACATCATCCCAACCACTGAAGTCAGGCTAACTGGCCTATAATTTCCTCTCTGCGCCTTCCTCTTGTCTTAAAGAGTGGAGTGACATTAGCAATTTTCTAGTCCTCTGGCAACATGCCAACATCCAATAATTTTTGAAAGATCATAACTAATGCCTCCACTACCTCTACCATTACCTCTTTCAGAGTGCTAAGGTGCAGTTCATCTGGTCCAAGTGACAAGCGAGAGCGATACATTTTAGTATATTAAACTAGGGCAAGACAAACAGTAAACAGGCTCTGAGAACTGCTGTTGAGGTACAAATATATTGTTGGCTGAAAGATGCAACACAGGTACAGGGTGGTGAACAAGGCACAGCTAGTTACATTGATAAGCGTTTGAACTAGATCTGAAATTTGATCCTCTGCCTATACAGAGTTAGTTGATCTCAGTGAGGATTATCTAAGTGTTGTAACAAGGTGATTAAAAAGTAGCCAGGCTTACTCCTGGTTGTTGAAAGTTTGTTAAATAGCATCGGACTCAGCTACAATCCCTTTGTGGAAGAACCAGAGAGATACGATCTAATGCTGGGGAGGGGAGGGACCGCTCTGAAATGATATCGTATTTGTTAAATAGGGGCCGTGCACAATCCTGATTTGATGGAGACTGACGTGAGAAGCACAGAGGAACATCTGAAGAAACTTCTGAAATGCCCACTTCGCTGCCGCTGCTACTGTGCGATCAAGAATCTCCAGAGGGGAAGGCCCCAAATCCTCGGCTTTGCCTATTGCCTGTTGCCAGGGCTGGGGTCGAAGCGCTCGGCAGAGATGGTGCTCAGTGCTCGGTGTCGGAGGGCTGGTCGGAGGCTCGAAGTTTTCGGACAGACTCAGGAGTCGGCTGTGGTCGGGTGCTTCCAGGGTGCTGCATCAGCAAGTTTGCGGCACTGGAAGCTCATGGCAGGGAGAGTTTCTCCCTTCTACTGTCTGCGTGAGATGATGGGACTTTTGAGAGGCTTTGAGACTTTTTGTTTACCGTGCCCATGGTCTGTTCTTCATCAAGTTACGGTATTGCTTTGCACTGTTGTAACTATATGTTATAATTATGTGGTTTTTGTCAGTTTTTTTTTAGTCTTGGTTTGTCTTGTGTTTCTGTGATATCATTCTGGAGGAACATTGTATCATTTCTTAATGCATGCATTACTAAATGACAATAAAAGAGGACTGCGTGTCCTCATAATCTAAATCTAATCTAAAAAGTAGATAGGTACTGCAGTTGGCATGGTAAAGTAAGCTGAAGCGCCTCTTTCTGTGCAGTGTATTTCTGTATAGTTCCAATAGTATGACCATTATAATTGACCATGCGGAGAGAGGACCAGTTTGGCAGCTGTGGAACTGCAGATTTTGGAAGGGTTAATAATAAATTTGGGAACTTGGCTTCCCTTGTAAAATCAGAAGTAACTAGCCTGGGTACTATCAAGGAGCCCATCCATCTATCCAGTATCCTCTTTGAATTTCTACCATTAGGCAGGAGACTCGGATGCATAAAAACAAGAACTCCTCGCCACACCACATTCGAAGTGTGACCGGTTAATTTGTTCTGTTCTCTACAATATTAAATTTATGCACTTTACTTTGTTTATTTATGCATAATCCATCTGCAAATTTAATTCTTACTTTCCTGCTATTGTGGTTGATGTATATGTTATGTATACTACTCTGCTTTACACCCTGATCTGGAGAAATGCAAGCTCGTTTGATGATATACATGCAAATAGTCAGCTGACATTAAATGTGACTGGACTTGACTATAAGTAATTATTATTATTAATAATAATGAATTACATCAGTTTGAATAAAGTGTAACCATCTCTGCAATGTAAAAGGAATTAAAAATCAAAAAAAAGATAGTTTATTGTCTCATTAACCAACCAAGGGTTCTTTCACAAAATCATTCATCCATGTTCTGAAAGTTTGTGTATCTGATCTTGAATCAACCAATCTCAATTCAATGACAGCATTTTCAGCAGCTGTCTTTGTTAATGTTATAAATTCGGAACATCTGTTTATTATAGTTAGCATATGGCTAAATCTAAAAAGAAGTGAACATGTAGTTAATTTATTCTGGACAAATTATAAGATTTGTTAGGTATAAAACAACACTTCATAAATACAGATATGGGAGACCATTTGGTCCATTAAACTTATTCTATTGAATCTGACAAGATCTAACCCATGAGAGAATCTAGTTTACTCTTAAATGTTTCAGAAGTTATTGCTTCCATTATAAATTTTACAGTTCAGGTGATAACTCAGTCTGTCGTGTTTGTGCCAGCTCTGCTGAAGCAATCCAGAACTAATCTCTGCCCTAGTCTCATAGACTTGTATATTACTCTGCTTGAGATATTTGTTAATTTTTTTTGTGGCCCTGCTTTCCATGTTCTAGAAACCTTCAGCAAAACAGTTCCCTCAATCTGCCTTGACATTCTCTGTGACAGCTCAAAATAGATGATATTGTGTCACATACAAAATGCTGGAGGAACTCAGCAGGTCAGCAGCATCCTTGGAAAGAAATAAAGCGTCGATGTTTCAGACAGAGACTCTTCATTTAGAATGAAAATGAAGGGGGAAGAAGCCAGAATAAGAAGGAGGCGGGATGGGGGGGGAATCTGTTTTGATCAATTTTTATTCTGGCTTCTTCCCCCTTCCTTTCCAATCCTGACGAAGGATCTCAGCCCAAAATGTTGTCTCTTTATTCCCTTCCATGGATGCTGCCTGAGTTATTCCAGCATTTTGTGCGTGTTGCTGTAGATTTCCAGCATCTGCAGAATTTCTCGTGTTTATGATTTTGTGCCATTTATTCTTTAAAAGGCAGAAATATCTTTCCTGATTCACTGCAACAAAACCATTTTGTATTTCAGAAACCTTCATTAAACTCCTCTTTAAGCCCATCAGCCTTAGTGGGGCTTAGGCAGCCAACAGCAGCTCCCCAGAGTCCTCTGCCCTGGGTTGATAGGAAGTTGATTGGACCTGTGTCTTCTGCTTTCACACACAACTTCATATGTCTGTAGAGCCACTGGTCTACATACCATCCTTTCACATCTGGAGAAGAAGGATGCTTATGTGAGAATGCCGTCCTTGGAGTACAGTTCAGCATTCATCACCATAGTTCCATCCAGGCTCGACAAGAAGCTCAGAGACCTCAGCCTTGACCCTACCTTGTGCAGCTGGGTCCTGGACTTCCTGTCAGATCACCAGCAGGTTGTAAGAGTGGGTTCCCTCACCTCCAACCCTCTGACTCTCAATACAGGAGCCCCTCAGGGCTGTGTACTGAGTCCCCTCCTTTACTCTGTGTATACCTATGACTGTATCGCCACCCACAGCTCCAATCTGCTAATTAAATTTGCCGATGACACTACATTGATTAGCCTTATCTCAGACAATAACGAAGTGGCCTACAGGGAAGAAGTCACCTCTCTGACACAGTGGTGTCAAGAAAACAACCTCTCCCTCAACCTCAGTGTTGCAAAAACAAAGGAGCTGGTTGTGGATTACAGGAGGAATGGAGATGGGCTAACCCCTATTGACATCAATGGATCTGGGGATGAGAGGGTAAAGAGCTTCAAGTTCCTCAGCATACAGGACCTCATCATACAGCATCACTGAGGACCTCATGTGGTCTGTACACACCAGCTGTGTGGTGAAAAAGGCACAACAGCGCTTCTTTCACCTCAGACGGTTGAGAAAGTTTGGTATGGGTCCCCAAATCCTAAGAACCTTCTACAGGGGCACAATTGAGAGCATCCTGACTGGCTGCATCACTGCCTGGTATGGGAACTGTACTTCCCTCAATCACAGGACTCTGCAGAGAGTGGTGCAGGCATCCCAGCACATCTGTAGTTGTGAACTTCCCATGATTCAGCACATTTACAAGGACAGGTGTATTGGATCACTGGGGACCCAAGTCACTCCAACCACAATCTATTCCAGCTGCTACTATTCGGGAAACGGTACCGCAGCATAAAAACCAGGACCAACAGGCTCTGGGACAGCTTCTTCCACCAGGTCATCAGACTGATGAACTCACACTGACTTGAGTGTACTCTGTATTACATTGACTGTTTTACTTATTATAAATTATTAGAAATTACTATGACTGCACATTGCACATGTAGATGGAGACGTAACATAGAGATTTTTACTCCTCAAGTATGTGAAGGATGTAAGAAATAAAATCAATTGAATTCATTTCAATTCAATTCAATGCAAAGATCCTTCCTTTCTCATGATGAGGTCTTTGGAGCATCCGCTGGCATTTCTGAATCACTGTTTTTTACGGAATGTCACAAGCCCAACCCTCCTCCTTTTGCAGCCAGGCTTGGGCCCATTCTGGTGGAGTTAATTTCCTCTCTCTGCTGCAGTGGAAATAGTCTAAGTATCTTTTTTTTTTACCTCGAGTGGTCCTTGTGTTACCTTGGAGACTATAAATTGTTACCAGGTTTGAAGTCCTTTACATGTAAGCTGCTCAAAGCTAAAATTAGTGGTGCTGCTGTTTTATTATACTGTCTGGTTTGTTTTTTGGAAATAGAACAGATACAGTCCTAAATTAAATAATCTACACTCACTTCTACAAGAAGGTTCTGATCTGGAGCCACAGAATCTTCTGTACAATAAAATCCTTGTGCACGGTAACATTGAGAATATACTTTCATCCCTTGTATATCCTTACAAGAAGAAATGAAAACTTATCTTGACAGGACTGTGAACATTAAGTTACATTTGCAGTTTGTCTTCATGTCTACTTTCTCGTCTCTACCTTAGTAAAATATATTACAAAATAGCTCTTTGAGTTATAAAGCTCCCTGCTAAGTCTTAGATGCTTCAGAAATGCCTTTCCTAGTCAGTTTTTAAAAAAAAAATGATGGTGGGAATTATTGGAATTGGAAATAGAATTGGAATTGTTTTATTGTTGTCACCTGTACTGAGTTAAAGTAAAAAGCTTGCATGCATGCTGTTCATACAGATCAAATCATTGCACGGTGCATTGAGATAGAACAAAGTAATACAAATAGAATGCAGAATAAAGTGTAACTGCTACAGAAGATGTAGTGCAGGTAAAAGTAAAGTGCAAGGTCACAATGAGGTACATTGTGGAGCTAAGAATCCATCTTATCATATTAGGGAACCATTTAATAGTCTTATAACAGCAGGGTAGAAGATGACCTTGAGTTTAATGGTACACACTTTCAGGATTTTGTATCTTCTGCCGGATGGAAAAGGGGCAAGATAGAATGTTTGGCATGGATGGTGTATTTGATTACATTGGCATCTTTACTGAGGTAGCAAGAAATGTAGACAGAGTGTATAGAAGGGAGTCCATAGTCCACTGAGTGGTGTCCACAACTCCCTATGGTTTCTTGCAGTCAAATGCAGTACAGTTCTAATATCCAGTTGAGATGCCTCTAGGTGCGGTGTTTTCTGTGGTGCATCAATCAGGGCAGACAAAGATTTGCTGAATTGCTTTAGACCCCTGTGGAAGTAGAGATGTTGGTGAGCTTTCTCAGCAGTGGTGTCTACATGGTTGGATTAGGACAAGTGTTTGGTAATGTTTGCTTCTTGGATTTTGTAGCCCTCAACCCTCTTAACCCTAACACCGTTGATGTAAACAGGAACATGTTCAACAATCCCCTTCCTGAGGTCAATAACCAACTCTTTTGTTTTGCTGGCAATAGGCGAAAGTGAAAGCTAAATGCTGGTCTAGTACTGTCTGGAAGGAAATCAATGATCTAGCTTTGATCAATCTTTGTAGGAAGAATTAGTTTAAATAATTAAGGGTGTCCGAGGTTACAGGGAGATGGCTGGAGAATGGGGTTAAAAAGGAAAATAAATCAGCCATGATTGAATTGTGAAAGAGACTTTATGGGCCAGACGGCCTAATTCTGCTCCAATGTCTTATAGTTTTATAATCAGAAGAGCCATTTTTGGTCAAACCTGATGTCACTGAAAGACCACATGTGATCTCTGCCTAATAGAAGCTAGCAACATCTCCATGAATAACAGAGAGTATTGTATATATTTTGGATTTTCCACCTCAGAGCACTGTAATTGTTCAGTGTTGACTGAATTCAAGACAGTGGATAATAGATTTTTGGACAAACAGCATCGACAAATTGCGAACTGGGCAGGAAAGTAAAGAAAGCTCTTCCGGGATACAGAGGTGAAGAAATACAGATAGAGATTTGACAAGGTTCCACACGGTAGGCTTATTCAGAATGTCAGAAGGCATGAGATCCAGGGAAGTTTGGCCAGGTGGATTCAGAGTTGGCTTGCCTGCAGAAGGCAGAGGGTCGTGGTGGAGGGAGTACATTCAGATTGGAGGATTGTGACTAGTAGTGTCCCACAAGGATCTGTTCTGGGACCTCTACTTTTCGTGATTTTTATTAACAACCTGGATGTGGGGGTAGAAGGGTGGGTTGGCAAGTTTGCAGATGACACAAAGGTTGGTGATGTTGTAGATAGTGTAGAGGATTGTCAAAGATTGCAGAGGGACATTGATAGGATGCAGAAGTGGGCTGAGAAGTGGCAGATGGAGCTCAACCCGGATAAGTGTGAGGTGGTACACTTTGGAAGGACAAACTTCAAGGCAGAGTACAAAGTAAATGGCAAGATACTTGGTAGTGTGGAGGAGCAGAGGGATCTGGGGGTACATGTCCACAGATCCCTGAAAGTTGCCTCACAGGTGGATAGGGTAGTTAAGAAAGCTTATGGGGTGTTAGCTTTCATAAGTCGAGGGATAGAGTTTAAGAGTCGCAATATAATGATGCAGCTCTATAAAACTCTGGTTAGGCCACACTTGGAGTACTGCGTCCAGTTCTGGTCACCTCACTATAGGAAGGATGTGGAAGCATTGGAAAGGGTACAGAGGAGATTTACCAGGATGCTGCCTGGTTTAGAGAGTACGCATTATGATCAGAGATTAAGGGAGCTAGGGCTTTACTCTTTGGAGAGAAGGAGGATGAGAGGAGACCTGATAGAGGTGTACAAGATATTAAGAGGAATAGATAGAGTGGATAGCCAGCACCTCCTCCCCAGAGCACCACTGCTCAATACAAGAGGACATGGCTTTAAGGTAAGGGGTAGGAAGTTCAAGGGGGACATTAGAGGAAGGTTTTTTACTCAGAGAGTGGTTGGTGTGTGGAATACACTGCCTGAGTCAGTAGTGGAGTCAGATACACTAGTGAAGTTTAAGAGGCTGCTAGGCGGGTATATGGAGGAATTTAAGGTGGGGGCTTATATGGGAGGCAGGGTTTGAGGATCGGCACAACATTGTGGGCCGAAGGGCCTGTACTGTGCTGTACTATTCTATGTTCTATGTTCTATGAGCGTGGAACAGGCCCTTCTGCCCACTGAGTCGTGCTGCCATGCAACCTACCGATTTCACCCTAGCCTAATCATAGGACAGTTTACAATGAGCAATTACCCAGTGTGTCAATGGATTGTGGGAAGAAACTGGTGCACCCGGAGGACACCCATGTTCACAGGGGAAGGACGTACAAACTTTCTTACAGAAGACGCTGGAAATGAACTTAGCACTCTGACGGCTGAAACTGTAATAGTGTCACACTAACAGCTACACTACTGTGGAGCTCATCTGGGTCCAGATGATCAACTAGACTCTTATTGAATGGTTCAAAAGGTCTAACCCTTGTCTCTACTTTTAAGTCTCTCAGCTGCAGCTACTGAGAGGCATCAAGATCCAAACTGACATTTCCAGCTTGCCAATTCCATGCAAATTGATCATTAGCTGGCCTCAGGTCGAAACCATGAGGCAGCTGTTTGCATTGTTGCCAATTCCAGCCATAAACTGGCACCTACAATACAGTCTGATTTTTTTTTTTATTTTTATAAGTCTTAAAATAAATAAATAAATAAATAAAGGCATCCATTAGTCTTGCGAGACCATGGATCTGCACCTGGAAAGTCTTCACTCTCCAGGGTGCAGGCCTGGGCAAGGTTGTATGAAAGACCAGCAGTTGCCCATGCTGCAAGTCTCCCCTCTCCACGACACCAATGTTGTCCAAGGGAAGGGCATTAGGACCCATACAGCTTGGCACCAGTGTCATCGCAGAGCGATGTGTGATTAAGTGCCTTGCTCAAGGACACAGCATGTTCCCCCGGCTGGGGCTCGAACTCAGGACTTTCAGGTAGCTAGTCCAATACCTTAACCACTTGTCCACTTGCCACGTGCTCACACATATAAATCTTATGGCATTCTATAACACATGCCCAATCTCACAAAAATCACACAAGTTGCAAAATTTTAAAAAGATTATACAAGCCAGGTGGAAATAAAGTGTTTTATGGAGAAAGGGAACAAAATACATTGTCCTTCTCTTTAATAATCTACAAGGTTATCCTATCCTAGATAATAGCCTTGCTCTGATTCTCTAAACTAGCTATATTTATTGTCAACTCTTGATTTTTGCACAATTTTCATTTTTTTATTGAGTAAAGAGAAACCTTTTTGCCTTTTATGGGTCCATCATTCTTTGCCACTGAGAATGCTTTGAAATTACCTTCTTGTGCAGCACGTAAATGGAGATCCAGTCGGATGCATTGTCATGATGTCAAAGTGTGTAATAGAAACAGTGTTATGAAATACAGGATTTTGATTCAACATTGAAATGGTGTGTCATGGTTAAAATTATTGTTGCTTTTCCTTTCCTTAGCCGTTTTCTGTGTTGATTGTAAACCATACATCAGCCAAACCTCATCTAAATCTGTACTCAATATCCACTATACAAACTTACAGCTGGAATTTTAAATCTGATACTCTGTACCATTAAAATTCTACCTCATTTTCTGGAATTGAACTATGCAAATTTTAGCCCCATGGTTAGAATTATATAAACAATACAGGATGCAATCTATTTTTACTTTTCAATTAGTTTCTCCCCTGTTCGTATCTCACAGCCTCACATTTATCCCTTTGAGTTAACTAATTCTCCTTTGAAAGTCGATTTAGGGTGGGGAATAGGAGTTTGACAAAGCCAAGGATAAATATTGGACTTCCCGAATTTTTGTAAGTCATTATCCAACAACATAACTGTCCCGACTCAATCATCAGTGACATAGTTTCTATGGCGCTTGACTAGCATTCAGAGGCTGCACTGTTGATGTGGAGACATATGTCATATGAAGAGTGTTTGATGACTCTAGGCTTGTATTCACTGGAATTCAGAAGAATGAGTGTTGACCTAATTGAAACCTATCAAATGATGAAAGGCCTTGATAGAGTGGATGTGGAGAGGATGTTTCCTATGGTGGGAGTGTCTAAGACCAGAGGACACAGCCTCAGAATAGAAGGGTGTCTTTTTAGAACAGGAATTGAGATGAGCAGGAATTGCTTTAGCCAGAGTGTAGTGAATCTGTGAATTCTTTGCCACAGGCAGCTGTGGAGGCCAAGTCTTTATGTATATTTAAGGCAGAGGTTGATAGTTTCTTGATTGGTCAGGGCATGAAGGGGTATGGGGAGGAGGCAAGAGACTGGGGCTGAGAGGAAAAATGGATGAGCCATGATGAAATAGTGAAGCTGACTTGATGGGTCAAATGGCCTAATTCTGCTCTTATATCTTATGGTCTTACTTGGGACATGTGCTTGAAGACCTTAATGGCAGCTAAGATACTTCAGTTCAAGTAATTAATAAAACCCAGAAAGGCTAGAGGGTGTGTTGCTTATCTTACTCAGTCTGGCCTACTTAAGCTTTCAGACTTCGAGCAATGCATTTGACCAAACTGCTACTTGAAATGAACTGAGCAAGATAATTACATCTAAGCTAATTAAGGAAGGACAATAAATTCTGTCCTTACCTGCATCTTCTATATCCAGGCCTAAAATTCTGGGATATTCTCTCAGTTATTTTTCCTTCAGGTTATGAATTAAATTCAAGCTAATAATTCCTTCAACAAAATATACAAGGATGTTGATGTCACTGGTGAAACCAGCCTTGATTTGGCTCTGTTCCAGCATTACTTGCCTTTGGGATAATGGAAGTAAACCACCTTCTTTATGCACTGAGTGTTTATGGTGGTAAGGTGCCAAGGTCTTGGGTACCATTCCAAAAGTCTGACCCATTAATAATGAATATACGAGTAGTACATACGAGGGTGATTGATAAGTTTGTGGCCTAAGGTAGAAGGATCAATTTTAGAAAACCTAGCACATTTAGTTTTCAACATAGTCCCCTCCTACATGTACACACCTAGTCCAGCGGTCGTGGAGCATAGAGATCCCTTCTTTGTAGAATTGGTCCACAGCAGGGGTGATTGATAAGTTTGTGGTCTTAGGTAGAAGGAGATGAGCTATACAGCTCTTGTTACATGCACATGCAGTTCAACTCTTTGAGTGAAAGTGCGGAAAGTTTGAGGTTAATAACTCATCTCCTTCTACCTTAGGCCACGAACTTATCAATCACCCCTGCTGTGGACCACTTTCTGGAGGTCCAAGATGCCGACTTCTTCAAAGAAAGGATCCATATACTCCACGACCGCTGGACTAAATGTGTAAATGTAGGAAAAATAAATGTGCTCAGTTTTCTGAAGTTGACTCCTTCTACCTCAGGCCATGAACTTATCAATCACCCCTCGTATGCAAGTCAAACAATACTGTAGAGTACAAAATAGTCATTTTTTTCTGGTTTGTGATCTTTCCACAAGATAAAAAGTCATCAAACTGAAATATTAACAATGCCAAGTATTTTTTTAGGATTTTCTGTTTTTATTTCAGATTTCCTGAACAGTAATTTGCTTTTGTATTTCCAAATCAGGTTGGTGTGTGATTTAGAGAGGAACTTGCAGATGGTGACATTTGTATGTGTCTGCTGCCCTTGCACTTATAGGTAGCAGAGGCAGTGGGTTTGTGAGATGCTGTTGAAAGAATCTTGGCAAATTGTAGCACTGTATCATGCAATCTGCTTTAACCTGGATAACTTTATGTTTGCAACAAAACTAAATATATATACGTATATTTAAAAAAGCAGAAGTAACAAACAGGGTGTTGGAGGAACTCAACAGGTCAGGCAGCATCTCTGGAAGGAAATGAACAGTCAACACTTTGAGTTGAGCTGAAATGTTGACCATCCATTTTCATCCACAGATGCTACCTGATCTGTTGAGTTCCTCCAGCATCATAATTATTGCTCCAGATTCCAGCATCTGCACTCTCCCGTGTCTCAGTTAATTAAGGAGTAGGATAAGGCTAATTAGCCCTTCAACAAGATCATGGCTGATGCATTTTGGCCTGAATAATATTTTCATGCTCTCTCCTTCGGCACCTTGACTCCTTTATAATCCAAATGTCTGTCAGTCCCCACCTTGAATATATTCAGCTATTTGGTCTGTACTGTTCTGGGGGGAGAGTCCCAAAGATTCACAAGCCTTTGAGAGAGGATGTTCCTTTGCATCCCCATGTGACAAGGCTAAGCGCTTATGCTGAAGCTCTGCCCATAGTTCCAGGTGAATTATCATCCGAATGTCCATCTTCTCAATAAATTGGAGAATTTCATAAGCTTTAATAAGATCATCCTTCATTCTGTTAACTCGTATAGGCATGACCTAATATTTTCTTCAATCATCGACTCCTTCATCCCCAGGATCAGCCTAGTCAACCTTTTCTGCGCTGTAGCTATATGTGGGAAAGTTTAAATTTGGCACCTATGTGTTTTGAATTGCCATTTATCAACCTAAGTCCAAATGCTTTTCTACTGAGCTGCATTGGAATTTGGGGTCACATCATTAGCAGTTGAAAATGGAATCTAACACTGTACAATCATTACTGAGTGTCCCTCTTCCTATAATAAACTAAAAAATCAGAATCGTGTTCAATATCACTGACATATGTTGTGAAACGTATTTCTTTGAATATATTGCAATACATAATGTATGTATACAGTATATGTATTAAATTAAATTAGTAGTGCAAAATGAGTGCAAAAAAAGGAAAAAAATGTGTGGTAGTGCACATGGGTTCAGTGTCCTTTCAGAAATCTGATGGCGGAGGGAAAGAAGCTGTTCCTAAAACATTGCATGTGTGTCTTCAGAACTTCCCCCTTCAAGTTCAAGATTAAGTTTAATTATCATTCAACCATACATGAATTCAGCCAAATGAAACAGCATTACTCCAGGACCAAGGTGCAAAATACAGTACCAACAGTTATACACAACACAAGGCACATATAAGATAGCAAGCACATTCATAATAGCAGTAAAATACAGTCACATAAAAATATACTGTATAGTCCAAGTTACTGAGTCCATGTATGTTGCTAAAGTTTGCAGCTGAATACAACATAGCTTGCTTTCTGCCAGGAGCAAACTGGGGAGAAGCTCTGACTCCAGCATGGATGCCACATCACACTGCCTTGATGGTAGAAATGAGAAGAAAGCATGTCCTGGGTGATGGGGGTCCTTAATGATGGATGCCTCCTTTTTGAGGCATTGCCTTTTGAAGATGTCCTTGATGCTGGAGAGGCTAATGCCCATAATGGATTGGGCTGAGTTTACAACTTTCTGCAGCTTTTTTTTCGATCCTGTGCAGTGGCTTCTCCGTACCGAAGGGTGATGCAACCGGTTAGAATGCTCTGTACAGTATGTCTGTAAAAACTTCGGAGATTCTTCGGTGACGTACCAAATCCCCTGAACTCCTAATAAAATATAGCCAATGTTGTACCTTCCTTGTAATTATATCTTCAAGGAGCGGTGTCTCAAAAAGGCGGCATCCATCATTAAAGAGACATGGCTCTTCCCATTGCAACCATCAGGAAGGAGGTACAGAAGCCTGAAGGCACACACTCCGCACTTTAGGAACAGCTTCCATTCAATTTCTGAATGGACATTTACCCCAGAAACACTACCTCACTGCATGTTTAATTTTTTTTTATTATTGCATTACTTATTTAACTGTTTTATATATATATATATACTTACTGTAATTCACTAATATGTTCTCTGTTATTATTGCATTTCATTGTACTGCTGCCACAAAAACAATAAATTTCACAACATATGATGGTGATATTAAACCTGATTCTGATTCTGAATATGTTGGGCCCAGGACAGATCTTCAGAGATGTTGTCACCTAGGAGCTTAAAACTACTTACCCTTTCTATTGCTGATCCCTCGTTGAAGGTTGGTGTGTGTTCCCTATACTTCTCCTTCCTGATGGCAGCAATGAGAAGAGAGCATGATCTGTAAGGTGGGGTTTTTTAATGACAGATGTTGCTTTCTTTCAATAGCACTACATGTAAATGTGGTCAGTGACGGGGAGGGCTTTACCTGTGATAGAATGGGCATCAGTCCATTTCCATTCACTATTTTTTTGTGGTATTTCCAGTGGTGTTCTATTATCAGGCCATGATGAAACCATGCCCACCCTCTCAAAGCACTTCATCACTGTAGATGTGAGTGCATTTGAGCACTAGTCGTTGAGGCAGCTCACCCTGATGTTCTTGGGCACTGACCTGGAGATGTTCTATGGTCAAATGCTTCATAAATCATAATCATTTTTCTCTGTTGGGTGCTAGTGAAGATTTTTAGTCCTGATTCTGAGTAAATAATTTTCATTGCCAATGCACTCAATGCCACTTTATTAGGTACAGGAGGTATCTCTTGTTCATGTTCTTCTGCTGGTGTAGCCTGCCCACATCAAGGTTTGACATGTTGGATATTCAGAGAGGCTGTACTGCACACCACTGTTGTAATGCATGATTATTTGAGTTACTGTCGCCTTCTTGTCATCTTGAACCAGTCTGGACATTCTCCTCTGACCTCTCTCATTAACAAGGTGTTTTCACCCACAGAATGCTTCTCACTGTTTCTTTTTGTTTTCTCGCACCATCCTCTGTAAACTCTGGAGACTGCTGTGTGTGGAAATCCCAGGAGATCAGCAGTTTCTGAGATACTTCTATATGGCACTAACAATCATTCCACAGTCAAAGTCACTTAGATCACATAGCTTCCTGATGTTTGGTCTGAACCATTTGACCATGGCTAAATGTTTTTATGCATTGAGTTGCTATCACATTATTGACAGATTAGATATTTGCATTAATGATCAGGTGTGCAGGTATACCTGATGAAGTGGACACTGAGTGTATTTGATGCAGACATGACGAATTGGTAGGGAAGACATTTCACCTCTGGAAGTCAGGTTCTCAGAGAGTGTTTGAGCCTTAATTGTATCAGGATTGAAAAAGAATGGCCCTGACTGCATTCAAATTGTGCATTAGTAGGCAGGATAGCAGTCAGTGCACCTCTTCAGAGTGCTGCCGATACTGGTTTCTATCACCTTGCTGATTATTGAGAGCAGGAAAGTGTTGCAGAAGTTGAATCCGTGCTGCATAAATTGCAAGGTTGCAATATGAATAATTATAACAGATGTGTCAGGATGAACAGAGCATACAGATATAACTGTGCAATTCCATAGTATGGAAAATGGTGCAAAAGATTAAAAGCTTTTTATTTTAATGGATACAGCAATTGTAAGAGGACAGATAAATTGATGGCACAGTTAGAAATAAATAGATATGATCTAATAGTCATGACAAAGCTATTGTTGCAAGAATGGAAAGAAATATAGGTGGGGTAAATCCTTTTATAAAGTACATCAGGGAGAAATGAATGTGGCTCAGATAATTAAAGTGGAGAATTAATTTGGGTGAAGTAAGAAATAATGAGGGACAGAAATCAGTTGAGGATCTAACAATGGTTACATTGTAGGGCGGAGTGTCTATGAAGAAGTAATGGAGGTAGCAATAAGGTACTTCAATAATCATGGGTGATTTTACTTGTGATTGAACAAATCAAATTGTAATGGTAGGTGGAGTTCACAGAGTGTATTCTGGATATTTCTTTAGAATGCTGTGTTGCAGAACAAACTATAAACAGGATATTTTGCATATAATCATCTATAATACAACAGGATTAATTAGTTACCACATTGTTAAAGATCCTTCAATTCAGACTGATTATTACATGATCAAGTCTTTTATTCTAGAGTGAGACACTTAGGTTTGAAAGCACTGTCTTAAACCAGTAAAGGCAATTACAAAGGTGTGAAGACGAAATGGACGAGGAAAATATGCTAAACGGTGAAAAAGTAGATAAGCAATGACAGACGTTCAATAAGGTGCATCATATTTCTCAACAGAGATATATATTCTTTGGGAAATTAATGAAAATAGGGATGATTTCTCCTTGGATAACTATGGAAAGAAGGATTTTAGAAACCAGCAAAGAGTTACAAAGAAAGGAAGAAATAGGTAAGGGTTACGAACAGATATGATAAGCTTTTATAAGAAGACAAAAAGGCAAAAAGACAAAAAATTATTTTTTATGGACCATGTGGAAAATTAATGGAAAATAAGGGAATTGCAAAGACTGTTTTGTATTTATTTTGATCATAGAAGTCTCTAAAAGCTCATCAATAATAATAAAAGGTCCAGGACGAAATGGAAGGAGACACATGAAACAATAGATATCACTAGAGCGGGGTTCTCAACCTGGTGTCCATAGACGCCTTGCTTAATAGTATTGATCCATTACATAAAAAAAAGTTGGGAACTCGTACTCCAGAGAGAAGCTACCATGCAAGCTGATGGAAGCTGTGAACTCCATAAGAAATTATGGCATCCAAGAAGTTGCTGTACTTTTTAGGTTTTATGGGTTCTGTGTAATTTCCACGTTATTGGGAATGTGCCAGTGTTTCAACCATACTGGGGTAGCTTTTTTCCGCAACAACTTGCTCCAGAGGATAGATCCTTAGGGCTGCAGCTGGGATTTTATCTAATCCCTTCATCTTCACTACATGGATTGAATTGAACTGTAGAGATTGTATTCTTTTGTTTAGTTACATCAGGAGGAAGCTGAGATGGAGCACACTATAAATGATGAGATAATCTATTTATTTATATAAATTGCAAAATCATTATTGACCATGATAGTAGGAATAATTCCCCTGAGTCTTTTTTGAAATAGTGGAATGGAATCTTTTGCGTCCACCAAAGTGAGCAGATGGTACCATGGATTAACAGTTGTGGTTTTTAGCATTTCAACAAACTCAGTATTACACTCGAGTATTGGCCCATATTTTTATGCTCTGGCCATTAGGATGAACCCACAGCTTTTGATTCAGCAGCATGGCTATCTAAATAATGTGAAATGAATGGAAGATAGCTACATTGTGGCTGACAGATCAGAGGGTATTTTTTTTAAAAACATTTTTAGGTGTGCACACATTTGTTGTTTGTAAATTGGCTGTCCTTTTTCTAATAAGCCACTTGGCAGCTTCAGACATATTTCATGGATTCACATGCTGGTCCCAGAGTTTTTGATTATGTCCTTTTGTTTTCTCTCTCACCTTTCTCCAACTCTAAAATCCACCATCCCCTACTGACAGGGCAGATGGTTTGGCAACATTCTACCAGTTTAGAGATCTATTGCCAATAGCTAGCAATATATTGACACCTGAAATAGCTCCCCTCTTTCACCTCTTCTATGCAGAGAATCAGAACTACTTCATTCCACCATGCTTGAGAGCATGAAGTATTTTTTAAACAATTAGTTACCTTGCATCTGACATCTTTGAAAATCAGGGCATTCCAGAATCTATATCATAATAAGACTCATATTTTCCTGAAGTTTAATGTCTGTATGAATAATTATACAATTTAGTCTGCTTTTCTTTTCTCATCTTGTTTTGCTGATTATTATAGGTGGAATTTTCTAGAAATTTGTCAAAAAGCTGTTGTTCTTGTGAGGATTTGGGCAGTGTGATTCTCAGGGTCATGGACACTCCCAGTCAAGAATAGTTCATTCCTGTCTTCATTCAACATGTAAATCTGAATAGTTAGCATATTTAATACTGTTCACATTTTAGGTCACAATTATGAAGAAATAGAGAAAGTTCTACAGGTTCACAAACTTTCTAGCATCACTCTTTATATTCTGTGTGATGTCTGTACATACTGTACATGCCTGTGATATGCTGCTGCAAGTTTATCATTGTATGTGTACCTCACCATATTTGACAATAAACTTGAGCTGACTTGAAAAGTACTAGTGACTATTCAAAATAATTTGAATCCTTTAACTCTGTTTTCAAGATTTAAAATTCAAGAGTTAAATCTATTTGTCACGTTCAGTATATATGGAAACGTGCAGTGATCCACAAGCTCAGCTCTAGCTAAAAGGCTTTGACTTCTGGATTTCCAATTTGACCCTTGAGCCTCAGTCCTTGACATTGATCTCAGGATATGCGTATCATTGAGTTCTGGACTTACCAGTGATGGGAACCTGAACACTAGATCTCAAATTCCTGTCTCACCAATTTGCGAACCCAGAGCGTCATCAGTTCTTCTTTCTCTTGCCTGTTCAGAGCTTTAACTCCAAAACCCCTGATAACTCACTGACCTGGGGAGGCCCTTGTCCACTCTCTGCCAGTCCAACATCTGATCATGGATGTCCTACGTTTACGTTGTCGGTTCTTGAAGGTGAGGCAGTGACCGAGACTCCAGCCTGACCTTTAATATCCCTACATCCCTGTCCCTAAACCCTAGCTCCCCTCTCTGTTTCCAAAACCATCCTTATGAACCTGAAAAAATTAAAAATTAAACGAATAAACATTTAAAAAAAAACTAAATCTGAGCTGCAACTCAATATAGGTCACAGCTCAGTGTCATATGTCTTGGATGGAAAATCGATTTCTTTTAATTTCCAATTTTCAAAAATTTCCAATTCTTCTCACTAAAATCAAGGACAAAGTTCAAAATTCAATGCAAATTTATTATCAAGGTACATATACGTCACAATATTTTACCCTGAGACTCACTTTCAGTAAATACAAAACAAAAGTAATAGAATCAAAGAAAAACTACACATAAACAAATGGAAACACCAACAGAAAGTAACAATCTAAAATCTCAACTCACTCAATGATGTCATTGAGATACTGAACTGTTGCATTTTTGTGATTCTCCTGAATGTTGGCCTGCACGAATCATGTGAATCCTCAAAAGACTGGATTACAATTCAGCTTCTGTGCTAAGCATTTTGCTTCCACTTAATTGACTCAATGTGACTCCTTCTAGCAGATCATACTCTGCATCCTAATGCTGGCTTTCTGCTCCTGCTGTATGACTCCACCATGTGTTAAACCACCATTGAGTCTATTCTCGGTGGTTCACTAATCACACCATTTATTTTGCCCTGCCGAGTATTCCCTTGTCACTGTATTCTATTTTTGAACTAATTGGCAAAAAAGAAACCTGGAAAGATGAGAAGAACTTTCCTGCTCAGCAAGTAGTTGTGGAGTGGAACGCCTAAGTGCTAGAATAAGGAGAATAATAACATTCAAAAGTGAATTGGATAAATTTGCAGTGGAACAATGAAAGAGCAGGAGAATGCAACTAATCAAATAGCTGTGGTCCATTTGGCTGAAAAGCCTCCTATATAGTGTACACTTATATTAAATTATCTGTGATTCTCTGAAACAAGTACACAGAACTAGTCCTGTTGCGGCAAGACATGGAAACAGAAATTAGGAACAGCAGGAGGCTGCTCGATCCTTATGCTTTTAAATTATCATGGTTGATCATCCACATTCGGTATCCTTTTCCTGCTAGTTCCCCAAATCCTGTGACCTCTTCATCTTTTTACAAATATTTTGGGGTCTACTGATTTCAAATGCAGAAGATTCCACAGGTTCACCATTGCCTAAGTGAAGTAAATTCTTATCTTGGTCCTAAATACCTCAACCCCTACTTTTAGCCTGTGACTACAGATTCTGGACTTGCATACCATTATCCCTGCATCAGCTCCATCCAGTCCTATCATGACTTTTTTTCTGGTAAATTTTCAATGAGATCTCCTATCATTCTTCAAAACTTTTGCCTAAATATTCCAATTTCCCTTCATATACTGTATCAGACCTGCTATCCCAGGAATCAGTCTGGTAAATCTTTACTGTTATCCCTACTGCATTGTACTGCATCTGTTATTTGGGATCTTGTTAAAATATGTAATATTAACATACATGCCACACAAAATGTATATAAACTGCAATTGTGATCTGGTGACAAGGTTTTGAACTGGATATTAATCTAGAATTTTTTAAGAACACTCAGTGATGCATATATTAATTATTTTAACCACCTTAAGAACATCAGGTGATAAGTGCTGTAAGTCAATAGTTAGCCATTTCAGTTTCTCTTTCCATATTTAGTGACTTAACTACTACATTATAATAACTAGGATCTGTTCTAAGGTAGTAGCACTTTTTCAGACATGTTTCTCCTGATGGTCGATGAGTATTCAAAATTTTGCAGTGGACTTCTACAATCAAAAAGCTTGCAATCTCTTCCCTTTATTGTTCCTCAAAAATCATGCTGCATTTGATTAACTCAGTTAATAGTTGTGTCCTATGGTACATTACAATTCAGATTTAATGCCAATGTTGATTTAGTTGTTAGATTTCCACGAGTAAAGCTACTGTAAGGCCACATTTCCTGTAACATCCCTGAGTTAAAAGAGAATAGTCTTAGCCCAAGTGACATCTTTGTGATGGAGACGCTAGAACATGCACATGCTGGAATCTGAAGCAATGATCCTCTGGAAGAACTCAGCGGGTCGAGTAGCAATCGAGAGTAAATATGCACGTGCTGGAAATTCAAGCAACACACACAAGATGCTGGAGGAACTCAGCAGGCAAGGCAGCCTCTATAGAAAAAAAAACTACAGTCGATGTTTCGGCCCAAAATGTTGACTATACTTTTTTCCATTGATGCTACCTGGCCTGCTGAGTTCCTCCAGCATTTTGTGGGTCGAGTAGCATTGTGGAGGGAAAGGCATTGTGACATTTCGAGTTCTGGTGCCGGATTCTCAATCAAAATGTTGAAAGTTCCTCTCACCCAACCTTAGATGCTGCTTACCTCTGTTGAGTTCCTCCAGCAGATTGTTGGTTGCTTTCTTTTTAATCTCTGTATTATGGGTCACTAAGAAGTGAACTGTATTGCATGGTTAGGCATGAATGAATTAGCTTTGACACTCTAATCCAACAAGACTACTGTAAAATTACCTTTGTATTAACAAACTGTAAAATTCCATTGCTCATTGTTTGGGTACTCACTGCCAACAAAAGGAGGAAAGTATCTTGTGCCCAATGCCAATACGAAGCCAGCACTGAAATTGTAGCTCAACAGCATATTAACTACAGAGTTGAACATATGCTCAACATCAAAGGACCTCCAACAGGGTTATTTAAAAGGGTTATCAGTTCCCTGTTGCTTAGTTGTAGATCGATTTTGAAAAGTATTGTTTCAATATAGTGAGTTTTTGGTGAGCCTCTGGCCTTGTTTAAAGTTGATAAAGCATGTAGGTTGAGACGTTTTCCATCTGAAACTCAAAGGGAAATAATCCATAAGGCTTTTATCATCAGTAAAAATACTCCTGCTGAGATACACTATGTGCTTCAGCTTTAATTTCTACAATAAAGTTGTTCGGGGATTGCATTGCCAGAGATGGTTACAATCTCCCTTTCATTGACTATCTACTCATCAGGCTTCTTCCAGACCAAAGATAACTGTATCAAATTCGAATTTACTATGTACTTGCATAGGAGATGTGACTGCAAGAGTGATGGTATTAGGTTCCTTGACCACAAAGCTCTGAACTCAAACGAAGATTTTAAGCCCTATGTATGGGTACCCCCAGTATAGGGAGATTATACTGTATCCATACTTAATCTTCAAGGACCAACCATACTTCTTTGTCTGGTCTCTGTTGTGGGGTCGAGCTGCCAGTACCCACTGCTTGTGTAGTGGATTTCACCTCTCTAACAAAGAGGAGAAACCTCCAGCTAATAAAATAGGTTAAATACAGTTTAGTTTATTTTTAATGATACACTTTTAAATTTAGACAAATAGTTCATAACACCTACTTAACACTCACAGACGATTTCTGATTTATAAATGACTTCTGAATTACAAACGATTAACAAACTACGAAGGATTTCCAAACACAGATACCATTCTTATGAACTAAATGAACATACCGATATCTAGTTCTTCTTTCTGTCATTCTCCTTGTTATTCCTAACAATCCCCAATGGGTTCTAATATTTATACTCCTTTCTACTCAGTGTCATCATTTGCATGTGATGTTTTCCAGTTGCCTTCACTGGGACAAAGTAATTCAGACAGAAAGTCTAAAAGCTTCTGGCAACAGAGTCCTCAAACACTCACAATTAATACATTGGGGGTTGACTCACTGAGTACACAAACATCCCAACTTGGAACCATGTTTGATGTGCTAAATAAAATAACTCGACCGTCCTGCGTTTGGTTAATGCAGACAAGTCCCATGGTCACCTCACTTTGCAAACCAGGTATCTCAGCAGTCAGCCCTCCACTGTGGATTAACAGCCTGTATTTTGTAACACTGTTGTTTGCAAAGCTGTGCTTTTAACTTCAAACTGACTGAGAAAAATGAAACCTGTATTAATAACTGAAGATTGAACAAAAAATATTTGTTAGAAGTTTAACTTTGTTACCAACAACTCTGTTTTCAACCCCTCACTGCTACTGGCAGAAGTTCCCGCTTGCATCAAAAGACAACAATTATACGAGTGCCTAAGAAGAATAATGTGAGCTGCCTTAATGACTATCACCCGGTAGCACTCACTTCTGCAGTGGTGAAATGCTTCGAGAGGTTGGTTATGACTAGACTGAATTCCTGCCTCAGCAAGGACCTGGACCCATTGCAATTTGCCTATAGTCACATTAGATCAACAGCAGATGCAATCTCAATGGCTTTTCACACAGCTTTAGACCACCTGGACAACACAAACACCTACGTCAGGATGCTGTTCATTGACTATAGCTCAGCATTTAATACCATCATTCCCACAATCCTGATTGAGAAGTTACAGAACCAGGGCCTCTGTCCCTCCTTCTGCAAATTGATCCTCGACTATAAATTTGCTGATGATACAACCATTGTTGGTAGAATTTCTGATGGGTTGAGAGATATGCCAACTAACGGAATAGCGCTGCAGTACCAACCTGGCACTCACAAAAGAGCTGATTGTGGATGTCAGGAAGGGTAAGACAAAGGAACATATACCAATCCTCATAGAGGGATCTGAAGTGGAGAGAGTGAGCAGTTTTCAGTTCCTGGGTGTCAAGATCTCTGAGGATCTAACCTGGTCCCAATATATCGATGCAGTTATAAAGAAGGCAAGACAGTGACTATACTTCATTAGGAGTTTGAAGAGATTTGGTATGTCAACAAATAGACACAAAAACTTCCATAGATGTACCATGGAGAGCATTCTGACAGGCTGCATCATTGTCTGGTGTGAAGGGAGCTACTGTACAGGACTGAAAGAAGCTGCCGAGGATTGTAAATTTAGTCAGCTCCATCTTGTGTACCAGCCTACAAAGTACCCAGGACATCTTCAAGGAGCAGTGTCTTAGAAAGACAGCGTCCATTATTAAAGACTCCAGCATCCAGGGCATGCACTTTTCTCACTGTTAACATCAGGTACAGAAACTTGAAGGCACACACTCATTTATTCAGGAACAGCTTCTTCCCCTCTGCCACCCAATTCCGAAATGGACATTGGACCCTCAAACACTTCTTCACTTTTTTAATATATATTATTTCTCATTTTTGCACTATTTTTAATCTATTCAATTTATATTTCCTGTAATTGATTTATTTATTTATTATTTTGTTTTGTTTTCTTTTTCTATATTATGTATTGCATTGAACCGCTGCTACTAAGTTAACAAATTTCACAACACATACCGGTGATAATAAACCTGATTCTGATTCTGACCCTTTAGAACGATCATGCCGCTGTGCTAAACACCTGAGTTTAGCAGTAAACCTCTCAGGCCCCAGAAAGTGAATGTCCATCACAAAAGAAAATGAATCTCAGGATAGTAAATGGTAAATGATACTTTATTTATTTATTTAAAAATAATTATTAGGAGAGAAACTGCACCTAATGTCAACTGACCTATTTATCCCTAGGAACATTTACAGCGACCAATTAACTTACTAACCTGTATATCTTCGGACTATGGAAAAAAAAACTGGAGCACCCAAAAGAAATCCACGCAGTCACAGAGAGAACTTACAAAATCCTTACAGACAGCACACGAATTGAGCTCCAAGCTCCGATGCCCTGAGTTGTAATAGTGTCGTGCTAACTGTGACATCCTCAGTTTGATAATAAATTCACTTTGAATTTTAACATGCTTACTATTTACAAGGCTGTATAGATTTTTCTGTTTTTGTATGAATGAGAATGTGGTTCAAGAGCATTGGAGACAGTCCCATTGTTTTCTGGGACAATGCAGTTATGTGCCATGTTGCAGCTATATGTATAAATTATTGGTTGGGCCACAGCTGGTAGAATAATGTGCACTTCTGATTGCCACACTAAAGAGAGGGTGTGATTCCTCTGGCGGATGTGCAGAGAAGATTCACCTGAATGTTGTCAATGATTTGGATGATGGAATTAATGGTGTAGCTGCAAGATTTGCAAACAAGATAAAGATAGGTCGGGGGGGCAGGTAGTTTTAGAAACATAAAAAACCTACAGGCTCTTCGGCCCACAATGCTGTTCCGAACGTACTTACTTCAGAAATCACCTAGGGTTACCCATAGCCCTCTATTTTTCTAAGCTCCATGTACCTATCCAGGAATCTCTTAAAAGACCCTATCATATCCACCTCCACCACCATCACCGGCAGCCCATTCCACGCACTCACCACTCTCTGCGTGAAAAAACTTACCCTTGACATCTCCTCTGTACCTTCTCATGTTAACCATTTCAGCCCTGGGAAAAAGCCTCTGGCTATCTACACGATCAATGCCTCTCATCATCTTATACACCTCTATCAGGTCACTCACATCCTCCGTCGCTCCAAGGAGAAAAGGCCGAGTTCACTCAACCTGTTCTCATAAGGTATGCTTCCCCAATCCAGGCAACATCCCTGTAAATCTCATCTGCACCCGTTCTATGGATTCCACATCCTTCCTGTAGTGAGCTGACCAGAACTGAGCACAGTACTCCAAGTGGGGTCTGACCAGGGTCCTATATACTGTAGCTGTAACATTACCTCTCGGCGCTTGAACTGAATCCCACGGTTGATGAAGGCAAATGCACCATAGGCCTCCTTAATCACACAGTCAACCTACGCAGCAGCTTTGAGTATTCTATGGACTCGGACCCCAAATTCTTCTGATCCTCCGTACTGCCAAGAGTTTACCATTAATACCATATTCTGCCATCATATTTGACCTACCAAAATGAACTAGGAGGTAAAGAGGCTACAGAAGGATTTAGACAGATTAGGAGAATGGGCAAAGAAGTGACAGATGAATACAGTGTCAGGAAGTGCATGGCCATGCACTTCAGTAGAGGAAATGAAAGGGTTGACTATTTTCTAAATGGAGAGAAAATACAAAAAAACTGATATGGATAGAGACTAAGGAGTCCTTGTACAGGATTCTGTAAAGGTTAATTTGCAGGTCAAGTCTGTTGTGAGGAAGGCAAATGTGATATCAGCATTCATTTCAAGAGGACTAGAATATAAAAGCAGGTACTGTATGTAGTGTTGAGACTTTATAAAGCACTGGTTGGAAAGGATGTGCTGAAACTGGAGAGGGTTCAAAGGAGGTTCACGAAAATGATTCCAGGATTGAATGGCTTGTTATATGAAGAGTGTTTCATTGCTCTGGGCCTGTATTCACTAGAATTCAGAAGAATGGTGGTGACCTCATTGAAACCTATCAACTGAAGAAAGGCCTTGATAGAGTGGATGTGGAGAGGATGTTTCCTTGGTGGGAGAGCCTAAGACTAGAGGACACAACCTCAGAATAGAGGGGCGGCCTTTTAGAATGGAGATGAGGAGAAATTTATTTAGCCAGAGGGTGGTGAATCTGTGAAATTCTTTGCCATAGACAGTTGTGGAGGCCAAGTCTTTATGTATATTTAAGGCAGGGATTGATAGGTGGATGAATGGTCAGAGCATAAAGGGATAGAGGGAGAAGGTAGGAGATTGGGGCTGAGAGGAAAATTGGATCAGCCTTGATGAAATAGCAGAGTGTACTCAATGGGCCAAATGACCTAATTCTGCTCCTACATCTTATAGTGTTATGGTCTTATGATATTGCCTGGAGTGTTTTTTTCAGTTATGAGAAGAGACTGCAGATGCTAGTTTTGTTTTCCTTGAAGAAGTGGAGGCTGCAGGGGATCTATATGAAAGCATAAATGCTATGGATTGTGAGAGGCTTTTCCTCTTAGTAGAGATGTAACAACTCCAGGTTTAAAGTAATGAGGCAAGAGATTAGGATGGGATTTGTGGAAGAGTTTTTCATGGTAGTTGAAATCCGCAACACTGTGCCTGTGGGATGGTGCAGGAAAATGTTCTGTTAACATTTACAAGGTATTTAGATAAGCAAAGAAGGCTTGCATCAAGTTTGTAATACAGGAACAATGTAGATATCTGTTTTGTGGCCTGCATAGACTGGTGGGATGAAGCCCCACTTTCTGTGCTGTATAATTTTAGGATTCCCTATCAACTAAAACTGTATTCCCTCAATCGCAGCTAGTCTGTGTCCATACTTAGATCATGCAGCCCAAAGTTTATCATGCAAGCAGTAGCCTTCCACCACCTTCCTGTGTTGCAGAACCCATGCATAGTGACTCACCATTTGCAGATGCTGCTTCTCAGCTTACCACGTACAGCACACAATGTGACATATTCTGAGCTGGTGTCATGAGTGTTGCATTGAGCTTTTGTGGCCTAGAAAATTCAGTCATATAATTTATAATTTTTCCAGAACCATGTCTGGAATGGAACATAATTGTGGTTGGTTCAGAGATTATTTTATATCTTTCACGACATGTGCTATAACAGTCTGAGTCTTGTTTTTCCCTGGGGTTCTGCATTACAACTTGCATTGGACATGCAGGTCACCCAGTGATGCTTATTCTGTTCCAGGGCAGTCCCCGACCTGTCATTGGATGATGACTCAGGTTTGTCCTCTTTCATTAAAAAAAAATACTGACTTCCTTTTTAAACCAATTCCTCCTCTAGCACTGATTCCTCACTCATATCACAAATTTAGGACCCTCATCTGAGCATCTCACACAGAAATTTCCTTATCGCAAACCTCAAATCTTGATAATCCTAATCATCTGACCAGGCACCAACATTCACTGACACCTCACTCAGCCACTGACTAACCCACAGTTATCATTAACTATCATGTATCTCCTGTCCCTCTTTTGTTTCCAGTTCATGACTCTTAGTTCTAACGCCTGCAATCCCATATCTGGCACCAGACTTGCTTATTTTTTGTTTCCCACTTGGACACAATGGAATTTTTAAGTGGCAAACCCATAATCTATATGATCATGGTGTATGGCAACCAATTATTGGGCCTCTGCAGTCAATGTGTCTTCATTTTCGCTTCACTGTTTTGTCTTCTTCAAGACTACAGTTTTTTCATTACCTTTGGTAAAAACAGAAAGGTAGGAATCCTGTGAGGGAACACAATGTGAGGCAATAATCCAAAAGAACTAAAGTTGATCAGCACCTCCACCCACTAACCCACCCCACCACCACTACATTATAATTTCCTGTCGGTCACCTTACGTACAGAATCTCCAGTACTTATTGTCACTTCATATACATACAATGAAGCTATGTATATAAGCTATTTTATGTATTTATGTTTATTGTATTGTTTTTATTATTGTGTTCTGTATCTCATAGTGTTTTCTTGTACTGCATTGGATCCGGAGTAATGATTATTTCATTCTCCCTTACATTTGTGTACTGAAAATGACATTAAACAATCTTGAATCTTGAATTTTGGAAATAATGTTCGTATATTCAAAGGTTCAAAAGATTCAAAGTACTTTTATTATCAAAATATGTATACAGTATACAACCCTAAGATTTGTCTTCTTACAGATAGTCACGAAACAAAGAAAACCATGGAACCTGTTCAAAAAAAACATCAAACATCCCACCAACACACAAAAAAATCTAGAGCTGTGTCATTCATTATCCTGCAGGTTGCCCTGATCAAATTACACCAATTAGCAACAAAAAGAGGAGCGAACAGAAACCAGAAACACATCATAACGTGATGTACAGAGTCCAATCCACAAACTGTGCTTGTCCATCACCTCCCTCTGGTGCTCCTCCCCCTTTTCTTTCCTCCATGGCCTTCTGTTCTCTCCTATCACCCTTCCCCAGCCTTGTATCTCTTTCACTAATCAACTTCCCAGCTCTTTTCTTCACCCCTTCCCCATCCTACGGGGACCAATATCCTGGCAGGGAGATTAGCGAGGGCTACTGAGGTGACTTTAAACTAGAATGGTTTGGGGGTGGGAATCAAATTAAAGAGGCTAGGCGAGAGGAGGTTAGTTCACAACAGGGGGATGGGAACAAGTGCAGAGAGACAGAGAGGTGTAAAGTGAGGGTAGAAGCAAAAAGTACTAAGGAGAAAAGTAAAAGTGGCAGGCCGACAAATCCAGGGCAAGCATTAAAAAGGGCCACTTTTCAACATAATTGTATAAGGGCTAAGAAAGTTGTAAAAGAGCGCCTGAAGGCTTTGTGTGTCAACGCAAGGAGCATTCGTAATAAGGTGGATGAATTGAAAGTGCAGATTGTTATTAATGATTATGATATAGTTGGGATCACAGAGACATGGCTCCAGGGTGACCAAGGATGGGAGCTCAACGTTCAGGGATATTCAATATTCAGGAGGGATAGACATGAAAGAAAAGGAGGTGGGGTAGCGTTGCTGGTTAAAGAGGAGATTAACGCAATAGAAAGGAAGGACATAAGCCGGGAAGATGTGGAATCGATATGGGTAGAGCTGCGTAACACTAAGGGGCCACCTAACAGTAGTAGTGAGGTCGGAGATGGTATTAAACAGGAAATTAGAAATGTGTGCAATAAAGGAACAGCAGTTATAATGGGTGACTTCAATCTACATGTAGATTGGATGAACCAAATTGGTAAAGGTGCTGAGGAAGAGGATTTCTTGGAATGTATGCAGGATGGTTTTTTGAACCAACATGTCGAGGAACCAACTAGAGAGCAGGCTATTCTGGACTGGGTTTTGAGCAATGAGGAAGGGTTAATTAGCAATCTTGTCGTGAGAGGCCCCTTGGGTAAGAGTGACCATAATATGGTGAAATTCTTCATTAGGATGGAGAGTGACATAGTTAATTCAGAAACAAAGGTTCTGAACTTAAAGAGGGGTAACTTTGAAGGTATGAGACGTGAATTAGCTAAGATAGACTGGCAAATGACACTTGAAGGATTGACGGTGGATATGCAATGGCAAGCATTTAAAGGTTGCATGGATGAACTACAACAATTGTTCATCCCAGTTTGGCAAAAGAATAAATCAAGGAAGGTAGTGCACCCGTGGCTGACAAGAGAAATTAGGGATAGTATCAATTCCAAAGAAGAAGCATACAAATTAGCCAGAAAAAGTGGCTCACCTGAGGACTGGGAGAAGTTCAGAGTTCAGCAGAGGAGGACAAAGGGCTTAATTAGGAAGGGGAAAAAAGATTATGAGAGAAAACTGTCAGGGAACATAAAAACTGACTGCTTTTATAGATATGTAAAAAGGAAAAGACTGGTAAAGACAAATGTAGGTCCCCTACAGACAGAAACAGGTGAATTGATTATGGGGAGCAAGGACATGGCAGACCAACTGAATAATTACTTTGGTTCTGTCTTCACTAAGGAGGACATAAATAATCTTCCAGAAATAGTAGGGGACAGAGGGTCCAGTGAGATGGAAGAACTGAGCGAAATACATGTTAGTAGGGAAGTGGTGTTAGGTAAATTGAAGGGATTGAAGGCAGATAAATCCCCAGGGCCAGATGGTCTGCATCCCAGAGTGCTTAAGGAAGTAGCCCAAGAAATAGTGGATGCATTAGTGATAATTTTTCAAAACTCGTTAGATTCTGGACTAGTTCCTGAGGATTGGAGGGTGGCTAATGTAACCCCACTTTTTAAAAAAGGAGGGAGAGAGAAACCGGGGAATTATAGACCGGTTAGCCTGACGTCGGTGGTGGGGAAACTGCTGGAGTCAGTTATCAAAGATGTGATAACAGCACATTTGGAAAGCGGTGAAATGATCGGACAAAGTCAGCATGGATTTGTGAAAGGAAAATCATGTCTGACGAATCTCATAGAATTTTTTGAGGATATAACTATGTGAGTGGACAGGGGAGAGCCAGTGGATGTGGTATATTTGGATTTCAAAAGGCTTTTGACAAGGTCCCACACAGGAGATTAGTGTGCAAACTTAAAGCACACGGTATTGGGGATAAGGTATTGATGTGGATAGAGAGTTGGTTAGCAGACAGGAAGCAAAGAGTGGGAATAAACGGGACCTTTTCAGAATGGCAGGCGGTGACTAGTGGGGTACCGCAAGGCTCAGTGCTGGGACTCCAGTTGTTTACAATATATATTAATAACTTGGATGAGGGAATTAAATGCAGCATCTCCAAGTTTGCGGATGACACGAAGCTGGGTGGCAGTGTTAGCTGTGAGGAGGATGCTAAGAGGATGCAGAGTGACTTGGATAGGTTGGGTGAGTGGGCAAATTCATGGAAGATGCAATTTAATGTGGATAAGTGTGAAGTTATCCACTTTGGTGGTAAAAATAGGAAAACAGATTACTATCTGAATGGTGGCCGATTAGGAAAAGGGGAGGTGCAACGAGACCTGGATGTCATTATACACCAGTCATTGAAAGTGGGCATGCAGGTACAGCAGGCGGTGAAAAAGGCGAATGGTATGCTGGCATTTATAGCAAGAGGATTCGAGTACAGGAGCAGGGAGGTACTACTGCAGTTGTACAAGGCCTTGGTGAGACCACACCTGGAGTATTGTGTGCAGTTTTGGTCCCCTAATCTGAGGAAAGACATCCTTGCCATAGAGGGAGTACAAAGAAGGTTCACCAGATTGATTCCTGGGATGGCAGGACTTTCATATGAAGAAAGACTGGACGAACTGGGCTTGTACTCGTTGGAATTTAGAAGATTGAGAGGGGATCTGATTGAAACGTATAAAATCCTAAAGGGATTGGACAGGCTAGATGCAGGAAGATTGTTCCCGATGTTGGGGAAGTCCAGAACGAGGGGTCACAGCTTGAGGATAAAGGGGAAGCCTTTTAGGACCGAGATTAGGAAAAACTTCTTCACACAGAGAGTGCTGAATCTGTGGAATTCTCTGCCACAGGAAACAGTTGAGGCCAGTTCATTGGCTATATTTAAGAGGGAGTTAGATATAGCCCTTGTGGCTATGGGGATCAGGGGGTATGGAGGGAAGGCTGGGGCAGGGTTCTGAGTTGGATGATCAGCCATGATCATAATAAATGGCTGTGCAGGCTCGAAGGGCCGAATGGCCTACTCCTGCACCTATTTTCTATGTTTCATGTTTTCACCTATCACCTTGTGTTTCTTCTTCTCCTTCCCAACCTTCTTACTCTGACTCTTCATCTTTTTCCTCCAGTCCTGATGAAGGGTCTTGGCCCGAAACATCGACTGTACTGTTTTCCATAAATGCTGCCTGGCCTAATGAGTTTGCCCAGCATTTTATACGTGTTGCTTGGATTTCTTGCATCTGATTTTCTCTTGTTTTGATTAAACCTTGCCCGAGACCCAGGACTCCGGCATCATCCTCCGAGAACATTGAGGGAATGAAAACGAAACCATGCAAATATAGGGACCTTCCTCTGGGATAAACGACCAAGAGGCCACTGAAAACCCGCTTGCCTTCCACTCTCATCTCAATGATTTCAATCTTCCTTGACACTTTAATTGGTGAGATCGGCGAGAAATGGAATCGATCATGGGCTTCCACCTCACCTCCAGGCTTCTTGGCCACATGCTTCGTTCAAAACCTCTCTGAACATCCTTGGAGTCAGCAGGGTGCCAGATCACTTAATTGGTAATATTCCTGTACCTGATCAAATGGCCACAGGTATTTTTGGGTGCATCTAGATTCTCACATCCATTTGTATGCACAGAACTAATTGTCTTTCAGCGCAGTTGAAGAATATGGAAATTCACCTTCACTGTCAAAGAAGGTTCAGCTTGTAGATTTAAAACCATACAATCAAATTCATTTAAAGGGAAAGGTAAATCAGTCACAGAATATGCAGAAGTACCAAATGAAAATATTTTGACATCCGCACATATTATTGAATTAAAATACTGCAGTTTAACCCTTTTGTCTATTAAATATTTTGTGGAATCTGCACACTTGATGATTGCCAAGAGTATTATTTTGAGATGGTTTTATTGTAAAGGACATCACCTTGATTAGTTAACTTGTGTGATCTCCAGAGTGGGTTGAAGAGCATGTTATGGCTCTTGCCTAAATAGCAACATGAACACCATCTGACGCTGCAGATTACCAGTGAATATTCTGTTGCCTGTAGACTTCAGATATGCTTGAGGATTAGTGAGTTCCAAATATTCTCTTCAAACACCAGTTTGCCCCATCATAATCTATTATTGTAATACTTGATATTTTCCTGCTTGAAGTAGATGTAGTATGTAAATTTCACATGCACATCTTTTGACTTTATTGAAATCCGAGTAGCAAGTGCTATGATTTATTTGCCTTTCGATGGATTTTATTAAGAAAGTATTACTTTCCTGGGTCCTGGATAAGCATAAGGTCAAATCTACATCCTTATGTAAGTAGCGTTAAGGAGCAAAAATTACACTAAATTAAGAGGCTTATTTTCTTATATGCCATTTTATCTTGCAACCTTTCTATGCGGATATGATAGGGTCTTTTAAGATAGGATAGGTACATGGATCATAGAAAAATAGAGGGCTATGGTAACCCTAAGGTAATTTCTGAGGTATGGACATGTTTGGCACAGCTTTGTGGGCAGAAGGGCCTGTATTGTGCTGTAGGTTTTCTGTGTATCTATGTTTCTAACATATGTTCTATTGATCACCCAATATTCATCTAACTCTACCTTCAATACTACTTATATAGTAGGTCAGTTTGGATGATTTATAATTTGACCCTTCTCCAAGAAAACTTGTTCTTGTTACATACACCTGTTAGGGTGCATTCTCCAGATACCTTATAAGGTAACCGTAGCCTTCAGCCAGGAGCAGATGTCATCAGGTGGTTCCCAACCTTTACAGAGTGTTTTGACCCTTAACTACGACACTCTGCAGTTGGTGGGCCGGCAGTGGTGGCCAAATCACTGCCCGTCTGCTCCTGGCTTCCAGCTTCCCTCCTCTGGCCTACTCCAAATCCAACAAGAGGCTCGTTCTGCCTCTCCCCCTGTCCTACGAGCTGCTTAATAATAAATAATTGAGTATCCAGTACTGATCTCTGGGGCACATTAGTTACATCATTACAGCTGAAAAAAAATACCGACTCTTGTCTGTGGCAACAAACCTTTAAACCATACTCACACTTACACTGTAAACTCTCACACTGTAAACTCTTAAATTGTGCACTAGCCTTTTATCTGGCAATTTGTTATTTTTTTAAATCCAAATTCACCAGAATCAGATTTAATATCATTGAAATATGTTGTGGAATTTGTTGTTTCTTGACTAGAAAACAGTGCAATACATAAAACTATAGATTACAATAAGAAATATACATAAAAATATATTAAATATTTTGTGCAAAAGGAGATCAAAAATGGTGAGTTTGGTGTGTGTGCCTCATTTACTGTTCAGAAATCCAATGATAGATGAAGAAAAGCTTTTTGTAAAACATTGAGTGTGTGTCTTCAGGTTCCTGTACTTCCTCGCTGATAAGAGCACACCTTCGGTTATGGAGTTCCTTAATGATGGATGCCGCCTTTTTGATGCATTGCTTTTGAAGATGCCAGGGAGGCTAGTGCCCATGATGCAGTTTGCAACCCTCTGCAACTTTTTCTAATTCTGTGCAGTGGCCCCTCCGTACTGGTGATGCAACCAGTTAGAAATCTCTATGGTACATCTATAGACATTTATTAGAGTCTTGGGTGACGTACCAAATCTCCTCAAACTTTTAATTAAATATTGCCATTTGGCATGCCTTCCTCATAAGTGCATCAATATGTTGGGCCCCTGGCTTCAGAGATGTTGATGCTCAGGAATTTGAAACTGCTCACCCATTGATGAGAGTGGATAGTCAGAGGCTTTTTCCCAGGGCTGAAATGGCTAGCACGAGAGGGCATATTTTTAAGGTGCTTGGAAGTAGGTACAAAGGAGAAGTCAGGAGTAAGTTTTTTACGCAGGGAGTGGTGAGTGTGTGGAATGGGCTACCGGTGGCAGTAGTGGAGGCAGAAATGATAGGGTCTTTTAAGAGACTCCTGGATGGATAAATGGAGCTTAGAAAAATAGAGGGCTATGGGTAAGCCTAGGTAGTTCTAAGGTAAGGACATGTTCGGCATAGCTTTGTGGGCCTGTATTGTGCTGTAGGTTTTCTATGTTTCTATTCCATTGCTGACCCCTCAATGATGACTGGTGTGTGTTCCCTTGACTTTTCCTTCCTGAAGTCCACAATCAATTCCTTGGTCTTTAATATTGAGTGTAAGGTTATTGTTGCACTATGTCTATAAGTGCCTTTCTATTAACTCATTATTATTTTCACGAAGAACTCCAGAAAATTTGTCAAAAATAATTTAACTTTCATAAAATGGGATCAATTTGAGTTGATTAACTTAAGCTTTTCTAAATGACCTTTATTGTACCCTTCAGAATGTTACTGATGACAGATGTTAATCCACCTTTGTTTCCCTCCCTGCTGAATAAAAGAATCATCTATGCGGTTTTCTAATCCATTCTAATGTTAAGCTGCACCCCATTTTATCCTCCAGCTGAAACTGTTGGCAAAATTCAGTTAGCAACAGCCTCCAGGAGGAAACTGAATCAATTATTTTAATGAGACTGCAAATATCTAATTCACAGTAGTTTGCTGATCTGATTCCAGCTGGTAATGTTGATAGCTTTTGACACAAGTAAGCATCTTCCCCCAAACCCAAACTCTTCCCTCCCTTCAGAACAACTTATAACAACATCCCCATCTTTGGTCTTAAATGGGAACTCACCTTGTCAGTGAGTGCCCTCCACTCTCCTCCTCCCAACTACCTCTTACCAAAGCTAAACACATGGTTTGGAGTCCAAACTCTGCAGCACTTGGGAAACACTGTCTCTATCAACAGACACTACTGTCTACTAAGAGCTCCTGATAATAAGCACCCCACTGCCCCCAACTTCTGCATTATTCAACCCATTCATTATGTTAAAGACACCCATTAGACTATTTTCCAAAAAGAATGCACCAGCTTCTTCTTTTTCTCTCAATAATTATATGTTTCATCCTTAACTACTATAGTAATCTCTATATCCTCAAAACCTTATTGGCTTTGGTTTGTCAGCTGAATGTGACAAATACTCTGCAGCTTCTCAGCACTGTAAGTAAGTATTTAATTGACAAAACTACCTACTTTTGTTGTGTATTTTTTAAATGATTTATTCATTTGTGAAAGATGAACAGAAGACAAGCATTGTTAAATTAACTCCGTTAGCTTGAACTGATTAAATCCTTTACTGGGTGTAATTTTTGCATAACATCTGCAATGAGTAAAATGTATCAAAGAGTTAATAGGATCATGATTTTTTTTTCCCACGTGGAGGATCAAATAATTCTGGAACAAAGGTGACAGAAGCAGCTAGGAGATCATGAATGAAATTTTAAAAATGACCTTAATTTATATAGCATTTTAAAGCATTCTTCAAACAATATCTTTATCCACAAATAATTTCTTCTGTATGCTTGTTATCAGGCCAGGTGGAACAGTTATTTTGCATATAACTGAGAGAAATAAGCTTTGAGAAGGAAACTAGAACCCCTGTACATCTTTAAAGTAGCATCTTTGGACCCTTAGCCCGAACAGTGGTCAAGCTGAACCCTTGCTTTTGCATGTTACTGTTATGGTTGTCAAGCAGTGGAAGGGACACTTGTCTCTGAGTCAAAGGGTTCAAGTCCAAGTCAGTGCAAATTACAGGATAGGACTTCGGCCCAGTTCTGGGAGAATGCAGCACTGTCTGAGATACTGTCTTCTGTACATTCTGTACACCACCTGGAAATATACCTGGTTTCCTGGCAAATAATTAATAAGAAGATTTGTCTCAAAAGTGAACTATGTTTTTTTCGATGTATTACTGGTACTTCGTAAGGTGAGTTCGGTTATCTGTGATATTATTTCAAAGAACACTAGAATTATACTTGGTTTTCTGGCATCAGAATAGTAGTGCATAAAAACAACAGGAACTGTAATGAAATCCATTGGTATTTATAAGACAAGTTCTTAGCATTTGGAAAGGTGATCCAGTGGTTAATTAATAGACAGATAATTATCTTTATGAGCACAGAAGACCAATGAGTATTTTATTTCAAGTCTTACAACATCAAAATCCAATTGCATGCAAAGCCCAAGGAGTTAATAAGGTGCAAGAAAATTCCAAACACACAGTGGTATGCAAAAGTTTTGACACCCCTGGTCAAAATTTCTGTTACCATGAATAGCTAAGGGAGTAAAAGATGACCTGATTTCCAAAATTCATAAAGTTAAAGATGACACATTTCTTTAATATTTTAAGCAAGAAAACTTTTTTTATTTCTATCTTTTACAGCTTCAAAATAACAAAAAGGGAAAAGGGCCTTTAGCAAAAGTTTGGGCACCCTGCGTGGCAGTACTTAGTAACACCCCCTTTGGCAAGTATCACAGCTTGTAAATTCTTTTTGTAGCCAGCTAAGAGTCTTTCAATTCTTCTTTGGGGGATTTTTGCCCATTCTTCCTTGCAAAAGGCTTCTAGTTCTGTGAGATTCTTGGGCCGTCTTGCATGCACTGCTCTTTTGAGGTCTATCCACAGGTTCTCAATGATGTTTAGGTCAGGGGACCGTGAGGGCCATAGCAAAACCTTCAGCTTGCGCCTCTTGAGGTAGTCCATTGTGGATCTTGAGGTGTGTTTAGGATCATTATCCTGTTGTAGAAGCCATCCTCTTTTCATCTTCGGCTCTTTTACAGATGGTGTGATTTTTGCTTCCAGAATTTGCTGGTATTTAATTGAATTCATTCTTCCCTCCACCAGTAAATGTTCCCTGTGCCACTGGCTGCACACAAGCCCAAAGCATGATAGATCCACCCTCGTGCTTAACTGTTGGGGGGAGGGGGGTGTCTTTTCATGAAACTCTGCAACCTTTTTTCTCCAAACATACCTTTGCTCATTGCAGCCAAAAAGTTCCATTTTAACCTCATCAGTCCACAGGACTTGCTTCTAAAATGCATTCGGCTTGTTTAGATGTTCCTTTGAACCCTTTGAATAGACCTCAAAAGAGCACTGCATGCAAGACAGCCCAAGAATCTTACAGAACTAGAAGCCTTTTGCAAGGAAGAATGGGTGAAAGTCCCCCAAACAAGAATTGAAAGTCTCTTAGCTGGCTACAAAAAGCACTTACAAGCTGTGATACTTGCCAAAGGGGGTGTTACTAAGTACTGCCATGCAAGGTGCCCAAACTTTTGCTTCAGGCCCTTTTCCTTTTTTGTTATTTTGAAACTGTAAAAGATGGGAAAAAAAGTTTTCCTGCTTAAAATATTAAAGAAATGTGTCATCTTTAACTTTATGCCTTTTGGAAATCAGTTCATCGTTTACTCGCTTAGCTATTCACAGTAACAGAAATTTTGACCAGAGGTGCCCAAACTTTTGCATACTACTGTATTCCCACCATCTGAGTGATAAAGATTTGCTAAAAGATTTCATAGTCATAGTCATAGTCATAGTCATAGTCATAGTCATAGTCATACTTTATTGATCCCAGGGGAAATTGGTTTTCGTTACAGTTGCACCATAAATAATTAAATAGTAATAAAACCATAAGTAGTTAAATAATAATATGTAAATTATGCCAGGAATTAAGTCCAGGACCAGCCTATTGGCTCAGGGTGTCTGACCGTCCAAGGGAGGAGTTGTAAAGTTTGATGGCCACAGGCAAGAATGACCTCCTATGATGCTCTGTGTTGCATCTCGGTGGAATGAGTCTCTGGCTGAATGTACTCCTGTGCCCAACCAGTACATTACGTAGTGGATGAGAGACATTGTCCAAGATGGCATGCAACTTGGACAGCATCCTCTTTTCAGACACCACCGTCAGAGAGTCCAGTTCCATCCCCACAATATCACTGGCCTTACGAATGAGTTTGTTGATTCTGTTGGTGTCTGCTACCCTCAGCCTGCTGCCCCAGCACACAACAGCAAATATGATCGCACTGGCCACCACAGACTCGTAGAACATCCTCAGCATCGTCTGGCAGATATTAAAGGACCTCAGTCTCCTCAAGAAATAGAGACGGCTCTGACCCTTCTTGTAGACAACCTCAGTGTTCTTTGACCAGTCCAGTTTATTGTCAATTTGTATCCCCAGGTATTTGTAATCCTCCACCATGTCCACACTGAGTCCCTGGATGGAAACAGGGGTCGCCGGTACCTTAGCTCTCCTCAGATCTACCACCAGCTCCTTAGTCTTTTTCACATTAAGCTGCAGATAATTCTGCTCACACCATGTGACAAAGTTTCCTACCGTAGCCCTGTACTCAGCCTCATCTCCCTTGCTGATGCATCCAACTATGGCAGAGTCATCAGAAAACTTCTGAAGTTGACAAGACTCTGTGCAGTAGTTGAAGTCCAAGGTGTAAGTGGTGAAGAGAAAGGGAGACAAGACAGTCCCCTGTGGATCCCCAGTGCTGCTGATCACTCTGTTGGACACACAGTGTTGCAAGCACACGTACTGTGGTCTGCCAGTCAGGTAATCAAGAATTCATGACACCAGGAAAGCATCCACCTGCATCGCTGTCAGCTTCTTCCCCAGCAGAGCAGGGCGGATGGTGTTGACCACACTGGAGAAGTCAAAAAACATGACCCTCACAGTGCTCGCTGGCTTGTCCAGGTGGGCGTAGACATGGTTCCGCAGGTAGACGATGGCATCCTCAACTCCTAGTTGGGGCTCGTAGGCAAACTGGAGGGGATCTAAGTGTGGCCTGACCATAGGCCGGAGCAGCTCCAGAACAAGTCTCCCCAGGGTCTTCATGATGTGGGAGGTCAATGCCACCGGTCTGTAGTCATTGAGGCCGCAGGGGCGTGGTGTCTTCGGCACAGGGACGAGGCAGGACGTCTTCTACAGCACAGGAACCCTCCGGAGCCTCAGACTCAGGTTGAATACATGGTGAAGTACTCCACATAGCTGAGGAGCTCAGGCTTTGAGCACCCTGGTACTGACACCATCAGGTCCTGCAGCCTTGCTCGGGTTGAGACGTTTCAGCTGTCTTCTCACCTGTTCAGCCGTGAAGCCCACTGTGGTGGTTTCGTGTGGGGAAGGGGTATAGTCATGAGAGCAGGGTGGGGGACTGTGAGGAGGGGTAGGAGGGGAGAGTGGAATATGTGTTGGTTGGGGGCCGACGGACTCAGATCCTAATTTTGCCTCAATTAAATGATATGTTTTTATTTCATATTAATTAATGAAGAGTCGGTAAAATACTGAAAATTGTAATAGTATGGTTAAAAGGCACAGCATTCAGCTTGAATGGATACCTAATGTACTGAATTAATTTTTTTCTGTTCAATGTCTTAGAGGAAGTATTAAGCTTTTGAAAAGAAGGGGTTAATGCTGCTGCTAAAATGGCAGAATGGCACATTTCTGATGCTAGCTTGCATGGTGTAATTTTATAGCTTTTTATTTTACAGAACTAAATGCAATTAAGTCAGAATTCAAGTGCCAGAGTTCAAGAAACAAAAATGTTTGAGGCTGAGTATGGTCATGTTATTAGAGGGGCTGCTTTTCACTATTACTAAAGTGGAAGGAACTTCAGTTTAATTTTTATCAAATGCAAAACCTTTAAATCAACTTTAGTCACTTGAGCTGAAGTCATAACAGTGTAATTACCGATCTTCACCATCTTGTGCTCAAGCTTTACGTCAGGAGAGAGCACATAATCTATGATGATACTGCAGTATAATGTTGGTGGAATGATTCAGTGCCAAAGAGATGAGATAAGAGAAGGGAAACTTGACTTTTTATAGCACCCACTCAATTCATTTCCAGGATGTCACAAAGAGCTTTATAGACTATTAAATATTTTTGAAGTTTTTACAGACAGTGAAGTACTATTATGATGTAGGAAATGTAATAAGCTATTGGCAGGCAGTTGTCTCCTACAAATAACCATACAAAAGCAATTAGAGAGATTCCTAACATATTGATACGTTAATGCAGCCTACTGTAAGTGGATTTAATAGATGTTTGATAAATTACTATTTAATAGACAACAACAACTTTGAAACCTGTGAAGTTGTAGAAGCAATAACCATTAGAGATGAATGAAGAGAGCAATAATGATTCTTTTATCCAAATGGGGTTAAATGTGTGGTCATGTCAAACTAGAGCTGGTGCTAGGATTACTGAGTTTTTTGATGCAGATGACCTAGTTTGGGGATACAGAACATGATTTCAATGTTTGAAGATGACATCAAGACAGAGTCAGGACCCATAAAAATTAACACAGAAGTGGGTAAAGTCATTCATTTTGTTAAAGTCTATATAAGCTAAAGGATACAATTCTAAAGGATAAAACAGACTTGAAGATGTGTTTCCTTAAATCTCTGAAAAGGCAAAATTTAGAAGGCTGTTAAAAAGGAATATTGGATCAAATAGAGTGCAAGAATGAGAAAGGTATACAAAAATATTATACTAAAGTGTAAAAATAAAGTAGCATGATCAATTCTGTATGTCGGGTTGGACTCTCAGTCTGTTGTTAGCTCAATTATTTGCATGATTTTTTTTCTTGCGCATTGAGTGTTGGTCTTTTAATTTTTTTTCTTTAATTGTGTCCTTTTGGGTTTCTTGCTTTGTGGCTACCTGTGAGCAAGTAAATCTCAAGGTTGTGTAATTGATACAATCTTTGATAATTCTTGAATCTTGAATACCTTGGAGAGATCTGATTTGCATTTTGTCAATATTCACAAAGGAAATGGCTATGAACCTTTTTTTGGATTACAAAAGTAACAAGTATTACTAAGATCACTAAGGCTCAAGTGATACACTTTCTGTGTAAGTTTCTACTTGTCAGTTGCACCCTACCGAAACAGGCTAGAACATACGTTTGTACAATGAATCAAGATTCAGGCTTTACTTGTCCCACTTTCCTGACCCCCTGGTTTCCCAATTCTGACTGCAACTCAGGCTCTGGCTATACACTTGTTACACTTACACCACTTAACAGCACAAGACAAAGAACAGATCTGCCTCATGGCAAACAGGATTCATGGAAAAGTACTGGAGAGAGAGCATTGGAGAATGTGCTGCGTTTACCAATACTACCCATTATACATGGCCAATATTGCAGATTACTGTACGTTAAAGTAAACACAGCATTACAGAACAGTCAGTAGATAATGAGGATTTAGAATTCTAAAATAATATCTTGGCGTGAAATGGCATGGAAAATCTTAAAATTTAGGATAATTCTTTTGAGTGCATTGTTGGAATATTCTTAATGAGTCTGACATAGGGTGGTGGAGATATCATTTATCATGGTGTCAAAACTAAGATCAGTCAGAATCTGACTAAGAAGTTGTCCATTCAGGGACAAGCTGAGAAGAAATGTCTTCACACAAAGTATAGTGAATTTTTGGAATTCACCACTGAAGTAGTCTGTGGAGATTGTCACTCAGAATACTCAAGACAGAGATCAATAATTTTAAAAATATATATATATACATGAAGTCAGTCGATATGGGGTTATTGCAGAAAAGTGGTGCTGAAATAAATGATGTATTATGATCTTATGCAGTGGCAAGATGTGCACCAGAATCCAAATCAAGGATCAACTTATCCTTATTCCTTATTTGCTTAATCCTACTCTACTTCCTTATGTTCTTTTATAATTAGAATCAAAATCAGGTTTATTATCACCGGCATGTGTCGTGAAACTTGTTAACTAGACAGCAGCAGTTCAATGCAATACATAATATAGAAGAAAAAAATGAAATAATAATAATAAATAAATCAATTAATGTATATATATATTCAATAGATTAAAAATAGCGCAAAGAACAAATAATATATGTTTAAGAAGTGATGTAGTGTTCAAGGGTACAATGTCCATTTAGGAATCGGATAGCAGACGGGAAGAAGCTGTTCCTGACTCGCTGAGTGTGTGACTTCAGGCTTCTGTACCTGCTACCTGATGGTAATAGTGAGAAAAGGGTATGCCCTGGGTGTTTGAGGTCCTTAATTGTGGTCTTTCTGAGACACCGCTCCTTGAAGATGTCCAGGGTACTTTGTAGGCTAGTACTCAAGATGGAGCCGACTAAATTTACAACCTTCTGCAGCTTCTTTCGGTCCTGTGCAGTAGCCACCCGCCGCCCCCCCCCCCATACCAGACAATGATGCAGCCTGTTAGAATGCTCTCCACGGTACATCTATAGAAGTTTTTGAGTGTATTTGTTGACATACCAAATCTTTTCAAATTCCTAATGAAATATAGTTGCTGCCTTGCCTTCTTTATAACTGCATTGACATGATGGGATCAGGTTAGACCCTCAGAGATCTTGACACCCAGGAACATGAAACTGCTCACTCTCTCCACTTCTGATCCCTCTGGTATGGTATGTGTTCCTTTGTCTTACCCTTCCCGAAGTTCTTTCGTCTTACTGAATGCCAGGTTGTTGCTGTGATATCACTCCACTAGTTGGCATAGCTTGCTCCTATACGCACTCTCGTCACCATCTGAGATTCTACCAACAATAGTTGTATCATCAGGAAATTTATAGATTGCCTTTGAGCTATATCTAGCCACACTGTCATGGGTATAGAGAGAGAAGAGCAGTGGGCTAAGCACACAACCCTGAGGTACACCAGTGCTGATTGTCAGTGAGAAGAAGATGTTATCACCAATCCGCACAGATTGTGGTCTTCTGTTTAGGAAGTCGAGGATCCAATTGCAGAGGGAGGTACGGGTTCCCAGTTTCTGTAACTTTTCAATTAGGATTGTGGGAATGATGGTATTAAATGTTGAGCTATAGTCAATGAACAGCATCCTGACATAGGTATTTGTGTTATCCAGGTGTCTAAAGTCGTGTGAAGAGCCAATGAGATTGCATCTGCTGTTGACCTATTGTGGCGATAGGCAAATTGCAATGGGTCCAGGTCCTTGCTGAAGCAGGAGTTCAGTCTAGTCATGATCAACCTCTCAAAGCATTTCATCACTGTAGATGTGTGTGACCGGGCAGCTCACATTATTCTTCTTGGGCACTGGTATATAGTAGAGAGGGTTCAAGGGAAAGTCATTTGACATATTCTAAATTACAAAGGTTTGAAAGAATAATTAAAAAGGATTTTTCATTGAGTTAGCAACCAGATGGTTATATTGCAGGTAGATGGGACTAGGTGTGAGTAAGCGGAGTACAAGGGTCGAGATGGCCTGTTTCCCTGCTGTAATTGTTATATGTTATATGGTTATAGATGACAATTCAATCAGGGTTGTAAAGATCCAAATCTGGTTATTTGGCCCACTGCAGGTCTGCTGACTATCATGCCAATCTATACTAAATCTATATGCTTTCATTAATTCCATATCTCTCTATGCTTGCTCATTCAAGTACCTGCTCACGTGCCTCTTAAATGTTGGTGTTGTTCCTGCATCCAGCACTTCCCCAGACAGTTCATTCCAGACACTAGTATCTTTTGAGTAAAAATTTACCCTCAGACCTTCTCGCTCTCACCTTAACTCTGTACCCTCTATCTTTAGGCAGTGCTACCATGGGGAATAAACAATAGCCATCAAGTCTCTCTATGCCTCTTAATTTTATATATTATGTCACCTCTTAACCCTCTTCGTTGCACAGAAACAGACCAAGCCTATCCAGTCCTTCTAGGTCAGCAGTCCCCAACCACCGGGCCACAAAGCATGTACTACCGGGCCGCGAGGAAACAATCTGATTTGGCGATATGCGTCAGCTGCACCTTCCTCATTCCCTGACATGCCCACTGTTGAGCTTGAACGCACGCGAGGTCATTACCCGCGCGTCATTCATGTCAGCTCGGGAAGGAGATCAACTCCTCAAGCTTGCAAATGACAGCGTGCTGAAAAGTATGTTTGACATAACATCTCTGCCGGCATTCTGGATCAAAGTCAAGGCTAAATATCCTGAGATATCCACGAAAGCACTGAAAACGTTGCTTTCAATTCCAGCATATCTCTGCAATGAATGCAACGAAAACTAAACTGCGGAATAGACTGGACATAAGGAACCACCTTCGAGTATCGCTGTCTCCCATCACCCCTTGATGGCACCGCCTTGTTGCAGGGAACAAGTATTCAGCCCAGGGCTCCCACTGATTCAGCGATATTGGTGTGTTGCAATGATTTTATATGTTCATACGGGGAAAATATGTGCCGTGTGTTTAATATCCAAACGTTACTTAAAATGTTATGATGCTATTGACTTATAAGTGACTTATATAACCATATAAAAATTAATGCACGGAAACAGGCCACCTCTGCCCTTCTAGTCCGTGCCGAACGCTACTCTCACCTAGTCCCACCGACCTGCACTCAGCCCATTACCCTCCATTCCTTTCCTGTCCATATACCTATCCAATTTTTCTTTAAATGATAATATCGAACCTGCCTCTACAACTTCTACTGGAAGTTCGTTCAATACTTACTTCAAGCTCCCCTGTCCTCCCCTGATAATTGACTTATTATTATATTCATGCGAGGAAAATATGTGCTGTGTGTTTAATGTTAAATTTGTATGATAAACCCTTTTAGAAATGAAATTGAGTGTATTAGTCACTTATCACCTATATTCCGGTCGTGATTAACACCCCCCACCCCGAACAGAATCGCCAAGAACGATTTGTGGGGAAAAGAAAAATCGGCACGTACATGCATGCGCACTGGTGCCCGCGCAAGGCTTCATGGTCATTGTAGTCTTTCTCGGGGTAAACACAACGTATTTGACTGCTACTCTTGTCTGTTGGCAACCCTACCTAAATCCTCCCCCGCCCCCTCGGGTCGGCTGGTCCACAAGAATATTGTCAATAATAAACCGGTCCGTGTTGCAAAAAAGGTTGGGGACCCCTGTTCTAGGTAACTGAAGCCCTCCAATTCAGGTAATGTCCCTGTGAATCTTTTCCACATCCTCTCCATCCTAATCATGCTCTTCCTACAAGATGTCAACCAAGATTGCAAAAAATGCCCAAAGTGTGTCCAACGGCTGAACGACCAAAACTGCACACTCCGAATGTTTCCTCATTGGCATCTTGTATAGCTCTAACATAATGTCCCAATTCTTGTACACAATCTAATGATCATGTCAGAGTCAATGAGAACAAGCATGACATAGACTTTCTTTACCACCTGATCTACCTGTGTTCCCATTTTCAGAAAACTAGGTCTCTCTGTTTAACAAGGGCTCTGCAATGCGTACATCCTATAACTGTTTAACTTCCCAAAGTGCATCACTTTGCACTTGTCCAAGTTAAACTCTGTTGGTCTTTCCCTTGCCAGTTTCCTAGTTGATTGATATCCTAATGTAAGAATAGAAAATATTCTTCATTACCCTCTATACCACCAATTTTGGTGTCATCCACAAAATGACTAATCATGCCACCTACATTCTGATCCAAATCATTAATAGATATGCCAAACAACAAAGGATCTAAAACTAATCTCCATGGCACACCACTACCACGGGCTTCCCATCTCAAAAACAACCCTCCATTCTACCTCCTACCACCGCCAATTTTATATCCATTTTTCCAACTCACTCTGGATTCCATATGATCTAACTTTTTGAATCAGCCTACATGCAGGACCTTGTCAAAGCTTTGTTAAAATCCATGTAAACGTTTACCGCACGGTGCCCATCAATTGTTTTAGTCACCTCCTTTAAAACACTCAATCATTTCCCATGAACAAAACCATGCTGACTATCCCTAATCAGTCTTTGACTTTTCAAATGCAAAAAATCCTGTCCCTCTGAATCCCTTTCTTTAACTTTCTCACTGCTCATGTAAGGCTCACTGGTCTATAGTTCCCTGATTTGTCCCTGTTGCTCTTCTTTAATAAAGGCTCAACGTTAAGTAAACTTCAGTCTGACAGTGCATTTCCTGCACTTAATGAAAAGGCCATAGAAATAATTTTCACATAAAGTTCTTGTGGTCTGTGATGCACAGTCTAAATTAATGGTGAAGGGGATGCAATGGCTTCAAAAGTAAAAGCCATTTTGATCCATTGACAAAGAATTAGAGCATTTCAACTCATTGAGATCTCTTTCTCTTAACACACGTACATTCTCAGATAAATGGCCTCCTTTGCAATGATTGATTCTTAAGATTCAAGTTCCAGTGTCGCAATGAAATACTGAGTTAATACTATCCACCATCTGCCTTTCCCTCTCCATTAATCTTAGTATACTATTGTATCTTAATATCTTTCATCAGTTATGTTTTGTTACTGTCAGGAATTGTAGAGGTGGCTTGACCCAAACGCAGAGCAGCAGAGACAATAATAGCAATGAGTGGTCACTTTAATAATAAACTGCAAAATGACAAGACACAAGGGGCCACAAAACAAGAGAACAGATACTTGAGCAACAAGGTAACTGAAGTCTAGGAGCAACTAGTTAAGGCTGGCTGATTTGTTAGGTGAACCAGGACTGTGGATGAGAGCTGACTTTAAATAGACTGCAGGTGACGAGTTGTAAGTGGGTGGCAGGTGACTCTTGTTAGGTGGGTGGGGACTGGGAGGTAACTCCCTGTTCAGGCTTGACATGACCGCACTGCCACCACTACTGGCACTGACAGGCCAGAACAATCTGGATGGGGCCGGTGCTGGAATGAGAGGCCAGGAGGAGCTCACCAGATTGAAGGCCCTCATCTCTATCTAGTGGTGCATTTGAACTAAGGGACACGGACACAGTGGGCATTTGATGTGTGGGAATCAGCTGCTCCACAGTAAGTGCACCAGTTGTTTCTCCACCAATGCTCATGTTCTTTGGAGGGGTGGGGAGTGATGGGGCTAACAGAGCCCTCCCTATTCGCATCAGGTTCTGGAAGCATTGCTGATGAGACTAAAATGGTTCTGGGAAAGGAATTGCTGTTCTGGTTGGTGCTCTGTTGGGCCATTCCATAAGATGCTTGTCAACATGGATGGCCAGAGTGATGAGGCTTTCAAAGTCGGTTAGCACCTCTTAACATAAGAACATAAGAAATAGGAGCAAGAATAGGCTATCTGGCCCATCAAGTCTGCTCTGCTATTCAATAAGGTCATGGCTAATCTGACCCTGGACTCATTACCACCAACCTGCCTTTTCCTATAACCCTTAATTCGCCCACTATGCAAAAATCTATCCAACCGTGTCTTCAATATATTTACTGAGGTAGCCTCCACTGCTTCACTGGGCAAAGAGTTCCACAGATTCACCTCTCTTTGAGAAAAGCAGTTCCTTCTCGTCACCAACCTAAGTTTACTCTCCCAATTCTTGAGGGTATGTCCCCTAGTTCTAGTCTCATCTACCAGTGAAAACAACTTTCCTGCCTCTATCTTATCTGTCCCTTTCATAATTTTATATGTCCCCATAAGATCTCCTCTCATCCTTCTGAATTCCAACGAGTACAGTCCCAGGCGACTTAATCTCTCCTCATAACCTAACCCCCTCATCTCAGGAACCAACCTGGTGAACCTCCTCTGCACTGCCTCCAAAGCCAGTATATCCTTCTTCAAGAAAGGAGACCGGAACTGCATGCAAAACTCCAGATGCGGCCTCACCAGTACCCTATACAGTTGCAGCATAACCTCCCTGTTCTTAAATTCAATCCCTCTTGCAATGAAGGCCAACATTCCATTTGATTTCTTGATAGCCCGCTGCACCTGCAAAGCAACCTTTTGTGATTCATGCACAAGCAACCCCAAGTCCTTCTGCACAGCAGCATGCTGCAATCTTTTACCATTTAAATAATACTCTTATCTTCCATTTTCCTTCCAAAGTTGATGACCTCGCATTTACCAACATTGTACTCCATCCGCCAGACTCTTGCCCACTTACTTAACCTATGCAGACTCTCCATATCTTCTGTACAATTTGCTTTCCCATTCAATTTAGTGTCATCAGCAAACTTAGATAAACTACACTCGGTCCCCTCTTCCAGATTGTTAATGTGTATTGTGAACAGTTGCAGGTTCTGTGGCACACTACTCACCAGAGAAATACCCATGTATCCCAACTCTCTGCTTTCTATTGGTTAACCAATCCTCTGTCCATGCTAATATATCATTCCCAACTCTATACATACTTAACTTATGGACAAGTCTTTAATGTGGCACCTTATCATATGCCTTCTGGAAGTCCAAGTAAATAATGTCCATCTGTTCCCCTCTATCCACTGCTCTCATTATATCCTCAAAGAACTCCAGTAAGTTTGTCAAACAGGATCTGCCCTTGCTGAATCTATGCTGCACGTGCCTGATGGAATTATTTCTTTCCAGGTGCCTCGCTATTTCTTCTTTAATGATGACATCAAACATTCTTCAACTACAGACGCTAAACTAACTGGCCTATAGTTACCTGCAATTTTCCTACATCCTTTTTTGAACAGTGACGTGGCACTCACCTTCTTCCAATCTGTCGGGACCTGCCCAGAGTCCAGAACATTTTAATAAATTATTACCAAAGCCTCAACTATAACCTCTTCCATTTCTTTCAGTACCCTGGGAGGCATTCCATCAGGACCAGGGTATTTGCTTATCTTCAGTCCCACAAGTTTGCTCAGCATTACCTCTTTAGTGATAGCTATTGTATAGAGGTCCTCAGATTCCATCATATCATATTATCTCTCTTCGGCATGTTAGACATGTCTTCCACCATGAAGACCGACACAAAATAGTCATTCAAAGCCTCTGCCATTTTCTCATTACCCAATATTAATTCCCACTTCTCGTTCTCCAACGAACCTACGTTCACTTTAGATACCTTTTTCCACTTTATACAACTATAAAAACTTTCACTATCCGTTTTTATATCTTGTACTAGTTTATTTTCATAACCTATCTTCCCATTCTTCATTGCTCACTTAGTGGTTCTTTGTTGCTTTTTAAAAATTTTCCAATCTTCCAGTTTCCCACTTTTCTAGGTGACTTTGTACACATGATATTTTAATCTGATGCCTTCCTTTATTTCCTGAGTTATCCATGGCTGGCTCTCCCCACCCTTACTGTCCTTGCTTTTAACTGGAATATACTTTTGTTGAGCACAGTGAAAAATCTCTTTGAAAGTCTTCCTTAACTGTCCCACCACAGAGTCTATGTACCCAGTCTCCCCTATCCAACTCCTCCCGCATCCCATTGTAGTCTCCCTTGTTTAGGCATAATGCACTGTTTTTAGATTGAACCGTTGCACCCGCCATTTGTATGAAAAACTCAATCATACTGTGAACACTCTTTCCATGAGGGTCCCTAACTATAAGATTGCTGATTTTGCCTGTCTCATTGCACAGGACCAGACCCAAGATAGCATGTCTTGGGTAGACAGCTTGTCTTTCAAGTGCACTGAAGGGCTGTAGTGGTAATGGGAGCAGTGCTTCCACATTCCACCTGCACTCCACTGCAAGGGTCCTGAATTCTACAGTGTAATCCAGCACTTAGCGTGAGCCCTGACACAGGCAAAGTATCCGATCTGCTGCCTCCCTTCCACGCCCTGGATGGTCAAAAATCAAACACATATCAGTGCTGAATTCAGTGCTTATGGTGGTTTTATAGACCCATTTAATGGTAGCTCAAGTCAGATCCTGCACAGACAGAGATTATGAAGGCAACCATAACTCAGTCCATATAATACAGAAACGGCCACAGCTTGAAGTGCGAGACACACCGGGACAGGAAGTTGGGGAACGTTGAAGTATTCAGGCAGTGGAATCTAGGGCTGAGGAGGTTGTCCAGCACAGAATTGCTGTAATGAGGCGGAGAGTGCTGAGCAGATGGTAAATGGTTTCCCACTGTTTCTAAATCATGTACTTATTAAGGAGCTGGAGTCCCTAAGGCGGTCCGACGTTGTCTTCAACCTCGTTCTGGCAACTCCTGCGGTGACACTGGTGCCAAGCTGTATCGGCCCTTGTCCTCCCCTTGGACAACATCGGTGTCGTGGAGAGGGGAGACTTGCTGCATGGGCAACTGTCAGTCTTCCATACAACCGTGCCGCCTGGCACGTAAATGTTGGCCCAGATCAGAGGTGACGCAATCGGCAATCACCTCCGATCTGGGCTGACATTTACGCGCCGGGCGGCACCTAAATAATTAACTTCTTTATTTCGGCTTTTTTCTTAAAGATGGGCTGGCTGCATCCCGGCCACCACTGCACCCCTGCATGCTTCGCACAATGTATTGGTCCGCAGCCCGGAGGTTGGGGACCACTGCTCTGGACTTTCCAGGGGCAGATCCATGGTCTCGCAAGACTAACGGATGCCACCACCTTTCATTAAGGTGGATGGTTTCCTTTAGGCAAGCAAAGTATGCTGGGCCAATCACTGTTTCACCCGAAGCATCAGGAAATGTAGGGGAAGATTGATCCAACACAGAGCAGCAGAGTCAATTTAATGGTGAGCAGTCACTTTAAGAATAAACTGCAAAATAACAAGCCATGAGGGGCCACTAAACAAAAGAGAATGGATACGTAACACGATAAGGCAACGAGGTAACTGAAGGCTTGGAGCATTTAGTTAAGCCTGACTGGTTCAAATGGTGAACCAGGACTGTAATGAGGACTGGGTTTAAGTAGGCTGCAGATGATGAGTTGGAAATGAGTGGCAGGTGACTCCTGTTAACTGGGTGGAGACTGGGAGGTGCCTGCCTGTTCAGATTTCCCAGATTTGCTGTAAATTAATCCAAGACTTTATTAACATCAGATTATATATCATATTTGCCCTTGACTTTCTATCTTCACTGGGAAACCTTGCTGTATTAACATGCATGGAACTTAAGTCTGTGTTGTTCATTGTTCATTGTTTGTTCTGATAAAGGCTTGTTTCTTTTCCGTTTTCCTCCTTTCATTTGCTCTCTTCTCATTCCTTTATGATTTTTAGCTTTGTTCCTTATTTACTTCTCCAGAGCATTATTTCAATGTATACATAACCTTCATGACTTCCAAACTTCCAAAGAGTTTGAGTTGTAATAAACGTTGTAAAGTTGAAAACACAGTAGTTACTTCTCCAGCACTGACATCCTTTTCATCCATTGCATCGTAAACTGTTGATGCCTCAAATCTGGTTTTCTGTTGTCATCTCCTAGCATACCATTTTCATACTGACAGGTTGTAATGCTAATAATAATCCTAAGATTACTGTATTTCAAGCATTGCTTTTTTGCGTGGATCTATATTCCAAAATCACACTTTGCAGTCTCTGTGCATAAATAATTATATATCTTCTGTGAAACATTTCCAATTCTGTATACTTTGTATGCCATCTTAGTGTTGGTTTGAACTGTGCATTTTGCTACAATATTGTTTGGCTTTGCAATAATTTATGATCCTTTCAATGCCTTTTCACCCAAGTTGGGAATTAAGGTCTATGTTGAATCATACACCCGATCCGGGGAAAAAAATATTATTTATCTTTATTGAGAGGATGCAGGAATATTGGGGAAACAGGAAGCAAATCAGGCTTCTGTGGGTATGTTTGTAATCCTTGTAATGCAAGTTGTTTAAGAGACTATTTCTTTTGTAAAGAAGTAGTTTTGCTCAGGTACAGAGCCTCATTCAACAAAAATAACTTCACGAAATTTTATCAAATGATATCTACGGAATGGCAAAGATTTTCTGAAAGTAGTAGAGGAAACTTCACAGCTTAGGACTTTGACAACTGAAGACATGGCTAGCAATGATAGAGGGATTAGTTTGTGAATTGATCAAGAAAACAAAATCGGAAGAACACAGATATCTTAGAGGGGTGTTGGGAGGAACACCAGTATATTATAGGAAATTGTATATGAACTAAAGGGTGAATCCTTGAAGGATTTTGAAAAGATGGATGAAAATTTTGAAGCATTACCTGATTAGAAGCCTGCAAGAGATTATCAAGCATTTGGTTGATGAAGAACATGAAGATGCGAATTCGAATAGGTGTAACAAGAGTTTTAGGTGCTAGTTTGTGGAGATTATAATAAATGTCACCAGCCAGGTGTGGAACTGTCAAGGTGTGCATTGTAATTGTTGAGTAATATGAGAAAGGAAGAAGGTTCTACAGCAGTTGAGCTGAGTCAAGTGTTGTTAGAGAGATGCTTCTATACGATCATAGTGATGGTATAAATGTGGTCCAAAACTCAACTCAGAAACAAGGCTAGTAGCTGTGGACAACATTGTTCTAGATTAACAAACGCAAAATGCTAGAGGAACTGAGGAGGTCAGGCAGAATCTATGGAGGGGAATAAACATCTGAAGTTTCAGGCCAAGACCCTTCATCAGGACTGGAAAGGAAGGGAGAAGAAGCCAGTACAAGAAGGTTGACTGAGGGGAAGCTGGCAGAGGTAGGTGAAACCAGGTGAAGAGGAAGGTAGGTGGATGGCAGAGGTGCCAGAAATGAGGAGGGAATACCAGGAGGTGCTCTCGATTGTTTATCTATTGTTCCAAATGTGCAACACTTTTGGGATGTAGCTCAGTGGGATAGCACATGCTTTGCATTGATGAGGGCCCAGGTTTGATGCCCAGCATTTCCACACTGTCACCATGAATTTTAGGGTGCCACAGTCGCATTGTGGTGAACTCAATGCTATTACAGCTTGGGGCATCAGTATTCAGAGTTCAGTTCTGTCTGTAAGAGTTTGTATGCTCTCTCTGTATCCATGTGGATTTCCTCTCACAGTCCAAAGACGTAACAGCTGTTATGTTAATTGCTGATTGTATTTGTCCTGTGATTAGGCTAGTGTTAAATAGGTGGGATGCTGGGTTGAGCTGGAAGGGCCTGTTCTGTGCTGAATCTCTAAATAAATAAGTAGATTGAATGTCAATATGAATTCCGTGATTTCTGTCATTTCCTGTGGTATTCTGGGGTGCAGGATATTCAGGTATGAAAATTGCTTTGCATCAAAACCTATGTGGTGTTATAAATTCACAAACAATACTTAAATAGCTCCTTAAAATAATAGCGTGAAGTTTTAGGTGAACACAATAAACATTTGTGCTTTATTTGACAAAGATTCAGTAATCTTACAATCTGTACAAAAGGGCTTTGGTATTTAACCAAAAATGGCAGCAATCTGCTCTGCATTAACATTTAAGTGCCAGGTGTATGAGGGCTGCAGTAAATTTGCACACTGTTTTGTAAATCTACTCCAGCAGGAGAGCCGTCATGTGAGTACAGCAGCTATACTGAAGATGAAGAGACAAAATCGGTCTTGCTTTCACTTTAGGAATTGAAGCGAGAAGCAAAACACAGCTTCCATGGAACACCAGTGTTATCTTATGAGTAGTATCTATGATGTCTCTTGCATTCAGTTTTTTTTTCCATTTTCCTTTTTCTATTTATTCCTGATTATTTAAGGTGTTTAATTCAATTATAAATTGCAAAATAAGGACCATATGATTAACTGAGCAACAGGTATTGCTGGAGAGGTTGGCAAGGATGGACCAAATGGCCTCTTCTATGAGGTAAAGCACAATGCAGTTTCAAATTAAAATTATTTTAGCTTATATCCATCCAGCATTGTTTTAAAAGCCTGGATATTGTAGTTAGAAGCAAGAAAATGGTGGATACATTGCGCTTGCATTTGTCCTCATACTTTTTATGGGCTTTGTCGACTGGCTAAATATGAAAGCTATTTCATCATGTCGCCCTCTGCAGGCATCTAGGATTGATGGGAACAGGGCAAGCAACTTGTTAATAATTTCGTCTATCATGTTGAAGAATTCTTTCTAAAGCACATCTTAAAATCCATATGCATTGTGCAGTTTGTTCAGCAGAACATGATTTTTCTCCCAATGTCTTAAATCTCAGATCCCAGTTATCTGAAGTGTTGGCACGTGGCCAAGTGGTTAAGGTGTCAGTCTAGTGATCTGAAGGTCGCTAGTTTGAGCCTCAGCTGAGGCAACATGTTGTGTCCTTGAGCAAGGCACTTAACCGCACATTGCTCTGTGACAGCACCAATGCCAAGCTGTATTAGCCCTAGTGCCCTTCCCTTGGACAACATCGGTGGCATGGTGAGGGGGAGACTTGCAGCATAGGCAACTGCTGGTCTTCCATACAACCTTGCCCAGGCCTGCGTCCTGGAAACCTTCCAAGGCGCAAATCCATGGTCTCACGAGACTAATGGATACCTATATAAATTATCTGGACTCTTGATCTTTCTGGCTTTCCAAGGCCTTCAAAGGGAGAACCTGATCGCACCCTGCACTCACCCAACCAGCACCAGTCGCTTCTCTAACTGTTACAACTCACCTCATGCCCCAGCCTTGCAGTCTGCAATCCTATCTCCCAGTCCAGTCAGATACCATATCCTCTACTCGGACAACAAATCTATCAGACTCTCCGCTTTCAAAGTGACTCCGAGCCCCAATTAGACTAGAAGGACCCTCCACACTCACCAACACTAGCTACCACACAGCCCAAACACTGTACTTAATAGGCCAAAGCAGGTGGGATTTGCACATATCATCTGTGTCCACTCTTTATTCACTCTTTATTCATATGTCTGGATCAGGCAAAAGACAGTTGGCACACTTACTTTTAGACAATCATGAGTTGTCCTATCAAATCAGCTTTCCTGTTAAAAGAGCTAAATAATTTGAATCTGTAAACTTTAGAGTTTAGAAGAATGAAGAGTATCCTTGTTGAAATCTGTAAGATTCCAAGGGACTATATAGGTTAGATATTGTAATGCTTTCACTGATGGGAGAGATAAGGGAACAGTCATTTAGAATGGAAGATACAATAATTATTTCTACAAAGATCTATGGCGGTCTCCTCCTCAGAAGGTTGTGGAGATTAGATCAATGGAAGGGGATTTGAAGACAGTGTAAATTAGCCTTATTGTATTGAATGGTAGGGCAGCTACGATGTGCCTAGTGATCTACCCCCTACTCCTTGGGCACAATTGCAATTTGTAGTGATTGAAGTGGTCAGTGCCCTGCTGCAACAACAGTCCCACAAGCCTGTGTACTGGAATGTGTCAGAGTAATTAATTCTATCGCAAATTACACACAGTAGTCACTTGATTAGGTTCAGGAGTGAAACTCCCATGTGGTCTTCTGCTGCTGTAGACCGTCCACTTCAAAGCTCAATGTGTTGTGCATTGAGGGCAGCTCTCTGCACACTGCTGTTGTAATGTATGGATACTGCTGCCTTCCTGCCAACTTGTGCCAGTCTGGCCCTTCTCCCCTAACCTCCCTCATTAAAAAGGCATTTTTCCCTCAGAACTGTCACTCGGATGTTTTGTTTTTGTTTTCCTCACCATTCTCTGCAAACTCTATGAACCACTATATGTGAAAATCCCACTTGGATCACATTTCTTCCCTATTTTGTTGTTTGGTCTGAACAACAACTGAACCTCTTGACCACGTCTGCATGATTCTATGCATTCAATTTCTGTCAAATGATTGCCTGATTGGATACCTGCATTAACGAGCAAGTGTACAATTGTACCTAATAAAGTGGTCACTGAGTATCTTATCCAAAAGCCAAATAAAGGGAAATAAATACATGATTTAGAAAGAGTCAGAAAGTAAAACTAAAAAGAATTTGTTTTAACTAACGAATAATATTTAAACTTTTGAAGGAAAGAGTTACCAGAATTATATATTTTTAGTCACAGAGAGTTTATTTGGTCAATAGTTAAGTTTTAAAATGTTATGAAACATTTAGGAATAGATTGACAAATTTCTTTTGGGGGGTTTAGTGGCTCACCTTATTCCATGTGTTTTAATATTATATTTCATGATAAGACACCAAACAAAATACTGTAAGTCAACTTTGGGAACTATTTGGATCTATGCAGCTGGCCCAAATGAATTTCTGTTTATTGGTGACCTCCAAAATGGCGTTGGTTATCAGTGACCAATAACTCATTTGATGATAACGGTTGGGAATGTTGTTGATTGTTGAGGAGAGCAACTCTGTGAAGTACCTTCATGAGGACTGTGGTTGGTCAAGAAGGTTGATCACCACCACCACCTTCTAAACGCGTCAGGGTTGAGTAATATATATTAAATAACTTCCTTGCTTTGTCATAACCAGAAAATTACTGAGGAAGGTTTATCCTCCATCCTATTTTCAACCGAGACAGCTGTGATTGTGTATAAAATCACAGAAGTGAAATAAATGACCAAGGCACTTAACATCCGACAATGTAAACTGGATATCAATATCTGCGGTGCTTTGCTGCGATTGAATTAGATGATGAGGGTGATGTTTTGCGAGCTATGTTTCCCACAACATATTGTTATTCAACTCCATCATTTCCACACCATTCCTGTTCCCTTCATGTGCAGTGGCCACTTTACTAGATACCTCCTGTACCCAAAAAAGTGGCCGCTGAGTATGTGTTTGTGGTCTTTAACTTCAACGTTCGACGTGTTTTCCAAACCATTGTTGTAAATTATGGTTATTTGAATTACTAAAGGTTCAAAGGTTCATTTATTATCAAAGTATGTATGCAGCATACAACTCTGCGATTCTTCTTCTCCAGATAGCCATGAAACAAAGAAAAGCTTGGAAAACAGTTCAGCAAGAAACAGCACAAAAAAGAACAGCAACACAATCATCAATCGCCAAACCCTCCTCTCCCCACACATAACACAACAAGAACATCGGCCCCCAAATCCCTGTCTCCCAGCCCAAAAAACTAACAAGAAGATGCAACAAGGACATCAATCCCCAGACCCTTGTCCCCTGAACAAAACAATCGAAGAACATCAACCCCCAAGTCCCCCTCCCCCCGCACAAAGAAAATGAGAAAAGAGGGTCAAAAACACAGAATATTAAAATTATAAGACTGAAAAAAGGCCATAGTCCCTAGTACAAATCCATAACACAGAAAACAATGTTAACATCTTCCAACATCTCGGAAGGGAGATTGCTTCCTGTCAGTTTGAACCAGTCTGGCCATTCTCCTCTGACATAGACCACAGACCATAAGACATAGGAGCAGAATCAAGCCATCTGGCACATCGAGTCTGCTCCACTATTCAATCATGGCTGATCTTTTTTTTTCTCCTCTTCAACCCCAGTTTCCAGCCTTCTCCCCATGACCTTTGATGCCATGTCCAATCAGGAACCTATCAATCTCTGTCTTAAATATACCCAACGACCTGGCCTTCACAGCTGCATGTGGCAACAAATTCCACAAACTCCCCACCCTTTGGCTAAAGAAATTTTTCTGCAACTCTGTTTTGAAAGGGTGCCCCCCCCCCCATCCTGAGGCTGTGCCCTTTTATCCTAGACTCTCCGACCGTGGGAAACATCCTTTTCACATCTACTCTATCTATGCCTTTCAACATTCGAAAGGTTTCAATGAGATCCTCCCCTTATCTTTCTGAATTCCAGTGAGTAAAGACCCAGAGCCATCAAATGTTCCTTGTATGATAACCCTTTCATTCCTGGAATCATCCTTGTGAACCTCCTCTGGACCCTCTCCAATGCCAGCACATCTTTTCTAAGATGAGGGACCCAAAACTGTTCACAATACTTAAGGTGAGGCCTCATCAGTGCTTTACAAAGCCTCAAGATACATCCTTGCTCTTGTATTCTAATCACCTCTGGTTCATTACATAACACCCAATCCAGTATAGCTGATCCCCTCATAGGCTCAATGACAAACTGCTCTAAAAAGCTATCTCTTAGGCATTCAACAAACTCACTCTTTTGAGATCCATTACCAACCTGATTTTCCCAATGGACCTGCATGTTAAAATCTCCCATGACTACCATAACAATGCCCTTTTGACTTGCCTTTTCCATTTCCTATTCTAAACTGTGGTCCACCTCCCAGCCACTGTTGGGAGGCCTATATATAACTGCCATCAACGTCCTTTTACCCTCAAACAACAGGAATTCTGCAGATGCTGGAAATTCAAGCAACACGCGTCAAAGTTGCTGGTGAACGCAGCAGGCCGAGCAGCATCTGTAGGAAGAGGTGCAGTCGACATTTCAGGCCGAGACCCTTTGTCAGGACTAACTGAAGGAAGAGTGAGTAAGGGATTTGAAAGTTGGAGGGTGAGGGGGAGATCCAAAATGATAGGAGAAGACAGGAGGGGGAGGGATAGAGCCAAGAGCTGGACAGGTGATAGGCAAAAGGGGATACGAGAGGATCATGGGACATGGGACAGGAGGTCCGGGAAGAAAGACAAGGGGGGGGGGGACCCAGAGGATGGGCAAGAGGTATATTCAGAGGGACAGCGGGAGAAAAAGGAGAGTGAGAGAAAGAATGGGTGCATAAAAATAAGTAACAGGCGGGGTACGAGGGGGAGGTGGGGCATTAGTGGAAGTTAGAGAAGTCGATGTTCATGCCATCAGGTTGGAGGCTACCCAGACGGAATATAAAGTGTTGTTCCTCCAACCTGAGTGTGGCTTCATCTTTACAGTAGAGGAGGCCGTGGATAGACATGTCAGAATGGGAATGGGATGTGGAATTAAAATGTGTGGCCACTGGGAGATCCTGCTTTCTCTGGCGGACAGAGCGTAGATGTTCAGCAAAGCGGTCTCCCAGTCTGTGTCGGGTCTCGCCAATATATAAAAGGCCACATCGGGAGCACCGGACGCAGTATATCACCCCAGTCGACTCACAGGTGAAGTGTTGCCTCACCTGGAAGGACTGTTTGGGGCCCTGAATGGTGGTAAGGGAGGAAGTGTAAGGGCATGTGTAGCACTTGTTCCACTTACACGGATAAGTGCCAGGAGGGAGATCAGTGGGGAGGGATTGGGGGGACGAATGGACAAGGGAGTTGTGTAGGGAGCGATCCCTGCGGAATGCAGAGAGAGGCGGGGAGGGAAAGATGTGCTTAGTGGTGGGATCCTGTTGGAGGTGGCAGAAGTTACGGAGAATAATATGTTGGACCCGGAGGCTGGTGGGGTGGTAGGTGAGGACCAGGGGAACCCTATTCCTAGTGGGGTGGCGGGAGGATGGAGTGAGAGCAGATGTACGTGAAATGGGGGAGATGCGTTTAAGAGCAGAGTTGATAGTGGAGGAAGGGAAGCCCCTTTCTTTAAAAAAGGAAGACATCTCCCTCGTCCTAGAATGAAAAGCCTCATCCTGAGAGCAGATGCGGCGGAGACGGAGGAATTGCGAGAAGGGGATGGCATTTTTGCAAGAGACAGGGTGAGAAGAGGAATAGTCCAGATAGCTGTGAGAGTCAGTAGGCTTATAGTAGACATCAGTGGATAAGCTGTCTCCAGAGACAGAGACAGAAAGATCTAGAAAGGGGAGGGAGGTGTCGGAAATGGACCAGGTAAACTTGAGGGCAGGGTGAAAGTTGGAGGCAAAGTTAATAAAGTCAACGAGTTCTGCATGCGTGCAGGAAGCAGCGCCAATGCAGTCGTCGATGTAGCGAAGGAAAAGTGGGGGACAGATACCAGAATAGTCCTTTTACCCTTGTAGTTTCCTAACTCAACCCACAAGGATTCAACATCTTCCGGTCATACGTCACATCCTTCTACTGATTTGATTCCATTCTTTACCAGTACAGCCATTCCACCCCTTCTGCCTACCTTCCTATCCTTCTGATATAATCTTGGACATTCAGCTCCCAAATACAACGATCCTTCATCCACCTTATTTTTAATATTACACATATTTAGATACAACACCTTGAGTACCGTATTTGCTATCCTTTTTGATTCTGCATCCCTAATGATTTGATACTCAGCCTATTGGCTGCAACTAAACTCCATCACCTGCCTGCCCTTCCTGACAGTCTGACTGCACGCAATCTTTATTTTTTTATTATCTGTCCTATCCTGAGCCCCTTCACTCTAGTTCCCAACCCCTGGCAAATTAGTTTAAAGCCTTCCCAACAGCTCTAACAAACCTGCCTGCAAGAATAATGGTCCCCCTCAGGTTTAGGTGCAACCTGTCACTTTTGAATTGGTCATACCTCCCCCAGAAGAGATCCCAATGATACAAGATCCTATCTTCTTTCACTAACAAGGTGTTTTTATCCACAGAACTGCCGATCACTGGATGATTGTTATTTTCACACCATTCTCTGTAAACTCCAGGGACTGCAATGGATGAAAATCTCAGGAGATTAGCCATTTCTGAGATGCTCACACCACCCTGTCTGGCCCCAACGATCATTCCACAATTAAAGTAACTTTGATCACACTTCTTCCCCATTCTGATGTTTGGGCTGCACAGCTGAACCTCATGACCATGTCTACATGCTTTTATGTATTGCTCTGCTGCCACGTGATTGGTTGGATAGATAGTTGCATTAAGGAGCAGGTGTACAGTGGTACCTAATAAAGTGACTACTGAATGTATATTACAGAACTGACATGGCCAGTAGTGTTTTACTTCTCTCTTGATTTATTCTCTCTTACATGGAGCTGGTCAATATTGCAGCTTTTCTTTTATAAATGCTATAAGTAATTGACTCGCATGTCGAGTTGTGATTTTATGGCTTCAATGCAGAAGAGGGGCAAATGAGTTCCAGCACCATCTGATCCAAGGTCACAAGAATTAATTTGCAATCTCCTCCCTCTCTTCCTTCCATCTCTACTGTTATCTGATAAATTAACATGGTGCTGAACTATTACAGCAATCATCATTGCAGAAAGCATCTTGATTATAAAATATAGCTTCCAAAAATTGTTATTAGGATGTGGATAATTTTTGCAAGGCTTTATTTTATTGCCTTACCCTAGATGACCTGTGAAGGTGATGGTTGTTCTCCACTGGTATAGATAAGCACACCACTGCTTTAAGGTGAAATATAATAGAAAAAATGTCAGGCACATTGAATTTCCTTGTTTTTTCAGCAAGAAATACTGCTGCCCCAAAATGGCTTAACCTGTGCCGTTTATATATGCTCTAATTCACAATAGTTCCTTTATCGTCAATACTGATTTAAATAAAAGGTGACATAAAGATTAATTCATCAAGGTCTTGACTGCTTTCTGTTTCTCACTTCATGGACAGGTTTGTTTGACCATGTTAACACACAAAATAATGTCCCTCTTTGATTTACCTAGCTGTTCGCAGGCTCTGTTTTTCAGTTTTATACTCAGCCAGTTTCAGTTGCCAATGACTATGCAAATTCACATCAGGTGTGGCAGACCAAAAAAAGCATTTCCCGATATATTGCCCACACTAGCATGGAAGGTACCCTGCTAATCACATCACTTTAACTCATTTCAGAAGCTTCAGTGAGTTTGAGCTGTATTATTTGGCATGCACACCCTGTAATGGTTGGATCTATAACTGAATGAGAGATTAAAAATAACCATTGTAGTTGTAGAGCTAGAGAATCCTCATCTTCTTATTCTTAGCTGAATTCATGTTAAACTTCAAGGGGAAAACACAGCATGGCATGCTACAATATACTTTTTTTTAATGTGTCAAGGGGATTGGGATGAGCTTGATAAAAGGTGTGGAAAAATATAAAAGAAGCTAAGTTAAATATAGAATAAATATTCTCAGTAGGAAACAAATCAAACAAAATTAAACATCAAAAATGAATGAGAAAGATCTAAATTTTCATATGAAGCATCATTGAATTTAGAAGAAAGAGCATTATTCCTATTGAAATGTATATCTTAAATACTGAAATTGCATCATGTAACAGTTTGTTGTTAAGTGCTCAACAGGTTGACTTGTGGAGTACAGGCAAGAACTGAATATCACCGACTTGATATACTCGCTAAATATAGGATCACCCAATTTTGTGCAAACAACACGTACACCAAAAACACACTGTGCATAAGGCAGTGTCATCTGTGACTTTACTTCTCCCACAATGGAGCATACTCTGCTTACACTGTTTCAAAACAAATTAGTCCATACTGAGAAAGCTACAGCCCAGAAGAAGGAATTGGGCCCAATCATGAGTCTCAAAGTAATATACTCTTTAAGTTCAAGCTTGCGTTTATTGTGATTCAACTATATATGTATAGTACCAAACAAATCAATGCATTTCCGGATCAAGGTACACAGCACAGTATATATAACTCACACACAACGCATAAAGTAATGATGCCACAAATAAATTAACATATAATGAAATATATTCTAGAAACTGGTTGAAATGGTGGAGGGGGAGCCTTATTCACCTCAATCTCCTCAGGAAGCCGGCACACTCCTGTGCTTTCTTGACTAAAAAGGTGGTCAAGAAAGCACTCTTATCTGCATCTTTACACCTTTGCAATCAAGTAAAATATACACAGAAAAGTAGCATAAAAGGAGGGAGGGAACGTCGACTCAGACCATGAGGGGCCTGTGTTGGGCATTTTCATGCCTTACAAGGTGCAGATTGGAAGTCTGTGTGGGGCGATACTCCTCGCACAGGCACTAGAGCAATGCGTGGTTAAGTGCCTTGCTCAAGGACACAAACGCACTGCCACAGCTGAGGCTTGAACTAGCGACCTTCAGATCACTAGATGAACACCTTAACCACTTGGCTACGTGCCCAACACAGCATAAGAGGCCAGGACTGTTTGTCCCATTACCATTGGGAAGAGGCTAGACAGCATCCATGCCAGGGCCACCAGACTCAAAAATAGTTACTTTCCCCAAGCTATCAGAATGATCAACACCTCCACCCATTAACCCACCTTACAACCCTCCCTGCCATCACTATTTTATCATTTCCTGTCAAAGTCACCTGTCAGATACTGCTTTGCCTAGTCTCACATACAGTAGGTCTATGTATGTACATCAGCTTATATGTAATTATATTTATTGTATTTTTTGGTGTTCTTGATGTGTATTGTGTTTCTTATGCTGTATTGGATCCAGAGTAACAATGATTTTGTTCTCCATTACAATTGTGCACTGAAGCATGACAATAACCAGTATTGAATCTTGCAGGGGAGTCCATCAGGCAAGACGGTAGTTGGGTGAACTGTGAGGTAATGAATCAGTTTAGGATCATTAATCTGTTGTTGTTTTCTACATTTTTTATGCCAGAGCCTTAGGAACATTGATCTTTACTCCTGGTGCTCTCCTCTGCCACCATCATTTCCAAGTCATTGGCGGAGAATTTTTACATAGTTTTACTCTACCCACTCTGATTACCTCATTTCTGATTTTAGATACCTCTGTCGGATCCTCTTCCAAGCTCCTCTATTCCAAGATGAATAACCCTGCCTTCTCCAGTCTGTTGACATAAACGTTATAATTTTATTAGAGACATTTGCACCAATGCTCGAATTGGAGCAACATACGGTCTGCTTGATGAACTCAGGTCAGTCAAGGAAAGGAATCTGTTCTGATGCGGAGTTTCGACACAAAATGCTGATAATTCCTTCCCTCTGGTGCTCCATGCACCACTGATTTCCACTAGCAGATTGTTTGTTGCTTCATAATTTTGGTAAATCCCTTTCGCGGGCTCACTAAACCGTCCAATATTTTCCAAAAATCTAAAATCTATCAGTCCACATCTTGAGTATGTTCATTAATTGAGTAACGGCTTTCAAGATGAAAGTTGATAGGTTGTGCATTTAGGCAATAAAAAGAAATGCAAGGAGTGATAGAAAAGTTAGGAAAGCTAATTAACAGTGATTTGCTGAATGGCAGAGTAGGCTTGTCAGACTCAATCGTCTACTCTTGCTCCCATTTTTTCTGTGCTTGAGTGTAATAACGCATACTTTACTTTTAAATAGATAAGCAAATTCAGAATTATGATGTATAATTACTTAAAAAAATTAAAAGCTGAAAATAGTATTTTTTATGGAGAGAAATTAGGGCTGACCTAAAATAATTGCATCAAACTCCAGACTGATGAGTTATCTCCTGTGCCTAGGTTTCTGTATATTCCTTCACCAGTAGCTTGCCGTGTAGTAATCATTTATGTTTATTATGTTCTTTTCCAATTTACCATACACTTAATGGCCACTTTATTTAGTACCGCTTGTACTCAATTAAATGGTCACTAAGTGTAGTCACTAAGTGTATGTTCATGGTCTGCTGCTGCAGCCATCCACTTCAAAGTTTGATGTGTTGCATATTCAGAGATACCCTTTTGTACGCCGCTGTTGTTACACTGTTGAATTACTGTCACCTTCCTGTCTGCTTGAACCAGTCTGGCCGTTCTCTCCTGAACTACATTATTAACAAGGCTTTTTCACCCGTAGAAATGCCACTCATTTGATTTTTGTTTTGTTTTTTTCACCTTTCAATGTAAACTCTAGCACTAAGGGGCTAGGAAGATGTTGGAGTTGATTGCTGAGGGTGTGGTTTCATATGACCACTCGGCCCATCAAGTCTGCTCCACCCTTTCATCATGGCGGATTCAATTTTCCTGTCAGCTCCAATCTCCTGCCTTCTCCCCCATATCTCTTCATGTCCTGACCAATCAAGAATCTGTCCACCTCTGCCTTAAATCTACATAAAGATTTGGCTTCCACAGCTGCCTGTGGCACAGAATTCTGGAGATTCATCACTCTCTGGCTAAAGAAATTCCTCCTCATCGCTGTTCTAAAAGGACGCCCCTCTATTCTGAGGATGTGTCCTCTGGTCTTGACTCTCACACCATAGGAAACATCCTCTCCACATCCATTCCATATCCACTCTATCAAGGCCTTTCTCTATTCGATAGGTTTCAGTTAGGTCACCTGTCATTCTTCTGAATTCTAGTGAATACAGGCCCTTAGCCATCAATCACTCTTCATTTGACAAGCCATTCAATCCTGGGATCATTTTTCCAAACCTCCTTTGAACCCTCTCAGTTTCAGCACATTCTTTCTAAAATAAGGGGCCCAAATCCACTCACAGTACAACAAGTGAGGCTTCACCAATCATTTATAAAGTCTCAGCATTACATCCTTGCTTTTATATTCAAGTTTCAGGGTATTTGGAGGCACGATAAAATGGGCCAAAATCAACATGGTTTCCTCAAGGGAAAACCTTGACTGGCAAATCTAAATCTGTTGGAATTCTTTGAAGAAACAGGCAGGATAGACAAAGGTGAATCAATTGATGTTGTATACTTGGATATTCAGTAGGCCTTTGACAAGATGCTGCACATCCAGCTGCTTAATAATATGAGCCCAGTATATTATAGGAAGGATTCTAGCATGGACAGTACATTGGCTGATTGATAGGAAGCAAAGAGAGGGAATAAAGGGATCCATTTTGGATTGGTTGTCGGTGATTAGTGGTATTCCACAGGGGTCGTGTTGGGACGACTTCTTTTTATGCTGTATGTCAATGATTTGGATGATGAAATTGATGGCTTCGTGGCCAAGTTTGCGTATTTGCAGGGGCAGGAAGTGTAAAGAAAGCAGGGAGGCTACAGAAGGATTTAGACAGATTAGGAGAATGGGCAATGAGGTGGTAGATGGAATACTGAGTTGGTAAGTGTATGATCATGCACTTTGGTAGAAGGAATAAAAACACAGACAATTTTCTAACCAGGGAAAAGTTCAAAAATCCGATATGCAAAGGGATTTGGGAGTCCTTGTGCAGGATTTCCTAAAGGTTAATTTGCAGGTTGAATTGATGGTGAGGAATGCAAATGCAATGTTGGCATTTGTTTCAAGAAGACTAGAATATAAAAACAAAGATGTAATGTTCAGGCTGTATGAGGAACTGGTGAGGACTCAGTTGGAATATTGTGAGCAGCTTTGAGCCCCTTATGTAAGAAAGGATGTGCTTTAACAAGCAGATACACACGTGTACCTAATAGAGTGGCTATTGAGTGTATATTTTAATACAAATACAATTTTCAAAAGAGTTTAATGTGTTCTTTTTGGTTTCATTTGCAGTTTATCCAAGACGGCATTGACTTTATTTTAACGTTTCTTCTGGGTTTCTCAAGCTGAGCCAGCATTTATTTGCCCATCTCTAATTACCCTTGAAAAGGTGATTTTATGCTGCCGTTTTGCAGTGCTGTCGTCCTTGAAGCATATGGATAGCCGTAATGCTATTAAGAGAGAGATTTCCAGGTTTTTGGCCCAGCGGTGGTAAAGGAACAGTGATATATTTCATAGTCAGGATGGTGTGTGAAATGGAGGGCAACTTCCAGGTGCTGGTGCCTTTGCTTTTGCTGCCAGTGTCCCTCTAGCTCTGAAGTTCTCAACTTTTTTTTATGCCATGGGCCAATACCATTAAGCAAGGTGTTGGTGGACCACAGGTTAGAGGTTGTTGCTTAGGAAGGTGTAGTCTAAGGAGGTACTGCAGATCTGGAGCAAAGCACATGAACACACTCAGTGTATTTACATTTGTACAAACACTTCTGGTGAATGGTCTCAGCCCGAAACTTCGACTATTTTTTCATGGATGCTGCCTGGTTTATTGAGTTCCACCAGGGTTTTGTGTGTGTTGGTCGAAGGTATATTGGCAAATTATTGTAGTGCATCCTGTAGATGGTACATGCTGCAGCTGCAATACACACAAAATGCTGGAGGAACTCAGCACCCTAGGCAGCATCTATGGAATAGAGTAAAATAGTTGACACTTTGGGCTGAGACCCTTCATGAGGATTGCCAGCATCTGCAGATTTTCTCATATATGACAAGCTGTTGGTCCTATTTGTCAGTGGCTGACTGAGTGAGTGTGGGGAGGGGTTTCTTCCACAGAAAAATTCTGCATTGTCTCCCAAGTTCCCACCAATGTGTGAACTAACACGTCAAATTCCAGAGTGTTATTTTATGAAACACTGCATTACTATTGACTCCTTCCCTAGTTACACTTAAAACTTACTGTATATCTGCATAACTTTTGTATGTTACTTTTGCCTATACCTCCCCTCACCCCCACCACCTCTTTCCTACTCCCTATTCTTTCACTCACCCCCACCATTTCTAAAGCAGGGGTTTTCCAACCTGTTTTATGCCATGGACCAATACCATTAAGCAAGGGGTTCGTGGCCCCAACTGAGAACCGTGCTCTGAAAGATCTTGATGTATGTTAACATAGTTTTTAACAGGAATTCAAAGATCTGCCAACTCAGAGATCAGCCATCAACCCTGTGATATTATGATTAACTTATCTACAAGGCCAAAGGAAAAGCTTAGATATACATTTTAATTTTGATTTGTTTCAAAATAGCAACCTTGTGTTCCCTTTCTGCATTTTTATATCCCACTAAATATTTTATTGCTCAAGGTCTTTGACTTTGTTCCAAATACTAAACTAATGGTGTGTGCTCTATTGAAAGTTAAGAATTCTTATTATTGCCACATTAACTCTTTTAATCTCTCCACCAAACTGAACATGTACTTGTGAAACAGCATGACCATGGCAATATATCTGGCTTGGAACAGATTGCTAATTGCAGTTTGAAAATGACACTTATTCAGGCTGTGGTTCTCTGGCTATTCACTTTACTGTACGACCAGAAGATGCAGGAGCAGAATTAGGCCATTTGGCCCATCGAGTCTTCTCTGACCAATTTTCCTTGGTCCCAATCTCCTGCTTTCTGCCCGTATCCCTTCATGCCCAGATCAAACAAGAATTTATCAATCTCTGCCATAAATATACATAAAGACCTGGCCTCCACAGGTGCCTGTGGCAAAGAATTCTAGAGATTCACCACTCTCTGGCTAAAGAAATTCCTCCTCATCTCTGTTCTAAAAGGACACCCGTCTATTCTGAGGCTGTGTCCTCTGGTCATAGATTCTCACACCTTAGGAATATACTCTCCATATCCACTCTATCAAGGCCTTTCATCATTCGATAGGTTTCAGTTAGGTCATCCCTCATTCTTCTGAATTCTAGTGAATACAGGCCGGAGCCATCAAATGCTCTTCATAAGACAAACCATTCAATCCTGAAATATTTTCCATAAACCTCCTTTGAACCCTGTCCATTTTCAGCACATCCTTTCTAAGGTAAGGAGCCCAAACCTGCTTAGAATATTCTAGGTGAGATCTCACCAGTGCCTTATAAAGTTTCAACATTACATCCTTGCTTTTGTATTTTAGTCCTCTTGAAATGCACAATTTGCATTTGCTTTCATCGCCACAGACTCAACATGCAAATTAACTTTCAGAGAAAACTACCCATGATGACACCTTAAGGAATTCTCAGGCATGGATTTTATGCCAGTTAGGTCATCTTGTGCTCACTGTCTCTGTGGGTTTATAAAAGTAACAGAAAAGCCATTGACCACAGGCAACATTTTTATGCTTTTAATCACTAAAGTTACAATTTTATTTTCCGCCTCCATGGTAACACACACAAAATGCTGGAAGCAAGTCAGGCAGCATCTCTGGAGGAGAAAAAACAGTTGATGTTTTGGGCTAAAACTCTTCATGAAGACTGGAAAGGAAGAGGGAAGAAGCCAGAATATGAAGGTGGGGGAGGGAGGATGAAGTGAGAAGTTGGGAAGTGATTGGCTAACTCCTCTCTCAAAGCTCTGTAATCCCCCTTACTCCACTGTAATACTGATACATCTGACTTTAGCTTCTCCCTCTCAAATTTCAGGGTGAATTCAATCATATCTCGGCCCGAAACGTCGACTGTACCTCTTCCTATAGATGCTGCCTGGCCTGCTGCGTTCACCAGCATTTTTTGCGTTTGGTGCTTGAATTTCCAGCATCTACAGATTTCCTTGTGTTTGCGTTTTTCAATCATATTACAATTACTTATCCCTAAGCGTTCTTTTACCTTAAGCTCTCAAATCACTTCTGGTTTATTGCACAACACACAATCAAGAATAGCTGATCCTCTGGTGGACTCAACCATGAGCTGCTCTAAAAAACATCTCGTTAGCACTCTAGAAATCCTCCCTGCCCCCCCGCAACCTAGCACCAACCTAATGTTTCCAATCTACCTGCATCTTGAAGTTATGCATCAGGCCCAAGTGATGTATTGCCCAAGAGAAAGTCTCCACAAAATAATAGAGTAAAAATTGATTGGAAGTTAGAGAATTGGAAATATTTTAAAAAGCAACAGAGGGCATTACAAAGGTTAAAAAAATATCGAACTAAGCTAGGTAAGAAGATACCAAAAGTTTCTTCAAATGCATAAAGTGTAAAAGTGAGGCAAGAGTGGATATCGGGCCGCTGGTAAATGCTGGAGTGGTAGTAATGGGAGACAATGGTGGATGAACTGAATAAGTATTTTGCATCAGTATTCATAGTGGAAACAATTAACAATATGATGGAAATGCCAGGTATCAAGGGTTATGAAGTGCTTGAAGAGGTTCTTTGGGAAAATGAAAGATCTGAAGGTAGATAAGTCATCTGGACCAGATGGTGTACACCCCAGAGTTTTGAAAGCAGTGGCTGAAGAGATTGTGGAGGCAAATGTCACTCCACTCTTTAAGAAGGGAGAGAGGAGAAGACAGGAAACTATAGGCCAGTTAGCCTGATCTCCAGTGGTTGGAAAGATGATGGAGTTGATTATTAAGGATGAGGTCACAGGGTACTTGGAGGCAAATGATAAAATAGACCGTAGTCAGCATGGTTTCCTCAAGGGAAAACCTCATCTGACAAATCCTTTGGAATTCTTTGAAGAAATAAGAAGCAGGATAGACAATGGGGAATCAATTAATATTATGTACTTGTATTTTCAGAAGGCCTTTATCAAGGTGCCGCACATGAGGCTGCTTAACAAGCTATGATCCTGTGGTATTACAGGAAAGATTCTAGCATGGATAAAGCAGCGGCTGATTGGCAGGGGGCGAAGAATGGGAATAAAGGGAGCTTTTTCTGGTTGGTTGCTTGTGACTAGTGGTATTCCACAGGGGTCTGTATTGGGATTGATTCTTTTTATGTTATATGTCAATGATTTGGATGATGGAATTGATGGCTTTGTTGCAAAGTTTGCAGACAATATGTAGATAGGTGGAGGGGCAGGTAGTTTTGAGGAGCTGGAGAGGCTACAGAAGAACTTAGATGGATTAGAGACTGGACAAAGAAATGGCAAATGAAATACAATATCGGGAAGTGAACGGTCATGCACTTTGGTAGAAGAAATGAAAGGGTTGACTAATGGACAGAAAATACAAAAAACTGAGGTGTAAAGGGGCTTGGGAGTCCTTGTGCAGGATTCCCTAAAAGTTAATTTGCAGGTTAGGTCTGTGGTAATGAAGACAAATAGCATTCATTTCAAGCTGCTTGAATATAAAAGCAAGGATGTAATGTTGAAACTTTATAAAGCACTGATGAAGCCTCATTTCGAGTGTAGTGAGCAGTTTTGGAAAGGATGTACTGAAACTGGAGAGAGTTCAAAGGAGTTTCAAGAAAATAATTCCAGGATTGAATGGCTTGTTATATGAAAAGAAATTGATGGCTTTGGGCCTATATTCACTGGAATTCAGAAGAATGAGGGGTGACCTCATTGAAATCTATCAAATAATGAAAGGTGAGAGATTGGAGGAGGAGAAAATGTTTCCTATGGTGCAAGAGTCTAAGACCAGTGGACGCAGCCTCAGAATAGAGGGGCATCCCTTTAGAACAAAGATGAAGAGGAATTTCTGTAACCAGAGAGTGGTGAATCTGTGGAATTCTTTGTCACATGCAGCTGTAGCGTCTAAGCCTCTATAGATATTTAAAGCAGAGGTTGATAGATTCTTGATTGGTCAGGGCATGAAGGGATGTGTGGAGAAGGCAGGAGATTGAGGCTGAGAGGAAAATTGATCAACCATGATGAAATAGCAGAGCAAACTCGATGGTCCAAATGGCCTAATTCTGCTCTTATATTTTATGGTCTTATGGTCTTACGTCAGGTAGTCAGCATCAAACTGTCTGAGATTTTCTTTTTAAAATGGTAATGTGTGTTTCATTTTACTGTCTATAAAAGTTTTCTAATTCTACCAATACTTTAGTTATCAGTAACAATAACTTTCCCTTAAAGTGTGCTTTTAATACAGAAAAATAATCACTGTTAATAATGACAGGCTAGCTATATAAGACCGTAAGGCATAGGAGCAGAATCAGGCCATTTAGCTCACCGAGTCTGCTCCATCATGGCTGATCCTGGATCCACTCAGACCCATGCACCTGCTTTCTTCCATATACTTTGATGCCCTAACCAATCAGAAAATGATCAACTTCCGCCTCAAATGTACACATGAACTTGGCCTCCAGTGTTGTCTATGGTAGAGCATTCCACAGATTTACCACTCTCTGGCTAAAAAAAATTCCTCCTTACCTCTATTCTAAAGGGTTACCCTTCATTTTTGAGGCTGTGCACTCTAGTTCTGGATACCCCCACCAGAGGAAACATCCTCTCCACATCCAATCTATCTAGTCCTTTTAAAATTACATGCTCCCTTTGCTATTGTGATGCTTGTAGTTCTCATTCAGTGCCTAATATACATGTACAGATCAAATCTTAACTGAATTATATTTTACTTAAGTAACCAATGTTGAACCGCTGACATTTTTGAACTATTAATGCACTGCTGTTGAAAAATGATTGAAACACATTGTTTAAAAACGCAAACACGAGGAAATCTGCAGACGCTGGAAATTCAGGCAACACACACAAAATGCTGGTGGAATGCAGCAGGCCAGACAGCATCCATAGGAAGAAGCACAGTCGACGTTTTGGGCCAAGACACTTCGTCAGTCCTGTAAATACTGTAAATGAGAGCTTCATTTTTGTATTGTCTTTCAAATTTCTGTTTCCCCTATCCTATCATAGAAGCATAGAAACATAGAAAATATGTGCAGGAGTAGGCCATTCAGCCCTTCGAGCCTGCACCGCTATTCAGTACGATCATGGCTGATCATCCAACTCAGAACCCTGTACCTGCCTTCTCCCCATACCCACTGATCCCTTTAGCCACAAGGACAATATCTAACTTCCTCTTAAATATAGCCAATAAACTGGCCTCAACTGTTTCCTGTGGCAGAGAATTCCACAGATGAATTCCTTAATTAATTCCTTAAGCACTGTGGCCAGCAACAACTCTCCAGTACTCTGGTGATCAGATCTGCCTCTCACACCTGTGTTAGAAAGTACCATGGAAAGACCCATCCATTCAGGCATAACCCTATACTGTTCTCTATGACTCCACTTTATCATAGAACAGCGAGCATTACAGCATAATACAGACTGTTCAGCCCATGATGTTGTGCCTGACAGAGATGTGGAGTTATGGCCAAGTGCCGAGAGAGGGAGACTGACGCTGATCAACAGTTCCCTGACTTTTCCGAGTCCTGACGAAGGGTCTCGGCCTGAAATGTCAACTGTACCTCTTCCTATAGATGTTGCCTGGCCTGCTGCGTTCACCAGCAATGTTTATGTGTGTTCCCTGACTTTTAATAGAAATTGTGCAGAACATAAGTTAGGCTGCAGAGTAATATGATGGGTGACAGAATATACGCTACAGAAACTGTTCTACATAATTCACAAACACTGTCATTGAGTTGTTATTTACTTTAAGAGATGGTGTCTGATGTAATGACATCAGTGCAAGGTGACTGTTTTTGGATTTGTTCGTAACGGAAGTAAAGGTGTAGCTTTTGGTAAGCATATAAAATGGCTGTCACATGTTTTATTCACAAAATCCTACATTAGTGACCTCGACGCTCTTGGATGATTCCAGAGTTTCTGAACGGCACGTCGACCAACGCAGGCACTTTGAAGCTGCCAGAGTTTTGGAAGCAGCATGCTACCATATGGCTTGCATAGGCAGAACCTGTTACCAAATTGTACTATGTTATAGCGTCGTTTTGTAGTTGCACTGCAGCCTGAGTGGTGGATCTACGAGAAGACCTGCCTGCACGTGATAAATATGAAACCCAGAAAACTCACCTGTAACAGATTTCTAGACTGTCTGAGTGCGCCAAACAGTTGCTGTCCTTGCCCAGCCTGGGTGACATGAGGCCTTCAGAATTAATGGACGGTATGCTGTCTCTCCTGAACAATCACCGTCCTTGTTTTATTTTTAAAGAACTCTTTATACACCAAATGCCCAAGCAAGTTCTCAGAGCCCTCAGTAATACACCCGTGAAAGTCTATAGGGAGCTTGCTAGAATGGCCAGTGGTCTACACCCTGTCAGGCAGAGGTGCATTGTTCCTCCTCCCTTCCCTGCCTCAATAAGCTCTGTCAACAGAGACTCCAGCAGACTCACACCTGGGGCTCTGAACCAGACAATGTTGGGTCTTTGTTTTTACCACGCATGCTTTGGCATGAACAGCAAGAGGTGCCAACCCCCCCCCATGCAGATTTGACAGTGCCAGTGCATCAGGACATCGGAGGTCTGCGAACAAACACGGGTTCCAGCTACCAGGGTCGTCTATTGTTCATTATGGACACCCTTTTAGCGTGACGCTTCCTGTGTAACAAGGGCGCTCAAGTGAGTGTGCTGCCAACATCGACCATTGATTATACGGCAGAGAGTGACGGACCCTCGTTGTAGGCCGGCAATGGCCGCAGGATCTGCAGTTAAGGGACATGACCCATGATGTTTTCCTTCAGTGGACGACACTGCACGTGGAACTTTGTCTTAGCTAACGTTGCTAGACCTCTGCTTGGTGCAGATTTCCTGTGTGCCAGAGGACTGTTAGTAGACCAGCTTGTCTGGACACAATAATTTTGGTTCTTTACCCTATACCCCCTGTAAGTTCCCCACAACAATGCTGTCTAACATTTCCACCACTTGCCCGCTGGGTGAATTCATAACTGGCTCACTGGTCCAGCTAGTGAGTGTAGGCTGGACTCAGAAAACTGGCCAGCGCGAAGACTGAGTTTTCTAACAATGGAAACTCACCCCCGGCTTCACCCTTCTACATGGTCCCTAAGACCACAGTTGAAGTACACGTGCTGATTCCTGCCACCACCACAAATCATTACTTGGTCACACATATTCAAGACTTTCTGGCACATGTATCTTGAAAGATAATTTTTTTCTGAACTGGACTTAAGCACCTGTGTACACTGAAGATGTTCACAAAACTGCTGCTAAAACCCCGTTTGGCCTTTTTGAGTTTCTGTGCATGCCATTTGGGCTGAAAAATGCAGCGCACACATTAATGGATTCTGTGATAGAAGACTTTTATTTTCTTTTTGTTTACCTGGACGACATACTTGTTGCCAGCTCATCTAAAACCGAACAGTTATCGCATCTCAGCACACTTTACAAGCACTTAAACCAGCACTGGCAGATTATTAATCCCGCTACATGCCAATTTGGGTTATCTATTATTGACTTTATCAGCCACCACATCTCCACAGAAGGTTTGACACCCCGTTGTTAAAAGTTGCCGCTATTATGGGCCCGCATTACCAACGCACTGCAAGTGTTTTAAAATAAGATGAATTTCTATCACTATTTCATTCCATGAGCTGCTGAACTTATGCTCCCCTTGTTTAGTTCCCTTAAAGGCAGTGCCCCTAAACACATGCTTGAATGGTGAGTACACATGACCAGAGTATGTGATGATACCAAATGAGTTCTTTCAAACAGGACCCAACTTGAGCACCTGCTCTCCAATGCACCTATAGCCATCACTACTGACACCTCAGACTATGCTGTGGGTGCTCTGCCTGAATGGTTGGAGGCGCGTGGCAGCACTCAGCTCCTTCAACCAGCAGCTCCATGCCTGCCCCCACCCCCACAAGAAGAAGTACAGCGCGTTTGCACATTTGACCACGAGCTTCTCAGTCTCTATTAGCCATTCGCCATTTTTGTTTTCCACTGGAGGGTCAGCATCTCACAGCATTTGTTGACCATAAATCCCTCGTGTACGCGATGCTAAAGCAACAGTCCCTTGGCTGCACAGCAACAACACCACCTTTACTACATTTTGGAATTCACTGCATTGACATACAGCATATCAAAGTGAAAATTAACACTCTGGCTGATTGCTTGTCATAGCTCGCCCTTGATGTCATACACATAGTGGTTGACCATGTCGACATGGCAGCCAACCAAGCTATGACACAGAGGTCCATGCTTATAGGATAGCAGTCATGGGTCTGCAGCTGTCTGATCTCAAGTCGGGGTTGCAGCATTTTCTTTCATGTGCGATGTCTAAAACAGTCACTTTTGTCCCAGAGTGCCCAAAAACTGGAGGTGTACATTTTTTTAAACTCCATCACAGCTGGGCAGGAAAGTTTCACAGAAACTGGTTGCTTTAAAATCTGTGTGCCACGGCCTTAGGAAGGATGTGCGAGACTGGAGTGCAGCCTGTGTTGTGTGTCACTGGGCACATCTCCTTACCATGACGGACCACAACGCCTAGGCCAGAGGTTGTCCCTCCAGCGTGGACGACAGCTGGGGATGTGGCTCGGGTGTCCACCAACACCTCAGTTGCTCGGTTCAGCACCTCATCTGATATTTCTTCTGACCGTGGTCCGTAATTTACGTGAGAGCTCCAGGCCGCAATAGTATCACCCACAGTCCAATGGCCTGTGCAAGCTGTTTCACCATTCCTTAAAGGCTGCTCTGAGAGCTTCCCGACAGATGAATGTTAGCTGATTGTCTCCCGTGACTCCTGCTTGGGGCTCAGAGTAGCTGTAAAAGAGGACGCACAGTGCTCCGGGGCTGAGTTGATGTACGACCAGCTGCTACAGTGCTGGGTGATTTTATTCTTGACCCCACAACTGCCTGGTTGGTGTCTCAGCAGCTTTCCGCCCTCCTCGGTAAACTCAATTCTTTTACACTATTCCTATCTGTCACCATGGTGTATCTATGTTCTACCTCATTTATTGTTGTCCACTATGATGCATGTCAACACCCCTTAGGATCATCTGTTCTATGTTCACAGTGGTTCACGTGGACTTCTGCTTACCCCAATGATTTAATCAGTCCTCTCATTTCTTGTCTTTATCCAATTATGTTAAGCACACACTTTATGATAACTCGCCTTCTTGCATGAGTGATAGAATATTCTACCAAAATTATGTATTAATTTGAAAATCCTTTTCACATACACACATATATTCTATGACAGGTGAGAGCAAAAATAGCAATATCACTTTGCAAAATTTTTGTCATGTCCATGCTAAGTGAGAAACAAAATTTATCTCACACAAAGAAGTTATGGGGCCCACCGTTGTCTTACAAACATCTCATGGGTTTAATTCCATGTTTATTAATTTAGTCTATATTCTTCACCTTTATTGAAATGCAATTAATATTCCCTCTGGGCTTCGTAAATGACTGCTTCACACATGCAGAGTTTGTATTTTGATCTAGAGAGGAAATTTACTTTATACTTACTCTTCCTCTTCCTAGAGATGCTGCCTGGCCTGCTGTGTTCACCAGCAACTTTGATGTGTGTTGTTTATACTTACTTTATACTTTATGTTATTATTATATCCTAATTTATATCCTAATTAATGTTACCTGCATGTGTAAATTATGCCCAACAAAACCATTCCCTAAAAATCTCTCCCTCTTCTCCTGTATTTTCAAGATTTCTGTTTTTGATTTTACAGAGTTTATACAGTGTATATTTAATGAATTAGAATTCTCATATCTAATATAAATTGATTTCAACCGAGAAAACTGTTATCTCCTTCAGCTTAATGGGAAAACATTCTTTTGGACAATCTTCTTCAGGAGTATGTGAAAAAGTTATTATTGCTCTCCAAATCAGTTTCTTATACTTCAGGCACAAAGTCAGTATTAAAATATCTGACCAGAATTTAACTGGGCTCAACTTATTTGCGAAAACAGAGTCTTTTCCTTTCCATACGTCATATTTATTTACCAGTTGCTGGTGTACACTGTCCCATCAAAGTAATAGTAATAAATTTCTTACACCTTTTATTGTGAAAATTTTTATTGATGCACTGTGATAAACATACTATCCGGATGTATGAGATCTGCTCTGCCTGTTTCTATAAGAAACAAGAGTTATGAACTCTCTTAGCGATGAGGAAGATGGAAACATTGAAGGAAATGCAGGGGGTGAGCACCAACTGCCTGCCTTCTGATCACTGGTGGATCACTGTGCTGCAGGAGAGGGGAAACTGGGTAGCCTGTCGCTGTGTACGGAGGATGTTTCCAAGGGTTTTTGTGTATATGGATATGGACTTGAACTCTGGTCTATGGACTTTTTTTCATAGAAACATAGAAAGCTTACAGCTCAATACTGGCCTTTCAGCCCAAAATGGCGTGCCAAACGTGTACTTACTTTAGAAATTACCTAGGGTTACCCATAGCCCTTTATTTTTCTAAGCTCTATGTACCTATCCAGGAGTCTCTTAAAATAATCTATCGTATCCGCCTCCACCACCGTCGCTGGCAGCCCATTCCACGCAGTCACCACTCTGCGTAAAAAAACTTACCCCTGACATCTCCTCTGTACCTACTTCCAAGCACCTTAAGCCTGTGTCCTCTTGTATTGACCATTTCAGCCCTGGGAAAAAAGAAATTCTTACTCGTTTTGTTGTGCGGGGGAGGGGTGTGTGGTGGATTTGGAAGTTGATGTTCTTGTTGTGTTTTGTGTGGGGAGGGGAGATTGGGGGCCGATGCTCTTGTTGTGTTTCATGGAGGAGGAAGGGGTTTGGGGGTTCATGATTGCGTTGCCGTTATTTTTTTGTGCGTGGGGGGGGGGTGAGTTTCCTGTTTCTCTCTGAGCTGACGTCCATGGTTTTTCTTGGTTCTATGGCTACCTGGAGAAGAAGAATGTCAGTGTTGTACACTGCATACTTACTTTGATAATAAATAAACCTTTGAACAGAGTTCAACACATCACAAAACCAGCCTTCCCTCCATGTACCCTGTCTATATTTCTTGCTGCCTCAATAAAGTAGGCAACACCATCAAAGATCTCACCCACCTCAGACATTCCCTCTTCTCCCCTCCTCCATTGAGTAGATAATACAAAAGCCTAGGAGTGCACACAACCAGACTCAAAAAGAAGCTTCTATCCCACTGACATAGGTCTATTGAATGTTTCCATAGTACAATAAATTCTTGACCTCACAATCTACCTCATTCTTACTGTTTACCTGAACTGCCCTTTCTCCGTCACTATTGCACTTGATTCTGCATTCTGTTATTATTTTACCTTGTTCTACCTCAAAGCACGAGTAATGAATTGATCTGTATAAACAGTATGCAAGACAAGCGTTTCAATGTGCAGAATCTTAGTACATGTGACAATATTAAATGAGTTCCAATTCCAATTTCAATTTCAATTCCAATACTCTAGCCAGTATTTTAAGAGTTTGATTTGAGCAGGTGATCTTAGTTGCAAAATCTATTGACTACAATTTCAAATTAATTCCAGTGGGTATGTTTAGTTGCTATGGTGATGTAAAACTCAAAATGTAGTTTTTTGAAGAGTTTGGTAGAGAAAACGGTTCAAGGATATACTCTAAGCTTCTTTGAAACATGCCACTGGCTCCAGGGCGTCATTGGCGTCAAAAGCACTGACAACTGGGAAAGAACATTCAGGGTGTTATTGACAACCTCGAGCCCATGTTTCCAAAACAAGCAGCGGCCTCTCATAAGTTGGAAAAAGAGAGGTTCGTTTCCCAGTGACCATTCTTTCTACCGCAACCTGCCCCATCTGTGGAAGAGCCTGCAGCTACTACACTGATTGATCTGCCACCTCAGAACACACAAAACCACAATGGATCCTCAATCTGAAGGTTTTGCCCTAAAAGTACTCTTCACCTCTGAAGATAGCATGGAGTGCAAATAAACAACACATTTTACGTGCATACCAGGCAGTATCAATGGAAAAGAGTAAAAAGAGTTTACTCTTTTCGATAGATGCTGCCTGACCTGCTGAGTTCCTCCAGAATTTCCTGTGTTGCTTTGGATTTCAAGCACCTACAGATTTTCTCATGTTTGTGACACATTTTACCTACTATGAAAGTTAAACTGGATGGTTTTAGAATTACTGATTATGCAGTGAGAAAACTACATAAGGTTGACTGATACAAGAAAGAAAAGTTTAATAAATTATTTTTCTCAGGAATTACGACAATTAGAGAAACTTTTTGCAGAGCCAGGAAATTCAGTTGCAAAAAAAAACAGAGGAAATGATGAATATGACTCAGAGTATGACTAATATTGAATCTGTTGTTGCCAGTTGAATTGAAAAACTGGTTACAGAGCAATTCTAAATCATGTAGTTTACCTGCTCAGTGTATTAACAACAGCATGTAGCAGAAAGAGGTAGAGCTAGCGTTTAGTTAACCCTGTTGTGTGAAGCACGATCAAAGTACTTTGCTTTATGTTGTAATTCTGAAAACCTACTGGTTCTGGAAACCTGAAGTAGAAACAGCAAATGCTACATGTACTCATCAGGTTAGGCAGTAACTGTGGAAGGAGAACCAGATTTGTATTTTCAGACTGAATACCTTTCATTAGATTGGTAGGAATAAGTATATTCTTTATGTTAATTTGATTTTAGGTACAAACTTTTTGCTGCATCTCATAATGCTGTCGTAAAATTCACTTTCTGTGATTGCCTAGAAGAAAATGAATATCAGGGTTGTATATGGTGACATAGATGTACTTTGATAATAAATTACTTTGAACTTCGAAGTTTGTTGTCAGGTTCACTAATGTCATTCAAGGAAGGAAAATTCATGTCCTCTCCTGGTCTGGCTATCTCACTGTAACACTGAAGGGCAAATATGTGTGGTGAAAAGGTGCCAGGCTAGATGGTGAAGCCCAAAGTCCAAAAAAGAAATGAAATTAAATAGTATTGTATGTAATTTTGTACTCCTGAAAAGATCTGATGACCATCGTAAAGCACTTCATGTATAAATACAGTACATAGTTATGAAACAGATATTCCTATGAGCATGCCGTCCTTTAAATGGGACAAATTGTCCAAAAAAAACAACAGGAATTCTGCAGATGCTGGAAATTCAAGCAACATACATCAAAGTTGCTGGTGAACGCAGCAGGCCAGGCAGCATCTCTAGGAAGAGGTGCAGTCGACGTTTCAGGCCGAGACCCTTCCTGACGAAGGGTCTCGGCCTGAAACGTCGACTGCACCTCTTCCTAGAGATGCTGCCTGGCCAAATTTGTCCAAAATTATTAATTCCTCAAAATTACCATGTGGTATTTCTAAATTAGACTGATTTTTACTCTAAGTCTCCTCTGGGAACACAAAATAGAATTACACTATTTATTTTCCTGGTCACAATGATATATTATTCCAATAGTTATAGAAACCTTTAAAATTCTTCTGATTTTCCCATGCTTTCTTAATCTCCTGAATTTATTTCATGTCATTTTTAAAATTAAGCTGCCTATTGTATGTTGCTGCCCTTCCTGAGCTGCTCCAGAAATGATTGAAGGAATCCACACAAGAATCAAGTTTATAAAACATTCCTGTGAGGTTGCAAACATGAAAGTACATTGACTGAACATTCAAACAAAAGATCACTTGATTCAAGATCAAATTTAAGTATTTCAATATTAAAGTCAAAAGACAAACCTTTTAGCTCTGTCACAAGCAATGTAAGGAAAGAGATCTGATAAAACAGAAAACAACTACAAATGGTTCGGAATGCTTATTTTTAACTGCAGAATCAGAAAGGGTTAACATTTTATTGTATTTTAGGGAGCTCCCACTGACCTTAGAATATAATAGATGATAGCTGAAAAAAGATTGTACAGAAGCAGTGGAAGAAAGAACTTTGATGGCAAAGAGCAGCAATTGCAATCTCCCAAACAGAGAACATCAAAAGGGGTTGAAGGAATCTGAAACATATTTTTGCAAATGCTAAATTTTGCCATATGAATCTATAATTTTAAATCTGAGGTATATAAGGCAAGGCCATTCCTGATCCCCTCTCTAATTACCCCCAATTACTTGCTTGCCCATTTCAGAGGGCAGCTAAGTGTTCTGGAGCTGTGCATGCTAATCTGACTAAGTAAAGCAGAAAAAAATGTCTGCTCAATAATGTTAGTTGATATTCTTCTTACAATCCAGTAGTTCGGCGATCAATATTATTGACACTGTATTTTATTTCAAGTTTATTTAGTGAATTTTAGTTGTTTAGCTGGCATTGTGGGATTTAAAATCTAGGTCAGCAGATCATCAGGTCAGATCTCTGGGTTGTTAGTTTATTAACAGAATGACTGTGTCACGGTATTAACTGGAACACAGAATTGGTTCACAAATCAAATATGGACCTGGACCTGGAATTCATTCTGTCCTGTTTTGTATTGGCATTAGAACAAAATTATGAATCAACTTAACACTCTTTGTAAAGACTGCATAAACTGTGACAGAACAACATTGTAGGGTTTCTCTGTGTAATGCTATGCTGAAGCTGACATTGTTGGTTACAGAACAGTGTTCTGTGTTGATGCATATGTAACACAGCAGGTGTGATCTTTGTCAACAGTTCTTAAAGAGACGCATGAATATAGAAGCAGCAGCATTCCAGTGAAGTATGCTTACTGAATGGTAAAGCAACAAAACGGGATACAATTGTATTCCCAAGAATTATTCCGAAGAAAATAGGGCAGGATGATAGCATAACAATTAGTGATGTAATGTTATTATAGTGTCTGTCGTAAGATCAGGGTTCAATTTCCACCCCGTTTGTAAGGAGTTTGTGTGTTCTCTCTGTAACCCTTTGGACTTCCTCCAGGTGCTGTGGTTTCTCCCACACTGCAAAGATTTATGGTTGGAATTAGTGAATTGTGGCCACACTATATTGGTCCAGATAAGTGGCAACACTTGCAAACTATGCATCACAATCTTTGCCTATTTGAGCTGATGCAAAATAATACACTTTGCTGTAAATTTCAATGTAATTTTGACAAATTAAGCTATTTTTTTTAAAAAGTAAGATTTGGGCAGGCTGGTGAAGAACAGTGCCCACAGGAACCATGTTTTGTAGATTCTAGGCTGATGAACATCCTCCAGGACTACATCCAGGGGCTGTAGGTAGGAAATAGCCAGAGAGGTCTCCTGAAGACATGAGAGCAGTATGTGAATTGTTGAACTTTAAAGAAGTATGCAGTGAAAGCAAATGCTAGATGTACTCTGCCTGTTCCCGTGATACTGAGCGAAACATGGATGTAATGTACCCTGAGCATGGAGTGAAAGTGACCTCACTGGTTCCAGTGCAGCAGTTATGTAGCAGAGTTAATGAGCAACTTCCTGGAATGCCTGTCAGTCCATGAAGTTGTTAACCAAGATTGTCCTACACAGGCAAAGCATATTGTCATAAACCTGAGGTCCTAGATATTTATAAGCACAAAGATTACAAATTGAGTGTTGGCTCATGGCTTCCCTTTAGAACAGAGGACATCCATTTAGAACAGAAATGAGGAGGAATTTTGTTAGCTGGAAAGTGTGAATCTGTGGAATTCATTGCCACAGAAAGCCGTGGAGGCCAAGTCATTTGGGTATATTTAAAGCAGATGTTGTTATGTCCTTAAGTAGACCATAAAACTGTAAGACATAGAAGCAAATTTAAGCCGCTCAGCTCGAGTTTGCTTCATTATTTCATCATAACTGATTTATTATCATTTTCAACCCCATTCTCTTGCCTTTCCCTGTATTCTTGATGCGGTTACTAATCAAGAACCTATCAACGTTATTAAGATATCAAAGGTTACAGAAAGAAGGCAGGAGAATGGGGTCGGCTGGGCTAATAAATCAGCTATGATAGAACAGTGGAGCAGACTCAATGGGCAGAATGGCCTAATTTCTGCTTCTATGTCTGATGGCCTTCAAGCAAAGTAGGTTCTGTTAAAGCTGGCTTTTCTGTGAGTAAACATTTTTAAGATCACGAAGGTTAAATTTTATCTGTTGCTCAGCTGCTGATGTAATTTGTGGAACCTTTACACCAGAAAACAAGCATCAGTCAGAGCAAAAATAGGGCAGGGAAGTGAAGAGACAAGTATCTTGACAGTCACTAAAGCAGACCAAAATGTGTGCAATATTGTTCCGCATGTTAACTGAGCACCTTTATTTCAGAATTGTGTGCATGAATTTCTAATCCAATCTAAATGACAGAGCCTAATATTATTCAGAATCAGAATCAGGTTTATTATCACTGGCATGTGACGTGAAATTTGTTAACTTAGCAGCAGCAGTTCAATGCAATACTTAATCTAGCAGAGAAAAATAATAATATTAAATAAAATAATAATAATAAATAAACAAGTAGATCAATTATGTATATTGAATAGATTTTAAAAGTGCAAAAACAGAAATAATGTATATTCAAAAAAAAGTGAGGTAGTGTCCAAAGATTCAATGTCCATTTAGGAATCAGATTGCAGAGGGGAAGAAGCTGTTCCTGAATCACTGAGTGCATGCCTTCAGGCTTCTGTACCTCCTACCTGATGGTAACAGTGAGAAAAGGGCATGCCCTGGGTGCTAGAGGTGCCTCAGTGAACGCTGCCTTTCTGAGACACCGCTCCCTAAAGATGCCCTGGGTATTTTATAGGCTAGTATCCAAGATGAAGCTGACGAGATTTACAATCTTCTGCAACTTCCTTTGGTCCTGTGCAGTAGCCCCTCCATACCAGACAGTGATGTAGCCTGTCAGAATGCTCTCCACAGTACAACTATAGAAGTTTTTGAGTGTACTTGTTGACATGCCAAATCCCTTCAAACTCCTAATAAGGTATAGCCACTGTCTTGCCTTCTTTATAACTACATCGCTATATTGGGACCAGGTTAGATCCTCAGAGATCTTGACACCGAGGAACTTGAAGCTGCTCACTCCCTCCACTTCTGGTCCATTATATATATATACTATTCTGAAGAACATTACTGGTATTAGACATGATTTGGAGGGTTCAAGTGAAAATAATACAATGACAGATTCATCATTGCCTACCTGTTTCTCTAATAATCCTACTTCATCTGGTACATATTTTTGAAATATTCAAATGCTGAGCACTCCAATGATATCTGCAAGGCAGTGGAAATAATGCTGGGAGAATATTGGAGGCCCATGACCCGCCATTTGGATTCATGAAATCAGGTACAAAATGCCTGCCTGCAAGCTAGTTTAAGCTCCCAATTTTAAAACATGTGATATACTAGCATGGAATTGGTTGAAAGATATTGATAAAACCTTTTCAATATTCGAGACTAGGTGTTAAATTGATAGAATATCCTTTCCGTTCAAAGGAACAATGATAAGGACACTTCACCATAAGAATGACACCACACAGTAGCAAAAAACCATTTGCAACATTGCTTGCACTGGCCTTTTGACTATCCGATGACCTCTCCCTAATACCAGGCTCTTATTCTAAGCCTTTTAAATTGTTGAACTACAACTATAAACCAGTATATTTCAAAATAAAACCATTGTATGTCATATTTTATTCCTCACTGCTCTGTGTAAATTTGTTTAAAACCTACATACTTGAGAGGAGTGCATGCAGCTGATGCCAGTTGGATGTTTTCACCACAAGTGCATATACCAATCCCATTTCATTAACCAAATATGTTTTGTTTTATTTTACATGACAATATGCAACTCTCCATGAAGAATAAATGCATTTTTTGCCTAGTAGTTCAGTTAAAATTAGGAACTCTTGAGATGTTATTCATGCTATACACTGCAAATATTGTATTTTCAGCAGGTATGATTCATATCCCCATCTGATTATGATAATACCTGGGCTCTTTGTGTGTCAGTTTTGTTTTTTTTCTCGCTGTAAAATGGTTAGACATCAGGAAAGGAAGAATGTAGCTCAGCCACCACTCAAGGTCTGATCTCTTACATAGCCGAGCAGATTTGACAATATATGCAAAATATTGTTCAAAAAACATGTTTATTTCTTTTATATGAACTACAACCATCAAACTATGCTTCTGAATTGAAAAGGTTATGAGAGATTTTTAGACATTAAGCAAGTTAGGGGATATAGGTTTAGTGCAGGAAAAAGATGCTGAATTTAAAGATTAGATTTTATTGAATGGTCAATCATCTATGAAGGTCAAATCATCTACTTTGTTTCTAATTGTTATGAGTTCAGATCCTACTGCAGAAACTTGAGTTTTAATCTGATGTGGCAGTGCTGCTCTTGGTCTGATGGAGGATGAACTATTAGAGTTGACTTCTGACTGCCATTTCAGGTGGAGGTCCAGAGACACCATTTTGAAGAAAACCAGGGCAGTTTTCTCCGTTGCCCTAGTCAATATTCCTAATCAATGTTACGCTATTGGATAATCACATTGCCTTTGGTGGGAGTCAGAGAGCACGGCAACAGGCTGTTCGGCCCACTGAGCACCTCATCCTACGTGAATCCCTTTTCATTCTCCCTACATTGCCATCAACTTCTCTCAAGATTCTACGCTTTGTAGCAGCCAGTAAACATGAAACCCTCACATCTTTAGGATGCGGAATGGAACCTGAGCCACTCGGGAGTTCCTTTGCAGTCATAGGGAGAAGATGTGAACTCAGACAAACAGCACTGGAGGTCAGGTTTGAACTTGAGTCACTAGATCCATGAGGTTCATGAGTTCTGTTAGCTGCATCACTCTGCCAATTGTCTCTTGTTTTTCTCTTATATTACAATAACAATGACTACATTTCTTTTTTTTGGAACCCAATTGTGTGACAGTTTATAATGACCAATTAACCTACCAACTGGTACGACTTTGGACCATGGGACGAAACTCACACGGTCACGGGAAAACATGTAATCTCCTTACAGGCAGCGGCAGGAGCCAAACCCAGGTCGCAGGTATTGTAAAGCGATGCACTAACCACGACGCTACCATTTTTTGTAAATGTTGGCGCCAGGTATAGATGTTTGAGATATTCTCAATTATAATGCAGACATGGTGACTGAGCACAGAGGCAAGAAGCAAACGCTGAATTTTAAGAGACTGTTGAAAATGAAAAGTTCATATGGAAATTTATGAGAATGATTGCCTGCCCTCAAGATGGGTCAATGTTCCCAGAGAGTATGTTGGAAGTAAAGTTTACAATCTACATTATTTTGACCACTTGGCTGGATGAGAAAGTCGAAGATGAGCTTGTTGTCAAGTGTTCGAGTATGCATAGCTATAATGAAAATCTTACTTGCAGCAGCATAAAAGACACTTAGCATTATCTTAGCAGCATCCACAAGAAACTTGTGAATTAAATATAAATTATACACATTTTTTCCTAGAAAGAACACAATTAGAACAAAAAAATGCCTATTTAGTGCAGGGATCAAAGTGCTGCTTATCTGCAGTGATTACGGTTTTACCAGATGGTTCAAGAACTGAGTGGTTGAAAGGAAGTAGTTGCTCTTAAATCTGGTGGTCTGTGACTTCAGATTATGTACTTCCTGCACAATGGTTGCTTCAAGAAGATGGCATGACTTGGATGCTAGGGGGTCTTTGATGGTGAACATTGCCTCCTTGGGATAGTGAGGTACCTTGAAGTACCACTTGTAGATAGTACAGTTTATTGGGAGGGATGTGCCCATGATGCATTGGGCAGAATTCACTAATCTCTGCATTTTGTTATGTTCCAGGCATTAAAATTACTGTACTAAACCATGATGTATGACAGTGGATGATTGACAGATGTTAGGAATTATGATGTTTCTGGAATGGAATTTTTGTTCTGTATTCTTTGGAAACAGCCTGGGGTTACTTAAGTATTCATACTATTTATTTCTGCATTAATATACCTAGAAAGGAGTGGGTTGTTTTCTTCAAATATATGTGCCCATTATTGTTTAATAATTTGAGTCATTTGATGATCCTGGGGGTCTAGCAAATAGTCAACTACAAAGTCAATGCATTTTCAAAGGAGAAAGTGGGACACCATAAGACATACTGTAGGACACAATTAAGCCATTTGGCCCATCAAGTCTGTTCCACCATTTCATCGCAGCTAATCTATTATCCCTCTAGGAAATCCACTATTTAAAGAAACAGCACAGAGTAGTCAATTTTTGTGGATAGGATTGTTATGGTTCCTTCCACTCAATGATTTTGTCAGCGGGGGGGGGGGAGGTGCTTCGTCAACAACTACCTCACTGCTCATTACAATTTCTGCGTCAAAACTTATCTCCCAAACAAATCCTGAGTGCATTTATTGTAGCAGTAGGTCTCTAGACTGGACTGTCCCAGAAAGAGGTCTTTATCAGTACTCTGGGATGAAGGAACATGGGCCTAGAAATTTCATCATGCAATAGAAAGTTTAAGAACTGAAAATAAATAGAGATGATTTTTTTAAACAAAAGTATACTTTATCTGGGAGCACTTGATTATGAAACTAGCTACTTGAACTGAAAACTGATCTATTCATTAACCATCTTTGAGGTCCCCCATTGGTCGAGGTCAACCATGGACATTGCATCCCAGCTGTCTACATGATACGCAAGTCAGTGCAGTATGGTATGGACAGCAAGCTGTTGCCATGTAGCAGGCTCCCCCTCTCCTCACAGATAATGAATCTAAAGGAACAGCAGGGACCGATACAGTTTGGTACCAGCAGCATCACAGCAGTTGCCAGTCAGTGTTGAGAGCTCAACTTAGGACTGCCTTCAGGATTCTAGCTTCGTATTTTTCCCAAAGCCTTCCCCCTGAGTGAGTATAGATGCAAAGCAACAGAGATTTGAGACCTGAGTTTCCCTTCTCCTCATTGAGCTAGCAACTATGTCTAATGAGCCCCATCCGCCCAAAGTGGCTGGTTTTAAGGCACCAGTAATCCACCTTTGCCCCTCTTCCTGACAGTAGAAATGGTTCTGCTTGGCTTAGTGGCTAAGCCACATGTGAAGGCCAGGAGCAGGACTTGGCTGTCAGAGGCTCTTTGAGACACACACCATTAGGAGCATTTAATCGGTACTAGGAGATTATTCCCACTACCACACTCAGTTTAACAGCCTTCATGGAAACATAAGAAAGGAGGGATTTTTTTTAACTCTGCGCTGGTTCCTTGAGGGTGGTGTCCATTTAAATTACTCCCTTGATCATTCCTCACAACCTGAAAATACTTTCCTTTACAGGTATTTGCCTAATTCCCTTTGAATTAATATTATTGAAATTGCATTCACTTCTCTTTTCAGGCAGGGCATTCCAGATTACAGTGATTCAGTACTGAAAAAAATTTAAGCATCAAGCATATCAAAAAAGGTTAATAAAAATAAATTAAGGATTTATGATTCGCAGTAATTTTTCAGGAAAGATAAAATCCAGTAATTGCTTCTGGTACAAATTTGTGTGCTGAACTAAATGGTAAATTATTCAGAATGCCATGTATGTATTTTCAGAGATGTGTGGAAGAAAAAGTTTATCAAAAGCTATGATTATGCCGATGTATGATTAATGCTGCTATCTCACATCTTTGTACAAAAGTGCCTCAAAATACTTTAAATCCATCCCGCTTTGATTTAAGTAAGCATGTACTATGTCATTTAATACACGATTGCTGGGATTGTAGAATGATATTTTTTGATCACAGCATGACAAAGGTGAAACTACTTATCTACACTAATGGGTACTTACATTTCTAAAAAAATTTCCAAGTGCATATTAAGCTCTCAAGGATTAAATATTGATATTGTCATGTAACACTCAACAAGTTATTTCAAGTTGGTCATTTGAACAGAAAGCCCACTTAATCTATGATAATCAAACTGTCTTCATTTCAGTTCATCAAATGTTTTAATAACAATACCTTTATCAGCAAGACAAGTTTATGTGTCAAATAAATGAAATGATGGACTTTGTGAGTATTGATCAAAGCTTTTAAAGTACTTGCTAGAATTAATGGTCTAGACAGAAGAAAGTCAGTCTGCATTAGAATTGGCAACGGTAGTGATGGACAAAGACAATGTCTTGAGAGTTTTAACAGCAGACCTCCTGAGGCAGGAGTGGGTCCAGTCATGTTATGGATATAAAGGCAAAAAGCCTTAATGAATATATGGATATGTGAAGTAAATCCCAACTTAGAGTCAAAAATAATACCAAGCAGTTAGGGATGTGAAGTGCCTGATGCAGTTTAATTCTGGCTTCTTCCCCCTTCCTTTCCAGTCCTGATGGAGGGTTTCTAACTGAAATATCGGCTCTTTATTTCTCTCCATAGATGCTGCCTGACCTTCTGAGTTTTTCCAGCATTTTGTTTTTTCTTTCTGGATTTCCAGCATCTGCAGAATCTCTTGCATTTATGATTCAGTTTCAAATAGTTGCCCTGGAGGTGTATAGAATCGATCAGAGTTTGTGATAGTTCGGAAGAAACCATGGATTGATTCCTCAGAGGTACTAGACAATATTGAACAGATGAATGTACATAAGCCAATGCTGGTGATTCTGGGATGTGCTCAGTTAAGTACAACCAGACAAATATGATCCCACACAAATAAGTAATGGAAGAGAGGAGTTGGAAGAGGACAATGGAGTCATTTGAAAGGAGGTGCCGAAAAATAAATTAACATGATTAGGCCAAGAATCTGATTGAAGGGATTTAAACAAGGTGTTCTATGTAAAATAAGATTGAGTTTCGGAAATCACAACATTTCTAAGCTTTGCAGAGAAGCTGGAGGTTGAGCCCATTCAAGAAGATGCATTCCAATAATACATCATCGTCAACATTCATTCACTCCACCACTGGCATGCAGTGACTGCAGAGTATACCACAAACAAGATTCACTGGAGTTATTCACTTAGGCTGTGCTAACAATGTTTCTCAGATCTCTGACCAAGAGGGACAGAGCAAAAGTGCATGAGATACTTCACAATTTTCCCTTCTAATTACTCTATACTTTGACCTGCAAATACACTGCCATTTTATTACTGTCACCTTTTTTCTAATCATGGACTCCATATCAAACAGCACAGAGAATATTTTTAAGTAGCATTGTAATTGATTCAGCTAGATGTGGTAATGAATTGCTAGGCCAGTGGCAGGCATTGCCAAGTTTAATTAAGCTGGAAACCTCAGGCCAATGAAGGGCCAAAAGTTAGACTGTTGATATTTTAGAAGTGCAGATGCATGCAGAATTCAAAAACGTTTTCTGTTGAGAGGTGGTCACACAAAAAAATATGATTAGCAGGTGAAGGGAAAGTTTGAGTGGAGAAAGATACAAGGAACTGATTGGAAATGGCCTTGTCGGTAACTCAGATGATGGAAGTGCTGAAGCCATGTGAGCTGGCAAGAATTGAATGGTTGAGTGGTTGATCAGTTTGCCTAGGGTAGCGCAGTAGCATAAGGACTGTACAATAGCTTGGCAGTTAGTGCAGCACTTTACAACACCAGCTGTAAAATCGACTGGGGTTCAATTCCCACCACTATCTGTAAGGGGTTTGAATGTTCCCCCTGTGACTGCATGGGTTTCTTCCAGGTGTTCTAGTTGCCTCCCACATTCCAAAAAGATGAACAGACTAGGGTTAATAAGTTATAGATGTTTTATGTTGCTGCCAGAAGCATGGGAAAACTTGCAGGCTGATCCAGCACATGCCTGGACTGCTTTGTTTGTTGACATAAATGATGGATTTCGGGGTATGTGTAAATTTTTCAATGTACCTCTGTCAAAAAAGCTAATCTTATTTTATAAATTTGTATGAAGGAAGTGATTTGGAGAGGATATCAGGACAATAAGTTCACAAGGAAGACTAAAAGGAGAATTGAGATGGATGTGGAAATCACTGGTTCGTAAAAACATCCAGGTTGAGCAAGAATTCCGTAGATGGTGCAATGAGAGAAACATCACTGTAGTTAGATAAATACAAGGGATTCTGCAGATGCTGGACATCCAAACTAACACACACAAAATGCTGGAGGAACTCAGTAGGTCAGGCAGCATCGATGAAGAGGAATAACAGTTGACATTTTGGGTCAAGATCCTTCATCAGGACCGGAAAGGATTTTAGGTGGGTGGTGGAGAACAAATATTGACAAGAAGGATGGATCAAGGCAGAAAGATTCCAAGGTTGTTAACCTTGTGCTTGCTGTTTGTTTGGCCCCAGGTTAGAATCTCACAGCAAAATGCAAACAAGTTCATTTCCTAGCAGATAATTCTCAGTCAGTTCCTCCTACTCATTTAAGATTTAAAAAAAACTAAATTGTAAAAGCTCTGCTCCAGTGTTAATCACTTGCCAGTTTAAGGTACTGAGGTCTCTACAATGAACACTTACTGCAGTGTTGTGTTTGCCAAAGCCCCCGAAAGTACATAGAATACTAAGTAACTAATCTGGGTGCTGTCCAATTGTAGCAGCTATGGATTCACCAGTATGTTAAATTCTCATCCTACCCAATAAGGACATTTTAAAATGAAAGTTGAAGCACAGAAGCACGAACTTAATTGGATTCCCAACATACTTTGTTATACAAAAATAGACTCTGCCAATAAATTATGTTAATATCTTTCTATTTGCTTTTGTCTCAGTGAATTCCTCACATACACTGTCAAGTTTGTTAATCCAGGTTGGTTTAAATTTGCTTTCTTTTAATTTGAAATTGAAAAGTTGTTATTGGTTACATATGACAAGCAGGAACAAAAGCAAACAAAGGAAGCTGAGATGTTTGGACATGCACAAAATTTGCACAGGGACAGTTGACTACGAGGTTGGATTTCAATTTGTTGTATTCATGAACAAGCAAAGCCTGCCTCAATTTAAAAGGGCCATTTAACATTAATTTTAATCTTGAAATATTATTGAATTCCTTTGATAGTTGAGTTTGCAGGCACCTATGTGGTACTCACATTAGCAATTCCTATTTTTTGGTCCTGTCCTTCCAAATCGCAAGTAATGTTAGCCATCTAATGCTTACCATGGCCTGTGCTGTTAAGTTGCTGAGGAGTAACCTGATAGAGATAATTAATAGTAAAGGTGTCTATGGGTAGGCTGTAGAGTTTTTTTTCTGCTTATGTAAGAGACTAAAACTGATCCCCACAAATAAAAGCTGATCAGGGATTTAATGGGTTGATGGAGATCAACTAATTCCTCACAAGGGAGATCCTCAAAAAGAAAGCATCAAGTGGTTTGGAGAGAGAAGAGATTATAATACTGAGACGGAGGATTGGTCATAATGGGCAGTCTTAAGGAATATAAAATACAAATCAGTACAGCACAGTACAGGCCCTTCAGACCATGAGGTTGTACTAACATCTTAACCTACACTGAGATCAAACTAACCTTTTCCTCCTACATGGCACTCCATTTTTTAATCATATCCTGTCCAAGAGTTTCTGAAATGCCCCTAATTTGTCTGCCTGTACAACTACTCCTGGTAAGGCATTCTACACACCCACCACTCTCGGTGTAAAGAACTTACCTCTGACATCCCTCCTTATTTTCCATCAATCCCTTAAAATTAAGCGGGTTTTATTAGTCCAGGAAAAAGTCTCTGGCTATCCACTCAATCTATCGTCTTGTACACCTCTATCAAGGCATTTCTCATTCTCTTTTCCTCCAAAGAGAAAATCCCTAGCTCACTGAGAAGCTGAATGTACTACAAGTACAAGGTGTGAACAATGTCTGATCCATTTATTCCATATTCAGACAGATGTCTTGAGTTTACTCATCCAAACCAGGAGAGGTGACTGACCTTAGAATGTTAAGTCAACCATTCAATTAGAGCTTATTTTATCCCTATTCTATTTATCTCCCTTGGCTCAATGGACTGCTCCTGTTCCTATTTTTTGTTTTTTCCTCTGATATTTCTGGAAAAGGGTGTTCATTTGCTGCTTAAATCTGTTGGGATATGATTTCAAATGAAATTTCAAAACTGATTTTCTTGGCGGCAAGCGTATTAAGGAGGTGATGGTAGAAGGGTGAAGGGCAATGGTATAAAAGTTGCTTTACTGATTGGATGCATGCTTCTCAGGTTTCATTGCTAAGACCTTTGCCGTTCATAATGTACATGAATGATGTGGATGTGAAGGTAAAATTCAAGATCAGTAAGTTTGCAGACATAACAAAAACTGGCAGAGTCGTGGCTGTGTGAAGAGCAGTCTTGTGCTATGGAATGATATTGTTTTTATTAAAGAGGTGGGTAAATGGTGGATCAGTTTATATACGCAAACAAGAGGAACTCTGCAGATGCTGGAAATTCAAGCAACACATATCAAAGTTGCTGGTGAACGCAGCAGGCCAGGCAGCATCTCTAGGAAGAGGTACAGTCGATGTTTCAGGCCAAGACCCTTCGTCAGGACTAAACGTCATGACGAAGGGTCTCGGCTTGAAACATTGACTGTACATCTTCCTAGAGATGCTGCCTGGCCTGCTGCGTTCACCAGCAACTTTGATGTGTGTTGATCAGTTTATATAAATGTGATGTGATCCTTTCTGGATGTATTAATGAGGCTAGGACATACAACATGAATGGCAGCATCTTACGAAGCATTGATGACCAGAGGGCCTTTAGAGTACAAGTCTAAACAAATTTGAAGGCAGTGCAGGTAGATAAGGCCATAAGATATAGAAGCAAATTAAGCCATTTGCCCCATAGGGTCTGCTCCACGATTTCATCTTGACTGATCCATTTCCCTCTCAGACCATATCACCCCATATCCCTCCATGCCCTGAGTAATCTAGAATGTTTCAACCTCTACCTTAAATACACCTAATCCAACCTGAACAGTGGCCCATGGCAACAAATTCCACAGACAGCATGACTATGAAGGTATTTCTTTCCCAATACTGAACTTTATTAATCAGTGCATTTAATACTGAAATGGGAGGTTATAGTCTAACTTTGTCCAACTTTTTTATAAGAAGTTTTATAGAGTTAGACCATAATCTCCCCGGAAACTTCCTTCCTACAATATGCTGAGCACCATACTGTAGGAAGCAGGTGGTAGCACTGGAGAGGATGCAGAGGGCATTCACTAGCTGGACAGAAGATTGGATGACAGCCAGAAGGCAAGGGGTAGAAATAAAGGGGCTGTCAGTGACTAGTAGTGTTCCACAATGGTCAGTGCTACTCTTCACATTGTAGGTTAATGATAAGGATGGTAGAATTGGTGGATGATATATTGGTGGAGGGACAGACAGTGAAGAGGAAATAGAGAGTCTGCAGAAGGACTTAAATTAGGATATAAGGTAAAGAAGTAGCAAATGAAATACAATGTAGGAAAGTATATGGTCATGCACTTCGGTAAAAGATAAAAAAAGTACACACAAAGTACTGGAGGAACTAAACAGGGAGGGAATTCAGAAATCGGACTTTGGTAAGGAAGGCAAGTGCAATGTTTATATTCATTTCAAGAGGACTAAAATATACAAGCAAGGATGTAATGCTGAAGCTTTATAACGCGTCAGTAAGACCACATATGGAGTATTATGAGCAGCTTGGGCCCCATTGTCAAAGAAAGGGTGTGCTTGCATTGGAGAGACTCCCTAGAAGGTTTACAAGAATGATCATTGGAATGAAAGGGTTAATGTATGAGGAGTGTTTGATGGCTCTTGACCTGTACTTGCTGGAGTTTAGAAGAAATGGGGGTGGGGGTGGGTGGAGGGATCTCATTGAAAGGTCTAGATAGAGTGGATGTAGAGATGATATTTCCTATGGTAGGGAAGTCTAGGACCAGTGGGCACAGCCTCAAAATAAATGGAGATCACTTTAGAACAGAGATGAGGGGGAATTTCTTTAGCTAGAGTGTGGTCAGTCTGTGGAATTCATTATCACAGTCAGTTGTGGAGACCAAACAGAGACTGATTTGTTCTTGATTAGTATGGGTGTCAAAGGTTATGGGGATAAGGTAGGAAAATGCATGAGAGGGAAAATAATCAGCCATGATTGAATGATGGAGCAGAATCAATGAGCCGAGTGGTCTAATTCTTTTCCTATGCCTTATAGTCCAGTCGTCACCTGATTGAATACAGAGAGATGTTGTAGTTACAGATAAAGTACAGTGCCGCTAATCAAATGCAATGGCGATTGGGAGATTGAGTGTTTATTTTTTTTAGCCAATGGGAAGCCCATTCAATACTGTCTGAGCAGTGGGATAGCAGCCGTCTTTCTGTCTGGTGGATCATGCTCTCAGGCTTCTGCATCTTCTGCTCAATACAAGGAAGAGAGGAGAGCATGACAGTGGAGGAGGGTGGCACGGCAGTTTAGTTTCCTGTACTATGTTAGCTACTTTCCTGATTCAGCAGGATGTAGGGACCAAATTCATGGAAGGAAGGTTGGTTTGCAGGAAGGACTGGGCTGCATTCATAGCCTTCTATAATTTTTTTTCAACCTGGGGCAGAGCACTTTCCATACTATATTGCTATACTATGATGCTATGATGCATCTGGACCAGATGATCTCTATGGTTCGTCTATAAAAATTATAAAAATAAAAATAAATTAATTAATGAAATAATATAAAAATAAAAATAACAAATATATAAAAATAAAAAAATATAAAAATTAGCAAATTCTCAGCAGGGAATATAATCCAGAGAAGTAAATCAGAGGTGATGATCCAGACCTACAATTGGGAGAGCAGGGAGCAGAGAAAAGCTCAGTGTCTGCTGTTTAATCAAAATGCAAAATAGATTAAGCATAGAGGCATGAAGATGGAGAGCTTTAAGAAGGAATCAAAATAGGAAACAATAGAGTGATGTTTATGGTACAAGGTAGTATATTGAAAACAATGTAGGATTGTAACTGTTGTAGTAGTTAGTAAGAATTATTAGCCTGTGTTAATAAGTCGCATTAAGTTTAGAGTTATGGTTAGAAAATATATTATGCAATGAGTGCACAGTTAAAGCAGCAATTGTAGAATAGAAATTGACATTAGTTGCATATAAATCTTGCTTGGTGAAGAGGGCTATGGGAATTGAAAAGAGATGGAAAGGATACAATAGGTGCTTGGCTTATTGAGCAGAGACAATACAGACTGTACAGAGTTTATGTTCCTAGAAAACAGTTCATGGTGTGATTTTCTATAACTCAAACCATGTCTTCTGAGCATCCATCAAAACATGAATTGAAAATTTTAAATTTTGTGGATATTTATCTACTTTTTTCCACATAAGCTCCTAGAGTGTAAATTTTATTATGTACCTTAACTTTTTGGGTTATGATCTGTAAATTCTTTAAGGCCAAATTTCTCTTAATCGAACGTCCATCTGGAAACAAAAGAAGCAAAATATAGTAAATTTCTGCTTTGTTCTATTTAAGAACAGAGTGGACACATTGAATTTGAGGAGGAATTTCTTCAGCCAGAGGCTGGTGAACCCGTGGAATTCTTTGCCACAGGTGGCTGCGGAGGCCAGATCATTGGGTGAATTTAAGGCGGAGGTTGATAGGTTCCTGATTAATCAGGCCATGAAAGGTTATGTGTAGAAGGCATGCAGAATGCATTTGAGAGGAAGAATGGATCAGCCATGATGAAATGGTGGAGCAGACTCAGTAGATGATTTTAGCTTTCCACATATTGACTGGAACTCCCATACTGTAAAAGGGCTGAATGTGAAAGAGTTTATTAAATGTGTTTGGTAATATTTCCTTAATCAGTACATAGAAGTCCCAAGCAATATGTACAGTATGCTGGAGGAACTCAGCGGGCCAGGCAGCACCCATGAAAAAGCCAGTCGACTTTTTGGGATGACACCCTTCATCAGGACTTGAAAAGAAGGGTAGAAATCAGAGTAAGAAGATGGTGGGAGGGGAGAGGAAGAAGTAAAAGGTGGCAGGTAATGAGTGAAACTGGGAGAGAGGGAGGGGGTGAAGTAAAGAGCTGGGTAATTGATTGGTGAAAGAGATAAAGGGCTGGAGAAGAGGAGTCTGATAGGAGAGTACAGAAGACCATGGAAGAAAGGGAAGGGGGAGGAGCACCAGGGGAGATCATGGGCAGTTAAGGAGATGAGACGAGAGGGACAAGTATGGCACTTGTTCCACTTGCAAGGATAAGTACCAGGAGGGAGATCTGTGGGAGGGTCGAATGGACAGGGGATTTATGTAGGGAGCGATCTCTGCGGAAAGTGGGGGGGGGGGGAGGAATGGAAAGATGTGCTTGGTGGTGGGATCCCATTGGAGATGGTAGATGCTCTTAACACCTCCTCCCTCACTATATTCAGGGCCCCGAACAGTCCTTCCAGGTGAGGTAATGCTTCACCTGCAAGTCAGTTGGGGTCACCTACTGTATCTGGTGCTTTGGATGTGGCCTTCTGTATTTCATTGAGACCTAAAGTAGATTAGGAGATTGCTTTGTTGAGCACCTTCACTCTGTCTACCACAAAAAGCGGGATCTCCTGCTGATCAGTCATTTCAACTCTTCTTCCCATTCCAACATCTTAGCCCACAGCCTCCTCTACTGCCAGGATGAGGCCACACTCAGGTTAGAGAAGCAACACTATATATTCTGTCTGGGTAGCCTCCAACCTGATAGCTTGAACACCTAATTTCCTTACCTGTCCATTACCTCCCTCTCGTGATCTTCCCTTTCCCATTCTTCCATGGTCTTCTGTCTTCTCCATTATAGACTCCCCCTTTTCCAGCCTTTTATCTCTTTCACCAATCAACTTCCCAGCTCTTTACTTCATCCTTCCCCCTCTCTTGGTTTCACCTATCACCTGCCACCTAGTACTTCTTCCTCCCTTTTCCTCCCACCTTCTTACTCTGACTTTTCCCCTCCTTTTCCACTTCTGATGAAGAGTCTCAGCCTGAAATGTTGATTGTTTACTTTTTTCCATGGATGTTCCCTGATGTGCGGAGTTCCTCCAGCATTTTGTGTGTGTTGCTTTGGGCTTCCAGCATCTGCAGATTTTCTCATAGAAGTCTGATTTGGAGAGAGTACAATACTAGGTCTACTGTTAGGAATGAGACAGGGCAGGTGACAAAAGTTTGTATCGGAGAATACTTTACATCTAGTGATCATAATGCCTTTAGTTTCAAGGTCACTATGGAAAAGGATAGTTCTGAGATTCTAAATTGGAGTGGGCTAATTCTGATGGTATCAGAAAGGATCTGGCAAGTGTAGATTGGGGCGGGTTGTTTTCTGACAAAGGTGTACTTGGTAAGTGGGAGGCAATCAAAAGGGAAATTTTGAGAGTACAGAGTTTGTATGTTCCTGTCAGAATAGAAGGCAAGGATGACAGGTTTAGTGATCCTTGGTTTTTGAGAGATATTGAGCCCTTGGTTAAGAAAAAAAGGAGATGCATGGCAGGTATAGGCTGGCAGAAACAAGTAAAGTACTTGGGGAGTAGAAGAAACACAAGGGAACACCTAAAAAGAGCTAAAAGAAGATAGCAGGTTGCTCTAGCAGACAAGGTGAAGAAGAATCCTAAGGACTTCTGCAGATATATTAAGAGCAAAATGATAACAAGAGACAAAATTGGTAATCAGAGTGGTAATCTGTGCATAGAGGTGAAATAGTTGTGCTTAACCAATCTTATAGAGTTTTTCTAGGATGTTACCAGGAAAGTTAATGAAGGCAGGGCAGTGGATATTGTCTACATGGACTTTAGCTTGGCCATTGACAAGGACATGTATGGGAGGTTAGCCAAGAAGGTTCAGTCACTTGGCATTCAGGATCAGGTAATAAATTGGATTGGACACTGACTTCATAAAAAAAGCCAAAGAGTGGTTGTAGATGGTTGCTTCTCTGACTGGAGGCCTGTTTATCATCTAGGTCAATGATCTGGAATGATAATTTAAACTGGATCAGCAAATTTGTGGATGGCATCAAGACTGGGGCTGTAGTGAACAGCAAAGAAGAATATCAAAACTTGCAGTAGGATCTGAACCAGCTGGTGAAACGGGCTTAAAAATGGCAGATTCAATTTAATGCAGACAAGTGTGCATTAAAGTGTTGCAGTTTGGGAGGACCAACTGGGTAGCTCTTACATGGTAAGCAATAGGGCACTAAGGAGTGTGGTAGAACAGAGGAATCTGGGAATATAGATCCATAATTCCTTGAAAGTGGCATCACAGGTTGATAGGGCCGAAAAGGAAGCTTTCAGCACATTGGCCTTCATATATCAATGTATTGAATGCAAGAGTTAGGATGCTATGTTGAAATTGTGTAATACATTGGTGAAGCCTAATTTGGAGTATTGTGTCTAGTTTAGGTCGCCTATCTACAAGAAAGATGTAAATAAGATTGACAGAATGCAGAGAAACTTTGAGGGGAGATTTGATGGAGTTGTACAAAATTATGAGGGGTATAGATAGGGTAAGTGCAAGCAGGCTTTTTCCACTGAGGTTCACTGAGACTGGAACTAGAGGTTATAGGTTAAAGATGAAAGGTGAAATGTTTAAGAGGAACACGAAGAGGAACAAATTTTACAATATATTCTGGCGATGTTATACCTGATTCTGATTCTGATATTTTTTCAGTCAGACGGTGTTGAGAGTGTGGAATGAGCTACTTGTGCAAATGGTGGATTTCAGCATTTAAGGTAAATTTGGATAGGCAAATGGAAGGGAGAGGTATGGAGGGCTATGATCTGGGTGCAGGTCGGTAGAATTAAGTTAATTCGTGACTCAGCTTGGACTAGATGGGCCAAAGGGCCTGTTTCTATGCTATATTATTCTATGACCCTGTGATTCCATGCATCTTCTCCTGGTGACTGTGTGGGTTTGTTCCCCTGATGTCCCAGTTTCCATCCACATCATGAAATTTTGCAGATTGGTAGTTTAATTGCCTACTGTAAATTATACTTAACCTATAGGTGAGAAATAACATTAGGAGTGAGTTGATTGAATGTGTAGATTGTAGGTTACATAGATAATTAGTGGAGAATGGGATTGCTGTGTGTACTAGCACTGATGTAATTGATGGAAATGTCTTTCTGTGTTGTAAGGAAATCAAGAAAGATGCTGTATGTGTATAATTAATTATAATTTCATGTTCTCGGTTTATTATAATGTTTGATTTAGTTCATCAGTTTCACAACAGACATATTATTGATGTATTAGGATTGTTGCTGGTAATGACCAGAACTTATGTATACTACAAACTGGACATCATTTTAGGAAGGAAGACTGAAATTTCTTAGATTTTTTTTGAAAATCTCTATTCTAGTATGCTTTGAAAGCTGAACTGGTAGTTTTAAAATATATATATATGGGAATAGGTCAAGGAAATAGGCAAATTTCATTTGCCTAGTTACTGCCAATCAGTTCTGATGCAGACTTGTACAAAGTGGAGTATGATGTTACTTGCCACTGATCATTATCCATACCCAGTTTAGATCTTGCAAGGACAGGCGAGCTCTAGACATTTTTGGACCCCTTGTTCAAAGGAAGTGAGAGTGTCAGCTCTTGACATTGGCAGTATTTGAACAAGCATTGTATGAAGGAGTCTACACAAAAGTGAAATTCACAAACACGTTAGGGAAAATAGAGCATTCTAACTTCTAGGGTCATAACTTACACATTAGAAGGAAACATGTAGTTGCAGTAGTCAAACCTCCAGGACATCATTGTGGAAATTTTGCAGGAGAGTATCCTAGGCTCAAACAGCTGTTTTAGTAATAGCCTTCCTTCCAGCATTGGTTCAGAAGTGGGGATGATCACGTAATGTAAAATTCCTTTGCAGTTCTTCAAAAACGGAGGTAGTCTATCTCTACATGAATTGATAGATAACAAGTATCATTCATGCTATTAAAATGCAAAGCAGTGGTCATCTTCAACAAGAAAGTGAGCAGCCAATACCGCTGAAGGTTATTGTCATCAACACCAAATCCCTTATGAAGATTATGAAAACTGTTCTACGAGTCTGTGGTGGCCAGTGCGATCATGTTTGCTGTTGTGTGCTGGGGCAGCAGGCTGAGGGTAGCAGACACCAACAGAATCAACAAACTCATTCGTAAGGCCAGTGATGTTGTGGGGATGGAACTGGACACTCTGACGGTGGTGTCTGAAAAGAGGATGCTGTCCAAGTTGCATGCCATCTTGGACAATGTCTCCCACCCACCACATAATGTACTGGTTGGGCACAGGAGTACATTCAGCCAGAGACTCATTCCACCGAGATGCAACACAGAGCGTCATAGGAAGTCATTCCTGCCTGTGGCCATCAAACTTTACAACTCCTCCCTTGAACAGTCAGACACCCTGAGCCAATAGGCTGGTCCTGGACTTATTTCATAATTTACTGTCATAATTTATATATTACTATTTAACTATTTATGGTTCTATTACTATTTATTATTTATGGTGCAACTGTAACGAAAACCAATTTCCCCAGGATCAATAAAGTATGACTACTATGACTACTATAAGATCTTATTGGAAGTTTCATTGGGTCACCATTCACCAGAAGCTCAAAAAACCCAGCCATACATATCAATGGCCACAAGAGTTGGTCAGATTTTGGATTTCCTGAAGCAAGTGTCTCAATGCCTTTCCTTTTTTTCATAAGGCACATTCCTGACTTCCCTCTTTGAATCAGTTGCATCAGTTTCTTTACAACTATTGTTCTAGTTGTCTATTCCAGACTTTCTTACCTCAAGCGAGATTTGTTAATTTAACTGTATTTGAATTTTTTGACGAGCAGGATTTATTAATCATTATTTTTCTCTGTTACATTTAATGGATCTCTTTATACATGTTTAGTCACTAAAGTTATACCTTAATCCTTCATGAATGACACTGTTACTGTCATAATTCATTATAAAAGCAATTTTCCTGTGTCATAGTCAGATACTAAAAGTAGAGAGGAGTCATGATTTTTTTCTCATGGTATGTCAAAGCAATTCTATTTATCATGGAAAGACAGCAACTTCATAGAGATGTTTGATTACTAAAGCTTAAGTATTCAAGGAATCCAAAATATGAGGACTCAGGATAACCAAAAACGAAATGATTTTATTGCCTCAGCTGCTGATTATTTCCACCATCCTGTGATTTTATTTTGTATTTCCAGTACTGGCATAGTATTGTATTTTACCAGTTTTTTAATTCACTATGACTTCTCTTCCAGGACAGTATATCCTGAAGGGGTTCTGTTGTTTGCTTTAAAATGTTTTCCTTTTCTGATTTGTTTTTTCAGAGTGCCTAATATGGAACAACCCCTGTTCCTGAATTGCTACCCAGGTGGTGGTTAAAATGTATTCGTTATCATCACAAAGAGTTGAGGGAAATAACAGATATATCTAAGTGAAAGCTAAATGAATGTAAAGTAGAGGAAAACAGGAAGTGTTGATCATATCAGAAAGAGGAAAAGGACTGACTTTTCTATGGCCAGTGGCGTTATCTAGTGTTCACCCATCTTCAATCTCTCAATTGACATCATTGAAAAGAAAACTGTCTGGTTATTATTACAAACTGTGGGAGTTTGCTATGAGAAAATTGGCTCTCATGTACAGTACATTACACCTTTGAAATATAGTCACAGTTGTATTGGGCAATACACAAGAGCCTATTTTCTCATAGCAAACTCCCACAGTTTGCAATAATGACCAGACAATCTCATTGTCAATGATGTCAATTGAGAGATCGAAGGTAGCAGAACACTAGGTAACGCCACAGCTTGCCTTTGAAGCAATGTCACGAGATCTGAATGAGTGAAGTTCTAAGAAACAGCCGCAGCACCAGTGCAGCATCCCCATGGTACAGCATCAGAATGTTAACCCATTGTTTGCACTCAAGTGGGATTTGAACCACAAGCCGTCTCAGTACTAAACTTGTTTCACTGAACCACAATTGACTCTGATGTGTGAGTGGGGTTTGTGTCAGGATAAGCACCCAGATACTCCTTTTGGGCTTAATATCCTGCAACTACACTTTCTAATTATTTGTATATCATTGTTATATTATTATTGTTTCTGGCTCTTGATTAGCACTCAGTGAACCCAGATGCAAATTGCACTCAGTAGTGGTATGTGCAGCAAAGATGCTCAGCTTAAAAACTGAGATTGCCTGGGTACAGACTCAATCCACCAGCTTTATGTTGATTTTGATGAGGTAGATTGAGTCTCTGCATAAAATAAAGCTACATAAGCAGGATAGAAATAACTTTTGGACAAGATAAGTTTGAATGGGAAAGTTGAGAATCAATTAATTAATCTGCAAGTTGGATTTAGGTTCATTCTGCAGAAGGCACATGATAATACTAGGTTATTCAGTATCTTCATTATAGAATAACATTATATTCTGTAATTAATCATAAAATTACATCATAAAATTGATTGAGATCTTTAAGATCAACAAGTGCAGGGCAGTAAGTTGTCTGCATAGACTTTAGCAAGGACTTTGACAAGGTCCCGTGTTGTAGGCTGGTCCAGAAAGTTGGAGCAACATGAATTCAGGGTGAGTTAGCAAACTGGATACAAAATTGACATGATGGCAGGAAGCAGAGTGAGTAGTGGAGGATTGCTGTTCTGATTGGAGACCTGTAACCAATAATATGCTCAGAGATTGGACAAGTGCAAAGTGATAAACTTTGTAAAGTTAAACCGGACTGCCTGATCTGTGGTAGGGCCCCAAAGAGTGTTGTAGGACAAACGGACTGTGGAAATTGTGGCAAGGCAAGGGTTAATTAATGTCTAGGCATAGACAGAATGCATACAGCCTCAACAACGTCTGTGATTCTGTGAAGAGCGTAGCATCCCTCTTTACAGCAACAACCCAGAGCTGTTTGTCTGACTGAGACCAGAAAAAAATTTTATCAGAGGATATAAGGGGCACACAATTGGAAGGGACAATTATTTTACTATCTTCAAAGTATCATCAGTTGTTAACTTGTAGTTTCTATTGACTTTTTACACCAGTTTTGTGAATGGGAATGATCTTGCAGGTAACACAAGGCTACCATTGGTCCATATAAGTAACTGCTAGTCACTTCTGTAAAAACATGGCATTTCTCTATTCAGACTTCAGAATAGTGTGGTGACAGGGGCCAAGTTGTTCCTCCTTGGGCACAAGTAAGTAAAGTATGATTGAGGAACGAGTGTGAGTTTTCAGAGCTCGGTTGACCAACAATGACGGGAGCTGGAGAGGTACAAGAGCATAGTTTTTGAAAGTGGCAACATAGGTAGACGGAGTGGTGAAGAAGGTGCAGGCTCCACTTTGAGTTTTATGTGCAGTTCTGGTTGCTATCAAACTCAAAGAAAGGATACGATTAAGGTAGAGAGGTTGCAGAGCAGATTCACAGGAATACTGCCTGGTCTGGAAGGCTGAAGTTAGAAGGAGAGATTAGATAGTTAGCTCTGCTTTCCCTGAGGTGTAGGAGGCTGAGGGACAACCATACAGAGGTTTATAAAATTATAAGGTGGATAGTTAGAATCCATAGCCATTCTAATTTTCCTAGGGCCGTCGTTAGGTCGCATCTGGAATTTACAGTTGGCAGATGATTTCCCTCCACACCGCTCTGACATATTGGGAAATCGCGTACTTGGCAGGTTACGGCAGTGATTTGCCTTTGCCCTCTGCTGGATTTCCTAGGGTAGGGGAGCTTAAAACTAGTGGCCATAGTTTTAAGATGAGAGGGGAAAGATTTAAAGGGAATCTATTTTTCACACAGAGGATGACAGGTATATGGAATGAGTTGCCAAAGGAGGTGGTAAAAGCAAGTACAATTACAATGTTTAAAAAAGTATTTGGACAGCTAAGTGGATAGGAAATCTTTATGGTGAGATGAACCAAACATTTGCATATGGCTTTCATGTAGATAGGTATCTTGGTTGGCATGGATGAGTTGGGCCAAAAGGCCTATTACCATGCTGTATTATTTCATGAATCTATGACTTACATTCCTACAGGTTGCATAAGAAGATTTTTTTGTCAGTAATCATGACATTTTTTGTGTTTCCTGAAAGAAATATTAGTATAATATATTTACATAAAATATATATATATTTCTCTTGGAGATTCTGTTTCGTTGTCAAATATTATTTTAGGTCAGATTAGAATATGGTCTTCTTTATATAGGATAGACTGGTGCTATACTAGACAATGTTTTGTTCTGCCTACTAGTCCAGCAACGGATTCTTTGTTTTCTGACCAGCTCTTCATAATATCTGCTGCTTGCCTTTTATGGTCTTCCACTGAAGCTTAATGTGAGCGTGAGTAACTGCATCACAATATTTTCTGAGGCATCTTGTAATTTCCTGAATGTTAAGCTGAAATTCATTCCTTGAACATAGAACATCAAACACGTTGGCATAACTTCCATTGACTTCAATGAATCTGAATGCCAAGGTGGATGTCAATTCACATGCCTTAGTGCTTTGACTTCAATGTGCACAAAAGGTACGTGTCTGCCCAATGTTTTCCTCATGGTAGACACTGGCAATGTTGATGGATTGATACTCATTTTCAAATATGAAGAAGTTTAGTGAGTTGATCTTATCATAAATTTCCCTCTTAAAAGTTCTAACTCTTAAATAAAGAGGAAACAAATAGAAGATGCTGGAAACCAAAATATAAAAAACAGAAACCTGGAAATGCACAGCAGAAAAATAACTCAAAGGACAAACTTACTTAAAGAGTATTTCTTATCTGAAATTGTCTACCTAAAAATGTAGAAACAGACTGTATCAGTTCCTTCAAGAGTGAATTAGAGAGACACTTTAAAGAGAATAATGTAGTACAACAAAGGGATGGGGGAAATTGTTCTACAGTGATCGGCACTGGCTCAAAGAATAAAATAGCTCCTTTTGTGCATAAGAATTATATGAATCAGAATCAGGTTTATTGTCACTGCATGCGTCGTGAAATTTGTTAACTTAGTAGCAGCAGTTCAATGCAATACATGATAATAAAGAAAGAAAAAAATAAATATTTAAAATATCAGTGATAGCAAGTGTGTGTGTGTATATATATATATTTTACATAGATCAAAAGTGGTGCAAAACACAAATAATATTTAAAAAGTGAGGTAGTGTTCCTGGGTTGAATGTCCATTTAGGAATCAGATGGCAAAGGGGAAGAAGCTGTTCCTGAATCGCTGAGTGTGTGACTTCAGGTTTCTGTACCTCCTTCCTGTTGGCAACAATGAGAAGAGAGCATGTCCTGTGTAATAGGTGTCCTTAGTAATAGGTGTTGCCTTTCTGAGCATGTCTTCCTTGAAGATGTCTTGAATACTACGGAGGCTAGTACCCAAGATGGAGTTGACTAATTTTACAACTTTCTGTAGCTCCTTTTGATCCTGTGCAGTAGCACACCCCCCCCATACCAGACAGTGTTGCAGCCTGTCAGAATGCTCTCCACAGTACATCTTTAGAAGTTCTGAGTGTTTTAGGAGACAAACCAAATCCATTCAGGCTCCTAATGAAATACAGCCACTATCTTACCTTCTTTATAGCTGCTTCAATATGTTGGGACTGCGAAAGAGGGAAAGAGGGGGAGAGGGAGAGAAGGAAGGAGGGAGGGAGAGGGAAAGATAGAGAGACACTGAGAAATGGCATTTTGGAACATTTATTTTCAATTAGAACTGCAAAATTCAAGAGGAATAATGACTGATAACTGATTTTCATTGGCATAAAAATTCATCTTTCCCGGAAAGGAACCAATTGGTTTGTTTTCTAAGTCAAATCGTATCACTCTGGAAAGAAGGTTTTTCTTCTGTAGCACATCATCAACACAAGAGATTCTGCCGAAGCTGTAAATCCAAGCTATCAAGTTGCTTCCTTATCTTTTTCTTTCAAATGCCCACTCAGTCTCTACCCTACCATTCCCCATTCTACTCCCCCATAACACCCACATCCAGGTGTTCATATATAAATGAACTTCTAGGCCCTGGTCACCTGAACTAACTTTAGATCTTCTGACTCATAGGATATAATCACCGAACTATTGACCTCTGCACCCCCCAACATTATTTCTTCCACATCTTTGACCTTTTTTTACTTTCCCAACCTACCTCCTATTTCTTGCTTCCTTTCCCCTATTTTCTAGTGATGGACCCACAAGGCATAGTCCAAAGGCAGCTTTTTTCGCCAACAGTTTGTATTCAGCATCTTTGGAAAAATTAAAGACACTGATGTCAGAGAGGTCACTGTGGAATTAGGGCAGAGAATTAAATTTAAGTTTCAAACATTAATACTGAAGTTCCTAAGTAATGGTAGCATCAAGTAGTGCTCAAAATACTCAACAGCTCAAACATATCTGTAGAAGGACAAACGGAGTTCACATTTCACGTCACTGACCCTTCATCGGAACAGGAGTTACTCCACAAGAATGGAAGTATATTGTTGTTGCAAGTCCTAGAGTTTCAATCTCACAGCATTATCTCAACTGTGCTGGTCTGAGAAGAAGACCCTACACTACCTTCTGAAGGTTAATACGTGTTGGCCTTGCTACCAATGCCTATATATTCCCACAAATAATTTAAGAAAATTGTAGCTTTTTTTTAACCACCAACACTGACAAAAAGATAGAAGGTCCAACTCTAGTGAAAAATGGTGTTTTATATAGGAAGAAAGATCCAAGGCCAATGTATTGCTTCTCACGTCCTCAGTACTCTGTGATAAGCTGCAGAAAACTGCCAGCAATTTAAAACCAATGCTAAAATACCATCTGGCAGAATAAACTTCAATTTCTGCTTCATGCTTCCTACTTGAACACTGGAAGAAACAAATGTCTGTACCAACATTAAATGCCAGGCTCGTGACAGCAACGAACACACATACATTCAGCACTGGTGAATCAATGTATTGGCAATTTGAGGAACCCTCTTGAGAGAGACAAGTATTAGCATGGCCTTTCTTCATCGCATCTTTGACCTGAAAATCATTCCCTGATAACACCTCACTTTCATTAATAAATTTCTCCACATGTTTTCTAAAAAAGTGTCAGTGAGAGCTTAGTTGAAATCGTTGATGACCTGGTCCCTCAACATCACCTGTTTAGTCAAGAAACCACAGGAGTGTCTCCACTTCCTGAGGAGACTGAAGAGAACGAAGCTTCCCCTCTCTCTCGACCCCATTCTAACCAATTTTTACAGAAGCATCATTGATAGTGTCCTGACCAGCTGTATTACTGTCTGGTATGGAAATTGGAAGGCATCTGACCGCAATGTCCTGCAAAGGATTGCGACTACAGCTGAGAGGATAATCGGAGTCTCCCTTCCACCAATCCAAGATATTTATCAAGAGTTCTGTGTTCATAGGGCCCTTATCACTGTTGAAGATCCCTCCCATCCATCCAGAAAACTCTTTGTCCTAATGCTATGGTACCTCCTTTCAAAAGCAGGAGGTACCATAGTATTAGGACAAGGACTATTTGGATTGGAAACAACTTCTTCCCCCAGGCCATGGGACAGCTGAACTCCCTACCGCAACCCAGGTCTCATCATGAATGAAATAACAGTCACGTTACACTGGTTACTTTTTAATGTGTTATAAATGCACCTTATTAGTTGTGGTAATATTATTTTATGAGTTGTGTGTGATTTATATGTACTGTGTTGTGCACCTTGGACCAGAGGCGTGTTGTTTCATTCAGTGCATACAGTTGAATGACAATGAACTTGAACTTGATGTGAGATATGAGTTCCTAATCTATGTACTGATAGACATAGAATCATGGAGTATGTCTTGTTCTTGGAAAGCTCTGCACAGACTACATCTGGTATATTTGATGGTGCTGTTGCAGCCCAGGGAACTTGTAGTTAGTTGATCCTAAAAACAATGACAATTTTAAAGTAATTGTTATTGTTTCCACTAGCATTATATATCCTTCTGGGATTGAGACTTTTCAGAGGTGCTGTTATTATGTTGCAAAACAAATGTTTGAATGTATTATATACCCATTTGCTTTGTTGATAAAAAGTAGCTGTAGATCAAAGTCAAAGTTTATTCTCGTATGCTCTAGTGCATGTTTGCACAGGTGCAATAAAAAACTTATTTGCAGCATAGGAAGACATTTGAAAAATCTAAGAAAAGCTTGTTCATCATGACCTGAATTATTAGAATAACTTTGACTAAAACTTCTGCAAGAAGAGGGGAATGGTTTTGAAAGTATTTATGGTGCTGTCACTGTTGGGATAGCAGTTATCCCAAAAGCAACGAGCAACAGTCTTTCCCTGGATATCACAAACTAATTGAGTTGCAAAAGTCTGTTGAAGGGATTAGATGGGGATTGATATCATTTGATGCATGTCTCCAGTGCTTTTATGTATGGCAATCATGCTGGGAATTAAATGGTTAAACTTTGGAAATGATGTGAGATGACTCAGAAGTGTTTGTTGTCATCTTTCTCCATTCCCGCAGTGCATTTTCAATTGTACAGTACTGTACTGAAGAAAGCAACACTGTTGGATTTCCATGCCTACCTCTTCGCTTCTTTCAGTGGCGTTACTAAGCCAGGTGAAGTGCAATATCTTCCGATTTACTGGCAGCGTGTTAGCACTCTCCAATACTCTCCAGTTACATCACTTCCACTGCCTCCTGCCACATATGACTGTCTTCTTCTCTCAGCAAAGCTACCGGATTTCCCGCATCTCCTTCCCAACCCACGATCAGCAAGCTTCCTGTGAGTGTTGCTTGAGCATATTTATAAACTGAAGTGTGCCGTCTGTACACATTCAAGTAGTCTGATGAACTTAACAAAAGGAAATTGTTTCAAAGGGAAAAGCTGGGGTAGAAAGCAGTGCTGAATTTTAATGAGATTCTGCTGTAGAACTGAGTTGGCTGCAGGAGAAGTTGAAGTGAAGACTGTGATCGAGCGCCCAAGTGGACAACGATAGTCAAAAGAGTTTTTCAGCCTCTTTAGTTGCTGCAGAGGAGATTTACCAGGATGCTGCCAGGACTAGAGAGGTTGAGCAAGCCAGGGTTTTTCTCTTTGGAGCGAAGGAGGATGAGTGGTAACTTGATGGAGTTGTGCAAGATGATAAGACACATAGATCGAGTAGAAGACCAGAGACTTTTTTCCCAAGACAGATATGACTAATATGAGTAGGCATAATTTCAAGTTGATTGGAGGAAGTATAGGAGAGATGGCAGAGGTAAGTGTTCTATTCAGGGAGTGTATAGAACATCCTTCCAGTGCTGGTGGTAGAGACAGATACATTAGGGGCATTTAGGAAACTCTTAGATAGGCTCAAGGATAATGAAAAATTGGAGGGCTACGTAGGAGGGAAAGATAGGATTGATCTTAGAGTAAGTTCAAAGGTCGGCACGGGATCATTAGTCGAAGGACCTGTACTGTGCTGCAATGTTCTATGTTCAGCTCCGGCCTGCTAATCATCTCTGTTTGCTGCTGCTGGATTTGAACTTCTGGAATTGTCACCTCTTTAAAAATAGCAGTTTGGGTAGTTTTTTTTTAATCATTTGTCCTGACATTCCATGTAGCCAAGTGTTAAATTTGATTGGTAACATTCCTGCAAACTATCTTAGAATGCTTCACTTTAGTAAGGAGACATATAATTACCAGTCGATAGTTATATTGAGTCAGAGCAGATTCCTGCAGAAGCTGACACTGCAAACTCACATCCTGTGTTACACTTCAGAAAACCGGCACCTTCACCTTGATAGAAGTAAGTTGATTGAAATGCTGCTGCCTTGCTCAGAGTCTTATATGAGGAGAAATACCTTGGATCGGATGCAAAGGAAAAATTAGGACCAAGTAGGTACTGTCTGTAGATAAGGGGAAAGGATTAGGTTGAAATGAAAAAAAATGCTTAAGAAATATTTTGCATACATCTGAAATATTAACAAATCTCAAGAAAACTGATTTAAATTCATAGAGCTAATCTACACAATTGTTTTATTTATCTGAGGTAGATTAGAGGATTGCTTTGATGAGCACCTTTGCTCTGTTTACCACAAAAGGTGACATTTGCCAGAGGCCACCCATTTCAATGTGACTCCCGGATTCCCATTCTGGCTTGTCATTCCATGGCCTCCTCAACTGCAAGATGAAGCCCACTCAAGTTGGAAGAGGAACATCTCATATTCTATCTGGGTAGCCCATACCTGACAGCATAAACATTGATTTTTATAACTTCTGGTAATTTCTACCCCCTCCCCTTTCTCTCTTTTTTCTGTTCGCTTCCTGGTTCCCTGTTACCCTTCTTCTTTTCCTCACCTGCCCATCACCTCCATTTACTGCCCTCCTCCTTCCCTTCTTCCCGTGGTTCACTCTCCTCTCCTATCAGATTCCCTTTACCCTTTACCACTTGCACCTATGACGTAGAAACATAGAAAACCTACAACACAGTACAGGCCCTTCAGCCCACAATGCTGTGCCAAAAAAGTACTTACTTTAGAAATTACGTAGAGTTACCCATAGCCCTCTATTTTTCTAAGCTCCATGTACCTATCCAGGAGTCTCTTAAAAGACCCTATCATATCGGCCTCCACCACTGTCACCGGCAGCCCATTCCACGCACTCACCACTCTCTGTGTGAAAAGCTTACCCCTTCCTACTTCCAAGCACCTTAAAATGTGCTCTTTCCTGTGCCGTTTTAGCCATTTCAGCCCTGAGAAAAAGCCTCTGACTATCTACACGATCAATGCCTCTCATCATCTTATACACCTCTATCAGGTCACTCATCCTCTGCCGCTCCAAGGAGAAAAGGCCGAGTTTACTCAACCTGTTCGTTCTCTTAAGGCATGCTCCCCAATCCAGACAACATCCTAGCAAAACTCTTCTGCACTCTTTCTATTATTTCCACATCCTTCCTGAAGTGAGGTGACCAGAACTGAGCACAGTACTCTATGTGGTGTTTGACCAGGGTCCTATATAGCTGTAACATTACCTTTTGGCTCTTAAACTCAATCCCATGGTTGATGAAGGCCAATGTACTGTATGCCTTTTTAACCATCGAGTCAACCTGCGCAGCAGCTTTGAGTGTCCAATGGATTCAGACCCCAGAGTCCCTCTGATCCTCCACACGGCCAAGAGTCTTACCATTAAAACTATATTCTGCCATCGTATTTGACCTACACAGTTTTTCCCACTTCATTATTCCTCCCCCACTCATGAACCTTCCCCCTAACCTGGTTTCACCCATCACCTGTCAGTTTGTACTCTCCTTCCCCAACCTTCTTATTCTAACATCTTACCCCTTCCTTTTCAGTCCTTATAAAGGATCTCAACCCAAAATGTCGACTGCTTATTCTCCTCCATACATATTGCCTGACCTGCTGAGTTCCTCCAGCATTTTGTGTATGTTGCACGACATTTGCAGAACTTCCTGTGCTCAGGAGTCATTTTGATGAGGCATTTTTGGAAAACTGATTATATAAAGGGCAAGATCAGTTACAAACTATTCCTGGCTGTGAGGTGTTCAAGAAAGATAAGAAAGGGTAAAACGGGTTGGATGCAGCAAAATGATGGGGTTTGTATTAACTAAAATGTATAATGCCTTTATGAAGAGGGGTCAGGGACAGAATCTATTTAGTTTCATTTGAACATTTATTCATTTAACGGATGACCTAAGCTGGAACCAGCTTAGCAGTGTTTACACTTTCTGAGAAGAATGAGGCATGAAAGGCTCCCTTCCCCATTCTACCAACTTTTGACAGGAGCACGTGAAGAGTGTCCTGCCTGGCTGTACCATTATGTTGCACAGAAGCTGCAAGGCATCAAACCACAAGATCCTACAGAGAATGGTAAAAACCGCCAAGAAGTTCACCGGGGACTCGAGGCATTGTTGAAGGTCCCTACCACCCATCTCACGATCTCTTTGACCCACTGCCATCAAGAAGGAAGCACAGGATTACTAGGACTAGGGCTACCAGACTAGGTAACAGCTTCTTCCACCAGGTTGTGAGACTAATGAATACCCTTCCATCACCTAGGCCTTATCACGAAGACAGCAAGCTATTTACTGCTTACTAGCTACCTGTGTGGCACACTACATGAATTTTGAATTATATTTGTTAACTTATTTGTGGTAATATTTTGTCTGATGTGCTGTGTGTAGTATATGTTTTGTGGATACACCATGGCCCGGAGGAACGTTGTTTCATTTAAACATCTTTACTATATGTACGGTCTGATGACAATGAACCTGAACCTGAACTTGAATAATACGGCTTGTATTATAATATTGGGATTATTTTGTAGGCCAGCATTTAGTGGGAAGACGATAAAAGAGTAAATGTTCAGAGAAATTACACAAGTATGTAAAGCTGCAGACTTCAATTGTCCTTATAGTGGCTTGGATAGTAAGAATGTTCAGAACAAAGATAGAGAACAATTTGTGAGGTATGATCAGGTGAACTTTTCTGATTAATACTTTACTGGTCGAATGAAGAAGAAGGCATAGCTGAGCTTGATTCTGGCAAATGAGGTGAGCTAATTATCAAAAAGGAACATTTAGGGATCAGCAATCATAGTATCTTAAGAATTAATGTCAGGGAGCAGGGCAGTAGACTGGACATGTTGAGATCAGAGTTATTATGGAGTCAAGACTGGGGTGGTCAAGGAGTTGGGTGGTATCATGGAAAAAAATCAGACCTTACAGCAATACACGGGATATCTATATGGTCAGTGGTTGGATGCTGGACTGATATTGGACTTGGGATGTTTCCTAAGCTTACAAGATTAGTAAAGGAATTCAGTTGTTCAACAGAGGATCCAGAGATGTTCATGAATACATTTCTGTTCATGAATACATTTCTGTCCAAGAAATGTCCATATTCAATCATATAACACTGAAATATACAAATCTATTCAACTGAATTTTAATGCTTCCTGAAGTTAAGTAACAAAATGCAGTGTAAAACTGATCTGATATAGCAGGATTAGATCCTGTGAACATACTTAATTTCTGTTCCCACAACTCTGGGTAAAGTCTTCTTGAGATGTCATTATCGAGGCCATCTTCAAAAAGTGGTAACTCAAGAAGGCATCATCCATCATTAAAGACCCTCCCCATCCAGGGCATGCCCACCTCTCATTACTGCCATCAGGGAGGAACCTGAGGATATATACTCAATGTTTCGGAACAGTTTATTCCCCTGTGCCTTCAAATTTCTGAATAATCCATGAACCCACAAATACTACCTCATTCTCTTTTATCGCAACTTACTTGTTTTTAATGTATTTCCTTTTGTAACTCATAGTGTTGTTTTATGGATTGCACTGTACTGCTGCCACAAAACAAGAAATTTCTTGACATCTTTTAGAATTAGAATTAGAATTTTATTTCTTACATCCATCTCACAACATGAGGGAGTAAAAATCTTTATGTTGTGTCTCTGTCACTATGTACAGACAATAAGGAAAGGAAATGTGGGAGGATATTGCCAAACATTAAGATTGTATACATAATTGTTTTGTATACATGTATGTAAAGTCAGATGTGCAATCAGATCAATGTGTATTGATAAATCTGATGGCCTGGTGAAGCTGTCCCATAGCCTGTTGGTCCTGGCCTTAATGCTGTGGAACACACATCAAAGTTAGTTGGAAAACGCAGCAGGCCAGGCAGCATCTGTAGGAAGAGGTGTAGTCGACGTTTCAGGCTGAGACCCTTCGTCAGGACTCCTTAATGCTGTGGTACTGTTTTCCAGCTGAAACAGTTTGTGGTGGGGGGAAGATCGAGCCCCTGATGATCCTCCAGGCCCTTTTTACGTACCTGATGCTGTAAGTGTCCTGAATAGAAGAAAGTTCACAGCTACAGATGCGCTGGGCTGTCCACACCAGTGTCTGCAGTGCCCCGCAATTCAGGGTAGTACAGATCCCATACCAGGTGGTGAGACAGCCAGTCAGAAGGCTCTTGATGGTACCCCTGTAGAAAGTCCCGGGGATCTGGGGACACATGCCAAATTTCTTCATTCGTCAGAGGTGAAAGAGCCGCTGTTGTGCTTCATTTCACCGCACAGCTGTACGTACAGTCCAGGTGAGATCCTCGGCGATGTGTACACCAAGGAACTTGAAACTGCTCTCTCTCTCTGAACTACAGTCCTATTGATGTCAATTGGGGCTAGCCTGTCTCTGTCCGTCCTGTTGTCCAAAATCAACTCCTTCATTTTTTCGACATTGAGGGAGAGGTTATTTTCCTGACACCGCTGTCAGGTCATTGACTTCTCCTCTGTTGGGTGTCTCATCATTGTTGGAAGTAAGGACTATTAATGTTCTGTCATCTGCAAATTTAATCAGCAGATTGGAGCTGGCCATGGCAACACTGTGGAGAGTGTATAGGGAGTGGAGGAGGAGGCTCAGGACACAGCCCTGGGGGCCTCCTGTGTTGCGTGTCAGAGGGACGGAGTTGAGGGTGCCCATCCTTACCACCTGCCGGCAATTCGACAGGAAATCCAGGATCCAGCTGCATAAGACAGGGTGCAGGACAGGGTCTGTGAGCTTCTTGTCAAGCCGGGGGGAAATTGCGGAGTTGATTGCTGAACTATAGTCCAAGAACAGCATTCTAACATAAGCATCCCTCTTGTTGGTGATAATAAACCTGATTATGATATATTACAGTACCCAGTTACCACATTGTCTAACAAGATCTCCAATCTCTTTGTTTTTAACAACTTTGTGGTTATGCTCCAAAATTTGTTGCCATTAATTTGTAAGTAAATTAGCCTAGCGCATAGGTAGACAACATCCCCATGCACAGAGATGAATAATTAAGCACTTGATGTCCTGGTACCAGGTGATGTTTGTATTTCTAAAATAAATAAGTTAGCTCTTCCATCCTTATCTCTGTGGGGCAGATTGGCCATGGTCTTGCTGAATAATGAAGCAAGTATGAGAGGCCAAGTGGTCAACTTGTGTACTAGTTTCTATTGTCTTACGTAAATAGGTTGTGAAGGTCACAGCAAATATTGCCCACTCTCAATCCACAAAGTCATAGGTTGTCTTTTAAAATGCTCTCTCAGGATATAGAGAATTCTGGCAAAAACAACATTTATTGTTCACCTCCAAATGTTGTGCAATGGCTTGGCTTTGGTTTTGGGGCAAATTTGGTCAGGTAGGTACATAAGAGAGTAAAGAGCCAAACACTTTGTCAGAGAGGAAACATCAAAGTATTACCTCATCCTAGTTTAGTAAGTCACGCTCATTGAAGAAAATAAAATTTATCACACAATAAAAACTGTAATTTATAATAGATGTAAAAGAATTTTGTTCATGTATTGAAAGGAATATAATAAAATATATTCAAAGGACAAAAATCAAAACATCAGAAACAAACTTATTATATATTATACAGTTGATATTTTATATGTATATGCTTCTTGTTTGTAGAATAAAATGAGTAGCATTGAATGTGCAAGTGTTATTTTTACAGTTAATGTCAGAATTATAGAAGTGTCATTTTTAGAAGTGTAATATATGCATAATAAGTTACGGTTATTTTGTAGAACATTTAAATTGTGAGGAAGCAAATCACTTAATGATTAAATCTGGCCATGCTGCAAAAAAGAAAATGACAAAGGCAAACGTGTACTATTTTACACCATTACATGAGCACATTCACTCAATTGACATATGAGAAAAGTTTCAATTCTTAAATGAGAAAAAAATGACAGAAATATCAGCAGTTACTTGACATCTGGGAACAGACCCACTGCATCTACTTTTCAAATTAAAATATATTTATAATGAACATTATTTTAATAGAACTGCCATGAGGCAAAGAGGTGAGGTTATGAACAAGAAAATGAAAGTGTTAGCAAAATATTTGTGGGTTAGAATTAAAGACGTTGATTGATAAAGCAATTAAATTCTTCTCATAGCAGTTAATATGAAGAACCTGTTCTATGATATTTGAGGTAGTGTCTTTTAGTTTAGGCACTTGAGGTTCTGCTGTTTGTTATCTTTTGAAGACATGGCTAAGATGATTACTGTGACACCTTAGCCCAGAGTAGGAAAGGATGCTTTGTGATGCAGATTCATTTGAACATCACCTCTGAAGAAAAATGTCAAAAATAAACTATTGCATTGCGGTAGGAGAGTCAGGTGTAACTGGTTGAGAGAATATACAGAGATCTTATACTCCCATTGCAAGATCGCCTGACATAATTAACCTTTATCTCCTGATAGCCCAATCTAATGCAGGATACTGACTGCAATGATTAACTCTCTGTCTTCTATTCAAAAAATGATGCTGACTGGAATGTTAACTGATGCTCTAGTAGGGTTGGAACATGTTAATTTACTGGCAGTTATTGCCAATGAACAATATATAAGGCAAAGTCAATGATGTTGTGGGACGGCAGGTAGACTGGGATCGAATCTGGGTCACATCCTGCTGACTCACAATTCCAGTGACCCGATTTTGATCCAGAACTCAAGTGCTGCAAATGTGAAATTTGTCATTTCATGAATTTCCACTGGGTGCTGCAGTCTCCTCCAATACTGCAAATATCTGCAGGTTGTTAGGTTAAGTTGTTCCTACTCATTGTACATTGTACAAAGCAGTGTGGAATCATTGGGCGTATGAGGGAGAAAGGGCTACAAACAACTCAGTGGAGATATGGGATGATAATAATAGTTCAAGAGTAAATTGGACTACGTCTATGATGTGACAAAATATGAATTCCTGAGAATATTTCCTTGCAACTGATGATCAGAGTTGAAACAAATGGAGGATTCCTACTACTTCATCTTGAATGATTACGTACAGTGTAAGTTGAAGCTCAAAGCACTCTAAAGATGATGGAATTTCAAAGAACCTGATTAAAGGCAGGATCAGTAGGCTGTACTATCCCTTGTACTTTAATAATTCACTTCTTAGAAATCTGAGATTAAACACAAACTGCAGGATAGTATCTGACTAAGCAACCCCTCCCTGCATGAATGCACGCATTCCGCCTATCTCTCCCTCCCCCTCCCCCTTCCCCTTCCCCCCTCTCCACTAATGCCACTAATATTGAATTGTTTATAAATTTGAAATGTTTGAAGGCTCCTCTGAACATCCATTGAGGACTGGGGAATTTGATTAAATAAATCTGAAATTAAAAGTTAGAAATGGTGACCATCAATGTCCATTGGAGTAGGAAAACTATGATCCTTAGCAAGTTTTTTTTTGTCTGACTTTAGATCCACAGCAACTCAGTCAGTTTTCAAGTGCTCTCTGGCAAGGGTATTGGTGAAGAGAAAGTCGAATGCACTGGTCTTGACAGTCATGGCTCCTGTCTAAGAATGATTAAAATAAAATGAAGATCTGTATGGGTATTTTAATAAGGAGATATACACCGAATGGCCGCATTAGTAAGTATTTCCGGTACCTAATGAAGTGGCCACTGAGTGTGCATGTTCGTGGTCTTCTGCTGCTGTGGCCCACGCACTTCAAAGTTTGATATGGTGTGCATTCAGAGATGCTCTTCTGCACACCACTGTTGTAATGTCTGGTTGTTCACATTAATGTCATCTTCCTGTCAGCTTGAACTAGTCCAGCCATTGACCACTTATTAGTAAGGTGTTTTCACCCACAAAACTGCTGCTCACTGGATGTTTTTTGTTTCCTGCATTATTCCCTGTAAGCTCTAGAGTAGGGGTTCCCAACCGTTCTTATGCCATGAGCCCTTACCATTAGCTGAAGGGTCCATGAACTTGGAATGGTTAGGATCAAGCCAGACTGTGGTGATGGGATTCAGGCCCAAAGTGTATCGATGCGACAGGGCCCGCGTCGATGTCTGGACGGTTTAAACGCTGGGCCTGATGGATTGATAAGGCTGAGCGTTGGGACCAGAAGTGATGCTTGGGTCGGTCCTGTGCTGCACTGAGGCCGAGGCTGTGGGCCTACTCTGACTGCTCTGGGCTTTGTGTCTGAGGACTGACTTTCATTCTAAATGCTATTTTTTTACTGTTATTGTTTGCATTATTTTCTTTTTTCTCTGTCTCTCTCTGCACATTGCATGCTTGTTGGTTTTTCGATGCGTTCTTCTGGGTTTCTTGTTTTGTGGCTGCCTCGAAGGAGAGGAATCTTATGGTTGTCTAATGTATACATACTTTGATAATAAATGTACTTTGAACTTTTAATAGTGCCATGCTTACCACTATGCTACCGTGGCACCATTATTGGACACAATTTACAGTTGCCAATTAACCTACCAACCAAAATGTCTTTGAGATGGAAACATAGAAAACCTACAGCACAATACAGGCCCTTCGGCCCACAATGTTGTGCCGAACATGTCCATACCTTAGAAGTTACTAGGGTTACCCATAGCCCTCTATTTTTCTAAGCTCAATGTACCTATCCAAAAGTCTCTTAAAAGACCCTATCATATCCGCCTCCACTACTGTTGTCGGTAGCCCATTCCAGGCACTCACGACGCTCTGAGTAAAAAACTTACCCCTGACATCTCCTCTGTACCTACTCCCCAGCACCTTAAGCCTGTGTCCTCTTGTGGCAACCATTTCAGCCTTGGGAAAAAGCCTCTGACTATCCACACTATCATCATCTTATACACCTCTATCAGGTCACCTCTCATCCTCACTCGCTCCAAGGAGAAAAGGCCGAGTTCCCTCAACCTATTCTCATAAGGCATGGTCCCCAATCCAGGCAATGTGGAAGGAAGTGTGAGTACCCAAAAGAAAACCGTACAATTACATGGACAATGTGTAAATTTTAATGAGAATCAGCACAGGTCAATGGCAGATGCCATCTCTCTGGCCTGACATACCTCCTTAGAACACCTGGAGAATAAAGACGCATATGTAAGGCTCCTTTTCATTGACTACAACTCTGCCTTCAATACCATCATTCCAAATAAACTGATTCCTAAACTCTGGAATCTGGGCCTTAGCACTCAGATCTGCAACTTCCTCACAGACAGGATCCAGGCTGTAAAAATAGGGGACAAGCTCTCCTCTATAATCACTCTGAGCACTGGTGCCCCACAAGGCTGTGTACTCAGCCCCCTGCTGTACTCACTGTACACCCATGATTGTATACCAAGTTTCCATCAAACTCATTATGAAAGTTTACTGATGACACCACAATTGTAGGCCGTATCTCGGGTAATGATGAGTTTGAGTACAAAGAGGAAATTAAGAACCTGGTGGCATGGTGCGAAGACAATAACCTATCCCTCAATGTCAGCAAGACGAAGGAATTGGTTGTTGACTTCAGAAGGAGTAGCGGACCGCATAACCCTGTTTACATCGGTGGTGCGCAAGTGGAACAGGTCAAAAGCTCTAAGTTCCTCAGGGTCAATATCACAAATGACCTGACTTGGTCGAACCAAGCAGAGTCCACTGCCAAGGAGGCCCACCAGCACCTTTACTTCTTGAGAAAGCTAAAGAAATTTGGCCTGTCCCCTAAAACCCTCACTAATTTTTATAGATGCACAGTAGAAAGCATTCTTCTAGGGTGCATCGCAACCTGGTATGGAAGTTGCCCTGTCCAAAACCGGAAGAAGCTGCAGAAGATCGTGAACACAGCCCAGCACATCACACAAACCAATCTTCCATCCTTGGACTCAATTTACACCGCACACTGTTGGAGCAGTGCTGCCAGGATAATCAAGGACACGGACCACCCAGCCAACACACTTTGTCCCTCTTCCCTCCGGGATAAGGCACAGGAGCTTGAAGACTCGTACGGACAGATTTGGAAACAGCTTCTTTCCAACTGTGATAAGACTGCTGAACGGATCCTGACCTGGATCTGGGCCGTACCCTCCAAATATCCGGACCTGCCTCTCGGTTTATTTGCACTACCTTACTTTCTCTTTTCTATTTTATATTTATTGTTTATAATTTAAATTTTTAATATTTACTATCGATTTGTACTCCAGGAAGCACGAAGCGCAGAATCAAATATCGCTGTGATGATTGTACGCTCTAGTATCAATTATTTGGAGACAATAAACTAAAGTAAAATAAAGTAAAGCCAGTATTGAACCAAAAATTCTCGAGTGGGAGGCAACAGCTCTGCTATTCCATCCACTCTACTGTGTGTAATAAACAGCGGCTTGAATCCACAACTTTATAATGTATGCGGAAAGACAACCTAGAAACAAACAAAGCTGCTATCTTCAGAAAAAAATCTGATTAGTTTAAAAAAATAAGCAGAAATGTTAAACGTTTGAAAAATATTCTGAGAACTCTGAGGCAACAGATATAATGTGACAAGAATTCACTGTCCTTTTCAAAATAGTTTGGTGGCAAATGCAGCAATTTGTGTGCATAAGAGCAAACTGAGCTGCCTAGCTCTGTTAGCTGTTTGTAGCATACTCTAGCCTAGGGACATTGCTTAGAAATAACAAAGGTGAGATGACATCTAGATGCAGAGCACATATTACCGGTGCGAGGAATGTATTAATTCCAGGCAGAAATATTTTAGCAGTAGTTTGCTAATGCCTCTGATGTGTTTTTAATTACAAACGTAGAATATCTCATTTAGAAATCTGAAAGCATACATATATACGTATATAAGGAAATACAACCACACTTGAATCTCCTACACAGCATAGTGCCCTTTATTGTAAGCTGAAATAAATAAGTCTGCATCCCAAGAAACTTCAACATATTTGTAACATTTCTAAGGGTAGCTGCCAGGAAGAATTCCATCCATTTGAAATCGGGGAATGCATTTATAATGCTGCCATTTGATTTTCGCTCACTGTTCTGTGATCATTAGTCAAGTTGCTGAAGCACTGCACCTCCTTTTACCAAAGATGTACAATGCACTGAGCAAAGAAACCTTTATCGTTTCAGTCCTATGTGATCAACCCTTATACCAAGAATATGCCCTTGTAGGTTCCCTTGTCAGAGGAAGTAATTTAGCATCTATCTTATCAATCACTTGTATGTCCCAGTGAGATCTTTTCTCTTTCATCCAAACTTCTTTCATGGCAGAAACCTCAGCATGCTGATGGAACTAATAAGAGGTGGAGAGGGTCAGTCACTTTAAATTCCTGGAAGCTACTATCTCAGAGGGCCTGTCCTGGACCTATCATATAAATAAAATTACAAAGAAAGCACGACACTTTTCTACTTCCTCGTCAGTCTGCGGAAATTTGGCATGTCATCAAAAACCTTGGCAAACTTCTATCGCTGAGTGGTGGAAAGTGTGTTGTCGACTGGCTGCATTACAGCCTGGTATGGAAGCACCAATGCCTTTGAGTGGAAACTCCAGCAAAAGGTAGTGGGTATGGCCCAGTACATAACAGGTACCCCCCCCCCACTCACCCCCACCGCAACCATTGAGCATGTCTACATGAAATATTGCCATAGAACAGCAGCACCCATCGTCAAAGATCCTCAGCATTCAGGCCATGCTCTTTTCTCGCTGCTGCCATCAGGTAGAAGGCACAAGTGCCTCAGGACTTGCATCACCAGGTTCAAGAGCCGTTACTACCACTCAACCATCAGGCTCTTGAACAAAATGGAATAACTACACTCACTCTGTTTCTGGTGTTCCCACAACCGAAGTTTTCACTCAAAGGACTTTTTATCTTGCTACTTCATGCTCTTTTTATTTATTGCTGTCTATTCGCAGTCCATTTGTATTTACACAGTTTGTTGTTCATTGATTCTGTTTACAGTTAGTTTTCTATATATTTGCTAAGTATACCCGCAGGTAAGAAATCTCAGGGTTCTATGTGGTGAGATTAATGCATTCTGACTATAAATTTTACTTTAAACTTTGATCATATTAATAGGAAAGAGTCATCGGTGCCCACTTGGAGGCTATTCCCCATGGATTTGGGTAGTGGCATCAACTCCTTAAAATGTTAGGGGGTACATGGAGTACTTGTGCAGGATTCCCTGAAGGTTAACTTATAGGTTAAGTCAGTGGTAAGGAAGGCAAATGCAATGTTAGCATTCATTTCTGGAGGACTAGAATATAAGAGCAAGGACTACAATATAAAAGCAAAGACGGTCCAGATATAGGTTGTAGGACTTGGCACTTTAAACGATTTGGCACAGATTCGAAGGGCTGAAGGGCCTGCTGTTCTGTAGTTTTCTAAAACTCTATGACTCTATGTAATGCCGATGCTTTGTAAGATATTGGTCACACCCCACTTGAAGTATTGTGAACAGAGTTTGGTCCCTTATCTATGAAAGGAAGTACTGGCTTTGGAGAGAGTCCAGAGGAGGTTCATGAGAATGATCCTAGGAATGAAAGGGTTAACATATGAGGTGCATTTAATGGCTCTGGGCCTATGCTCACTGAAATTTAGAAGAATGTGGGTGAATCTCATTGAAATCTCTTGAGTATTGTAAAATCTAGATAGAGTGGATGTCAATGGGATGGTTGCTATAATAGGGAAGTCTGGGACCAGAGGGCACAGCTTCAGAGTACAAGGATGTCCCACTAGAATGAGATGAAAAGGAACTTCTTTAACCAGGGGGTGGTGAATCTTTGGAATTCATTGCCACAGATGGCGGTGGAGGCCAAGTCATTGTGTATATTTAAAGTGGCTGTTGATAGTTTCTTGATTTACAAAGGCGTCAAAGCTTATGGGGAGAAGGCAAAAGAATAGGGTTGAAAAGGAAAATAAATCAGCCATGATTGAATGGCGGAGCAGACTAGATGGGCTGAATGGCCTAATTCTGCTCCTGTGTTTTAAGGTCTTGTGATATAAATAAGTAAGTGCCTCAGTACGTTGGATAGATAGAAATTTCAATCAGCATGTAGGCTAACTGAGAAGTTAGAATGTAGTGTAATTCTAAAAAGGGAACTTCAAATGTTATTCATAAAAGCTTTTGCATTCCACTCTTTTGTCTCAAGATCATTGAAAATTAGAAGCAAGTAGGCAATAGTTTTTATTGTGTAGAACTATAGAACTGATCTGGATTGTTGCATTCAGTTTTAAACAATAAATTACAGGAAAAAATATGTTATCCAGATTAATGCCATGACTTAAAGAATTAAATTATGACAACATGGTTAATTCTAAATTCAAATGAGTTATTTAAAATGGTAACCAGATTCTGCAAGATTAAGACAATGCAGTTATTCACTCCACTGGAAGAATCCAAAGCAGGGCATTTTTGAAAACAGTAAGTCACTGTGGGAATTAAAAAAAACCCAAGTGAACAGTAACACGATAAATAACAATCATTGATGTGAAATATTTTATCTCCTATTAGTCACAATGCTGTAGTTTTCTCAATATATAAGAAATAAGGCCCATTTGAAGAAATACTCTCCAAAATGTTAGCAGGAACCGACAAACTCAAGATGGTAACAGGCCACATGATTTCAGCTCTGCTTTATCAGAGTAAGCCTGAATATTAAATGTAAATTTGTTTTGTGATATGCATGAAATGCATGATATAATAGCTTAGTGGCCACTTTATTAGGTACCTCCAATATCAGATAAAGTGGCCACTGGGTATATGTTCATGGATTTCTGCTGCTGTAACTTATTCACTTCAAGGATCAATATGTTATGCATTTGCAGATGTTCTTCAGCACACCACTGTTGTAACACATGGTTATTTGAGTTACTTTTGCCTTCCTGTCAACCAGAACCAGTGTGGTCATTTTCCACTGATCTCTTTTGCCTGCAGAATTGCTGCTCACTGGATTTTTGGGGTTTTTTTTTGCACCATTCTCTGTAATCTCCAGAGACTGTTATGTGTGAAAATCCCAGGAAATCAACAGTTTCTGAGATACTTAACCCACCCCCATCTGGCACCAACAATCATTTCACAGTCAAAGTCACATAGATTTCTTCCCCATTCTGATGTTTAATCTGAACAACAGCTGAACCTCTTGACCCCGTCTGCACTTTTTAATACATTGAGTTGCTGCCATGTGATTGGCTAGTTATATATTTGCATTAATAAGCAGGTGTTCCTAATAAAGTGGCTACTCAGTATATATGTGTTGAACTCCACTTTTAATCTGGTTCCATTGACTTATATATAACTGAATTTGAGAAGCTAAATTTAGTCATATATATTTCTACATTATTTATTTAGCACATACAACAGAGGATGCATATTTCTACCTGTAGATAGACCTGTGAAACATTGAGGAAATCTTGGTTTAAATGTCTCACCGTTCCAGAAGTCATGCACATGTGTTTCAGCAGTTTCCAAGTTACCAATTTGAAGATGGAATGAACCAAAGAATTATAGGATGGTACATCACAAAAAGGAGGCTTTTCTGCTCACATTCATGTGCAAGCTCTTTAGCAGAGACGAATAATTAATCTGACAGACCTTCAATTTTCCCTATTGAAGCATTTATTCTATTTCCATTGAAAATGCATCCACTATCCTTTTGACAGTCACATCTTTTAGGGTAAATGACAAAGTTGTTAATGTGTGCAGAACCTTTGGACAAATGCATACTTTTGCTGCAAACTGCTTCCCCTCTCAAACAGTACAGACAGAGTTGACAATGTAGACTGTTCCGTCATGCTGTCTGCCAGATAATTAAAGAGCACAGGATCAAAAAGAAAGAAACCCAAGTGAAAAATTCTCTCCAATAATTCAGGCCAACATTCAGATTGAAAAGTGCATAATAATTTAAAAGTGACTGTTGTGAAAGAGCAGTTGATGATTTGGGAAAGATCTTGTGACAGCATGGAAAGACAGCTGACAGGAGGGAATACACCCCAGTGGGGTCATGGGCTATACCTATGGCTGCAGTCCTTAATGCTGTTTCACCATGTTGGAGAGACCTGTTAACAGCTATGAAAAGGCAACAAAGGAAGAAACCCTTAGAGCCTGTGAGACCAGGGATGCAAGATGGCTGAATGACTGATAACACGGCTACGGATCTAGTAAGGGAATCTACCATGAATAAGGAGACCACTGCACAAGTGACCACCAAAACACGTTAGCAGTAGTAGGACACAAGCATCGCTTATGCATCTGTGGGTGGGAGAAAGTAACATCAGAGAAGGGGTTGAAGATCCATCAAGGGAGGAAGGGGTGCTTGAGGGAGCAGGGACAGGGGTCTCGAATTGACCAGTACTTCCTGCAAGGTCAACCAACTAAGTCAGTGAAGTACAGTAACCAGACACAAACCAAAGTTCACAGAACATCAGCATCCCTGTCACTGAGGAGTTTAGCACAGAAATTCCAGCTGGGGGACTCACCCAACCAACAATGCCTCCTAAGGTGTGGTGGTGTGTGGTGGCCAGTGCTATCATGTTTGCTGTTGTGTGCTGGGGCAGCAGGCTGAGGGTAGAAGACACCAAAAGAATCAACAAACTCATTCGTAAGGCCAGTGATGTTGTGGGGATAGAACTGGACTCTCTGACGGTGCTGCCTGAAAAGAGGATGCTGTCCAAGTTGCATGCCATCTTGGTCAATGTCTCCCATCCACTACATAATGTACTGGTTGGGCACAGGAGTACATTCAGTCAGAGACTCATTCCACTGAGATGCAACACTGAGCGTCATAGGAAGTCATTCCTGCCTGTGGCCATCAAACTTTACAACTCCTCCCTTGGACGGTCAGACACCCTGAGTCAATAGACTGGTCCTGGACTTATTTCCTGGCATAATCTACATATTACTATTTAACTATTTATGGTTTTATTACTATTAATTATTTATGGTGCAACTGTAACGAAAACCATTTTCCCCCGGGATCAATAAAGTATGACTATGACTATGACTAAGGAGAGGAAGATGAAAGGGTAGTGACTGCTCGTGAAGTAGCCCAAAACTGCTGATAAGAGAAAGTGGGAAACCATCAACAATGACTTGTTGAAAATTTTGGAGCAATGAAAAGGAACAGCAAAAAGAGGTTGGATGCAATGGGAAATATCGTCTTCTTCTACAGGGAAGAGTAGTTTGGAGTCAGCGTAAGAAAGAGTGGAAAGACATCACCACCAATAAAGTCCAAGAGACAGCAGGAGATTGAGCAACTGGTTTGAGAAAGGAGACGGCTGAGGAACCAGTGGAGAAAGCCCCAAAAAGTGAGAGGGAAGGCCTCAACCAACTTCAAGTGAACATCCAGTGCTAGCTGACAAAGTTGTGAAGGGTTGAGAATCTAAGGAAGCTGTGTAGAAATACAGAACAAACAACACAGTTCTACAATCCTTTTTTAAGTTCATTAAAGGTCGCTTCACACTGGAAAAATTTGAAAACATCAAAGCAGGAACTGGAAGAGCTGCTGGAAAAGATTCACACTGACTTGAAAAGCCAAGAACATATGATTCCATCCGACATTCGGCAATTCACCCTGCCCCCTACCTACTACATGGATACTGACCCTCCAAAATGGACATCTGCTCCCGGGCCTGATGGAATACCATATAGACTTTATGAGAATGCACCGGATGTCTTGGATATCATTACCAGGGTTTCAAGATGGGTGGTGGGCAGTAAAAGAACAAGTGCTAGACTTTGTCTACCCCCTATTAAAGGGTACATGAATGATTTAACAACACTGACCACTACTGCAGTATGCACCAAGTGACTACTTGGAAAGCTGCAGGAAAGCATCGAGTGGCTAGAATGAAAATCAGACCAGCAAGACACAAAGTAATTCCATAGTCAAAGGAATGCTGAAAGACTAAGTTCTTCATGTGTCTGAACAGCCTGTCAAAAGAGCCTGGGTAGATGGTACAACACCAGCCTCACAGACAAAGAGCAGGTGCAACAACTAAAGAAATGCTTGGATAACATCAACAAGACCATGCTGCCTGGAAAACTGAAGCTCTGGTGCTTACAGTTTGGATTCCTACCCCAGGTGATGTGACCACACACTATGACGTCCCACCAGCAACCGTGAAGAAGCTCAAGTGAACCATCACATCGTTCTTAAAGTGGCTCGGTGTCCCAAGGTTTATCAGTAACATCAATCACTATGGTAAAGGAATCCTTGAGTTACCTTTCACTGGCCTTACAGAGGAACTCAAATGTCCTAAGATGCGCCTGCAGATGACACTCAAAGATCATCAGTAATGCTGCATGGACCTTATCAACTGGGGGGAAATGGACCCCAGCTGATGTGGTCAGCAAGCAGGAGCAGCCCTTAGGCTTAGAGACCTTATGGGGAAAGTCCAACAAGGCAAAGGCAGCTTTGGTCTGGCGGCAAGTGGACCCCCAAATCCAGAGCGAAGGATGATGGTTGTCAATGAAGAGTCAGACAGAAGTGGCTGAGCAGGGGCAATGGATGCAGTGGGAAAGCATTGAGAAGAGGAAAATCAGCTGGAAGGATATATGGGAGATGGAAGCAAACAGACTTAGCTTTCTCAGATATGAGCTATATATGATGTGCTTCCCTTACAAAAAAAAAACATCCACTAGTGGTTCGGTGGGGACCCAAATTGTTCCCGGTGCCCAATTCTGGCAACCCTCAAGCATATCCTGGTAAGCTACAAAACCAGCCTCATCCAAAGTAGATACACCTGGCATCACAATCAGGTCTTCAAGAGTCTGGCAGTGGCAATTGAGACCAAGAAGACATCAACTAACTCCTTGTCCCCTAGAACGACTAACACTCTGCTTTCGTATGGGAGGGAGCAAAAAGACTAAATAAGCTCCCTCCTAAGTCAGGAACACGACAGATGCCCCATGACTGGAAAATGCTGGTGGATGTCAGTAAACAACTTGCCTTTCTACCAGAAATTGCTTCCATCAACCTTAGGCCAGACTTGGTGCTCTGGTCCAATTCATTACAGGTTCTCTACATCATGGAACTCACAACCCCGTGGGAGGATTCAGTGGCTGAAGCATATGAAGCTCAGCGATGGGGCTGCAAAACCAAAGTTTGTCCTGTAGAAGTGGATTGTAGGGGATTTATAGCCACATCCACTATCAAATTACAGAAGGAGCTGGGGATCCACGGTCAGACAACCATCAGAGCCACATCAGAGGCATTGGAAAGAAGTAGTCAATGGCTTTGGATCAAGCAAAAAGACCTTTCCTGGGTACTGATAGCATCAAGAGCATCAAGGAGGACACAACAGGGGTGACGCTGGGATGCCGGAAGTGATCCTAGAGCCCTTCCAAGATGTAGTGGGCTAATCGATGAAATATTGAGGAAGGAGGCTACCCACTTCAAAACCCCTGCTGTCAACCCTGTGCCACTCCCAACATCAAGGCAGTCTCGAGCAAATGCTCACGACCCATTGGCACAAGGGATGTTAACATCTTATCTTGTCTTTTTTGATTTTTATGAAGTAATGATAGGATGACAGTAAGATTTTTATTTGTAAATATAAGCCGATGGAATGCACGAGGCATAATATTCTGAGGGAAGGAATTGGACAAGTTTCGCATTCCAAGTAAATGAGCTATGATTCAAAATGATCCACTGGGCTTTGTTCAGGTTTATTAGCAAAGGCATGTAGGGCAGCTGCATATGATGTTTAAAATGATCTGCTTATATAAGACCATGTAAAGGTTATAAACATTAGGTGGTTGACTATGAGGAAAGGAAAACATAAGAAGATAATTAATAGGAAAATAATAGGCTACTTGGTCCATCAAGCCTACTCTGCCATTCTTTAAGGTCGTACCTGATAGTCTTTCTCAATTCCATTTTCCTAACCTCCCTCCATATCTCTTGACTTTTTTTCATACCTAGAACTCTATCACTTCCTTAAGAATGTAGTCAGTCACTACATCTACAAAGTGCTCTCGAGTACATTATTGCACAAGGTTCTGTGTTGGGACGGCCTCTTTTTACGTTATACGTCAATGATTTGGATGACAGAATTGATGGCTTTGTGGCCAAGTTTATGGATGATACAAAGATAGGTGGAGGGGCAGATCATGCTGAAGAAGTACAAAGGCTACAGAAGAATTTAGATGGATTAGGAGAATGGGCAAAGAAATGGCAGATGCAATGCAGTGTCAGGAAGTGTATGGCCATGCACTTTGATAGAAGAAGTAAAAGTGTAGACAATTTTCTAAATGGAGAGGAAATTCAAAACTCTGAATTGCAAAAGGACTTAGGAGTCCTTGTGCAGGATTCCTTAAAGGTTAATTTGCTGGTTGAGTAGGTGGTTAGGAAGGCAAATGCAATGTTAGCATTGATTTTAGAGAACTAGAATATAAATGAAGTATGTAATGTTGAGGCTTTAGAAGGCACTGCTGAGATTTCACTTGGAGTATTGTGAGCAGTTTTGGGCCTCTTATCTAAGAAAGCATGTGTAGAGGGTTCAAAGAAAGTTCAGAAAAACTATTCCGGGATTGAAAGGCTTATCATAGGAGGAGTGTTCTATGGCTCTGGGCCTGTACTCTCTGCAATTTAGAAGAGTGAGGGGGTATCTCATTGAAACTTATCAAATGTTGAAAGGTTTCAATAGAGTGGATGTGGAGAGGATGGTTCCTTTGGTGGGGGAATCCAAAACCAAAGGACATGGCCTCAGAATAGAGGAGCTTCCTTTGAGAATGGAGATAAGCAGGAATTTAATAAGGCAGAGAGTGGTGAGCCTGTGGAATTCGTTGCCACAGGTTGCTGTGAAGACCAAGTCATTAGGTATATTTAAGGCGGAGGTTGATAGATTCTTGATTAGTTAAAGCATGAAGATATACAGGGAGAAGGCAAGAAATAGGGCTGAGAGGGAGATGGATCAGCCATGATAAAATGGTGAAGCAGACTCGATGGGCCTAATGACCTAATTCTGCTCCTATGTCTTGTGATCTTATTGCAAGGACCCCTTGAGTGTAAACATTTTTCCACATTTCAGATTTAAGTGGTCCACTGCTCGTTGTAGTCGCCTCAGCCAGGGAAAAAGCCATGCCTGTACCTAAGCCTCCTAAAAATGTTGTATAGCTTTATCCGCCTGGGAAGTCCATTCATCCACCATCGATTTCTCCAAGCGTTGCTGACCTTTGGACCCTCGTTCCCCATCCACTCCGTCAGGTGGTCTACCAGCTCTCTCCACAGGCGTCTTCCCTCTTTATCTCTCGCCAACAAAAGACCGCGAAATTCCTGCTCTTAGAAAAGAAAGAACAACATCCTGCTCATTGGCTAACATACATTCCAAAGACCCTGTTATCTCTAGTCATAACCCAAACATTGCTGCTACAGAGAAACCATTACCTTAGCAGTGGAACATTACAGAGCGGCCATTACAGTAGCAGTGAAACCTTACTGCGTGTTACACTCTCCCCCCACCAAATTTAGTCATGCCCTCATGACAGTGAGATAATTTGCCAACCCTTCCTGCAAAACACAAGGTCCAATCCAGGTGTAAAAGGCAGTGACATAGCTCCCCAAAACGGTAGGGGTCACACTCTGTTCCCCTGGTGCTATGTTGGCCAGCCTATCTGGTGGTCTCCTAATTCTCTGAGACCTCCGCACCCCCTCACCTAACTCTTCAGGTTCAGATACTACTGGGGATACTTCCGGTCTACCTGGCGAGGCCTCCCCCGACCTATCAATCGTGCCCACCTGCAACTCGGACTCCTCTGTTCCATGGCCAAGCTCCACTTCATCCCCTGCAGGGTCCCGCTGCAACCCAGGCTGTTCACAGATAGCACCCCCCCCCCCCACTTCACCTGACAACATCCCGCTCGTTGGCTAACATACATTCCAAAGGCCTCGTTCTCTCTAGTCATAACCGAAACATTGCTGCTACTGAGAAACTATTACCTTAGCAGTGGAACATTACAGAGTGGCCATTACAGTAGCAGTGAAACCTTAAGCTCATTACGATATAAAAATTAGACTTCAGTTTTTTAAATGCTTTTTTGTTGAGGATGGCCAAAGCAACAGTTCCTTCAAGTGACTTTGCATTTTGTGGTCATCATTCTGTTAATTTCAAAATTCTGTTGAATGTCCATGAAAGTCTGACCCATTGGAATCTTAATGATTTTAATAATTAAGTCCGATTTTTCATTAGTTGAGTATTTCATATGTTGATGCAACTACATCCAGCCAGCTGAATGTCGATGCATTGAAATGAGTTGGAATATTTTTGCATTGAAGGATTTGCCAAAGAAAATTATTAGTTGTACAAACCCTTAAATTAAATGACATGTCAGTGCAGCATGAATAAGGTGACATGCCAATGAAGAAATGTAGTGTGTAGAGAATTTGCAAGCCTTTAACATGTGATATATTATTTGGGAATGACAGGCTTTGCAGAGAGTTGAAGAGAAGCAAAATTGTATCATTATATAGACTTTGATAAATTATGCAGACATGCTACTATGCCAAACATGAAATAGGCAGGATTAAGATTCAGTTTCGGAATATCAATTCTGATTTGATCATGTGAATTTTGAACACATCCTTTTGTATATTTATTTGAGTAGCCAGATTTGTTAGGAATTTAGTTGGGAATTTCTACATTGCTGCTCGTACTGCTCCACCATAATTTTCTAATGTTTTGTCAAGTTCCAGTGAGGGTGTGGGAGCTTCTCTGAGAAGCTTCACATCACTATCTCTGGTTATAAAAAAAATTGCAAAAAGTATATGTATACATAAGTTTCAGACAATCGTGTTGGCACTCTTATCAAGGGAGCTGGATTTGGAGACGTAAGAGTCTGTGAATGAATCTGAGGGGAAACTTCTTTACTTAAAGGTTGGTAAGAGTGTGGAGTGAGCTGCCAGCAGAAGTCGTGGATGTGGGTTGAATTTCAACATTTAAGAGAAATTTGGATAGGTACGTGGATGGGAGGGGTATGGAGAGTTGTATTCCATGTGTGGGTTGATGTACTAGGCAGAAAAATAGTTCAGCACAGACTGGATGGGCTGAAAGGACAACCTCTGTGCTGTAACGCTCTATAACTCTATGTAAACACTGTGGTGTGGTGCAGAGGCAAATTACTGTTGAAGCATACAGGGTTGATCAGCATCTGTGATGGCAAAGGGATAGTCAACAGTTTGAGTCGAGACACTACATCCGGGCAAGGGATTTGGAACTTGTTTTTGCCAAATTTCTGCTTTTTCTAATCTAGGAGTAAAATTGCAGATTTGAGAGTGTTTATTCCTGTCTCCTTTGAATATGGGACTGATGAAACACTAGCTTGTATTTGTAATCTCTGTTCAGCAGAACACACCTGACAAACCATGAACCTCATCATCTCAATGGAATCTACTCTCTTTTGGGAAAGCAGCAAACTGACCGTGTTTGGTTTTCTCCTGAAAACAGAAAATTCTAGAAATATTCAGTAGGTTTGCCAGCATCAAATCACATCCTCCAAAGTTAGCTCTGTTTCTTTCTTTACAGATGTCTGATCTGCTGAGTATTTCCAGCATTTCCTACTTTAATATCTGTTTCCCAACATCAGCAGTGTTTTGCTTTTGAATTTGACTGTCTCTGGACGCTCAGGCTGGTTTGAAGTGCAAAGTGTTCCAGTGCCACTGAATTTTGCAGTCACAAGTTGACTACGGGTGTAAATTGCTTTTATGCAATAACTTCCAAAACACAAATGTGCCCCAGAACAGAATATAATGAGATGTAAGTTTCAATTATTTAGATTCCATGTCTTCATTAACTCCTTTTCACATTAATGGAGACCACTTGGCCATCAAATTTATGCCAGCTGACAGAGAAATCCCATATAGAACATAGAACACCACAGCATAGTATAGACCCTTGAACCCGTGATACTCTGCCAACCTGTTAAAAATTACTAAGATCAATCTAAACTTTTCCTCTCACATTGCCAACCATTTTTCTAAAATCCATGTGCCTATTCAAGAATTTCTTAAATGCCCCTATGTATCAGCCTCTACCACCACCCGTATACCTTAAAATTATTCCCTCTCGTATTAGTCATTTCTGACCTGGGAAAAAAATCTCCTGGCTATCCACTTGATCTATGCATCTTATCATCTTGTACCCCTCCTCATGTTGCCTCTCATCCTCTGTCACTAAAGGAAAAAGCTCACTAATATCTCCAATAATTTTCACTGTAACCTATTCCTTTAGTCCACCTGGACAACACAAACACCTATATCAGGATGCTGTTCATTGACTATAGCTCAGCATTTAATACCATCATTCCCAGAATACTGATTGAGAAGTTGCTGAACATGGGCCTCTGTACCTCCCTCTGCAATTGGATCCTCGACTTCCTAACTGGAACACCACAATCTGTGCAGATTGGTGATAACATGTCCTCCGCGCTGATGATCAACACTGGCGCACCTCAGGGGTGTGTGTTTAGTCCACTGCTCTACTCCCTCTATACCCATGACTGTGTGGCTAGGCATAGCTCAAATATCATCTATAAATTTGCTAACAATACAACCATTGTTGGTAGAATCCTAGGTGGTGATGAGAGGGTGTACAGGAGTGAGCTATGCCAACTAGTGTAGCGGTGCCACAGCAACAACCTGGCACTCAGCATCAGTAAGATGAAAGAGCTGACTGTGGACTTCAGGAAGAGTAAGATGAAGGAACACTTATCAGTCTTCATAGAGGGATCAGAAGTGGAGAGAGCGAGCAGTTTCCAGTTCCTGGGTATCAAGAACTCTGAGGATCTAACCTGGCCCACATACCGATGTAGTTATAAAGAAGGCAAGACAGCGGCTATACTTCATTAGGAGTTTGAAGAGATTTGGCGTGTCAACAAATACACACAAAAACTTATATAGATGTACCATGGAGAGCATTCTGACAGGCTGCATCACTGTCTGGTATGAGGGGCTACTGCACAGGACCGAAAGAAGCTACAGAGGATTGTAAATCCAGTGAGCTCCAGCTTGGTTACTAGCCTACAAGGTACCTAGACATTCTTCAAGTAGTGGTGTCTCAGAAAGGCAGCGTCCATTATTAAGGACCTCCAGCACCCAGGGCATGCCCTTTTCTCACTGTTACCATCAGGTAGGAGGTACAGAATCCTGAAGGCACACACTCAGCAATTCAGGAACAGCTTCTTCCCCTCTGCCATCTGATTCCTAAATGGACATTGAACCCTTGGACACTACCTCACTTTGTTTTAATAGACAGTATTTCTGTTTTTTGCACGTTTTAAAACCTATTCAATATATGCACACAGTAATTTATTTATTTATTAATATTTTTTTTCCTCTCTTCTATGTTGTGTATTGCATTGAACTTCTGCTGCTAAGTTAACAAATTTCATGTCACATACTGGTGATAGAAACATAGAAAACCTACAGCACAATACAGGCCCTTCAGCCCACAAAGCTGTGCCGAACATGTCCTTAATTTAGCACTACCTCGGTTTACCCATAGCCCTCTATTGTTCTAAACTCCATGATAATAAACCTGATTCTGATTCCTTTCTATAACAATGCAAATATCTTAGTTCCTTCACTCTCCAATGCAGCATTCCTGAAGTATCTCTGCTTAGGATAATAAATCTTGAAAGAACGTTATTGACATAGTACACATTGCCACGGCTCCTCAGATCCTGCTGTAATCCCAAAAATATATCATACACAGGCAGTAGACCATCCCCCACAACTCAGCTACCTGCAGTAGTTTTCCTGAGCAGCTGCCATATCATCCAGGCTCCAGGACATCAGGAGAGACAGCACATGTCATGCAAGTTAGACAGTAGATTGGCACAGTGCCACCACCAGCACATCCATCTGCAAGTGTGAAGTGAGCACCGGAAACACAGTGCTGCTCTGATGTGTAAATTCTGGGGCATGCATTCCATGAGAATGAAAATATCCGTACACACACACACACACACACACACACACACACACACACACACACACATCAAGGCTTGCTCATAAAAAGGGATCAGGAATTAATCAACCAGTTGTATTTTTAACAACAGACATTATTCATCACAAAGCGAGGAAACATTGTGGAAATCATGAAGCACGTGGGGTGATTTAAATGAACACACTTAGATACCCAGCTGTCCAGGAGAGAATGATATTTTTATCATTAAATTCCACTCGAAGTACTTTCAGTATTAATTTAACAAAATTGCCATCCATGAATTGTAGTCATAGAGCACTACAACACAGAAACATGCCTTTTGGCCCATCTAATCCATGCCTATCTGTGATTCTGCCTAGTCCCTGGACCATGGCTCTCCATACCCTTCCTGTCCATGTGTCTATCCAAACCTCTTATAAATGTGTAATTGAACCTGCATCCGCCACATCTGCTGGCAGCTGTTTCCACACCAGCACTTCTCTCTGATTGACAAAGTTCCTCCCTAGGTTCCCCTTAAATATTTCACCTTTCACCCTTAACCTATCATCTCTATTTCAAGCTTCATTTTTTTTAAAAAGCCTGCTTTCATTTACCCCGTCTATGCCCCTCATAATTTAGTATACCTCTATCAAATCTCCCCTCATTCTGCTTTGCTCCAGGGAAAAATATCCTTACCTATTCAACCTTTCTTTATAATCTCAGGCCCTCAAATCCTAGCAAAATCCTTATTAATTTCCCTGTACTCTTTCGATCTTATTAATATCTTTCCTGTTGGTAAGTGACCAGAACTGCATACAAGACTTCAAATTTGGCCTCACCAATGCCAAAAGCTCACCCTATCTACCTGTAACACCACTTTCAAGGAATTATGAATCTATATTTCCAGATCTATTTGTTCTACCATACTCCACAGCACCCTACTGTTCATTCAGTATGTCTTACCCTGGTTTGCCCTCCCAAAGTGTAAGACCTGCATTATCTTACTACTTGTCTGTCCCAATTTCTGATTGCGTGTTCTGCAGTAGTTGGGAATGCTTTTAAAACTAATAGTTACAGATTAAATCTCTTACAGGCAACCAGATACCTGCTGTGTTTCGGGGGAATATACAAAAGTAATCTGCTTGTTACTTTTCTGTGTATTTGAAACACAACAGGTCAGAAGCTGAGGGAAATTTTCTTTTCAACTTTTCCACCACCATCCCCCACCTCACTCCCACTCCACTTTTATAATTAGTTATAATCACTGTTAAAATCCATTTTGATGCAAAATAATTCAGATGTGTCAGCACAGGTTTTCTTCCTTCATTTACCTCTGCCCTCCTGCTGCGCAGCAGTAAAAAAACATATGTTGAGAATAAACAATTTGATAAATGGAAATTGCCTGAAACCCTTTGAAGTCAATTTATTAGCTCATCAAAATCTTGGTATGTTTGAACTCAATGGGTGTAAATCATGGTTACTGTTTGGTTCCAGTTTTCCTCACCTTGACCTACCAATACCTTTGCCTAGCACTGTCTTCTCTCCTCTTAGCCATCACTACCACCCCCCCCAATCAAATTCTGGGTTGTCTCTATCTAAGGAGGTGTGAGTCACTCCTTCCCTCCACTGGCCTGCAAGTCACGCCCGGGCAAGGTGTACCAGCTGCTTAGCCCCCTAATCAGGATCACGTGAAGCCATGGTGGCAGGTGGTGGGTGGTCATACAAACAGCTGGTGCTGATCACAAGTCCTAGTTATGTGACCACTGATGCCAGGCAGACAATCTCTGAGGAGTATTGTTAATGTAAGGGGTCACACATCTTGTGAAAACACTGCCCAGAAGAAGGCAATGGCAAACCACTTCTGTACAAAAATTTGCAAGCAACAATCATGGTCATGGAGACCATGATTTTCGTAAGATGGAGGCCTCTCAGGGGCCAACCAGAAGTGCATTTTTCTTAGCTAAAAAGTGTTTTTATACATATAATTCCGTTCTTGACTGTCATAACTACATGTACAGCAGATCTACAGCGTCAGTGAAGTGTTCATTGCTGACATTCCACTTCTCCCAGAAGTTCCAGGAATCTCCCTCATATTGATAGCGACTCCCTGATGCCCGCAAATTATATACAATATCCTGGAAATTGATTTTTTTTGAGCGAGAGAGAGAGAGAGAGGGGGGGGGGGAGACAGAGACAGAGAGAGAGAGAGACAGACAGAGAGAGCGAGTGACAAACGTAGCGGGAGAGTGACAGAGAGAGCATCCTGATTGGTCTCTCTTTGTGCTAAGTAGACCTATCAGTTTTCTCTGTGGGTGGGCTTTACAGTCGACCTTTCTCTCTCTCTTTCATTGTCCATCAGTTCAGTTTAGTGTCCTGCAGTACCATGGCAGAGAGTTCCAAAAAGAGAAAATATAAAAGTACTTCACCCCAGACTACACTAAAGTGTACCCCTGCTAATAGGGGTCAAAAGTAATGACAGTGTTGCTCACTGCACTATTTGCAGTATTGACCTTTCTATTGCCCATGGTGGGTGAAATGACTGTAAAAGACATGTTGAGGTGAGCTTAACAGGTGTCATTCATTCAATAGCATAGCTAACGTTATTTTTTTTACCATAAGACAAAGGAGCAGAAGTTGGCCATTCGGCCCATCAGGTCTGCTCCACTATCTTATCATGAGCTGATCTATTCTCCCATTTAGTCCCACTCCCCGGCCTTCTCACCATAACCTTTGATGCCCTGGCTACTCAGATACCTATCAATCTCTGCCTTAAATACACCCAGTGAGTTGGCCTCCACTGCCGCCCGTGGCAACAAATTTCATAGATTCATCACCCACTGGCTAAAAAAATTTCTTCGCATCTCTGTTCTGAATGGGCGCCCTTCAATCCTTAAGTCATGCCCTTTTAGTTCTAGATGCCCCCATCATGGGAAACAACTTTGCCACATCCACTCTGTCCATGCCTTTCAACATTCGAAATGTTTCTATGAGATCCTCCCCTCATTCTTCTAAACTCCAAGGAATACAGTCCAAGAGCGGACAAACATTCCTCATATGTTAACCCTCTCATTCCCAGAATCATTCTAGTGAATCTTCTCTGTACCCTCTCCAACGTCAGCACATCCTTTCTTAAATAAGGAGCCCAAAACTGCCCACAGTACTCCAAGTGAGGTCTTACCAGTGCCTTATAGAGCCTCAACATCACATCCCTGCTCCTATACTCTATTCCTCTAGAAATGAATGCCAACGTTGCATTTGCCTTCTTCACCACGGACTCAACCTGGAGGTTAACCTTAAGGATATCCTGCACGAGGATATCCAAGTCCCGTTGCGTCTCAGAACTTTGAATTCTCTCCCCATTTAAATAATAGTCTGGCTGTTTATTTCTTCTGCCAAAGTGCATAACCATACACTTTCTAACATTGTATTCATTTGCCACTTCTTTGCCCATTCTTCCAATCTATCCAAGTCTCTCTACAGACCCTCTGTTTCCTCAGCACTACTAGCTCCTCCACCTATTTTTGTATCATCAGCAAACTTAGCCACAAAGCCATCTATTCCATAACCCAAATCATTGATGTACAATGTAAAAAGAAGCGGCCCCAACACAGACCCCTGTGGAACACCACTGGTAACCGGCAGCCAACCAGAATAGGATCCCTTTATTCCCACTCTCTGTTTCCTGCCAATCAGCCAATGCTCTATCCACGTATGTAACTTTCCCATATTTCCATAGGCTGTTATCTTGTTAAGCAGCCTCATGTGCGGCACCTTATCAAAGGCCTTTTGAAAATCCAAATATGCAACATTCACTGCATCTCCCTTGTCTAGCCTACTGGTAATTTCCTCAAAAAATTGTAATAGATTTGTCAGGCAGGATTTTCCTTTAAGGAAACCATGCCGAGTTCTGCCTATCTTGTCATATGCCTCCAGGTACTCCGTAAATCAACTCTAACAACTTCCCAACCACCGATGTCAAGCTAACAGGTCTATAATTTCCTTTTTGCTTCCTTGCCCCCTTCTTAAATAGCGGAGTGACATTTGCAATCTTCCAGTCCTCCGGAACCATGCCAGAATCTATCGACTTTTGAAAGATCATTGCTAATGCCTCCGCAATCTCTACAGCTACTTCCTTCAGAACACGCGGGTGCATTCCATCTGGTCCAGGAGATTTATCTACCCTTAGACTATTCAGCTTCCTGAGTACTTCCTCTGTCGTAATTGTGACTGTGCACACTTCTCTTCCCTGCCACCCTTGAGTGTTTGGTATACTGCTGATGTCTTCCTCAGTGAAGATTGATGCAAAATACTCGTTCAGTTCCTCCGTCATCTCCTTATCTCCCATTACAATTTCTCCAGCAACATTTTCTATTGGTCCTATATCTACTCTTACCTGTCTTTTACTCTTCATATACTTGAAAAAGCTTTTAGTATCCTCTTTGATGTTATTTGCCAGCTTCTTTTCACAGTTCGTCTTTTCCCTCTTAATGACCTTATTAGTTTCCTTTTGTAAGCTTTTAAAAACTTCCCAATCCTCTGTCTTCCCATTAATTTTTGCTTCCTTGTATGCCCTCTCCTTTGCTTTAGCTTTGGCTTTGACTTCTCTTGTCAGCCACGGTTCATCCTTTTTCCATTTGAAAATTTCATCTTTTTTGGAATATATCTGTCTTGCACCTTCCTCACTTCTCGCACAAACTCCAACCACTGCTGCTCTGCCATCCTTCCCACTACTGTCCCTTTCCAGTCAACTTTGGCCAGTTCCTCTCGCATGCCACTGTAATTTCCCTTACTCTACTGAAATACCGACACATCAGATTTCGGTTTCTCTTTTTTAAATTTCACAGTGAACTCAATCATGTTATGATCACTGTCTCCTAAGGGTTCCATCACCTCAATCTCTCTAATCACCTCCGGTTCATTACACAATACCCAATCCAGTACAGCCAATCCCCTAGTGGGCTCAACAACAAGTTGTTCTAAAAAGCCATCTCATAGACAATCTGCAAATTCTCTCTCTTGAGATCCAGTGCCGAACTGATTTTCCCAATCCACTCGCATGTTAAAATCTCCCACAATTATCATAACACTGCCCTTATGACAACCCTTTTCTATTTCCTGTTGTAATTTGTAGTCCATATCACTGCAGCTGTTTGGAGGCCTGTATATAACTGCCATCAGGATCCTTTTACCCCTGCAATTTCTTAGCTCAACCCATAAAGATTCTGCACCTTCTGATCCTATGTCACCTCTTTCTAATGATTTGATATCATTTCCTACCAAAAAAGCCACGCCTCCCCCTCTGCCTACCTTCCTATCCTTCCGATACACCGTGTATCCTTGGACATTCAGCTCCCAGAGACATGTATCCTTTAGCCAGGTCTCAGTGATGGCCACAATATCATACCTGGCAATCTGTAGCTGTACAACAAGATCATCCACTTTATTCCTTATGCTGCGTGCATTTAAGTATAACACCTTAAGACCAGTATTTGGTACTTTTTGCTTTGATTGCACTGCAACTCATCCCAATGGCTTAAAATTTGTCCCATCACCTGCCTGTCTTTCCTGACATCTGTACTGCTCACTATCTTAGATTTATTTCTGTTTTCCTCTTCCTCTGCTCTATCATTCTGGTTCCCATCCCACAGCCAAATTAGTTTAAACCCTCCCTAACAGCTCTATTAAACCTTCCCACCAGGATATTGGTCCCCTTCGGGTTCAGGTGTAACCCATCCATTTTGAATAGGTCATGCTTCCTCCAGAAGAGATCCCAATGATCCAAGAATCTGAAGCCCTGCCCCCTGCACCAGTCTCTCAGCCATGCATTCATCTACCTGATCCCACTATTCTTGCCCTCGCTAGCACGTGGCACAGGTAGCAGTCCCGAGGTTACTACCCTGGAGGTCCTGCTTCTCAGCTTCCTTCCTAACTCCCGGAAATCTCTCTTCAGGACCTCCTCCCTTCTCCTATATATGTCATTGGTACAAACATGTACCAAGACAACTAGCTGCTCGCCCTCTCCCTTCAGAATAATCTGGACCCGATCTGAGACATCCCGTACCCTGGCATCTGGGAGGCAACACACCATGCGGGTATCTCTATCAGGCTCACAGAATCTCCTGTCTGTTTCCCTGACTATGGAATCCCCTATGACTACTGCATTCCTCTTCTCCCTCCTTCTCTCCTGCACAACAGCGCCAGGCTCAGTGCCAGAGACCCGGTCACTGTGGGCATGCCCTGTCAGGTCATCCCCCTCAACAGCATCCAGAACAAGATACTTGTTGCTGAGGGGGACAGCCACAGGAGTGCTCTCCACTATCCGGGCATTTTCCTTCCCTCTCCTGGCAGTCACCCAGTTTTCTGACCCCTGTAGCCTAGGGATGACTACCTCCCTGTAGCTCCTGTCTATCACCTCTTTACATTCCCTAATAAGCAGTACGTCATCAAGCTGCAGCTCCAGATCCCTAACACGGTCTCTGAGGAACCGCAACTCGGTGCACCTGGCACAGATGTGGCCATTAGGGAGGCTGGAGGTCTCCCAGGATTCCCATATCTGACACCCTGAACAAAGCACTAACCCTGCAGGCATGCTATCTAATTCTACAGGAATGAAACAGGAAAAATAAGTCTACTCACCCACTTACCTTGTCAAACGGACAAACTTTTTAAACCGTTTGCTCGTACCATTAGCTCTGTGAGCCCTGCTGTTCCTGTCTGTCTGGGCCGATTTGCCAAGGGGGAAAAAATGAGTTGGTGCCTCGCTCTCGCCTCTTCCCGTTACCGCCGAAGCCCATTGAAGCCAAATTGCTACCACTCTCTCCACTGCCCGCTCCGACCGCTGCCCGCTGTATACGGTTGTCTCCTTTTTAAACTCTCCGCACTGTCCTGTCTACATCATGCACCTGCGCAGTCTCGTCCTTCTTGCACTCGAAGAAGTTTTTAAAAAAACTGCCTTCCTTCAGAATTCAGCTCCCACGCCGCTCTTCTTGTCCCGATCCAAAAGACAGCCATTGGAAGTACCCTTCCTTTTTAAACTCTCTGCGCTGTCCTGTCTACGTCATGCGCCTGCGCAGTCTCGTCCTTCTTGCACTCGAAGAAGTTTTTTAAAAAACTGCCTGCCTTCAGAATTCAGCTCCCTCGCTGCTCCTCTTGTCCCGATCCAAAAGATTTAAACTAGCTGGCTAGCTGCTAAGGAGCTATTCTATTGATGTCCTTCGTGATGAAGCCAAACTCCCTGTAGACTTGCTTAAAGTTGCATAGAATAAAAAAAACGACTCCATGATAATATAATATAATATAATTGTGAATCTTGTGAATCTGATGCCTTGCAAAATTAAAAAATTCATTGACACAGACTGCTATGAGGTTGAGACTTCCGGCAAAATGCTCAAATCTGCCAAGCAAGCCACATCACAGTACAAGGAAAGTTTGCAAAAGAAATAGAAAAGCAATTTGCATTAGCATTTAGCTATTAGCATTGAGACTGCCAACAAAATACTCAACAAGGAATATGTGTGTGTAAATTGTTGTGTTCTTTCATAATCAAATGTCCTGTATACATACACCCTTGGAGGACGACCGGGGGCGGGGGGGGGGGGGTATGGGGTTGCAGTGGGTGCGGGTGTTGGTGCTACCTCCCTGAAATTAGTTTTTGCAGGGTGGGATGTCTGTCATTGTTCAGAGTAGTTGGCCGGTGTGTTGTAAGAGCCAGCCACCAGTTCAGAGGAGAGTTGGCCCATGGGTTGACCGACTAAATTCAGGCCATTGGGCTGAGAGTTGAGTCAGGACGTTGGGCCAAAGGAATTTGAGTAGGGCCATCAGGCCAAGGGATTCAAGTAGGGCCACTGGGCCACAGAAGGAGCAGATTGTGTTCAGAAGAGCTGAGCTGGATGCAGACCACAATGCTGTCTGCTATGCGGAGGCACCAGAGTTTGTGCCTTTGAGTTAGCATGAAGGCAGTGTGTACTGAAACTGTGAGTGACTGCCTTGGACATTTCTTTTGTGATCACAAGTCCCCGTTGGCCATTGATTGCTGCAGGCCTGCTTGGTGGTGAGACCGGCACTTGAAGCGAGGACTAGGTCTCAAGCCATGGGCTTGCATTGTAGCATCTGGGCTTGGTTGTGGTGGGGGAAGGGCGGCGGGGGGGGAACTGCTCCTGTTGGTGCTGCCCTCCAGTGTTGAATCGGTGGAATTACAGACTGGCCTGTCAGGAACCATCAATTTGCGAACGTCGCTCAAGATCTTGGACTAAAATTGTGTTTTCTTAGGTGACTATGTTCTTTTCCCCTTTCTCACTGTTTTAAATGCACGTGTATGTTTTTTGCACCTTGGCCTCAGAGGAACACTGTTTTGTTGTTTAAGGACAATTAAGCTTGATCTGATAATCGCTCAGGTTATGTGACATGGCGCATGATAATGATGACATCAACTTCTCTTATGTTATACTTTCAAATTCCCTGAGCTCCAGTGTTTTGTGAATGTTAGCATTTCACTGGGTATTCATTTCTCTTATCATCAATTGTAATATGGTCCTGAATTTCTCACTGCTTCTCTGCACACCTCTTCTCGCACAGAAGAGAGCAGCATTTTCTGTTTTGAGTGATTTTACCACCACCTAACCACTTACCAAGGAACATCCAATGTACACATTTAAAGGGAATTCTTCACCATCTTAACTTCCCTCCTCTTATCCACCATTTACATGGAGCGCTGCCACAAGAGATCAGCATCCATCATCAAGGACCCCACCATCCATGCTGTGCTCTTTTCTCACGACCACGATCAGACAGGAGGCAGAGGAGACTTAAATTCCACACCATCATGTTCAGAAACAGTTATTATCCTACAATCTTCAGTCTCCTGAACCAGTGTGAATAACTTCATTCACCTCAACACCAAATGGCTTCCACAATCTAAAGACTTACTTCAAAGAACTTTACAACTCGTTTTCAGTATTATTTACTTGTTATTTGCATAATTTGCCTTCTTTTGCACATTGGTTATTTGTCAATTTCATGTATATTTTTTCATAAATATATTGTATATCTTTATTTGCCTGTAAATGCCTGCAAGAACATGAATCTCAAGGTAGTACATGGTGACATATACATACTTTGATAATAAATTTACTTTGACTTATCTAACAACCTACAATAGAGGGGAGAAGGGGATGGAATTAAAGTCAAGGCCTCAGCCTCTTATTGTAATTTAACACTGAGAGGATGAAATTAAATCAAATTCAAATTTAATTATCGTTCAAACATATATGAATACAGCCAAGCAAAACTGCATTCCTCTGGAACCAAGGTCCAAAACACACACAGCACATTCAAAATAGCAAGTACACGCACAGTCACGCAAAATGGATATATATATATATAGCCCAAGTCCCTGTCAAGATGTCCTGGACATTGATAGTGCAGTTCCCAGCAGTGCACAGACAAACAAGTGTACACAATCCAGCCTGTCATTCCACAAATCGAACACTGGAGGGCAGTATCAATTGGAAAGACCAACCCCCAACCAAGCGTGGACATCATGCTACACTGCTTCTGGTGTCCTATCTCCTGGACTGCAGCAACAGGTAAGCCTGCGACTTGAGGCCTAGTCCTTGCTACAACCAAGGCCATGCAGCTCCCCGCCATCTGTCACCCTACTAAACAAAGGAAACAGGCCTGTGGCATCTTACATTATCAACGTCCAACAGGTTCTTCTGAACATCAAGACAATCACTCATGGCTACAATGCATGCTGCCTTTGTGCACCAAACTTTTGATGCCTTCCTCTGCAGGCAGCAACATGGTTTGCACCCAGTCCAGCATCTCTGCCAATAAGCAGCTCACTGATGGGGTAGACCTACAGTATGCAAAGTTCTTGAAGTTTAGTATTGTCTTGTGATCATAAAAAAATTTAACAAAGAAAAAAATACCATTGGTTGAGCCCCAAGAGACCACTGCATCCAAACACACTGCCATCTTCTTTCCCATCCCAAAAACCAAAGCTCTGCACTTTCCCAAGGAGATATTAAGTGGTGACCTGGGATGGAAACTCTGAGATGAAAATTAGACAGATGCTGAGGCCACACTCAGTGTCTAACCTTTGTTCCATCATGAAAGAGATCACACCCCATCAGAAGTGAAACCCATAACATCTCAAACCATTGTACAAGCAAACCAATATCAGGAGCAAAGCAAGCTGCATTTTATGAGCAACCTTCTTCCAAAGATCAGGCTGTTTCTGCTTTGGTTGCCAAGAAGTACTAAATTATTCATCTATATTATAGTTACAGGTCCTCTTAACTTCTGTTTGATCTCCTCACAGATGCACATTAGGGGAGTGTCAGATTTGCTTAGTAATCTATTCTCTCATTTGCTGTCTAAATTACAGGTCGCAAATCTTGCCTGCTCCATCTCAAATAACGAAGAAGGTGTGAAGTTGGTCCGCATGGCAGCCACCCAGATCGATAGCCTGTGCCCACAGGTAAGGGATGCTAAGTACTATGTGTTGGCTGCTACACAATCAGAACTCAGACAAAAATCTATCAGTATGAAAATTACAGGACTAGATAGATAATATTGTGCCGAATAGCTTTCACAGCCTGAAAGACAGCAGGTGGCTTGAAACCAGACCATGCAATTTGGAAGCAAATAAAAAAAATCTTTTTACTCTTTTACTAGACAATGGTCCTGTTTGCAAAATACAATACAAGTCTCCTGTTGTCTTAACACATGGCTGGAGGTTTAAATACAAACAAAAGGCTGGAGGATTTTTGAAAGCAGACTTATAAAAAACACGACCTGCAGAAAAATCTATTAATGATGCAGTTTGACTCCTGATAACCACAAACCAAACCAAGTGTGAATGTAATCCAAGCCTGGAATTCCAAACGTGCCAGTTTCAATTCCCATTCATAATTCTTGATCCAAGCATGAAATTAACCCCAGCAGTTGATTCGAATGCCACTCACACCAACATAATGAACCAGCTGTCAGATTCCTCCTAGAGACAGTGGTGCATTGGTTTTTTGCATCCAGTTTTCTTGCTTTCTGTATGTTTATCAAGAAATGCAGGATTATCCCAATGAGCTTTTGTTCTAAAAACACATTGAATGATCATATCTTTTGTACATCCATAGATCCCTCAAAGTTGACACACAAGTTGATAAGGTTGTTAAGTAAGCATGTGGTGTGTTGGCCTTCATTAATTGGGAGATTGTGCTCAAGAGCCATGAAGCAATGTTGCTCTATAAAACCCTGATTTGACCATAATTAGAATATTGTGCTCAGTTCTTGTCACTTCATTATAGGAAGGATGTGGCGGCTTTAGAGAGGGTGCGGAGAAAATTTACGAGGTTGTTGCCTAGGCTAGAGGGCATATCTTATGAAGATGAGCAAGCTGTCTTTTCCTTTTGGAGCAAAGGAGGATGAGAGATGACTTAATAGAAGTGCACAAGATGATAAGATGCATAGATTGAGTGGATAATCAGAGATTTTTTTTTCTCCAGGGTGGAAGTGGCTAATAAGAGGAAGCATAATTTTAAGGTGATTGATTGAAAGTATAAAGAGCTAACAGAGATAAATTCTTTAGAAAAAGCGTGGTGCATGTCTAGAGGACCCTGTCAGGAGTGGTGCTAGAGGCAGATACATAAGGGGCATTTACGAAACAATGGATCATAGAAAAATAGAGGGCTATGTAGGAGGGAAGGGTTAGATTGATCTTAGAGTAAGTTAAAAGGTTGGCACAACATCATGGGTCAAAGGGCCTGTAACATGCTATAGTGTTCTATGTTCTATGATCAGCAATGCCCAAAGTCCACAGCAGTCTGGGCCACATCAGACCTACTGAAGTTAAAGTTTCAAGTTGATGACCTTTCACCAGGAAGGGAAGATTGTATGGTTTCAAAGCAAATATAGAGACAGAAGATAATGGGCTTGACAGATTGGAAACAGGAACCAAGAGGAGCAGTGTTAAGATAAGGCTTAAACTAAGGCTTCAGCCATTTGGACAGTAGTGAAATGAAATTTCTTCACTCAGATATAAGAAATCTTTGAAAATTTGGTCCCTTTACCCAAGGGGACAGTAAAGGCTTGGTCACTAAGTACATACAAGACAAAGATCAATTAATTTTTGGACAATGAGGAAATCAGTGGATATGAACTTAATATGGCACTGTTCAACAAAATTAGCTAAGGTCTTATTGAAAGAAGCATAGATAAGGGTCTATATGGCCTAACCTTCCTTCTTTACTTTATGTTCTTCTGAATTATGATGTCCCAAGCTTTACACATAGCAGAAGACAATTATGATGTCCTAGGCCTTATACATATCACAAGACACCCTGCAGCCAGTTATTCTACACAAAATGCTCCACCTTTAGTTTGTTAGACATACTCCAAGTTTTAATGAAGTAAATATCTAGTAAAACTGCCCAATAGCACAGCGGCCCTCCTTCTTTGCTAACTACATTCAAATCCAAGCTATCAGTTCTCACTCCTGCTGAGTGAAGTCATTACTGCAATGAAATTACAAGACTGGATTTATTCACACAGTGAATTGATTATGGAAAAAAGATTAACAAATTGGCCATTTCATCTTTACAAATCCTGATGATCTGATAATAAGCATTGTCAGGATTTAAATGTGGCAAATCATGACAGACTAACCATGCATTGATCACAATCCAGCTGCGATCTAAACCTTTGTACATGATAGGAAAAACACCTGTGGTGCTAATGCAGATCAGTCCAGCTGACATGTTTGAGGCAATCAGATGGTTGTTTATTCACCTTTGTGCAGCTCCAGCCATTTCTCAGACAGCGGCTATAGCCATGAATTTGGAATCCATGTTTCATTTAGACAGCGGTCTCATCCATCAGTAAAATAGAGCATGCTGCCTTTTTTTGAAATGCTCTCATCCATTCAGTTGATTCCTTCGTACTCTTGGCATCATGCCACAGTAGGAGCTAGTCGGTGTCAGCCAAATCCTAAATGTATATTTTATCCAAAATCAGGACACTTGCATAAACAACACAGAAGTGGTTAAAAGCTACATGCATTAGAATTGGGTTCTTCATGTGGATAACTTCATTCACCTTAACACTGAATTGATTTCACAACCTATGGACTTTCCTTCAAGGATGCTTCTCAGTATTATCTATTTACTTATCTTTTATTTGTGGTTTGTCTTCTTTTGCACATTGGCTTTTTGTCGTTCTCTGTGTCTATGCTTTTCTCTGCTTTTCATTTATTCTAATGCATTTATTTGTTTTTCTGTGAATGCTGGCAAGAATGTACGTACATGTACGTACTTTCGATAATAATTTTACTTTGAACTTTATCTACTCTGTCTGCTACTTTGTTTTGATGGATTTCACTATTTGCTGACCAAAGTGAAAGCAGATGTTAGGATACGGAACAAAAGACCAGCTGGTGGAGGAGCACAGCAGTTCAAGCAGCACCGACTGGAGGAAAGGAATTATCAACGTTTTGCGTCCTCATGCGGGGCTTCCTTCCCCAGATGCTGCCCAACTCACTGAGTTCCTCCAGCAGATTGGTGCTTCACAGTCTTGGTATTTGTTTTTCCAACTCCGTTGTGTATTTGCCTTGCCCTATTGAACTGAAGTTCAGCATTCCAGATTGTAGTGAAAGTCCTTCCACAGGTATGTGGTTTAGTAACCATTCAATATCCATTCACCATCAAGGACTCCCATTATCCAGGCCATGCTTCCTTCCCGCTGCTGCCATTGGGAAGGAGGCACAGGAGCCGTAGGTCCCACAACTCCAGGTTCAGGAATAGTTAATATCCTTCAACCATCAGTCCCCTGAACCAGTGTGAGTAACTTCATTCACCTCAACACTGAACTGATTCTGCAATGAACGGGCTCACTTTCAAGGTCTCTACAACTCATGTTCTCAATATTATTTATGTATTATTTGATTTTTTTATTTGCACAACTTGTCTTTTTTTGCACATTGGTTGTTTGTTAGACTTTGTGTGTAGTTTTTCATTGATTTTATCGTATTTCTTAGTTCTACTGTGAATGTCACAAAAATGAATCTCAAGGTAGTATATAGTGACAAACGTACTTTGATAATACATTTATTTCAAACGTTTTGAACTTTAATATAGCACTTTGTCAAATTTATGATGTGAACAGATTTCTCCATTGATCATAAAATGTTAAGTTTTACTAGAGCTTTGAACACATCTGGATTTTACACTAGAAATTAGTACAAACTGGATAATGAGGTTGATCCTTGCACTCAACGTCATATGCAATCAACTTCCATTAAGAATGTAAGAAATAGAGTAGAAGTTGGTTACCAGATCCCTTAAGCCAACTTGGCCATTTAACAAACTGATGTTGATCAGTACAATCTTCCCCACAATCTCAGATCCTTTCTGCCTTAACCTTCACGATCAGCCTAACATGTGGGACCTTGTTCAAAGCCTTACCAAAGTCCATGTAAACCATGTCTACTGATTTGCCTTCATCAATTGTTTTGGTCACCTCTTAAAAAACACAATAAGATATGTGAGGTGTGATCTCTGTTGTACAAAACCATGCTGGCTTCTCCAAATCAGTCTCTGCCATTCAAAGTGAACATAAATTTTGTCCCTTGGAATATTCCCCAACAACTTCCCTGCTACTGATGTAAATCATCGACCTACAGTCTCCAAGCCTTTTCACTCCCTACACTCCTTTTTGAATAAGGAAACATCATCTGCTGCCCTCTGGTCTTCTATTGAGGTTAACGTCGATTCAGGGATCCAGCAATCTCCTCCCTTGCGCTCATGATAGCTGTTCATGAGTTACTTATCTCTTTCTTTACTTTGGGTCAGTGTAATTTATTTCTAATTATTTTGTTATGAAAAGTTTTATGTAATAGACACAACTGCAGTTGCTGGAGTGTTCCAAATGATCTGGATTGGGTATGAAAGCAGTAATTAAAATGATAATCTTCCAAGGGCAAATCCTGGAAAATACAGGAGAATGGTAAAGCAACCCAGCTTTGAAACAACGTATCCAAGCAGCACGGTAAATCCTCCTTGCTGCTATATTAGCAGTATTTAAAACCTATTTAGATTTTGAAAAGAAATCAATGAATAGAGAAATAGTGAGAAACTGAATGTAATTTCAAAACAAAAGGCAATGTTTGGTAATATATTTGAGGCTTTTCACAATTCTGTGTTTCGATCAATTAAAACACTTAAATCTGATTTTATTTTGTGATTTATTATGTTATTTAAACTGCTGACAACCATTGGATACTCACCATATGCAATACTCCGAGAAACCAGTTGATGGTAACCATCTCATTATAATAAACTGTGTAATTACATTAAATAAATCACACGTTGATTTCAATTTTAGTCTCCTTAAAGATGCATTTTTTCATTCTAGTCACATTTAGTTTAGTTTGATTTCAAGACACTTTCGCTGATGATTGCTCCACCATTAAAGAAGATTGGCTTCCACTTATGTAACAAATGTATCGCCCACAGTGACATTCCCTTGCATATCTCAGAACATTGCCATGCGAAAGCTCACTTGAGCTGCTGTTCACATAAATCATTGCAAAGCAGTAGGGGAGATGTAATTCTGATTCTATAACTTACAAACTTATCCCAGTTTCTGTGCTTATTTTTCTTGAGCCTTTCCTCAATGAATCACGTTTGGTTAATTTCCATTCAAACCTTTATATAGATCTGATATCAGTATTTTTTATATAATTTTGAGAAACCTACAAAACATGCAGAAACATTCTGACTGTACATGTTGAAGTGTACTGCATATAAGCTGGTGCCAGAGCAAAAGACGACAGGTCTCATTTTTAGTGATGACTCAATTTTAGTTGGTTTATAGACCTTCTATTGTGCACAATTAGCTGGTATGACTCGACCCTCCACAGGCCGCTTGCTCAATCAAAGGCTTCACTTTTATTGTAGCAGTGGGACATAGATCACTTCATTAATACTTTTTCTTTCGTACCTTCCTTTGAGCATCATAGTTCCTCCAGGTCTCTGTCCTATCAGTCACATTCCCTTTGTTTTCTCTATCACTCTCCCTTCTTTATAGCTCAAAACATCTTGATTGCTAACGCTCCCTAGATCTTATGAAAACCAACAAGCTGATGCTGAGATACATCCTAGGATGCACTGGGACACATAATCAATAATGTAACCTGAGGTCACTGGGTGTTTTGGGACTTTCAACATCAGACACCTTCGTCCCAGGTGGCCCAGCCAAGTTTGATTAGTCCCTGGCTTGTGTCCCAGCAGCATTAGTACACGGGTCACACCTCTTGATCCATAGCCATATGGAGGCTCACTCAGCAGCCTCTGTAATGGTCCTGACTGCTCTTTTCTTTGCAGCCCTTGTAATACCAAGGAGAGAGTAGGTTCTGGACAGTAAACAGCCAGTAAAACCTCTACACCCCACCTCTATAGACTCGCATCATGCCCTCCACCTCAGTCTCTGGCACATCTCTATCAGCCCTTAGTATTTGGCTTTCTTAGGCTCAAATGCATCCTCAAGCCAGTCTTCCCAAGGCAATGTCAGTTCCACTGAAACATTACCTATGTTTCTTGGTCCATCCCCAGTTGACCAGCTAAGCATCTGTAGCATTCTCTGTATTTATTGTTGGAGGGCTTTGTGGCTGGAGGATTTGACACAGATAGTATTCACGCTCCCTTTTAGATAAACTTTGAAAGTGATTAAAGTTGCTGCTTTTCTCACAGTCCTGAAGTTAAAGATGAAGCCACATTTTCCATTTGACTTTGGAGAACAGAGCAGGTTGCTCAAACTCTACCAAAGCAGAATGAGAAAAACTTTGAATACAAGGTGGAATATGTTTTCTACATTCCTTATCTTTTAGCCTTTAAACTGGAACTTTAGAGATTACAATTATTTATAGTAGTAAATAGATTTGCTGAAGCTGAGGAAAACTGCTTGCTAAGGATAGTAAAATGCTGCTTTGCCTTGCTGTTTCAGATACATTTACTTTACATTTCTTTTCTCTCAGAAGCAGAGACCACAACATCAGAATGTTTTAAAAATAATAGGTTATCAGCGAAAAATTCTTGTGTGAGACTTGTTGATGACTCCTGGATTGACCTTTACCTCAACAAAGCTGCTACAATTTTCTGTATCACCCATACAATTACAATTCCAGGGGGAAACGTTGCAAGCTCAGTGCTATTAAATCCTGTTGCTGTTGTCCTAGTGGCTTGACATGTTCTTCAGTCTCCCAAGGACTCAAAACTGCAGCTTTCCTTGTCTGTCAAACTTGCTTCCTTCTGTAAAAACTTGGAATGGCAACAGGGGATTAATAAATCAGAGCTGTACCAAGCTCAGTCTAGTCTGGATCTGCAGTCACGTCTTCCAATATTGCTAGCGTTCTGCTAATATAAGGCACATGGATAAATCTGAACATCTCATTAAGATGCTGAAGGGTGAGGCAACAGGATGAAGACTGGCACAGGCCTGATGCTGGAGAAGAAATCCACTACAGGAAAGTTAGAATGTTAGGGAGCAGAGGGAAAGTCTTCTCCCCAAATGCTCTCAGTTTAAATAATTATCAGGACAGTTCAAAAAATGATAACTTGTTCCTTCTCCCTGTCCATTGTTAGTAGACAAGTAGGTTTGTGTTCCATCTTGGTCTCCATTCTTTTCCCTATTTATGATGTATTGTCTTGGTTATGATATTCACCAACCTGGCTGAGTTCTGACAACATTGGGATTGAAACTCAGTTCTCAATTGGCCTTCTCAGTGAGAACCAACTCTTTGCTGCCACTTAGCTTTCAGATGTCAGTGTGCATGTTTGCTGAGCTGTGAGGTAAAACTCAATGACTTTGCTCCTCATAGTCGCTCTCTCACTCTCTCTCTTTCTCACTCTCTCTTTCTCTCTCACTCTCAGTCACTCACTCTCTCTCACTCTCACTCTATCTCTCTCACTCTCACTCACTCTCTATCTCTCTCACTCTCTGTTTGCTCAGGCCATCTGTTCACAGCCTTAGTCCCACTGGAAGCTGCTGGAGCTTTAAATTGCCTGTGTCCTTTCCTGATTCCTGCTTCATTTTATACATATCTGTGCTTCCTTCAGAATAATCTTCTTCAGAAATTTGAGCTTCAGTTTAGAGGGTCACTTGCACACTTGCCCCTATAAACATCAAACTCACCACACCTTGTATGTTCACAAACAAGAGAAAATCTGTAGATGCTGAAAATCCAAATAACACACAGAAAATGCTGGAGGAACTCAGCAGGCCAGACAGCATCTATGGAAAAGAGTACAGCCAACATTTCAGGCCAAGACCCTTCGGCAGGACTGGAGAAAACAAGATGAGGAGTCAGAGTAAGAGAGTGGAGTGGAGGGGAGGAAGAAACAAGGTGAAACCAGGAAGGGTGGAGGGGCGAAGTAAAGAGCTGGGAAGTTGATTGGTGAAAGAGATGCAGGCTGGAGAAGGGCGAATCTAATATGAGAGGACAGAAGGCCATGGCAGAAAGAAAAAAGGGGAGGAGCACCAGAGGGAGGCAATGGGCAAGCAAGGAGAGAAAATGAGAGGGGGAAAGGGGGATGGGGAACAGAGAAGGAAGGGGAGGGTGGGGCATTACCTGAAGTTTGAGAAATCGATGTTCATGCCTGATGAAAGACAGTGAGTGGAGCTGTGGCTATTGCGTCATCTGTGGTGCTAAAGCTCAAAACATTCTCTTTGGGGCCCCGAATACTCACTACCATTCATGGCCCCAAACAGTCCTTCCAGGTGAGATGACCCTTGACCTGTGAGTCTTTTGGGGTCAACTATTGTACCTGGTGCTCCAGATGCGGCCTCCCCATTCTGCAGCCTTGTATTTCTTTCACCAATTAACTTCCCATCTTTTTACCTCACCCCATACCACTCCCGGTTTCACCTATCACTTTGTGTTTTTCCCTCCCTTCACCCCACCCTCTTACTCTGACTCCTCATCTTTTTTCTCTCCAGTCCTGTTGAAGGGTCTTGGCCCAAAACGTCAACTGTACTCTCTTCCATAGATGCTGCCTGGCCTGCTGAGTTACTCCAGCATTTTGTGTCTGTTACACCTTCTGTATAGTCCTCTAACTCCTCACTCTGTCTCTAATTTGCTTATCCCTTGGGCATCTATACTAAAATTAAAATACACACTGTCATCCATAAACTTGCTCAAAGGAATTAGTGCCACTGTCTCAGAGTTACTGGGATTTGGGTTGAATTCTGGCTTCTTCCACTGCTTGCATGAAGCTTGCACATTCTTGCTGTGACTGCATGTGTTTCCCCGGCGAGCTCCCGTGTCCAGCCCACATCCAAAGACGTGTGGGTTGTGGGGTTAATTGGTTACTGTAAATTACCCCTAGTATGGGTGAGACATCCGAAAATCAGGGTGAGTATTAAAGAAGGAAATTGAAAATAATGGTTAGCTTTATTTGTCACATGTACATCATAACATACACTGAAATGCATCATTTGTGTGAAATAAAATCAGCGAGGATTGTGCAAAAAAAAAGATTACAGGGAAATGCTTGATGGGATTGCTCTAATAGCCAGCATAGATTGATAGGCCAAATGGCCACCTGTTTCAAAAGGAAACAAGAAATAAGAACATGGGCCCACAACTTGAGATCATAGATGAGTGTGAAGGGCTGCAGTGATTCCTTTGACTCAAATGTTGCAGCAACGATATAGTCAAATCACACTCTCTCCTTTCCACTCAATTTCTCCTTTCCAATCAGCAAGAATAAAGGACAGAATCACACTGTCTTTCTTCTAATCAAGGGTTCAAAAGACAGTTTGAGGAATACCAAGACCAGCAAAAACTCTGATGAGTCAATGTGTATGTAATCTGATTGATGGCAACCGACAGCACCCAGGATTGGAAAAGTCTAAAGAAAGTGGTGGGTACAGCTCAAATCACCACAGGACAAGCTCTCCCCACCATTGAGTATGACACAATAGAACAATCTTGCCATTATCTAGCCATGCTCTCTTCTTAATACTATCAGCAGACAGGAGGTAAAGAAGCAGTAGGTCCCATACCACCAAGTTCGGGAACAGTTAATTCCCTTCAACCATCAGGCTCATGAACCAGGGTGGATAACTACTCAGTTCAACTCCGAACTGATTCCACTACCTATGGATTCACTTTGAAGGGCTCTTCAATTCATTATTTTCGGTGTTATTTATTTATTTATTTCCACAGTTTTGTCTTTTTTGTGTATTGGTCAGTCTATATATGGGTTTCATAAATTCGGTTGTAATTCTTTATTGTCCTGTAAATGCTTGCAAAAAAAATGAATCTCAAGGTGGCATATACTGTATGTGTTTTGATAGCAAATTTACTTTGACTTAGAGCAGAATCCGAGGATTGTGCTGAGTTCACTAATCTTTCCTCAGGCATCAGCTGGTCATTGTGTGCCAGAATTATCTCTGCTCCTCCTCTTGTTTCCTGATGGGCAGTCCTCAGCTGAAGGTGTCTGCTGGCATGTGACTTCAGTGGGAACAAGGTCGAGCTGTAGCAATGGCCTCAAGCATTGAAAACCTTCCACCAGGGGCTCCCTTTTGATTGACTATGAGAACATAATAAATAAGCACAGGAGTCGGCCACCTGGCCTGTCAAGCCTGCTCCGCCATTCAATAAGATTATGGCTGATCTGGCCATGGAATCATCTCCACCTACCTGCCTTTCCCCATAACCCTCAATTCTAACCAAACTTGTCTTAAATATATTTACTAGGTAGTCTCTACTGCTTCACTGGGCAGAGAATTCTACAGATTCACCACTCTCTGGGAAAAGCAGTTCCTCCTTATCTCCGCCCTAAATCTACTCCCCCGAACCTTGAGGTTATGTTCACTGGTTCTAGTCTCACCAACCAGTGGAAACAGCTTTCCTGCCTCTATCTTATCTAAACCTTCCATAATTTTATATTTTTCTATAAGATCTCTTCTCATTTTTCTGAATTCCAGTGAGTACAGTCCCACACAACTCAATCTCTCCTCATAGCCTAACACCCTCATCTCTGGAATCAACCTGGTGAATCTCCTCTGCACTGCCTCTTCTGGTAAAGAGACCAGAACTGCATGCAACACTCCAGGTGCGGCCTCACTAGTACCCTGTACAGTTGCAACATAACCTTCCTGCTCTTAAATTCAATCCCTCTAGCAATGAAGACCAAGAATTTGGTCAGACCCCACTTGGAGTACTGTGTTCAGTTCTGGTCATGTCACTACAGGAAGGATGTGGATACTATAGAGAGAGTGCAGAGAAGATTTACAAGGATGTTGTATGCATTGGAAGGCGTACCTTATGAGAATAGGTTGAGTGTACCTGGCCTTTTCTCTTTGGATCGATGGAGGATGAGAGGTGATGTGATAAAGGTGTATAAGATGATGAGGGGCATTGATTGTGTGGATAGCCAGAGGCTTTTTCCCAGGGCTGAAATGACTAACACAAGGGGGCATAGTTTTAAGGTGCTTGGAAGTAGGCACTGAGGGCATGTTAGGGATAAGTTTTTCACACAGAGAGTGATGGGTGCATGGAATGCACTGCTGGCAAAGGTGGTAGAGGCAGATACAATAGGGTCTTTTAAGAGCATCTTAGATTGGTACATGGAGCTTAGAAAAATAAAGGGCTGTGTGCTCTGGAAATTCTAGGCAGTCTTTAGAGTGGGTTACATGGTCGGCACACATTGTGGGCCAAAGGGCCTGGGATGTGCTGTAAATTTCTATGTTCTATATACTAACATTGTTTGGAGATTGTCTCCATGAATAGTATAAAAATCCAGTGGAACAGTTTGCTCAGGAATGTTGGAAAGAAATCAAGAGGTGAACACATCAGTCAATAAGCAAATGTAGTAATTGCTACCCACTACCTACACATTGATGGATGTATTCTTCTCATGTAACAGAAAACTGTTGATGGTATGCACAGAATGGGACTTTTCATTGTGTTCTTTCCACTATCAATGTGCAGTTTCTGCATTTACTAGTCATCAATTAGGAAAATATCAGGAGTGACATACAAATGATTCAGTAAATAAATTATTCCATATCTTAAAGGATTGGTGGCATAAATGTCAGTCCCAAAAATATACCAGCAAAAAATAGTATTGTTTATTGAATACCACTAAGTTAATTTTGATATTCGCTTCACACTTTAGCACTGTGTTGTCGATAAAAAAGAGTGCTATGAGTAGCTTGAGTGTGTACTTACGGTACCCTCTGAATGTTGTAGGATTATTTTTGCTCTGAAGTTGGTGGTAGCAATGCTAAAGCTGCTGCATAGGACTAACTGGCCTTAATACAATAAGATGAATTCTTGACCTCAAAATACTCACAGCATAGAACATTACACCACAGTACAGGCTCTACAGCTGATGATATTGTGCTGATCTTTTATCCTACTCTAGTATCAATCTAATCCCTTCCTCTGTCAGAGACTCTTAAAATAAAGCTCAATTCTAGACTTCAAAGGGGGAACCTTTTATTTCAGCATGATATCTTGAAGAATCTATATGTGTGGAACAGGGAAATCAGCTTGTATCTAGTAGTAGACAAGTGAGCAAAAACAACTCCCCATCAGCAAGACAAAGAGCTGATAGTTCATAATGTTCTTCCTTATGATTCATTGCTCATCCATCTACACTTATCTTGTTTGTGCAGCTGTGTTATTGCTCTAATGAGCAGTTTTGGCCAGCATAATAATCTTAGTTATGCAGACTTGAAACTTAATTGGAAAACACAGGATGCCCACAAGGTCACAAAGCTTTAGCAACACACTTTTAATGCAAAAGTTTCTTCCACACCCTCCTACATAGCCCTCTGTTTTTCTAACTTCCATGTGGCTAGAACTTTTTAAATGTCTCTAATGTATCTTTGTTTTGGCCGTGCAACTTCTTGTCTGCCTGCACTGCATTTTCTCTGTAACTGTAACACTTTATTTTGCATTCTGTTATTGTTTTACCTTACATTACCTCAGTGCACTGTCGTGGTGAAATAACCTGTATATAAAACAATTTTTTCCTATGTATCTCAGTATATGTGATGATAATAATCCAGTTTAATTTACCAGCTGAAGCCTGTACTTTCATTCATTCCACATAATGCCTGCTGTACCCTGAAATCAGAATTTATCGATCACTTGAGATAAAGTAGAATGCCCATCTATTTCTTTCTTTTCCTTTTGGAAGAACCAATATGTGCAGCTAAAATTACATACTTAGATTTATTTGCATATTAGCTCATGTACAGATGCTGAATAACAAATGCAGCAGGAAATGAAAATCTCAAACTTAGAGACATACCAGTCCACAAGAGGATACAATAGCCAGGAATAATTCTTATGTGCTGCATATTCGTCAGGATTGTTCATCATTAAGCAGTGCAAGATGATGTGTTATACATGGATGATGCACTTTCTGTTCAGTCACAGAATGGCTATGATTAAAGACTAGGGACATTTTCCCTTGGGCTGTGACTCTTGCAGTTAGGAGTCTTAAGAAAGAGATACAGACCAAAAGCTGGAGCTTGTCTCATCTCTTTTCTCTGCATCTCTGTGGGCGAAATGGTTGGAGATTTTTATGGTTCTATGATTTATTCTGGCTAATGACTGAGTGCACTTCTTCCTTCAGGTAATTAATGCAGCGCTAACCTTGGCTGCTAGGCCTCAGAGTAAAGTTGCCCAAGATAACATGGATGTCTTCAAAGACCAATGGGAGAAGCAAGTACGAGTCCTGACTGAGGCTGTTGATGACATCACTTCTGTTGATGACTTCCTGGCTGTCTCAGGTATAGTAAGAGGCAAATGAGCCGTAAGAACTAACTGGGTACCTAAGGTCATTAAGCTGTCTAGTTTTGGTCTGCCATCAGAAATTAAGACCACTGTCTTGAAATTAGGATAAAATGTCCATTTATATAGTAATTTTCACTTAATATAACATCCCATGGTCCTTCGCAGGTGCAATTATCCAACAAAATTTGACACCAAGTTACCTAAGAAAATATAAGGGCATGCACTAAAGACTTAGTTGTGGAGTCTCACAAATCCTTTCCCTCCACAGAAGTTGCTCAACCTGGTGAGTTTCTCCAGCATTTTGTGCATGTTGCTCAAGATTTTCAGCATCTGCTGAACCTCTTGTGTCATTCAGCAGCTCGTTGGTTGCTTCAGTCTCTTATGGCACTTATTATAGTCCTCTACTATAGTTGTCAAATTACTAACTTTTACAAAAGCCATTCTTTCAGAATCTTGAGTTTTCATCTTTCTTTTCAAATGTTTCTCATTGTGACCTGAATTCACACACCCTGACAACTGCCTGGTGATAATCAGTAAAGTGATTGAGTAACAGTTAACATGGTGCCTACCTTAATATCTGAAAGGAAACAGAGAAGCAGACTTGAACAAAAACAGCCTACCTTTTGCTTTTAGATTTTTTGCTGTCACCACTGGAGATGTATTTGCAAAAATCCCACTGCAAAACGTTTCAATTCTCTTAATTGGTAATGGCTGATTCCCTCATCATGGTGGAAACCCCATAGGATCCTAGTAACCTTGAATAATAACATGGGTTGCAGTCACAGCAAGTCACAAAGAAGGGTCCAGATGATACTGCAGGAAACCTAGCCCATTTCTCCTATTACTCTTAGTTTGGGTTTTCCCTCTCTGTTTGCAGATCCCAATTAATCATATAGTCTGATCACCTTTCTTTCTGCATCATGAGTTTCAGTAGCTTATTTACAAATATACCCAGATCTGCTTTCTGATGTACCTTATAATGTGGAGAACATTTTTATGTTTCCAAGTCCTTTTATTTACCACTTACTCTCTATTTACCTACCCAATTTGTAAACTTCATGTACTGGTCTGGGTTGTTTAAAGCCCTACCTGCCAATACCATTTGTTTGGGGTCTGGCTCAGAATCAATGTCAGTGACCACTGTATTAGTGCTGTAACACACCACCAATGAACTCATTGGAAATCAGTATGGCTGTTTAATATAAATTTCTCTGATTTAGGCACATTTCAGTCAGTTTCAGAAACATGCCTCCCATTTCACATGGCATGGTGCAATATCAAAAGCTGTGTTGGAATGTAAATATATCATAGAAATATAGAAAACCTACAGCACAATACAGGCCCTTTGGCCCACAAAGCTGTGCCAAACATGTCCTTATCTGAGAAATTACCTAGTGATACCCATAGCCCTCTATTTTTCTGAGCTCCATGTACCCGTCCAGGAGTCTCTTAAAAGACCCTATCGTGTCTGCCTCCACTACCGACACCGGCAGCCCATTCCACACACTCACCACTCTCTGCATAAAAAAACTTAATGCTGACATCTCCTCTGTACGTGCTTCCAAGCATCTTAAAACTGTACCCTCTTATGCTAGCCATTCCAGCCCTGGGAAAAAGCTTCTGACAATCCATATGATCAATGCTTCTCATTATCTTATGCACCTCTATCATGTCACCTCTCATCCTCTATTACTCCGAGGAAAAAAGGCTGAGTTCACTCAACCTATTCTCATAAGGCATGCTCCCCAATCCAGGCAACATCCGTGTAAATCTCCTCTGCACTCTTTCTATGGTTTCCACATTCTTCCTATATTGAGGCGACCAGAACTGAGCATGGTAGTCCAAATGTGGTCTGACCAGGGTCCTACATAGCTCCAGCATTACCTCTTGGCTCTTAAACTCAATCCCATGATTGATGAAGGCCGATGCACCATATGCTTTCTTAACCACAGAGTCAACCTACGTATCAGCTTTGAGTGTCCTATGGACTCGGACCCCAAGAACCCTCTGATCCTCCACACTGCAAAGATTCTTACCATTAATACTATATTCTGCCATCATATTTGATCTACCAAGATGAACCACTTCACACTTATCTGGGTTGAACTCCATCTGCCACTTCTCAGCCTGTTGCAATCAGCGGCTGGAGCGGACCCAAGTACAGGACACGGGCATGGAGAGCAGATTAGGATTCTTACGCGGACTTGAATGTTGAATTGGACTATGGACTTGGAGCCTGGACTTGGACTTAACTTGGACACCAAGCCTTGACTTAGACTTGACTTGAACACCGAACGACAAAACCAAACAACGACAGGCAATTCATATCGTGGCTTAGAGCAGCGGCAAACGGCCTGCAACACTCAGCCAGACACGAAACGACAAAAACCAACAACGACAGACCATTTGTATCTCGACGCTGGGTAGCACGTGAAGCGGCAAACGGCTGGCAAAACTCAGCTAGGCAGCAGGCTCTCGACTCGACCCAGGAACTGCTGACGACAGACTCTCAACTCGATCCATTCTCGGCAGCCTGGAACGAGCATAGCCACACTGCTGAGGTGACAAACCAGCAGCGAGTAGACGTAAGCCGGAGTTTTTATGCTGCCGGTTCGAATGAGGATCAGGTGCCCTAATCAAGGAGCCCAGTGGAACACGGAGAATAGGAAATTGACTGAAATGAGAAATCAACAGACCAGTCCGTGACGCAGCCCAGTTTTGCATCCTATCAATGTCCCACTGTAACCTCTGACAGCCCTCCACACTATCCACAACACCCCCAGCCTTTGTGTCATCAGCAAATTTACTGACCCAACCCTCCCTGTATTATTGAATAGACCCTGATTGAGTTTTGGGGGACAACATCCTCAATGCACTTCCAGATAAAGCTTGTGACCCCATGCATGAATTCAGAGACATCCTCGTCACAAAAGACATTCCAGTTGACTTAATCAAAGCAGTCCTGTAGCATGGAGACCAATTGGTCGGATCAGCAGTGGACGGTTTTAACTATGGCTGCCTCTGTACATACTGGTGAAAAAAGCACAACAGCGCCTGCTTCACCTCAGACGGTTGAAGAAGTTTGGTATGAGTCCCCAAATCCTAAGGATTTCTACAGGGGCACAATTGAGAGCATCCGGACTGGCTGCCTCACTGCCGGGTATGAGAACTGTAATTCCCTTAATCACAGGACTCTGCAGAGAGCGGTGCAGACAGCCCAGCACATCTGTAGATGTGAACTTCCCACTATTCAGGACATTAACAGAGACAGGTGCAGAAAAAGGGTTTAAAGGATCATTGGAGACCTGAGTCACCCTAACCACAAACCGTTCCAGCTGCTACCATCTAGGAAAGAGTACCACAACATTAAAGCCAGGACCAACAGGCTCCAGACAGGTTCTTCCGCCGGGCCATCAAACTGATTAATTCACGCTGATATAATTGTACTTCTATTCTATATTGACTGTCCTGTTGTACATACTATTTACTACCGCTATTTATTACAAATTACTATTAATTGCACATTGCACATTTAGGCGGAGGTGTAACGTAAAGATTTTTACTCCTCATGTGTGTGAAGTATGTAAGAAATGAAGTCAATTCAATTCAGTTCAATCATCCAGACATCTCCAATCATATGGTCTCCATGATCAGTGGTTCAAATAACATTTCAGGTTTCCACTTGTATTGATCCAGTTATAGGTTTCCCAATTTACTCATGACAGATTGAAATGATGTTTAACAACTCCATTTGCTATTTTTTAACAATGTATTGGAATCACCCATTCTAATTTCTAACCTAATAATTATGAAAGCCACTGATAGCTTATTAGGCCAGGAAGTTGGAAGAATGTCTTTCATTAGTATCCATTGAGATTTTTCATCTACTATCAGGCAGAATGCCAATATTTGACAAGAAGTTACACTTATTTCATTCATCTTCATTCTTGAAACATTGGAATCTATGTCAAGATTTGTTTTACAGTCCCTTCTTGCCCAAACAGAGTAGTTTACTGTTCTGTGTCAGTGTCAATTCCCTTAATCTTTCCTCAATGTCAAACCAATTCCTTAGTTCATGTATATATACAGCTGCCTTTTGAAAGTTAGCATTGAATTTGTGTCCATTACTCTTTCAGGCAAAACCTTCCAAGTAACAATAGCTCTGGACATCCAACTGGATTGTGCTGCAATTTGTTTGCTACACCACCTAAAAAAGTGCCACATTAACTAAAAGTGTTTTGAAAGCAAAGTATTACTACATTTGTTGGAATCAACCCGAGGAATACCAGTATGGGATTGTAAAGAAATTCAGAAATTTAGAAATAACTGGTTACAATTCTCTTTGTTCACATTAAGCGAACTTGAGCTGTTGGCTTGCATGAGGTTACATAAGAAACTAGCCATTGACTACAGTGTGCAGGACAGCACCTTTTACTTCTGTACCTGCTCACTTGTATCTCAATCCTCCTCTATTCATTGCCAGGTCATGTGGCAACTCCAGCTTGTCCTGAGCTGATGGCTTGATATATTTTTTACGTAACCCTTCAGCTTTTCACCATTCATGGCTAATATTCCCGTAAGGTTGTTGTAACCCGGTGAGGTAGTAGGGATGAACTCCCACTATCTATCAAATGCTCCAATGGTGTGCATCTCAAATAGTCTCTGACAACCAAGTCCAGATCCTGGCCTTCATATGTGGCTTAGCAACTAAGCCCAGCAGAACTATTTCTAGTGACAGGAGGAAGGGCAAAGGCTGGTTACTGACAACTTAAAACCAGTTGCTTCAGGCGGATGGGGTTCATCCCCCGTGGTTGGCAGCTCATCTGGGAGAAGGAGAACACTGATCTCAAACCTTCGCTGCCTTGTGGTTATATCCACTCATGAGGAAAGCTTCGGGAATACAGTAAACCCCAAGGAAAAATCCGGAGTTTACAAGCATCCAGGGGTCTCTACGGTAGTCTACATTGACATCAGCGCAGACTGGCACCACCTCTGATGCCTGCAGTGCTAAATTGTATTGGTCTCTGCTGTTCCTTTGGATTCATCAGCTGTGTGGAGAGCAGGAGCCTGCTGCACGGGTAACCGCTTGCTTTCCATATTGTACTGCACTGGCTTGCATGTCAGGTAGACAGTTGGGATGACACATCCACTGTCAACCCCAGCCAAAGCACGGTCTCAAGGTTGAAAGAGGTCACAGACTTGAATGAAAGTAATGTTTTTAAAAATTTAATTGAGGTCCATGTTTTAAATAGATTCATGTGAAAACTATGTTCTTCAGTGAATTTAAATATAAAGAGAAAAAGAAAGAATTATTTAAAACGATTTCAACCACTTTTAATCCAGAGCCCAAAACCAAATTTATGCTTCTCCTCTACCAGTCTGCTAGAGGAGACCACTGTGCAGGTGGGGCCTCACTGTGATTGGACCCGTGTGTCTACAAGAGGTTGGCCTGGCTCTGGTGATAGCACAGGAAGTAGCCTTAAGGTGCACATCAGATCAAGTATGACCCAGCTGAACAAAAAGAAGATCCTCCCAGGTTGATCCCTTACTCACAGAGGTGATCTCCTTGCTAATTATATCAACTGCCTTGCTTTCATCTGCTAATGTCATACTGTTTTGAATTCACACTAACGCTTCTCAAGATCCCTTTCAGAATCAGAATCAGGTTTAATATCAACTGACATATGTCACGAAATTTATTAAATGGCAGCAGTACAGTGCAAAACATGATGATGTAGAAAAAAAAGTGAATCAGTGAATCAATTGCACCAAGTATATATGTGTGTGTGTGTTTGTGTGTTAAATAATTAAATTTAAAACAATGGAAAAATGGAGAGAATAAAAATGATGTAGTGTTCATGGGTTCAATGTCCATTCAGGAATCGGATGGCAGGGGGAAAGAAACTGTTCCTGAATTGCTGAGTGTGTGTCTTCAGCCTTCTGTACCTCCTTCCTGATGGTAACAATAAAAAGAGGGCATATCCTGGATGATAACAGTCCTAGTAAAGGATGCCATCTCTTTGACAATGTCTTGAATACTACAGAAGCTAGTACCCAAGATGGAGCTGACTAATTTTACAGTTTTCTGTAGCTTCTTTTGATCCTGTGCAGTAGCCTTCCCATACTAGACAGTGATGCAGCCTGTCAGAATGCTCTCCACAGTATATCTTCTACCAGGTGCTGCTTCATGCTCCTTTGAAACAAAGTTTTGACTTGTTCTCATTTCAGCATAATTGGCTTTATTAGTAATCGCACTTGGGATTATTTAGTGTGGGAAAATGTGATGATTTTGTATGCTTAGAGTCATATATGTAATAATTGAATGGAATAGTAACCCCTGTTTCGATTTTGTTAATCCTCTAATCACATCAACCTCCCAACACCTTACACTCATTGAAGTCAGCCTAATCTTAAAACCTTCAATGTCTTCCTTTAATTTTTTCAGAAAACCATATTCTGGAAGATGTGAACAAATGCGTCATAGCTCTCCAGGAAGGTGATGTGGACACACTTGATAGAACTGCTGGAGCAATTCGAGGGCGAGCAGCACGAGTTATTCACATTATCAGCGCTGAAATGGAAAACTATGAGCCTGGAGTGTATACTGAGAAAGTGATGGAGTCCACCAAATTACTCTCAGAAACTGGTAGGGGTTATTGCTCAAAATTTGTCTTATACTTCATTTTTAATTCATTTCAGATTAACTCCTAAGTAACTCAAAACCATTTACTTTCATCTCCTTTGTAATTTAAATGTATTTTTTGTTCATTGGTGTAAATAAGTGTGAGTTTAATGACCACTCAGTGATTTTTATGCTTCAGTTTTCTACAGGGAGAAGGTAGGAGAATGGGGTTGAGAGGGAAATAAATCAGCTACGGTGGAATGGCAAAGCAGACAAAATGAGCTGATGGCCTAATTCTGCTATTAAGTCTGAATGGTCTTATGGTTTTTGTTTTTGGGTTGAAATAGTACCATGGTTCCTTTCAATAGAAAGGCTTACTGTATGAAGCACCATCTGCATAGCCAAGACATTGTAGAATGGATTGCAGCTAGTCAGGTATCAGACAACTGTGGTGTTTGTAAACCACCACAAGAACAGTCAACACTACAATGTTCTTGCATAGATTACAGGGAACAGGAGTTCTTCTGTCTTTTTCCTAGATCATCCAACGAAATAACTTCCATACAGTTAAAATAGTTATGGGTGGACATACTGCATAAGAATGGGTTCTGAGTTTTGGACATCAAGCAATGAATCTTTAACTGCAAGATACCAAATCCCTACCTGCTCATCCAGTCCTGGTATTTATGTGCTGGGTCCAGTTGAGACTTCCATCCATAGCGACCTCCAAGAGGTTGGGTTGAAATCTCACTTGTTAGAGTTGCTTATTCCCTGGCACTTGTCTTACAAGCATGTTACTGGCAACTTTTCAGCTTATGAATCCCCTTGATCATTCTGGCATGGGCTCTTTTATTTCCTGCTGACCTGGAAATGGTTAAAAATATTGTACAATCCATATTTTGACTCTGTGATGGATGTAAGGTTATGAATGAAACACACATATGTCTGCCTGGAGCCAAGCTACCCTGGTGAAATCCAAACTGAGGACTAGTGAGCTGGCTTGTTGCATGCAATAGCATTCTTTTAGACCTTTACCAAAATTTCCTAGACTCAAAAAATCAGGATGTGCATTTATAAATTTCCACGAGGTAAATAGCAGTTAGATCTTGGAAAAGAGATTGAGATAGCAGTACACAGTCAAGCCAAAGGGAAAGGAAACAGAGAGGTATAGTCAGGCATACAAATGTGCTCAGAAAATTTTACAGGCTGAAGGAGTTTTCAGGATGGATAAAGGTTGTGAAATCCAATCTGAGGCCTGGTAGACATGTGCTGAGAGATAGTAGGAGAGACAGCATACACACTTTGTCATCTATTGCTAAATTCTGTGGTATCAGGTAAGCAGAAATACCTTATGGAGAGGAAGAATATACTGTAAATTTCCATGAGGAAAATAGCAGAATGAAATTAAAAAGATGCTGGAAATACTTAGCATGTTGAGCAGTCTCTGGGGAAAGAGATAGAGAAAAAATGTTATGCATTCAGATCAGTAACCTTTCATTGGAATGCTATCTGTGCTGTATGTTTTTAGTATTTTCTGTTTTCACTTTCAGTTTTCCTGCATATTCTATACTTATTTTGGATACTTTGCAACCATAATATTTGTTTTTGATAAAAGAGAGCAAAGCTTCCTTTGGACTACCTCAAAAATGAATCTCAATCAACGTCTTAGGAGAAAAAGAACTGCAACCTTCAATTTTTTTTCTTCATTTCCTACAAGTACTTAGTTATTATCTCAACAATTATGACTGGCAATATGCATTGGTCCTAGAGCAGGTTCACAAGAATGATCTCAGGAATGAAAGACTTAACATATGAGAAGCATTTGATGGCTCTGAGATTGTATCCAATGGAGTTGAGAAAGATGAGGGAGGATCTTACGGAAACTAAACGATACTGAAAGATTCAGATCCTCCCTAGAGCGTAGAATTCTCAGAATAAAGGATGGTACCATTAGAACAGAGTTGTGGAGAAATTTCTTCAGCAAGAAGATGTCAAATCTGGGGAATTCAGTGCCGTGGAGGGGAGGTCAAGTCCTTGAGTGTACTTTAGACAAACATTAATAGGATTTTGATTAAAGGTTCATTTTATTATCAAAGTATATATGCAGAATAAAACTCCGAGATTCGTCTTCTCCAGATAGCCATGAAATACAGAAAAACCATGGAAGTCTTTGAAAGAAAAGACATCAGCTTCCCCTGCATGAAAAAGAAAATGAAACAAGAACTCGCAAACCTTAAATGTCCAACTCTTCCCTCGCACAAAAACTAACAAGTCGCCCACCTGAAAAACAGCAGCTAGAACATCAAACTCCAAGCCCCAACCCCCTTCCTCACAAGAAATTAACATTTCACCCAGAAAGAAAAACATCAGTGACAATAACATCGAACCCCCAACCCCCTCTCTTGCACACAAAAAACTAACAGATCCCCACAACAAGAACATCAGACCCCAAATCCCCAACCCCTCCCTCGCACAAAAACTAGCATATCACCCACAAGAATATCAAGTACCCAAACCCCAACCTGCCAATCGGCAACAAGAAAGAAGATGCAATATGAAAGAGTAGACAAAATGCCAAGTGACCTAATCCTGCTCCCATATTTTTGGTTTTGTTGGTAGTAAATTGAAGAATTACAGAGAAATAAAAAGGGGAATTTATTGAAAGGGATTCATCTTCTGAGGCCAGGCAAAGACACAATAGACCAAATAGCCTCTTTCTTTGTTACAATAGCTAAGCAAGGCCCATTTCTTTTAGCAGAAGGGTCAAAAAACATGTGTCAAAGATTTAAAGTAACTGTCAGAAGTAAGGATATAATAAGGAAAGAAGTATGTTTCACCTAGAGGATGGCAGAGGGTCCAGAATTCACAGTCTAAAGAAGAGGTAGAGATAGAATCCTTCAATATATTTAGAAAGCACATCGATACATACTTGAAGATTTGTGGCCTGCAGTGTCGTGGACCTAGTGGAGGAAGATTAAGATTAAAGTCTGTCACGAGCCTTGTGGTCCATCTGGCCGGTGCTTATGCCAGTTTCCGGGGCGTGAAGTGACTGAGAGTACGAGACTCTCCCTCGGATTGGACACCAGTCTATCGCGAGGTTAACCCCCAGCATTTTGCTGGTACCCATTCTCAGCTGGGTTGACTGGAGCATTGTGTGGTTAAGTGCCTTGCTCAAGGACACACAGGCTGCCTTGGCCGAGGCTCGAACCCATAACCTTCAGATCGCTAGTCCAACACCCTAACCACTTGGCCACGCGCCACACTAGTGGAGGAAGGTAACTCTATTTTGGCATGTGCAGACATGGACAAATGGTTTTCTTCTGTCCGTAAATTTTATAAAGATTTTAGAACTTGAGCATCTGATAAATCTCACAGTTGATCCTAAGCAGCTTGCAGTAAAAGTGAAGCTCAGTTTATTTTCCAACATTGACCTTCAAGAAAGAAACATTTCCTAGATGTAGTTCTGAGACTGACTTACTGAATGCAGATGGAACTCCTCAACCGTAACAGGTGAGCCTGACTGACAGGCAGCCTGGTTTAAAACTAAATAACTTGCCAGGTGCTTGAATATTTAAATCTCTCATTTTGCTCCATTGAGCTGAAATAGAATAGTACAGCACAGTACAAGCCCTTCGGCCCGCAATGTTGTGCCGACCATCAAACCCTGCCTCCCATATAAGCCCCCACCTTAGATTCCTCCATATACCTGTCTAGTAGTCTCTTAAACTTCACTAGTGTATCTACCTCCACCACTAACTCAGGCAGTGCATTCCACGTACCAACCACTCTCTGAGTAAAAAACCTTCCTCTAATATCCCCCTTGAACTTCCCACCCCTTACCTTAAAGCCATGTTCTCTTGTATTGAGCAGTGGTGCCCTGGGGAAGAGGCGCTGGCTATCCACTCTATCTGTTCCTCTTATTATCTTGTACACCTCTATCATGTCTCCTCTCATCCTCCTTCTCTCTAAAGAGTAAAGCCCTAGCTCCCTTAATCTCTGATCATAATGCATATTTTCTAAACCAGGCAGCATCCTGGTAAATCTCCTCTGTACCGTTTCCAATGCTTCCACATCCTTCCTATAGTGAGGTGACCAGAACTGGACACAGTACTCCAAGTGTGGCCTAACCAGAGTTTTATAGAGCTGCATCATTACATCGCGACTCTTAAACTCTATCCCTCGACTTGTGAAAGCTAACACCCCATAGGCTTTCTTAACTACCCTATCCACCTGTGAGGCAACTTTCAGGGATCTGTGGACATGTACCCCGAGATCCCTCTGCTCCTCCACACTACCAAGTATCCAAATTTGGAGACTCTGTGGCTGATTGACCTACTGTGCATTATTTATACTGGTTACAGAAACAAGTTTCTTTAACATAGTGCATTTAGTGTGGAGACAAACCCAAATAACTACTTGCTTAAAAGTCATTGAACATCATTCCTGCAGGCGATTCTCAACTGTTGTAGTTGTGTAAGTTCAGAGCAAATATGTTAGAACAACACTACGAAAAGAGGAATCAAATATCAGCTATCAATGTATTTCCATTAGATTGTGCGGTAAACTGTACAATATCCAAAAGTATGAAGTGTTTCACTGTCTACTGTGCTATCAAATGTTTGACGGTTATGAAATGTAATTTCAGTTAATAATCAGAAATTTGAAAGAGTGAAGGCAGTGTTCGTCTTCAATAACCATGACCAGGTTGTCATTAAAAACTCTCTGGTTCATTAATACACTCCTCAACCATATATGTCCTCTATACATCACATTCTCTATACACCATGTTCTTTATACATTAACAGCGCATTGATGATGTCTCCTCGTATGCTGATGAAGCATTTGCAAATGAATTGACAAGATCACAGAACAACTCATCCCAACCATACATCACTCCAAATATACAGCAATAGAGAACATAGCACATCGAAATTTACGGCACATTACAGGCCCTTCGACCCACAGTGTTGTGCCAACCATGTAACCTAAGGTAGCTACCACTTAAATATCCTTGAAAATGGCCCAGCAGGGATGAGAAATAAATCCTGCTTGTACAAGTAGTACCTACAATACAAATATTTTAAAAATTAATAAATAAATATTATCACATGTACATCAAAACACACTAAAATGCATTGTTTTCACCAATGACCAATACAGTCTGAGGATGTTCTGGTGGCAGTCTACAAGTGTTACCATGTTTCCAGCAGCCACATGGCATGTCCACAACTTACTAATCCTAACCCTTATGTCTTTGGGATGTGGAAGAAAACCAGAGCACCCAGAGCAAATTCATGGCAAGAAGATACAAACTCCTTACAGAGAGCAGTAGAATTGAACCCAGGTCACTGACTCTTTACTAGCTTTATGCTACTGTGGTATTGTAGTTATGAATATTACATAGTAGAGAACATTGACTGTTTTTATCTCCACAGATGCTGCCTGGCCTGCTGAGATTTTACAGCATTTTCACTTTTTATTTCAGATTTTGACATCTGCATTTCTTAAAATTTCAATTACATAAGTCTTCTTGGATCCTCAAACCCCAACTTTATCTCTTCCATCAGTTACAAACAATGCCTCCTCCCCCTCACCCTCTCCATTTCCACCCAATTCCTCATGACTACGAGGCATATCTTCCCTGCTAAACTCTCAAAACCAGAATTAGACTTCAGCTGTGAAATTAGACTTCCTTGTGATCATTTACAAGGCACTTTAACTTAAAAGGGCTTTGTAGGTTTGTATAATCCTTGTAATATTATTTATTACTTAATTTTAGGATTAGTGTTGTCCTGAACAAGTTTTATTTGCAGGTGTGGAGAAATTCTGTCAGAATAATTTTCTTCAATGAAATGCTTTTACCAGGAGCAGGCTGCGTTTCCTGGTTGACTGAGATAAATCATACCATAACACAATATTGCTGCTGTGACACAAGGAGGAATTGCTGTCCATTGTTGAAATCTATTAAGCCATTGCAGGGGACAAGGCTCTAGGGTTAAATCAGCCTCTGCATCACTGACACCTTCTCCTATTGTTTCTTCTGAAGACACTTTCCTGGTACTATCGATTGTAATGCATTCTATGGTCGGTGTTACACTCTTCTGCTCTCAGTAATTTATTGCTTTTTGGATGCAATGGTGTAAAGAGTGATGTAATAAAGAGTCAGCTTGCTTTAATGCAATCTGTCAAGCTTTTTCAGTGTAAAGGATGCAAGAGCATTGAAAAGATGGTGTCTATGTTACTGGCAAACTCTCATGTGATGCCAGGATGCTCTGAGTTTGAGTGAGGAAACTGTGGAAAAAACATGGGAATTTGCAATAAATGTTTGTGTAAAAAGACTCTGAGCCAGCTCAGCAGGTTCATGTTGGGAATATTAATTTGTAATGAATCCCTGGAAGTTACAAAGAAAAATAAAGAAAAGCTTTCTGCAGAGTCTTGTGTGACTTCAGAATGTGGCAAATGGTGTTAAAAGTCTATTCACTGCAGGGAAGGCAGGAACCAATTTGTGCTCTGCAAGCTTGCACAGACAAGAGAGTGAAGCAGGATTTTTAGTACTCCAGAAGTTAGTTAGAGCAGATAACAAAGTGCCTGTCTTCTGGGAATCATGTAAGCAGCTGTATGACAACTTAGCGTATTTTTTGATAAATCAATAAAAACAACACTCAACCTTCTCACCTTCTCACTCAAACCTTCTTTCTTCAAAAGATTCTCTAATTTTATTTCCGTAATCATCTCTGGAGATTTCTGTTCTTCTATTGATTGTGGAAATATATTAGACAATTAGATGAAGTGCAGGACCCTGTATGCGAAGAGGTGAGTAACCAAAAAACATCAGAATTTATACCTAATAACCATAAGGATATGTCACCAAAAACAAAAGAATGTGAAGCAGAAAAGCACAATACTTTCCAGCTGAACTCAAATGAATATATACCCAGAAAATAGGAGCGTACACTCAGAAATTACAGGGCTATTACTAGAAGGCACAGGATTCTATACAGAAAGCTGTAAGTGCATACAGTACATCTTAAACCAAAGAACTATCAATACCGAACCTAAAGAGGTCACACTTGAATCACCGGAGTACAGTATGTAACTAGAAATAACGTTCATGTACATCAAAACCAGAGGATTGTATTCCCTGAATTTCTGACTGCACTTGTCCCAGAGTTTAATTTAGATTTAGAGACAAGGCACAGTAACAGGCTCTTCTGACGCCAAGAGCCTGAGCTGCCCAGTTGTACCCATATGACCAATTAACCTACTAATCTGTATGTCTTTGGAAAATTTGAGTAAACCGGTGTATCCAGAGGAAACCCAACTACCTCAGCTCAGGTAAAACCAAAGTTAAGGTATGTTGAAGAGAAAATATGCCAGTGCTTGGAGTCTCACAGAAAGATTAGTTGTAGTTGTTCAAGCTCAGTTATTCCAACCTCAGAATATCATGATTGGAGTTCCTCAAGACAATTTCCTTGTCCGACTGTCTATGATTGCTTTATAAACGATCTTACTTGCAACATGGTCAGAAGTAGAGATGTTCACAAACAACTGTGTAATTTTCAGATAAGGAAGTAATTTATGCCAACATGCAATAAAGCCAGCAGATATTTAGAAATGAGCTGTTAAGTAGCAAGTCATGCCACGAGGTGCAAGGCAGTGACCATTTTCAACAGAGGTAAGTCCAACAACCTACTAGTAATTAGTATGATAAGGTGGACTCTTGACCTGACAGTCCACTTTTCTATGATCATACACTTTACTATTTACCTGCACTACAGTTTCCCTGTGGCTGTTACACTTTATTTGCCATTGTAATTATTTTACCTTGTTCTACCTCAATGCAGTACATGATGATTTGTCCTGTATGTACAGTATGCAAGTCAAACTTTTCACTGTTTCTTGGTACATGTGACAATAATAGCCAATATCAATACCAAGTCCCCTAACATCCTCCCATAAATATTCTAGTGTTATACTTGAGCAGAATTCAATTAGATCAGTCAAGTGCAGTTCAGAAGCTGGTTATTCTACAGTGAGTGACTCACCTTCTGACACATTTAAATCTTTCCATCACCCATGACAGAAGTTAGTAGCATGACGACAAATTCTCCAATAATAAAGTTGGTGCTGTTGTGGATAATGTAAAAGGTTGTTTCAGGTTACAGCGGGACATTGATAGGATGCTGAACTGGGCTAAGAAGTGGCAAATGGAGTTCAATCCATAAAAGTCTGAAGTGATGCACTTTTGAAGGTCGAACAAGGCAGAGCGCAAGGTTGATAGCATGATTCTTAGCAATACAGAGGAACAATGGAATATTGGGATCCATAGCTCATTCAAAGTTGCTTTGCAAGTTAAGAAGGTATATGAAGCGTTGGCCTACGTTAGTCAGGAGACTGAGTTAAGACAAGGTAATGTTGCAGCTCTAAAAAACGCTGATTAGACCACACTTGGATTATTGTATTCATTTCTGGTCATCTCATTATAGGAAAGATGTTGAAGCTTTAGAGAGGGTGCAAAGGAGATTTACCAGGATGCTGTCTGGATTTGAAAGTATATCTGAGGTTAGTGGCTGGAATGTGCTTTGTGAACCATATAGGGAGGACATTAGTGGACTTACGGATTGCATCACTAGCTACATCAGCTTCTGTGTGAACACTGTAATACTATCAAGGACTGTTCACTGCTTCCCTAACAACAAGCCATGGGTCATCAGTGATCTAAAGGCTCTTCTCAACCACAAAAAAAGAGAGCCTTTTGATCTGGAGACAGGGAGGAATTGAAACATGCAGAGGGAACTAAAGGAGAAGATCAAAGTAGCTAAAGAGGAATACAGAAAAGAGCTGGAGAACAAGCTTGGGCAGAGTAGCACATGGGAGGTGTGGAGAGGCATGAAGAACATCACTGGCTTTAAGCAGCCTAGCTGTAGAGCATTAGAATGCAGCCGTGAATGGGCTAATGAGTTAAACTGCAATAGGTTTGACAAATGCTCTCCTTTGAACTCCCTCCTCTGCACACCAGTCATAGTACAGAAGCACCTCAACACATATGCCTCCCCTCCTCCCTCTTCCAATTCGACACGTCTAAAACACTTCCTTGCCCTGTACCTACAATCCACACCTCCACATACTAACTGCAAAATTCCCGATCTTCACCTCCCCCACCCCCCACCTTCCACCAGCACCCAGTCATCATGGGCCAACCTTCACTGCTGAGCAGGTGAGAAGGGCCCTGGGGAAACTCAGACACGGCAAAGCATTGGGACCAGATGGTGCGAACCCCAAGGTCCAGAGGAGTGTGCTGAGCAGCTGTGTGGAGTTCTCCAGCACATTTTCAGTCTGAGTCTCAGCCTAGAAAAAGTTCTGGCTGTGTGGAAAACATCATGCTTGTTCACAGTACCTAAGAAGGGCCAACCAAAAGTCTTGAACGTGTACTGTCCAGTGGCCCTGACCTTACACATCATGAAGATCCTAGAGAGGCTGGTTCTGGCCCACCTCCAACTCTTGATCAGATTAGCTCTCAATCCCCCGCAGTTTGCCAACCAGGAACACATTGGAGTCGATGATGCTGTCATCTACCTGCAGAACAGCACCTAATTTGGATTAGTAGGGCAGCACCGTGAGGATCATGTTTTTTGATTTCTCAAGTGCCTTCAATACCATACAGCCCTCATGCTGAGGGAAAAACTGTTCAATGTAGACTGGCACTTCCATTGTATCCTGGATAATGGACTACCTGACTGGCAGACCACAGTATATGCGGCTTCAGAGCTGTGTGTCAGACATGGCTATAAGCAGCACTGGGGCCCCACAGGGGACTGTATTGGCTCCTTTCCTGGTTACTCTGTATACCTCGGAATTGGGAACAAATGTTCTCAGGGAAATGTATGGAAGAAATGTGGCAAGTGTTCAGGGAATATTTGCATGGAGTTCTTCCAATGAGATAGGGAAAGGATGGTAGGGTACAGGAACCATGGTGTACAAAGGCTGTTGTAAATCTAGTCAAGAAGAAAAGAAGAGCTTACGAAAGGTTCAGAACAAACTAGGTAATGATAGAGAGCAAGAAGATTATAAGGCTAGCAGGAAAGAGCTCAAGAAAGAAATTAGGAGAGCTAGAAGGAGCCATGAGAAGGCTTTAGCGGACAGGATTAAGGAAAGCCCCAAGGCATTCTACAAGTATGTGAAGAGCAAGAGGATAAGATGTGAGAGAATTGGACCAAACAAGTGTGACAGTGGATAAGTGTGTATGGAACCAGAGGAGATAGCAGAGGTACCTAATGAGTACTTTGCTTCAGCATTCACTACGGAAAAGGATCTTGGCGATTGTAGGGATGACTTACAGTGTACTGAAAAGCTTGAGCATGTAGATATTAAGAAAGAGGATGTGCAGGAGCTTTTGGAAAGCATCAAGTTGCATAAGTTAGCGGGACCGGAAGAGATGTAACCCAGGCTACTGTGGGAGGTGAGGGAGGAAATTGCTGAGCCTCTGGCACTGATCTTTGCATCATCAATGGGAACGGGAGAGGTTCCAGATTGGAGGGTTGTGGATGATGTTCCATTATTCAAGAAAGGGAATAGAGGTAGCCTAGGAAATTAAAGACCAGTGAGTCTTACTTCAGTGGTTGGTAAGTTGATGGAGAAGATCCTGATTTATGAACATTTGGAGAGGCATAATATGACTAGGAATAGTCAGCATGGCTTTGTGAAAGGCAGGTCATGCCTTACGAGCCTGATTGAATTCTTTGAGGATGTTACTAGACACCTTGATGAAGGTAGAGCAGTAGATGTAGTGTATATGGATTTCAGCAAGGCATTTAACAAGGCACCCCATGTAAGGAAGCATGGGATCCAAGGGGACATTGCTTTGTGGATCCAGAACTGGCTTCACAATGGAAGGCAAAGAGTGGTTGTAGATGAGTCATATTCTGCATGGAGGTCAGTCATCAGTGGTGTGCCTCAGGGATCTGTTCTGGGACTCCTACTCTTTGTGATTTTTATAAATGACCTGGATAAAGAAGTGGAGGGATGGGTTAGTAAATTTGCTGATGACGCAAAGGTTGGGGATGTTGTGGATAGTGTGGAGGGCTGTCAGAGGTTACAGCAGAACATTGATTGGATGCAAAACTGGGCTGAGAAGTGGCAGATGGAGGTCAACCCAGATAAGTGTGAGGTGGTTCATTTTGGTAGGTCAAATATGATGGCAGAATATAGTATTAATGGTAAGACTCTTGGCAGTGTGGAGGATCAGAGGGTTCTTGGGGTCTGAGTCCATAGGACGCTCAAAGCTGCTATGTAGGTTGACTCTGTGGTTAAGAAAGCATACTGTGCATTGGCCTTCATCAATCATGGGATTGAGCTTAAGAGCCAAGAGGTAATGTTGGAGCTATATAGGACCGTGGTCAGACTCCACTTGGAGTACTGTGCTCAGTTCTGGTCACCTCACTATAGGAAGAATGTGGAAACCATAGAAAGGATGCAGAGGAGATTTACAAGGATATTGCCTGGATTGGCGAGCATGCCTTATAAGAATAGGTTGAATGAACTCGGCCTTTTTTCCTTGGAGCGACGGAGGATGAGAGGCGACCTGATAGAGGTGTATAAGATGACGAGAGGTATTGATCACGTGGATAGTCAGAGGCTTTTTCCCAGGGCTAAAATGGCTAGGTCGAGAGAGCACAGTTTTAAGGTACCTGGAAGCAGGTACAGAGGAGATGTCAGGGGTAAGTTTTTTACGCAGAGAGTGGCGAGTGCGTGGAATGGGCTGCTGGCGATGGTGGTGGAGGCGGATACAATAGGGTCTTTTAAGAGACTCCTGGACAGGTACATGGAGCTCAGAAAAATAGAGGGCTATGGGTAATCCTAGGTAATTTCTCAGCTAAGGACATGTTCGGCACAGCTTTGTGGGCCGAAAGGCCTTTATTGTGCTGTAGGTTTTCTAATTTAGGTACAATACTGAGTCATGTCATCTGCAGAAATTCTCTGATGACTCAGCCAATAGTTGGGTATATAAAGAGAGGGCGGAAGGATGAATACAGGGCCCTGGTGGAGGACTTTGTCAAATTGTGCAAGCTGAATCATCTGCAGCTCAACATTAGTCAAACAAAGGAGATTGTGATGGTCTTTAGGAATACTAAACCTGCATTGCTCCCAGTTACTAGTGATGGTGAGGGCATGGATGTTTTGAGGACCTACAAGTACCTGGGGGTAAACCTGGATGACAGACTTGAGTGGACCACCAACACAAAGGCTGTGTACAAGAAGGGCCAGAGTCGCCTCTACTTCCTGTGGAGACTGAGGTCCTTTAGAGTGCACAGGCCTCTCCATCGCATGTTCTACCAGTCTGTTGTTGCCAGTACAATCTTCTATGCTTGGTGTGAGTAACATCAACATAGGTGATGTCAACAGGCTCAGTAAACTGATTAGAAAAGCTGGCTCTGTTGTAGGAGTCAAACTGGACACACTGGAGGCTGTGGTAGAGGAAAGGACCCTATGTAAAATCCTGGCAATTCCTGACAATGTTTCTCACACTCTGCGTGCCATCTTGGCTGAACAGAGGAACACTTTTAGTAACAGACTAAGACAATGGTGCTGCTCCAAAGAGCACTAAATGAGGTCATTCTTACCCTTGGCCATTAATTAGGCTCTATAATGAGTTAACCTTTAACCGGGGGAGTGATGGCTCCCTCCTGTTAGACTATGCGTGGTAACTTTTTTTCAAAAATTCTTTTTTACTTCTCTTTTTTGTATATTTGTATATCTGCGCTCTTGTAATGCTACTGTGACACTGTAATTTCCTTTGGGATCAATAAAGTATCCAACTATCTACCTATCCATGAGGAAAGGTTGAGCAAGCTAGGGGTTTTTCTCCTTGGAGTGAAAGAGGATGGGAGGTGACCCTATGGAGGTGTATATGATGATAAGAGGCATAGACAGCGTGGACAGCCAGGACTGTATTCCCAGGGCAAAATGGCTAAATCAAGAGGACATAATTTTGAGAGGAATGCGGAAAACTATACTGAGGATGTCAGACGTATTTTTTTTTTACACACGGTGTGGTAGGGGCATGAAATGTACTGCTAGAGGTAGTGGTAGAGGCAGATACATTCGAAAGATTTCAAAGAATCTTAGATAATAAACAAGTGGATGAAGGAAAAAATGGAGGGCTATGTGGGAGAAAGGATTGAATTTGGAGTAGGTTAAAAGGTTAGAACAATATCGTTGGTCAAAGACACAACGTGTACAGTGCTGTAATGTTCTATGTTCTAAAAAGGCTGCAGCAGGGCGCTACAGCAAAAAAAGAGCTTTGACCAGCAACCATTCAGTGTTTGGGATTGATTAGCAAGAGCAAATTAAAGGAAGATAGAGTCAAAGTGGTGATCTTGAGGCTGTAGCTCTTTGAGGCTTCAGCGAAGAGTGGCTTCAGTCAGAGAAAACAAAGGAAAGAAAAAGCTCTAGGTTACAGTAGGTTTCTTTTTCGCCTTCCCTTCATTGTATCTGCAAGTTAGGATGGTAGTGATGCCAGGCAGGATAGTGGAGTGCTCCTCTTGTGGATTGTGGGAAGGCAGGGAGACTTCCTGTGTCCCTGACGACTCTAGTTGCGAGAAGTGTATCCAGCTGCAACTTCTAACAATCCATGTTAAGGAGTTGGATCTGGAACTGAATGAATTCCAGATCATTCGGGAGGCTAAGGGTTTGATAGATAGGACATATAGAGGGGTAGTTACGCCCAAGGTGCAAGACACAGGAAACTGAGTGACAGTCAGGAAGGGGAAAGGCGTTACGGAGCCAGTGCAGAGTACCCCTGTAACCATCTCCCTCAACAACAGGTCACTTTGGATACTGTTGGTGGCAGGGTGGAGGGGGTGTTGACCTAACAGAGGAAAGTCATAGTAGTCAGGTCTCTGGGGGGAGAAGAGACACTCTGTGTTGAGAGGAGATTTGTTTGTTAGAGGAATAGACAGGAGGGTCTGTGGGTGAGAATGAGATTCCTGGAGGTATGTTGCCTCCTGGGTGCCAGGCTCCAGGATATCTTGGATTGAGTCCGCAGCATTCTTAAGTGGGAACGTAACCAGCCAGAAGTCATGGCCAATGAAGGTACCAATAACATGGGTAGAATGAGTGACGAGGTTCAGCATAGGGAGTTAGGTGCTAAGGTAAAGGGCAGGACCTCTAGGGTTATGATCTCAGGATTGCTACCCATGCCATGTGCAAGTGAGGCCAGAACAAGAAGGTTATACAGTTTAATACATGGCTAAGGAGTTGGTGTAGGAGGGAGGGCATAAGATTTTTGGATTATTGGGCATTCTTCCAGGGAAGGTGGGACCTGTACAGAACAGACGTTTTGCATCTGAATTGGAGGTGTGTCCTAGCAGGAAGGTTTGTTAATGCTGCATGGTGGGGTTTAAACTAAAGCTGCAGGGGATGGGAACCAGAGTGTCAGAACAGTTAGTGGAGAGATTGTGGAGGCAGTTGTTGGTAAGACCTCAGACCTCAGACAAAGTTAGGAATCAAAAGGTTGAGCATGGTGTAACTAGTGTCCTGAGCTGCGTATATTTCAATGCAAGGAGTATAGGAGTATCGTAGGAAAGGCAGATGATAGGGCTGAAGATCAAACTGCTTACAAACAGAGGCAATGTGTAGTGAAGAGAGGCTGTTCATAGAGAAAATTTGCCGTCGGCAGGATGAATTGCAACATAAAAGGCAGAGAAAATCAAAAAGGGTGAATACAGGACTGAAGATGTTATATTTGAATGCAAGTAGTATGCAGAATAAGGTAGATGAATTTATAGCACAGTTGCAGATTGACAAGTATGATGCTTTTGTCATCAATGAGTCATGTGTGAAAGAAGATTGCAACTTGGAGCTCAATGTCCAGGGATACGTATTGTATCAAAAGGACAGGTAGGAAGACAGAGGAAGCGGCGTTGCTCTGTTGGTAAAAAATTAAATCAAATCATTAGGAAGTGGTGAAATAGGGTCAGAAGGTGTTGAATCATTGTCAATAGAGCTAAGGAACTGCAAGGGTAAAAAGACCCTAATGCGAGTTGTACCATCTATAGTCCCTCAAACAGTACTAAGGATATGGTCTCCTAATTACAATGGGAGATGGAACATGCATGTCATTGGAAGCATTTAATAGGTATGGGAGCTTGTCCGCATTACCACCTCCGACTATAACAACTTTAGATAAATAAAGTGAAAAAGAGAGGCAAGAGTGGGTTTCAGACCACTGGAAAATAATGCTGGAGAGGTTGCAAGTGGTACGAGGAAATACTGAATGAACTGAATAAATATCTTGCATCTGTCTTAACTGTGGAAGACACTAGCCATATGATGGAAGTTCCAGGTGTCAGGGGTCATGAAGTGTGTGAAGTTACCATTTCTAGAGAAAAGCTTCTTGGGAAACCCAAAGGTCTGTAGGTACATGTCACATGGACCCCAGGGCTCTGAAAGAGATGGCTGAAGAGATTGTGGAGGCATTAGTAATGATCTTTCAAGAATCAATAGCTTCTGGAATGGTTCTGGAGACTGGAAAATTGCAAATGTTCTTCCAGTCTTCAAGAAGAGAGAGGGGCAGAAGAAAGGAAATTATGGGGCAGTTATTCTGATCTCAGTGGTTGGGAAGATGTTGGAGTCATTTATTAAAGAAGAGGTCTCAAGGTACTTGGAGGCAAATGATAAAATAGGCTGTAGTCAGCATAGTTTCCTCAAGGGAAAAGCTTGCCTGACAAATCTGTTGGCATTCCTTGAAGAAATAACAAGCAGGGTATACAAAGAAGAATTGGTTAATGATGTGCACTTGGATTTTCAGAAGGTCTTTGACAAGATGCCACACATGAGGCTGCTTAACAAGCTACAAGCCCACGGCATTATAGGAAAGATTCTAGCATGGAGAAAGCAGTGGTTGATTGGTAGGAGGCAAAGCAGGAATAAAGGGAACTTTTTCTGGTTGGTTGCCGGTGTCTTGAGGTGTTCCACAGGGGTCTGTGCTGGGATTGATTCTTTTTACGTTATATGTCAATGATTTGGATGATGGAATTGATGACTTTTTTTGTAAAGTTTGCAGATGATATGAACATGGGTGGAGGGGCAGGTTGTTTTGAGGAAGCGGAGAAGCCTCTTAGACTTAAGTAGATTAAGAGAATGGGCAGAAAAGAGAAATGGCAGACAGAATATAGTGTTGGGAAGTATTGCACTTGGGTAGAAGAAATAAAAAGGTTGACTATTTTCTAAATAGAGAGAAAATACAAATAGGGAGGCTCAAAGGGACAGGGTAGTCCTTGTGCAGGATTCCCTAAAGGTTAATTTGCATGTTTAGTCTATGGTGAGGAAGGCAAATGTGATAGTAGCATTAATTTCAAGAGGACTAGAATATAAAAACAAGGATGTAATATTGACACTTTATAAAACACTGGTGAGGTCTTACTTGGACTATTGTGAGCAGTTTTGGATTGCTTATCTAGGAAAGGATGTGCTGAAGATAGAGAGGCTTAAAAGGAGGTTCATGAAAATGAGTTCAGAATTGAATGGCTTGTCATATGAAGAGTGTTTGATGGCTCTGGGCCTGTATACACTGGAATTCAGAAGAATGAGGGGTGACCTCATTGAAACCTACCAAATGGTGAAAGGCCTTGAGAGAGTGGATGTGGAGAAGATGTTCCCAGATGGCACAGCCTCAGAATAGAGAGTGCCCTTTTAGAAGGATTCCTATGAGGAGGAATTTCTTTAGCCAGAGAGTGGTGAATCTGTGGAATTCTTTGCTGCAGCTATCTGTGGAGGGCAAGTCTTTATTTATATTTAAGGCTGTGGTTGATAGATACTTGATAGTCAGGGCATGATGGGGTATGGGGGAAAGGCAGGAGTTTGGAGCTGAAAGGAAAATTGGATCATCCATGATGAAATAGCAGAGCATACTCAAAGGACCAAATGGCCCAACTCAGCTCCTGTATCTTATGGTTTTATGTTCCAACTCTCAAGAAACTGAAGAGTATCCAAGACAAGCTGCCTATTTGAATAGCAAGACCATCTATCACGTTGACAAGTTGTAACATCTCAATTGCCATGTTGCTTCAGGCTTCTGTGCCACTATAACTTCCTCACATTGTTAAGATCTTCTATTTTATAACAATCTAACTCAAACAAACAAAATCAAAATATGAAGACCTCATCAGCTTTATGCTAGCATTTATAAAGCCAAAGATATGGCAAAAGAATCCAAATAGATGTTTTCTCCATCTCGCTGGCACTGGGGCCATTTCATTCTAGCACTCTATTTGAATTCATATTGCAGAAAGTGTCTTTGTGCCCTTAATCAATGCATGGTTTAAGATCTCAGATTGCAGTTCACATCTATGGTTGATTGTGTACTGTGCAGATTGTTCTTAATAACTTCAATAGATAAAGTATAATCAACTGCAGTTCCAACTCTTATCTTCACCTGCCAACTGAGATAATTTGGAGATCAGAGAGGTTTCTCAGTGATTTAAAAGGAAGTGTCAGCTCTCTATGTATTTTTTTTTTATTTCTCTCTGAGATTATGTGAGACTGGAGTGTTTTGATTCCTGTTCAGATTATGAAAAGAAACAAGACAGGCAAGAAGTTTCCCTGGTGGAGTCTAGTTCTTTGTGTTTCTGAATAAAGAGTGAAATTCACCACAGATATCCAATCATAAAACATTGAAATTGGAAAAGATGATAATTATTTTGAGTCCACATCTGCTTTAGTATCATAGCTCAGAACAACCATAGAACAATGATACTGAAGGAGATAGTTGACACAATATACACTGGCAATGTTGGGACCCAGGTGCAGAGGAAAGACAAACTCCAATGTAGAAACAGTGACCAGAGTTTATTCCTAATAATTCCAACAGAACTTCAGTGGCTTGGCCGAATAACACTATGAGACATAACATTCTTAAAACTACAACTCTGCAATTAGCGCTAATGGGGTGTCCACCTAAATATTCCAAGTAACAAGGAATCCCCCAGCCTATCAATATAAACTTAACTAGTTTAAATTTGTTATAGTGTCAGAAGACTGCTTTACAAAGAGAGTGTTGCTTGAGAAAAGAAAAACACAAGGAACTCTAAATGATTAACAACTCTTGTTAAACCAATTCAGGCGCTCTCTAAACCTAGGAGCCCAATGCTCTCCAGCACCCCATACAAACCGGAAGAGCTCATTACACTCAGTGGGCATTTTATTAGGCACAACTGTACACCTCGTTAAAGCAATACCTAATCATTTAATCATTTGGTAACAACTAAATGCATAAAAGCATGAGATGTAGTCAATTTCATTTGCTGTTCAAACTAAACATCAGAATGGGGAAGAAATGTGACCTGAGTGACCTTGTTCCTAATGCATGGAATGATTGCAGGTGGCCAATGTAGTGGTCTGAGAATCTCAGAAACTGCTGGTCTCCTGGGATTTTCACACACAACAATCTCTGGAGATTGTAGAGAATGTTACAAAAAACAGTATAAACATCCAGCGAGTAGCACTTCTGACAGCAAAAATGCTTTGTGCATGAGCTCAGAGGAGAATGGCCAGACTAGTTTCAATGGACAAGAAAGTGACAGTAGCACAAATAACCACATGTTATAACAGTGTTATGCAGAAGAGCATCTCAGAACACACAGCATATCGAATTTTAAAGTGGATGGAGCACAGCAGCAGAAGACCACAAACAACACTCAGAAGCCACTTTATTGGGTACAGCAGATTCCTAATAAAGAGGCTACTGAGTGTACTTTAGAGCTGTAAAGAACATAAGTTTTTACAGCACCAGTGATCAGCGATTGCCACTGTGTGTAAGGAGCTTGTATATTCTCCCCAAGACCACATGGGTTTCCTCTGGATTCCTCCCACATCCCAAAGGTGTACAGGTTAGGGTTAGTAAGTTGTGGGCACGATTTGTTGTCACCGGAAGCATGGCGACACTTACATGCTGGCCCCATAACCATTCTCACTGATTCGATATGATGCAAACAATGCACTTCACTGCATGTTTCAATGTTTTGATGTACCTATGACAAATTAAGCTAATCTTTATCTGGTCTGTGGCACAATATTTGTGAGGCTGGTGTCCTGCTGTAAAAGTTATATTACCAGTAAGTTAGTTGAACCTCCACATAGATTTACACCTGGTATTCTGATTTACACAAAGGATATATGGAATGTCCCCCATTTTGAGCTGCAACAAAGTTCCTAATGCTCAATACCATTTTTGACAAAGGTGAATCAACAGTGCAGACACCAGTCTAAACAGCGTCCTCTTCAGCAATTACATGCAAATCTTCAGTGGTTTTATCTCCATTGATCAAGTTTCCAGATCCACAGATTCAAAGGAACAACATCAGCTGCAAGAACTTCACAAAGTCAACCACCATCCTGACTGGACGTCTATCACCATGCCTTCTGTTTCAAAAATCATGTAACTCTAGCACTTAAGATATAGAGACTTTCACTGTGGAAATTCCATCAATTCAAGGAAGCCTACAGTCACCCTCTCAAGGGCAGGATCACCAGTAATTCCGTGAATGCAATACTTCGGTAATTACTACTTAAGTATCCCACAAAGGACTCTACAGCCACCTCAGAATCCATAATATTGGATTGGAAACAAATCATCCTCAAAGGAGTTGCTTCACTGAATGAAGAACTACTCTCTCTTCCAATAGAGAGGGATTTTCATGAAGGAAGAAGTTTCTTCCTTGCACAGGTTTAGCATAACACATTACAGCACCAGTGATCAGAGTTCAATTCTCACCACTGTCCTTAGGGAGTCCTCATGTCTGCATGGTTTTCTCCCACATTTCAAAGATTTGCATGTTAAGGTGAGTAAATTGTGAGTATGCTATGTTGGTGCCAGAAGCATGGCGACACTTGCAATCTACCACCAGTACATTCTTGGGCTGTAATGACAGATTTCACTGTATGTTTCAGTGTACATGTGACAAAAAAGCTAATCTTTAACAGATTAAAGATCTTTATCTTTAATCTTTTTGGCCTTATCTGGATGTAATTTGATCAGCAACATATGGCACAATCTCATGAGAATAATTAAAATATTATAAATGTTTGTACAAACAAGAACTCTTTTTGCTTCAGTAACAGAAGCAGCACAGCAGTATATTATAGGATAAGGTTCATGAGTCTGGATGAAGCAATGGAATAAAAGCAAAATGCAAAGTATCTGTTTCACAGCAAAATGTGAAAGTTAATCTGCATTCAGCTTCAGCTTCCTTTACATTGAACAGCTGGATTACCGAACGCTGACTACGATGGAGCTATACCAAATGCAGATGTCAGCTTTCGAATACTGATGCAAACAATTGTATTTAATTTGAATGGAAACACCCCTACCACCCAGGACATACTCACTTTTCATTGCTGTTATCAGGAAGAAGGTACAGGAGCCTCAGGACTTACACCAACATGTTCAAGAACAGTAACTACCCCTCAACCATCGGCCTCTTGAACCTCATCTTCACTTGTCCCATCACTGAAATGTTCCTACAACCTCTGGTCTTACTTTCAAGGAATGTCAAGTTCTCGATATTTATTGCTTATTTGTTGTTATTATTTCTTTCTTTCAGTATTTGCACAGTTTGATGTCTTTTGCACATTAGTTGAATGCCCAAGTTAGTGCAGTCTTTCATTTATTATGTTATGGTTATTATTCTGTGGATTTATTGAGCATTCCCACAAAAGGACATGAGTTGAGAGTTAAAGGGCGAAACTTTAGCGGTAACATGAGGGGGAACTTCTTTACTCAGAGAGTGGTAGCTTTGTGGAACGAGCTTCCAGCAGAAGTGGTTGAGGCAGGTTCGATGTTGTCGTTTAAAGTTAAATTGGATAGATATATGGACAAGAAAGGAATGTATGGTTATGGGCTGAGTGCAGGTCGGTGGGACTAAGTGAGAGTAAGAGTTCGGCATGGACTAGAACAGGGGTCCCCAACCTTTTTTGCACTGCGGACCGGTTTAATATTGAAAATATTCTTGCGGACCGACCGACCCAGGGGGGAGGGGGGGAGGGTTGGCAATGGACAAGAGTAGCAGTCAAATACGTTGTTTACCCCTGGAGACTACAATGATCATGAAGCCTTGCGCAGGCACCAGTGCGCATGCGTGTACGTGCCGATTTTTTCTACAAATCGTTTTTGGCGATTCTATTCGGGGGAGGGGGGTGTTAATCGCAACCGGAATATAGGTGATAAGTGGCTAGTACGCTCAATTTCATTGCTAAAAGGGTTTATCTAACGAATTTAATATTAAACACACAGCGCATATTTTCCTCGCATGAATATAGCGATGTCAATTATCAGGGGAGGACAGGGGAGCTTGAAGTAATTGTTGAACGAACTTCCAGTAGAAGTGGTAGATGCAGGTTCGATATTATCATTTAAAGAAAAATTGAATAGGTATATGGACAGGAAAGGAATGGAGGGTTATGGGCTGAGTGCAGGTCAGTGGGCGTTCGGCACGGACTAGAAGGGCAGAGATGGCCTGTTTCCATGCTGTAATTGTTATGTGGTTATATAAGTAAGTCAATAGCATCATAACATTTTAAGTAACATTTGAATATTAAACACACAGCACATATTTTCCCCATATGAACATATAAAATCATTGCAACACACCAATATCGCTGAATCAGTGGGAGCCCTGGGCTTGTTTCCCTGCAACAAGACGGTCCTATCGAGGGGTGATGGGAGAAAGCGATACTCGAACAGGGTTCCTTATGTCCAGTCTATTCCGCAATTTAGTTTTCGTTGCATTCATTGCAGAGATATGTTGGAAATGGAAGCAACGTTTTCAGTGCTTTCGTGGCTATCTCAGGATATTTAGCCCTGACTTTGATTTGGACTGCCGGCAGAGATGTTATGTCAAACATACTTTTCAGCCCGCCGTCATTTGCAAGCTCGAGGAGTTGATCTTCTTCCCACACTGACATGGATGACGCGCGGGTAATGACCTCGCGTGCGTTCAAGCTCAACAGTGGGCATGACGGGGAATGAGGAAAGGTGCAGCTGACTCCTATCGCCAAATCATATCATTTCCTCGCGGCCCGGCAGCACATGCTTTGCGGCCCGGTACCGGTTCGCGGCCCGGTGGTTGGAGACCACTGGACTAAAAGGACTGAGATGGCTTGTTTCCGTGCTGTAATTGTTATATGGTTATATGGTTATAAAATGAATATTAGAGTTGTATATGATGACATATATGCACTTGATAATAAATTTACTTTGAACTTTATTCCCCAAATAAAGCAAAATAGTTGATAACAGTTTGGCTGATGGCCTGAAATGAATGGTTTTGGTATCTCCTCCTGGAGATAGCAGATATGAGGGGTGATTGATAAGTTCGTGGCCTAAGGTAGAAGGCGTCAATTTTAGAAAACCTAGCACGTTTATTTACATAAGGCTCCTTCCATTGACTACAGCTCTGCCTTTAATACCATTGTTCCAAATAAACTGATTCCGAAGCTCTGGAACCTGGGCCTTAGCACTCAGATCTGCAGCTGGATCTTCAAATTCCTCACAGACAGGACCCAGGCTGTAAAAATAGGGGACAAGCTCTCCTCTACAATCACTCTGAGCACCGGTGCCCCACAAGGCTGTGTACTCAGCCCCCTGCTGTACTCATTGTACACCCATGATTGTGTAGCCAAGTTTCCATCAAACTCTATATATAAGTTTGCTGATGCCACAATTGTAGGCCGTATCTCGGGTAATGATGAGTTTGAGTACAGAGAGGAAATTAGGAACCTGGTGGCATGGTGCAAAGACAATAACCTATCCCTCAACGTCAGCAAGACAAAGGAATTGGTTGTTGACTTCAGAAGGAGTAGCAGACCGCACGACCCAATTTACATCGGTGGTGCGCAAGTGGAACAGGTCAAAAGCTTTAAGTTCCTTGGGGTCAATATCATAAATGACCTGACTTGGTCCAACCAAGCAGAGTTCACTGCCAAGAAGGCCCACCAGCGCCTTTACTTCCTGAGAAAAATAAAGAAGTGTGGCCTGTCCCCTAAAACCCTTACTAATTTTTATAGATGCACTGTAGAAAGCATTCTTCTAGGGTGCATCACAACCTGGTATGGAAGTTGTCCTGTCCAAGACCAAAAGAAGCTGCAGAAGATCGTGAACACAGCGCAGCACATCACACAAACCAATCTTCCGTCCTTGGACTCACTTTACACTGCATGCTGCTGGAGCAGTGCTGCCAGGATAATCAAGGACACGACCCCCCTGGCCAACACACTTTTCATCCCTCTTCCCTCCAGGAGAAGGCTCAGGAGCTTGAAGACTCGTACGGCCAAATTTGGGAACAGCTTCTTTCCAACTGCGATAAGACTGCTGAACGGACCCTGACCTAGATCTGGGCCATACCCTCCAAATATCTGGACCTGCCTCTCGGTTTTTTTGCACTACCTTACTTTCCATTTTTCTATTTTCTATTTATGATTTATAATTTAAATTTTTAATATTTACTAATTTTTACTATTTTTAATATTTAATATTTGTAATCCAGGGAGCGGGAAGGGCAGAATCAAATATCACTGTGATGATTGTGCGTTCTAGTATCAATTGTTTGGTGACAATAAAGTATAAGTAAGTATTTTTCCTACATTTACGTACCTAGTCCAGCGGTCGTGGAGCATACGGATCCCTTCTTTGTAGAAGTCGGCATTTTGGACCCCCAGAAAGTGGTCCACAGTAGGGGTGATTGATAAGTTCATGGCTGGCAGTAGAAGGAGATGAGTTATTAACTTCAAACTTCCTGCATTTTCACTCAAAGAGTAGAACTGTACGTGCATGTAACGAGAGCGGTATAACTCATCGCCTTCTACCTTAGGCCACAAACTTATCAATCGCCCCTGCTATAGACCAGCTGGAAGTCAAAGACCCTCTAGTTACATGCACGTGCAGTTCAACTCTTCGAGTGAAAATGCAGAAAGTTTGAAGTTAATAACTCATCTCCTTCTACCTTAGGCCACAAACTTATTAATCACCCCTCATATGTAGCCAGAATGGTTGTATTATGGTCTGGTCTGGAAACACCAATACCCAAGGATAGAAAAACCTACAAAAAGTAGTGGATACAGCCTAGTACATCACTGGAACAGCTCTCCGCACATTGAGCACATCTACAAGGAGCACTACTACAAGAAAGCAGCATCCATCGTCAAGGACTTCCACCATACTGGCCATGCTCTCTTCTCACTGGTGCCATGAGGAAGGAGATACAGGAGCCTCAAGTTCAACACCTCCTGGTTCAGGAACAGTTATTGCCCTTCAATCATCAAGCTCCTGCACCAATGTGGATAACTTCACTCACCCCAACACTAAACTGATTCCACAATCTAGGGACTCATTTTCAACTCTTCATCTCATGTTCTGATATTTATTTATTTATTTATCTATCTAACTATCTATTTATTATTTCTTTTTTGCACAATTTGGTGTCCCTAACACACTGGTTGTCCACCCTGCTGGTGCGGACTTCCATTAATTCTGTTATGGTTATTAGATTTATTGAGTATACCTCCAAGAAAATGAATCTCAGGGTGACATATATGTACTTTGATACCAAATTTATTTTAAACTTTGATGGTCAGTGCAGATTTGGTGGGCCAAAGGGCCAGTACTTTAATGCCACTTGTCTTTCTACAGTTGTGGTCTGAAATTGTCCAGCATATATTGTTGCTGTTAGGATTGAGTACTGATTCAGTCCATATGAGAAAGGACTTTTCCTTTTATACCCTTCATGTTATAATATATCCTGTACAGTATCTGCAGTTCATTATGTCTAGCTGTTGAACTGCCATCAGGAAAGCCTGTACACCGTTAAGCAACTTACAAAAGGGATGTCAATAAAGAGGAAACAATTTGCTTTACATCTTCCCTTTGAGGTTTGTTAAGAAACTGACATTGACCTATTACTAGGTTTTATAACCATAATTGCCCATCCTTTGTAGTTTTTTTTTTCTCTGCAAATGGTTCAGATTGAAGGTGTGCACAGAGCTTTGGTACCAGTATTTAATTACCTGTGGTGTGCTTGCTGAGTTCTGCGTTAGCAGTGGTGGAGTCAGTAATTAGTATTCTCTGTGGTACTCCTCAAGATTAGGGAGCGATGTCAACTTTGGAAGTAGAATATAATTTATTTCAGGTACCCACTGTCAAGTATTCTCAAGATGCATGCTTGCAACAATCTACTTCACTCCAAGATTTTAACTACAACATACTTTATTCCTTGCAACACTATTCCTTAGCCAGTAAAGGAGATTGCCAATTACTGAACAATTTCAGTGTTTATGTGTCTCTTCTGATTGCTGGGGCATTCTATCAAGTGCATTGGGAGGTCAATAGACCAGTCAGCACACGGAAGGCTGGAGTGGGCTGGAGTGTTCCCTTTGGAACAGAGAAGTTTATTCAGAACTTTTTTTTAAAGTGGTAAGGATTTTGATGGAGTGAAACTATTTAAACTGCCAATAACCAAAACTCTGAATTGAAATAATTAGCAAAAGAACCAAGTTTGAGATTATATATTGCAAATTGCTGCAATCTGAAATGTATTATCTGAAAGCAAATTCAATATCAGCTTTCAAAAAGGAATGGGATTAAACATTAAACAGATACATTTGAAGACAAAAGAGTGTGAAGCAATGAGACAACTCTTTCATAAAGCCATCACAGAAAGACTAACAGCACCATAATTGTGTGAATTAATCAGCCTGACAATTATCGCACCAGAAATTGCAACAGATAACTCGTCTAAAGCAACCATTCTGGTGCTGGCTTTCATTTCTTGTAAAGATGCTGAAGTAAAAGCATGAAATAATCTAAAGCACCTCAGATCTTTGATTTTGCAAAGCTGTTTGATTTGTAGCAGCAAGCATCAAAGCACTGCACCTTCCAGAATTAGTAATGACATAGGAGGAAGTAACATAATCAATATGTCCAACAGAGAAATCATGATAGTGGCATTTGTGGTGATGTTAATCACTCTTGTGCTTGAGGGACCCACCTGATAATGACACTAGTGCAATTATTTGTTTCTTTATTTGTTTATTTAGAGATACAGTGCACAACTAGCCCTTCTGGCCCAAAAAGTCACACTACCAAGCAACTCACCAATTTAACACTAGCATAATCACAGGACAATTTTACAATGGCCAATCAACCTACTAGCCGATACATCTTTTGACTGAGGGAGGAAACCAGAGCTTTTGGGGAAACTCATGGGGAGAATATACAAACTCCTTACAGACGGTGCCAGAATTAACCTCTGTACTCTGGAATGCCCTGGGCTGTAACAGTGTAATGCTAACCTCTACACTATAGTGGTGCCCCAGTATGATGAGATACTATGGAACCCACATAATGTGGCAATGTGCACAGAAGCAAGCTCTATCAGCAAAACCCCATTTCACCTCATTTACCTTACTGATAGTGAAATCTGCTCTCATCTTCATGCAAAAGAGCTACATTTACCTTACACAGCCTCAGAATACCTCAAATCTGATTAAGTACTTCTGAAAAATGGTCAACATTTTAATATTGGGATCTTCTCAACTACTCCTTCCAGTCATGTTATTTATCTAGAGACACAGCAAGAAACAGGCTCTTCCAGCCCTTCAAGCCACACTGCCCAGCAATAGAACATAAAACATAGAACAGTACAGCACAGTACAGGCCCTTCGGCCCACAATGTTGTGCCGACCCTTAAACCCTGCCTCCCATATACCCCCCCCCACCTTAAATTCCTCCATATACCTGTCTAGTAGTCTCTTAAATTTCACTAGTGTATCTGCCTCCACCACTGACTCAGGCAGTGCATTCCATGCACCAACCACTGTCTGAGTAAAAACCCTTCCTCTAATATCCCCCTTGAACTTCCCACCCCTTACCTTAAAGCCATGTCCTCTTGTATTGAGCAGTGGTGCCCTGGGGAAGAGGTGCTGGCTATCCACTCTATCTATTCCTCTTATTATCTTGTACACCTCTATCATGTCTCCTCTCATCCTCCTTCTCTCCAAAGAGTAAAGCCCTAGCTCCCTTAATCTCTGATCATAATGCATACTCTCTCAACCAGGCAACATCCTGGTAAATCTCTTCTGTACCCTTCCCAATGCTTCCACATCCTTCCTATAGTGAGGTGACCAGAACTGGACACAGTACTCCAAGTGTGGCCTAACCAGAGTTTTATAGAGCTGCATCATTACCCCGTGACACTTAAACTCTATCCCTTGACTTATGAAAGCTAACACTCCATAAGCTTTCTTAACTACCCTATCTACCTGTGAGGCAACTTTCAGGGATCTGTGGACATGTACCCCCAGATCCCTCTTCTTCTCCACACTTCCAAGTATCCTGCCATTTACTTTGTACCATGCCTTGGAGTTTGTCATTCCAAAGTGTACCAGCTCACCCTTCTCCGGGTTGAACTCCATCTGTCACTTCTCAGCCCACTTCTGCATCTTATCAATGTCTCCCTGCAATCTGCGACAGTTCTCTACATAATCCACAACACCACCAACTTTTGTGTCGTCTGCAAACTTGCCAACCCACCCTTCTACCCCCACATCCAGGTCGTTAATAAAAATCATGAAAAGTAGAGGTCCCAGAACCGATCCTTGTGGGACACCACTAGTCACAACCCTCCAATCCAAATATACTCCCTCCACCACGACCCTCTGCTTTCTGCAGGCAAGCCAATTCTGAATCCACCTGGCCAAACTTCCCTGGATCCCATGCCTTCTAACTTTCTGAATAAGCCTACTGTGGGGAACCTCGTTAATTGCCTTACTAAAATCCATGTAGATCACATCCACTGCACTACCCTCATCTATATACCTGGTCACCTCCTCAAAGAACTCTATCAGGCTTGTTAGACACGATCTGCCCTTCACAAAGCCATGCTGACTGTCCCTGATCAGACCATGATTCTCTAAATGCCCATAGATCCTATCTTTAAGAATCTTTTCCAACAGCTTTCCCACCACAGATGTAAGGCTCACTGGTCTATAATTACCCGGACTATCCCTACTACCTTTTTTGAACAAGAGGACAACATTCGCCTCCCTCCAATCCTCCGGTACCATTCCCGTGGACAACGAGGACATAAAGATCCTAGCCAGAGGCTCAGCAATCTCTTCCCTTGCCTCGTGGAGCAGCCTGGGGAATATTCTGTCAGGCCCCGGGGACTTACCCGTCCTAATGTATTTTAACAACTCCAACACCTCCTCTCCCTTAATATCAACATGCTCCAGAACATCAACCTCACTCATATTGTCCTCACCGTCATCAAGTTCCCTCTCATTGATGAATACCGAAGAAAAGTATTCATTGAGGACCTCGCTCACTTCCACCGCCTCCAGGCACATCTTCCCACCTTTATCTCTACTTGGTCCTATCTTCACTCCTGTCATCCTTTTGTTCTTCACATAATTGAAGAATGCCTTGGGGTTTTTCTTTACCCTACTCGTCAAGGCCTTCTCATGCCCCCTTCTTGCTCTCCTCAGCCCCTTCTTAAGATCCTTTCTTGCTACCCTATATTCCTCAATAGACCCATCTGATCCTTGCTTCCTGAACCTCATGTACGCTGCCTTCTTCCACCTGACTAGATTCTCCACCTCACTTGTCACCCATGGTTCCTTCACCCTACCTCCGATTTAATCCTAGCCTAATCACGGGATAATTTATCATGACCAATTAACCTACCAACCATCATGTTTTGGACTGTGAGAGGAAACGAGAGCACCCGGAGTAAACCCATGGCTTCACAAGGAAACACAGAAATTCCTTACAGGCAGTAGTGGCAATTGAAACTGGGTTGCCTGTACAGTAAAACCTTGTGCTAACCACTACACTCCTGTGCCGTTGCATGCTTATGGCTCCGAATTTTGGAATTACCTAAAAATGTGACTGAAGCTGAACTGATTGGGATTTGTTTAAATACGCTTGGCAAGTAAAGGGAAGCCTTGTTTTGTACAAGAAGTGATATAGCAGAACTGGTAATAGAAGGTAGAAAATACAGAGAAAGCTTGAAAGGAGCAGAAGTCTAAATAAATTAGCCCAGCTGTACTTAATAGTATATACCTATACTCAGTGTCTATTTTGTGTGAAACACCTGTACACCTGGGCATTAATGCAAATTAGTGCATTAGGTGGACTGAACAGTATTCAGGGAATCATCTTCGAACCTGAATGAGTATACTGCAGTTGTTACTGACTTCATTAAAACCTGTACGTGCACATTCTGGAGAAGAGGGTGGCGGTAATGCACCATTAAGCTGGATGCCAACCGCCGTAAAACAAGATACAAACAGACAGGATGCGTGTGTGCCTACAAAGACTTGCTGCACAATCCCAAACCAAAAACCATGGATGAACCTGAGGTACGTTGTCTGCTGAAGGCTAGATCTGTGGCATTCAAATCTGGCAAGCCAGGCCTGTACCAGAAAACCAGGTATGATCTGCAGAGGGCTATTTCAAGGGCAAAAAGACAATTTCGAACGAGATTGGAGGCAACATCAGGTGCCTGAAAACTCTGGCAGGACTTGCAAGACATTACTTCCTACAAGGCAAAACCCAATAGCATGAATGGCAGCGATGCTTCACTACCAAATGATCTCAATGCCTTCCCTGCCCGCTTTGAAAGGAAGAATACAACTACAGTTGTGAAGATCCCTGCTGCACCTGATGACCCTGTGATCTCTGTCTCAGAGGCCGATGTTAGGCTGTCTTTAAAGAGAGTGAACCCTTGCAAGGTGGAAGGTCCCAATGGAGTACTTGGTAAGGCTCTGAAAACCTATGCCAACCAACTGGTGGGGGTATTCAAGGACATTTTCAACCTCTCACTGCTATGGACAGAATTTCCCACTTGCTTCAAAAAGGCAACAATTATACCAGTGCCTAAAAAGAATAACGTGAGCTGCCTTAATGACTATCACACGATAGCACTCACTTCTACAGTGATGAAATGCTTTGAGAGGTTGATCATGACTAGACTGAACTTCTGCCTCAGCAAGAACCTGGACCCATTGCAATTCGCCTATCGCCACAAAGGTTCAACGACAGATGCAATCTCAATGGCTCTCCGAGCAGCTTTAGACCACCTGGACAACACAAACACTTCTGTCAGGATGCTGTTCATCAGCTATAGCTCAGCATCTAATACCATCATTCCCACAATCTTGATTGAGAAGTTGCAGAACCTGGGCCTCTGTACCTCCTTCTGCAATTGGATCCTCGACTTCCTAACCAGAAGACCACAATCTGTGCGGATTGGTGATAACATCTCCTTGCTGACGATCAACACTGGTGCACCTCAGGGGTGTGTGCTTAGCCCACTGCTCTGCTCTCTATATACACATGACTGTGTGGCTAGGCATAGCTTAAATACCATTTACAAATGCTGACAATACAACCATTGTTGGTAGAATCACAGATGGTGATGAGAGAGCATACAGGAGTGAGATATGCCAACTCGTGGACTGGTGTCGCAGCAGCAACCTGGCAGTCAACGTCAGTAAGACAAAAGAACTGACTGTGGACTTGCAGAAGGGTAAGACGAAGGAACACATACCAATACTCATGGAGGGATCAGAAGTGGAGAGAGTGAGTAGTTTCAAATTTCTGGGTGTCAAGATCTTTGAGGATCTAACCTAGTCCTATTGATGCAGTTATAAAGAAGGCAAGACAGCGGCTACACTTTATTAGGAGTTTGAAGAGATTTGTTATGTTGACAAATACACTCGAAAACTTCTATAGATGTACCGTGGAGAACATTCTGACAGGCTGCATCACTGTCTGGTATGGGTGGGGGGTGGGGGGGGGGACTGCTGCACAGGATTGAAAGAAGCTGCAGAAGGTTGCAACAATAGTCAGCTCCATCTTGGGTACTAGCCTACAAAGTACCCAGTACCCATCTTCAAGGAGCCGTGTCTCAGAAAGGCAGTGTCCATTATTAAGGACCTCCAGCACCCAGGGCATGCGCTTTTCTCACTGTTACCATCAGGCAGGAAGTACAGAAGCCTGAAGGCACACACTCAGTGATTCAGGAACAGCTTCTTCCCCTCTGCCATCTGATTCCTACATGGACATTGAACCCGTGAACACTACCTCACTTTTTTTTTTAATATATATAGTACTTTCTCACTTTTGCACGATTTTTAATCTATTCAATATATCTGTACTGTATAAAGTATAGTGAATAAGATTTACTTAATTATTTATTATTTTATTTTCTTCTATATTATGTATTACATTGAAATGCTGCTACTAAGTTAACAAATTTCATGTCACATGCCGGTGATAATAAACCTGATTCTGATTATGATTCTGAAATATCTAATCAGCCAATCATGTGGCAGCAACTCAATGCATAAAAGCAACCAGACATTGTCAAGAGATTTAATAGTGTTCAGACCAAACATCAGAATGGGGAAGAAATGTGATCTAAGTGACTTGGACCGTGGAATGATTGCTGGTGCCTGATAGGGATCTCAGAGTATCTCAGAAATTGCTGATCTCCTGGGATTTTTATGCACAACAGCCTCTTGAGTTTATAGAGAATGTTGTGAAACATTTAAAAAAAAGATACAATGAGTGGCAACTCTTGGGCAAAAACACCTTGGTAATGAGAGGGGTCAAAGGAGAATGGTCAAACTGCTTCAAGTTGACAGGAAGATGACAGTAACTCAAATAAACACGTGCCACAACAGTGGTGTGCAGAAGAACATCCCTGAATGTACAACACGTTGATGGGCTCAGCAGCAGAAGACCACATACATACACCCAATGGCCACTTTATTAGGTGCACGAGGGACCTAATAAAGCAGCCACTGAGCGTAAGTTCAAACAGTCAAGTGAATGCAGCTGAAAGTACAGATGGACTTGTGGAAGAATGGCTATTAAAATGTGGCAGTTTCATATTCCTGGTTTTCAGACGAGTTAGAGAGTGAGATAACAAAGGAAGACAATACTGGTTAAGGAAGCAAACATTTATGAGAAGGAATAGCACTTTTTCATCAAATGAGACAATTCAGGTTGAATTGAAGAATAAATAAGGATCAATTATTCTATTGGGATGACTACAGAACACCCAACAGTTTAAGGACAAAAGAGGAGCAAATTTCTATGCAACTTTCTGTTAGAAAGTAATAGTTTCAAAGGTACATTTAATGTCAGAGAGATGTATACAATATATATCCTGAAATGCATTTTCTTCGCAACCATCCATGAAAACAGAGGAGTGCCCCCAAAGGATGAATGACAGTTAAATGTTAGAACCCCAAAGTACCCCCCAACTTCCTTCCCTCCTGCATGTAAGCAACAGCAAAGCAACAATCCCCCCCTTGCCCCACTGGAAAAAAGCATCGGCACCTATCACCAAGCGCTCAAACGTGAGCAAAGCAACAGCAATGAGACAGACTAGCAGTATTCCAAAGACTACATTGTTCACCCGGCATTTGACATACCACAGACTCTCTCTCTCTCCATAATAAGGGAGAAAGAGATGTGTCCGTTTCACAGTGAAAGGGGAGACATAACAAACAACTCACTGGTTCACGACGTTGAAAGTCCACTGCATCGCTTTTTCCGAGCTATGTGCCCAAAGATCTCAGGTCTCTGGGCACACTGCCTTAGATCTTCCATCTCCCATGACACACCAGTCTTCTACTCGGACACCAACCTCTAATCCACCTGTCTCCAGAGGCATGAAAACTTGGTCCTCCGAAGGCGAGTGGAACTCTTAGACCAAACCCTTGGCGTGCCAAACAACGGCCAGTTATGAAACCTTGAGAGTGGGTCCCATTGCCGCAAAGAACCGTAGTCAGCGTGTAACTCCAGGTCAAAGTCTTCAAAAGAACCCTGAAAGGGAAAAATAGAGATATTAAAGATGGAAATAGAGCTGTTTCTGAAGATGCAAGCAAAGGAGTGGCCGTTAGGTGCCATTATCCCTCCTAAGTTCCGCCTTCTGCACCTAATAGTGGGGAGTTTCAGTTACTTAAATATGAACTGAGAAGTTGGCATCAGAGGTACTGGGTACGCAGTGTTCCTAGGTTATATCTGGTTCTGGAGAACTCTTTTTGTCGCTATATAGCAAGGTATCGAAAGGCAGCAGTCGTATGTGTTTGTGCAAGTGATCACAATTTGGTTAAAATCACCAGGATTATGGAAAAGGAGAAAGATAAAAGAAGAATAAAACTTTAGAAATGGAGAAAGGATCATTTTACCAGAATTAGAAGTGATTTAGTAAAAATGGATTGGAAATAGCTATTTGAAGGTAAATCGGTGTCAAAGCAATGGGAAGCATTCAAAAATGAAATTGAAAAGGATTTGGAATAAAATTCTCCCTGAAGAATAAGGTACACAATGGGCAAGAAGGCAAGAATAGGTTCTTAACTGAGGCATTGAGAACTCAGCATAGCAGAAAGAGGAGCCTGAGAAGTGAAAACTGAAAGAGAAAATAACTGACAAAAGGCACCAAAAATGGTGATAAGTGAAATCAAAGAAAACTGAAATGGCAGTTAATGATCAGTGTATGTTTTCTTTCCATGTTATTTGAGTATGACAAATATATTTTTCTGTAAATAAAGAAAAATAAGATAATCCAGGAGGGAGTAGAAGGCAAAAAGGTAAATTATATATGGGTAGAGTTGAGTCAGATATTTAATGAATACTTTACAGGGAACAATGATAATGTCCTAGTTGTGTAGGAAGAGTGTGAAATGTTGAATGGCATAAGCATACAAACAGGAAATATTAAAGTGTTTATGTCAGAATTTGAGATATCGAGAGAAATAGAAATAGAAATGTAAGGCATTTTCAGATCTGCAACAGGTTTATCCAGTAAATGAGAGGATACAGAGTGCCTTGGTAGATATGTCCATAGAAGGTATCTTAAAGGTAGTAGGGCAGGTCGATAAACAGTTAAATAAGTCATAATGAATTATGTCCTTTATTAGCTAAAGCATAGAATATAAAAGCAGAGAGCACATTCTAGAGCAGTATGTAATTCTGATAATGGGAAATGTTAACCCTGTTTCTCTCTACAATAATGTTGTCTGATTTACTGAGTACTTCAAGCATTTTGTTTCAGATCTGCAGCATTTTGCTTTTAATGTACAACACGTGTTGGACCCGAACACACCACTATGTAACATTCTGGTCAGCATATTGCAAAGAAACATGGACAGTGTGCATAAAGCATTTAGAAACGAGTTATTACGATTATATAGAATTATAGATAACAGAAGATATTGCACAGAGTGAGGATATTTTCAGGGGAACAGGGTCGAATAAGAGGAAGCATAATTGCAACTTATATCATCATTGTGCACACATAAAGTAAGTAGGTAGGACTTATCTCCATTAGCTGAGAATTTCTAAACTAGGAAACATAGATTTGAAGTAATATTAGAAAGATTGGAGTGGAGATAAATAATCTATAGGATTGTGGAGGTTTAAAATTCAGTGCTGGAAAGCATGGTGGGGAAAATGCCCTCATCACAAAAATCCTTGACTGTTTAAAGTGCTATGATTTACACAACTGGAAGTGTCACTGTAAGGTGATCTAAGCCGAGGGATCTCTTATTTGACAAGCAGGGTCATAGTAAATTAAGCAGCCTCCTTCCCTGCAATGAGAATCAAAAAATAACCTTGTAGATGCAGGAAATCTAAAATTAAAATGAAAAATATTGGAAATTCTCAATATGTCAAATGACGTCATTTGAGACAAACTGTATCAGGTCAAAGATCATTCACCCGATCTGGGAAGGAGAGAAGAAAAGCTATCAATTTTCCACCTGGCATATTGGTTCAGTATACTTGGGTTTTTTATTCCCTCTCTTTTTCTTATTTTCCTCTTGGGGAGTAGAGGACTTCTGCAGCATGACCTGACAGACATGTCTTCCTACTTGGTAATTTACAGCTTCAACTTTCTTTTGTCCATGTCCTTGCCCTCTAACGGCTCCCATACACTCACTGACCAGTTAACCTTATAGGCCATGGTCACCCCAGTTTTACTTTATCAAAGTCATCCTCTCTCCCCCATTCTCCCTGCAGCTTCAGGGGCTTATTCTCTCTCGATCCCAACTCTGCAAAGAATCTTCGACCTGAAGCTTAAAACCTCCTCTCTCTTCTCTCAGATGTGACTTGACCTGCTGAGTATTTCTGCTTTTTTTTCCATGTCATGATGTTTTATGATTCCATGATTTCATGCTCAGCATGTGACCAAAGCTAAAGTAATTTACTATGTGAGCAACACCAGTGGTATTGTGCAGTGCTATTCATTGTGTCATTCTATTGAACTAAGATTTATTTGTCAGAATATTATGCATTAGGCATCACTGTGGCTCCATGAAACAAACAGCTGCACTAAAAGAGAATATTTTTTAAAGGAGATAAATATAGCAACAGAGAAAAATGTTCTTCAGTGAAAGACCTGACATTTCTCACCCCTTTATAAAATAAATGCTACCGCTTGCAATTATTGTAGTAATGTGATGTACAGGTACAGGATGTTGTAATCATGCTATTGCATGATCACACCAGCCATTATTGATTAATTGCTGCAATTGTCATAATTTTATTGAAACATTTCTACTTGTAAAGGCTTCAAATTCCTAATGCGAGCCGAGTTTATTGATCATAGTATCAGCAATAGCAGACATTGGATCAAACATGAGTCAGTGCTGTTACATTGCCTTTTAATTCTAATTGACGGGCTGGAATTCTCTGCACATTTGCTTCTGATCTCCATTCTGCTGAGCTGGCTGGCACCATGTCCATGTCGGCGACCATTAATATAAAGTAGTCTCTTATTAGCCTGATAGAAAGTTCAGTGGAAACAACTTTGCCCAGGCTGTGGTGAGAACTGGAATCTTGTGATCTTTTGAGGTATATGAATTTAATAGAAAACTAAATATATCCATGAAAGAGAAAGGAACAGCAGGTTACCCTAGCAACACAGACAAAGTGCTGGAGAAACTCAGTTGGCCGGGTAGCTTCTATGGAAAAAAGTACAATCAACATTTCAGACCGAAATGCTACAGCAGGTCTGTACCTTTTTTCCACAGGTGCTGCCTGGCCTGCTGAGTTTCTCCAGCATTTTGTGTGCGTTGCTCGGATTTCCAGCATCTGCAGACTTTCTCTTGTTTGTCAGCAGGTTACCCTGATGGGATTGGATGAAGTGAGGTTGGAATTGTCTCATATATACCCTGAGCATTGCTCTAAGTCAGGGGTCCCAAACTGGGGTCCATGAACCCCTAAGTTAATAGTATGAGTCCATGGTATAATAAAGGTTGGGAACCCTTACTCGACGTTCACTTTGATGAAATGACATTGTTCTGTGCTTTATACTGTGCAGCATGGAAACTTAGCATTCAACAGTGAGGAAAGCATAGTCCTTCTCATCACCTTGGTAAAGCAGCCAACATAATCAAAGACCCCATTCACCCTGGAAATCCTTTCTACTCCCTCTTCCATCGGGTGGAAGATACAAAAGCCTGAAAGGCTCAAGGACAGCTTCTACTCTGTGTTGTAAGACGGTTAAAATGTCCCCTAATATGATAAAATGCACTATTTTCCTCACTATCGATATTGTTATAACCTTACAGCTTATTGTCTACCAGCACTACACTTTCTCTGCCTGTTGCACTTTATTCTTTATTCTTTTATTGGTTTACATCCATGCACTGCTGGAATAAATTGACTGTACGAACAGAGTGCAAGACAAGATTTTCACTGCACTTATTAAGGTACATTTGTCACTGTACCAACATGTGACAAAAACAAACCAGTTTAGCCAGAAGCCATAAGACACAGGAGCCGAGTTAAACCATTTGGCCCACCCAATCTGCTCTACCACTCAATCATGCCTGATTTATTATCCCCCTCAACCCCATTCTCCTGTCTTCTCCCTGGAATCTTTGACACCCTTACTAATCAAGAACCTATCAACCTCTGCTTTATTTAGTTTGCATTTGGCAATTTACTAATTTATCAACTGCAGACTAATTCAGAACCAATTGTGGTGCCTTCACCTGCTTCCATTCTCCTTTTGTAGAGGATTATATATCAGTGGCAAAGCACTTTACAATCCAAATGACTGTAATTGGATACTGCTACTACTTGCTTTCTTCTATTTCTTCATGTCAGTTTTTAACTGATGAACCCCCTATCAGTCACTCCACAACTAGAGAAAGCGTTCTTTGTTCATATTGTCAGAGTATTTCAGAATTTTTAAATGGATTAATTTGCCTTGTCATTTCTACTGTAAATTCCCTACTATTTTTTTCATTTTTCCTAATTATTGTTTGTTATTCATTATATGCATCAGAGAGTCCTCCTGTTCCTTTGCCTAGCTGAGCCATAGCAAACCATACAGGTGACATTTAGGTCCAGTTTAAAATTTAAATTTTAGTGTTCTTCCATGTACACCCGACAGCTGCTCAAGGCTCAGAGGGTGAGAGCCACCTTATGCATCTTTCCACATTCCATACTTACACATTCAGCTGTTCAGACGCCTGGGACACTGAGATGCCCTTCCACAGGATGAGTGGCTTTGGGAATATAATACCAGAAAAAACACTTAGAAAATTAGAGGAAATGACATGGGACAAGTAGGAATAAATGATAGTCTGCTAGTTATGTGACTGGAACAGAGTAGGTAAGTTATCCGTACAAATAGTACAAATGCAAAATTCAAGGCCCTTTACCTTGATGCTGTAGCATCCATCACAAGGTAAGTGAATTAATGGCACAAATAGAAATACATGGGAACAGTATGATAGTCATTAGAAGGACGTGGTGGCAAATTTAGCAAGCTTGGGGATAAAATACTCCAGGACACTTAACCTTTAAAAGAGGTAAGCAAGATGAAAAGGGAGGTGGAGTAGGCCTGACTTTAAATAATGAGACAAAGGCGGTAGAGAGCAAGAATTTCAATGCAGAAAATCAGGTTAAGAATCAATTTGGGTGGTGTTATGAAACACAAGGGGCAGAAAACATTAATGTGAGAAACCCTTCCCGGTTTCACCTATCACCTTGTTTTTCTCCCTACCCTCCCCCCATCTTCTAAATGTACTCCTCACAATTTTTCTCCAGTCCTGCTGAAGGCTCTTGGCCTAAAACATCGACTGTTTACTCTTTTCCATAGATGCTGCCTAGCCTGCTGAGTTCCTTCAGCATTTTGTGTCTGTTGCTTGCATTTCCAGCATCTGCAGATTTTCTCTTGTTTGTGACGGGAGATGCATGTAGACCCTCAAATATTAAGCTTAACGTTGATCTGGAAATAAGATGCATATGTAACCAAGGACGTAACTCCTGTACCTAATAAAGTGGCCACTGAGGTATCTGTTCTTGGTCTTCTGCTGTTGTAGCCCATCCACTTCAAGGTTTGACATGTTGTGCATTCAGAGATACTCTTCTGCTGTTCTACTGTCACCTTCCTGTCAGCTTGAACCAGATTTGGATGAATGTGGCTGGATTATGCTCTAACTCCATCTAGTTGAGGTCATGAGTGTAAGGTAGTAGAGAAGGTGTTTGAGGGGCGTCGCCTTATGAGGTGCCAGTGTCGAGAATAATCATGGCAGAGGTGTTGCTGCCTATCCTTACTGATTATCATCTACTGGTCAAGAAGTCGAGGATCTAGTTGTACAGGAAAGTGTTGACTTTCAGGTGTTGGTGTTCAGTGGTGAGTTCACTTGGAATTATAGTACTGCATAATCATAGAGGACTTCAAACTGTGTATTGACTGCAAACCAAAACAGCAGTAACAGTGTGGACAATGAATCTGTAGGGGTGTGCAATCAATGAGAAAGGGTGATATTCTGGAAGTTTAGGGTAACATAATAATATGCAAATATTACATGTATTCATTGAAATTGATTTGAGTCTTAAATCAGAAATAAATAAACTTTGAAAGAATAAGGCCTGAACTGCCTATGGTAGATGGAGAAATGACAGAAAACCAACTGTGGCAAAATATACAAATAATACACAATAAAAAGGAAAAGATCAATCATTGTTCTCCCGAACTAGCATGGATAACTTCACTCAACATTGAACTGTTTCCACAACCTATGGATTAATTTTCAAGAACTCATCTTCCCAGTGTTATTTATTTATCTATTATTATTATTTTATTGTTTTGATGTATTTGCATGGTTTCTCTTATCTTGCACATTGATTGTTTGTCGATCATAGTTTCTGTGTACTTTTTTCATTGATTCTGTTGTATCTCATTGTTCTACAGTCAATGCCTGCAAAAAATGAGTCTCAGGGTAGTCGTGTCATCTGCATCTCGTACTCTGATAATAAATTTACTTTAAATTTTGAATTCTAAAAGTGATCTATCCATGGCTATTATAAGAAAATTAGCAAAAGAAAATGGCTTTTTTATATATAACATGGGGAAACAGGTAGCTTACTGCTGTTTCTATGTAAAGGTATTTGAATAAAGCTCAAATATTATCAGAAAACTACCAGACTGGTATTAAAACCCAGTCTGATTCATTAGGGCTCTTCAGGAAAAAAAATCAATTACCTTTCAGCTTTTTCCATTCAAAATCCAGGGCAATTTTGTTTACTTATAATTGCTGTCTCAGATAGCATAGTTCAGTTCAAAGAGAAATGGTAATAGGTAATAGTGGAATTATTCAGCAGGTCAAGCAGCATCCACCTGAAGAGAATCAGAGTTAATTTTTCAGAGTGAACATTTCTCAGTACTGATTATGTTTTTTTAAGAACTGATGATGTTCTTTAATCTTGTGAATCCCAATTGTTGAAAGAAGAGAAAATAGCAAAACCATTATGACTGACAGGAAAAGTGCCAAGAAAACAATGTATTGCCACAAAAGACGTTCTGTACACACTTACTTTTAGATAGCAGGTAGAAGTATTGTAAGCAGTCGAAGGAGATAAATGTAGCAGTAGCCAAGAAATCTCTCAGAAGAAGTGAACATTTTTTGTAGAAATAGTGCAAGCTCAACGTCAGCATCTTAGGTGAAGATAGGAGCATATACCCTGTCCCCACCCCCTTCCTGAAGTCAACGACCAGCTCTTTTTTTTTTGCGGTGACATTTGGGAAAGGTTATTATCAATAATCTTGTTACTAACCTCTGTATCTCCCTTCTGTACTCTGACTCATCATTATTTGAGACAAAGCCCACCTGTGGTGGTATCATCTGCAAACTCGTAGCTGGAACAGGATCCGACCACATAGATATGGATGAGTGTGGCCGGATTCAGCCCTAACTCCAACTACTCGAAGTCATGAGTGTACAAGTAGTGGGGTAGTTGGATGAGAGGCATAGCCTTGTGAGGTGCCAGTGTTGAGAGTAATCATGGCAGAGGTGTGATTATTGATTATCATCTATTGGTCAAGAAGTTGAGGATCTCTTTGCACAGGAAAGTGTTGACTCTCAGATCTTGGTATTTGTTGGTGAGTTTGCTTAGAATTATAGTATTGTATAATTATAGGCACAGCATATCACTCAGCGTCTATGGTGGGAAATGGACACTTGATGTTTTGGTTTGATATCCTTCCTCTGGAGCATCCAGAGGAAACCCACATGACCAGAGGAAGAAGTTGAACCTATGATCTCCTCCACCTCACAGACTGTTAAAAGTGTGAGTGAAGAGAAGGGCTACAGTCTGTATGGAAGTGATGATCAAGGTAGCAATGGGCAAAGCCACAAACACATCTGATAAGAAAGATGAGAATCGTAAAATTGGACCAAACAAAGAAGAAATAAATTACAAAGTTTTAGACTTTATTTCTTCACACCAGCTTGGTTTGGTCAACTTAACATTAACGTTAACAAAATAACATTAACATCTGAAAATCGGCTCCAATTCTAGTCACTGATATTTTCCCTGCTTCTATTCACTCAGCATATTTTTAGACTTTTCTATGTGAGAGTATTTACATGTTAAATTAATTATTTTTACAGATGCTTTCATCTTATTTTAATTATCTGTAATCTCTAATCTAGTACTACATCATAAAAATTGCTGTGCTTTCATGATATATTTCAGCTAAGAGGAATTCTTAATTCATTTCACTTGATAAAGACCCAGTTTTTTTCATCACTGCATCACCATTGCAGAGCAATCACTTTTTTTCTCTTGTCAGGTTGTTAATATTGCTGGCAAGGTCCACATTTATCATCCATCCATAATTGCACCTTCCACTCCGAGTAGCTTGCTGGGGCATTTCGGAGGACGGAGAATGATCAACCATATTGGTGGGTTTGAAGACACAGGTAGTGATGTGTAGTGATGAATTCTAATGACCTAGTCATAATTACTATTATTGTTTTTCATAAATAAATTCCAAATTTGTCTAAGTACTTAGATTCAGCATATACTTCTGGTTCAATTGTCTGGCTCTCTAAAATACCACAATAATTTAACCACAATGCTGCTAATCAGGACATTTGGCCCAAGCAGTCTATCAGTGTGTATATGACTTGAAGTGATGTATAGGCATGAGTCACGACCTCAGTCGTTGGTAGACTATTCTGAGGGCACTAAGTTTATTACTGTTATTTTTTGTCTATTCTCTGCATGTTATTAATTATCATTAACGCTATTGTTGCACTTCAGGTTTTTATGTGTTATTATTAGATCTTCCCTAGTTTACATTTAAGTTGCAATCGTCCTTGAATACTTCTAATTAATTCTATGAGACATTGTAGGTGTCCAATTAAGTATCCTTGGACTTTTGTCTCCTATTAAAATAGTAGTCTGGAGTTTTATCGGCTGGGCACCGATTCTTTTGTGCCTTGGAGTTTATTTATAGGCAGTGCTAAACCCTCATTGGCTCAGACTTCCTGATCATTGCCTAGTGAAGTTCTGGCTAATTTATCCCGAGTTATCCAAGACCTTGTAAATTCAACACACACAACACACTGAAGGAACTCAGCAGGTTGGTCAGCATCCGTGGAAACGAACAAACAAACAGTCAATGTTTCAGGCCAAGACCCTTCGTCAGGACTGAAGAAAAAGTGGGCAGGGGCCCTATATAGAAGGTGGGGGGAGGGTGGGAAGGAGAAGGCTGGTAGGTTCCAGGTGAAAAACCAGTAAGGGGAAAGTTAAAGGAGTGGGGGAGGGGAAGCAGGGAGGTGATAGGCAGGAAGGGTGAAGAAGGAATAGGGGAAAGCACAATGGGTAGTAGAAGGAGGCAGAACCATGAGGGAGGTGATGGGCAGCTGGAGGAGGGGACAGAGTGAAACTGGGAGGGCGGGGTGAATTACCAGAAGTTGGAGAATTCAGTGTTCATGCCAAGGGGCTGGAGACTACCCAGACGGTATATGAGGTGTTGCTCCTCCAACTTGAGTTTGGCCTCATCATGGCAGTAGAGGAGTCCATGTGTGGACATATCCAAATGGGAATGTGAAGCAGAGTCGAAGTGGGTGGCAACCGGGAGATCCTGTCTGTTGTGGCGGACGGACCGGAGGTGCTCGATGAAGTGGTTCCCCAGTCTGCATCGCGTCTCACTGATGTAGAGGAGGCCTCACTGGGAGCACCGGATGCAATAGATGACCCCAACAGACTCACAAATGAAGTGTTGCCTCACTTGGAAAGACTGTTTGGGGCCCTGAATAGTGGTGAGAGAGGAGGTGTAGGGACAGGTGTAGCAGTTACGCTTGCAGGGATAAGTGCCGGGTGGGTGATCCGTGGGAAAAGATGTGTAGACCAGGGAGTCGCGGAGGGAATGATCCCTGCGGAAAGTGGAGAGGGGTAGAGAGGGAAAGATGTGCTTAGTGGTGGTATCCTGTTGAAGGTGGCGGAAGTTGCGGAGGATAATGTGCTGGATCCGGAGGCTGGTGGGGTGGTAGGTGGGGACAAGGGGAACTCTGTGGTGACAGGAGGATGGGGTGAGGGCTGAAGTGCGGGCAATGGAGGAGATGCGGGTGAGGGCATCACTGATGACGGCAGAGGGGAAACTATGATCCTTAAAGACAGAGGACATTTAAGGTGTCCTGGAATGGAAAGCCTCATCCTGGGAGCAGATGCGGTGGAGACGGAGGAACTGGGAATAGGGAATAGCATTTTTGCATGTGGAAGGGTGGGAAGAGGTATAGTCCAGGTAGTTATGAGAGTCAGTGGGCTTATAGAAGATTTCAGTGGACAGTCTGTCTCCAGAGATAGAGACTGAGAGATCGGGAAAGGGGAGAGAAGTGTCCGAGATGGACCAGGTGAATTTGAGGGCTGGGCGGAAGTTAGAAGCAAAGTCGATGAAATTGACGAGCTCAGCATGGGTGCACGAAGCAGCACCAATGTAGTCATCAATGTAGCGAAGGAAAAGTTGAGGAGCAGTACCAGTATAGGTTTGAAGCATTGACTGTTCCACATAACCAATGAAGAGGCAGGCATAGCTGGGTCCCATGCGAGTGCCCATAGCTACACCCTTGATCCGAAGAAAGTGGGAAGAGCCAAATGAGAAGTTATTAAGTGTGAGTACCAGTTCCGCCAACCAGAGGAGGGTGGTGGTGGTGGGGAACTGGTGAGGTCTATTGTCTAGAAAGTAGCGGAGGGCTTTCAGGCCTTCTTGATGGGAAATGGAAGTGTATAAGGATTGGACATCCATAGTGAAAATGAAGCGGTCGGGACCAGGGAACTGGAAGTTATTGAGGAGGTGGAGGGCATGGGATGTATCCCGGATGTAGGTGGGGAGGGACTGATCTATGGGTGACAAAATGGAGTCCAGGTAGTCAGATACAAGTTCAGTGGGGCAGCAGCAGGCAGAAATTATGGGTCTCCTGGGACAGTCAGGCTTGTGGATCTTGGGGAGTAGGTAAAACCAAGCAGTGCAGACTGTGGGAATTATGAGTTTAGTGGCTGAGGATGGAAGGTCTCCGGAGTTGGTAAGGGTGGTGATGGTATGGGAGACAATGGTTTATTCACTGTAAATTCAAATGTTTTGTTTCCTTTTGTTAATAAAATTCCTAGTTCTGTTTAACCCTTCTGGGTCTCTGTGTGGTCCTGCGTTTTGGGTCCCAAGGTGCAGCGTGACAGGCATGTGTCAATGAGGAGAATACAGATAACAGATGTATTATACAATTCAATGCAATCAGCATCAGAACTACTCCAGAGACAGATTTATTTGCATTGAAATTTGTGGAACAGAACGCTGGGAGGGAAGCTCAACAGATAACTGTTGTCTCTGTTCAGCAATATTGACCAAAGATGAGTATATATACTGAAGGATTTTTCAATACACTAAATATTTTCAAAAATTGCAATGATACTTAATGACAATACAAGAGCTTTCAGTTTAAGATGGTGCTGCTGAAGGTGAGCAACAGCCTACTGGTAGCTTGAAAGGCAAGAAATTCAACTAAAAACATTATTAATAACACCTTTTCTGAAATAAATAGTGTAAGCTATCACTGCAAACAATGACAAGGCAATCAAAGGCGAAGCAAATTCAGGGGATGAGCTGTGCTTAGTGCATGCAAAATTAACACAGATGGAGTTGGAGTGAGCGATTCATAGATGAGAAGTCGAAGCAAGGGAGTTTCGATGCCTGTACAACTAACCCGGGTGCAAGGTTGGGTCACTCTAAATGGTGAGCTGATTTGGAGAGGTTGAGATCAGCTTCGGGCAGGGGAACAAGTCCCCAGGGTGAATTGCTGTACAGCGTGGTCTAGGCCTGGAGCGTTTCGCTGTGGCATGGCCTGGGTCTTGATGTGAGGCACGATCCAGTGTTTGGAGAGTTAAATGCCAGTCCAGATAGGCTGGAAAGGCATGGTGTCAGAACCAAGGGCGAGAGTCGGGCTGATTTCGCTGCTGTCCTGTGATGTTCAGTACTCCCTTCGTTGTGTTGTGTTGGGGAACTGCTCCGGCTACTTTGCTTCATGTCTGCAAGCTTCACAGTGATTTGTCTCGCTAATATGATGAACTGAGTCCGAGGCTTGGGGCCTACCAGGGTACTCCAGGGATTCTGATCTCAGGACTCAATTTGGTTCAGATTGCTGTTGCTCAGTTCTGTTGTTTGCATGATTTGTGTTTTTTTTTCTCTTTCTCTGCACAGTAGGTGTTAGTCTTTTTTTTATTTAACTGGGTTCTTTTGGGTTTCTTGTTTTATGGCTGCCTGTAAGCAGTCACATCTCAAAGTTGAATAATTTATACATTCTTTAAAAGTAAATGTACTTTGAATCTTGAATCTTGAATCTTTGAATCCAGAAATCAAGAGCCTGAAAGTAATGGCTTGAAAAGGTTTATTGCTCACTTACCTCTTTGCATTTGTTGAGCTCACAAATCAGTATTTCCCTTTTGTCTCATATCATACCCAGGGAATGGAAATCTGAAAAGCAGTGAAGAGTTAACTTCGAAGAAGGAGGCCAAAATAGAAATCAAAATTCGAGTGAGGGTTATCATCACTGTTCTTATGACGTGACTAGTGATGTTTTGTGGCAGCAGTACAGTGCAAAGACATAAAATTGCTCTAAATTATAAAATTAATAAATAGTGCAAAAAGCAAGGAATAATGAGATAGTGTTTGTGGTTCGTAGACATTTTAGAAATCTGATGACAAAGGAGGAAAAGCTGTTCCTGAATCATTGAGTGTGGGTCTTCAGGCTCCTGTACCTCAGACTCCTGTCTGGCATAGTGTGATTCCCCAGCGATGGATGCCACTTTCTTGAGGCACCACCTCTTGAAGTTCTCCTCAAAGGTTGGCACAAATGTGCCTGTGGTTGAGCTGGCTGATTCTATGATGTCCTGTAGCCTCTTGTGATCCTACACATTGGAGCCTCCGTACCAGGCCGTGGTGCGATCAGTCAGATTACTCTCCACTGTACATCTGCAGAAACTTGAAAGGTTCTTCAGTCAGAGAGTTGTGAGACTGTGGAATGAGCTGCTAGCACAAGTGATCCATTCGAACTTGAAATTAATGTTTGGATAGGTACGTAGATAGCTGGGATATGGAGGGCTGTGGTCCTGGTAGAGGTCGATGGGAGTAGGCAGTTTAAATGGTTTTGACATGGACTAGATGGGCCAAAGGGCCTGTTTTTATGCTGTACGTCTCTATGACTCTAATAACTAAACACTCAAAGCATTTTGTTATGGTAGCTGTGAGCGCTACTGGTCAGTAGTTGTTGAGGCAGCTGACCCTGCTCGTCTTGGACATCATTCTGATTGTTGCCCTTTTGAACCTTTTGAAGACCACAGCAGTGAATGGGTGAAGGTGTGCTTCAACACTCCAGCTGGTTGGTAGGAACAGGTTTTCAGTACCTGGCCGGGTACACTGTCAGGACCTGATGCCTTGTGATGATCTGACGTCAGGCTCCAAGATAGAAATCACAGAATTACTGTTTGGCAAATTTAAAGTTGTTGACATTACCGGATATTTGATGCTATCAATGATGTCTATGTCCATGGAGACCCAGGAATTGTGTGTCAAATGTGACATATGCAACTTTTGCAAACATAATCTTAGAAAACACGAAAGATCAGTAAGTCCACCCCTTTAAGTGAGGTCTCATCTTTTCTCTCAATGTCATTTCCTTTCCGTACTTAATTACCTTTTGAACCGATTAATACTGTTTGCTTCCCGAGAAAATTAGCTTATTAGTTATGTAGGCATATTTTTAACTTGTCATTGTAGTCGAGCTTATAACTGACTTAATGTCCTTTGTCAGCAAACCTACATACCAGCTCACCAAGGCTTCAAACAATATGCCCCACACCTCCACTCAGTAGCCAGTTTATTAGGTACACCTGTACAGCTACTCAGTAATGCAAATATCTATTCAGCCAGTCATGTGACAGCAACTCAAGGCATAAAATCATGCAGACATGGTCAAACAGTTTAGTTGTTGTTCAGACCAAATGTCAGATTGGGGAAGAAATGTGATCCAAATGGAATGATGTTGATGCCAGATGGAATGGTTAGAGCAATGGCCCCCAACCTCCGGGCCACGGACCGATATCGGGCCGTGAAACATGCAGGGATGCAGCGGTAGCCGGAGCGCACCCAGCATATCTTTAAGAAAAAAGCCGAAATAAACAAGCTAATTAAATAGGTGCCACCCAGAAGCCAGTCTTCATTAGAGGAACTGAGGTGGAGAGGGTCAATAACTTTAAATTCTTCAGCATTAAGGATCGACGTTTCTTTCTCTGAAAAGTGTCAGAGGATCTGTCCTGGGACCAGCACGTAACTGTCATTACAAAGAAAGCACAGCAGCGCTTATACTTTATTAGAAGTTTGTGTAGATTCAACATGTCACCTCGATCCTGACAGCCCTGTCTTTTCAGCCTGTCTGGGCTAGCGTTTAAATTGACCAAACAATGGAACAGCTGAAGGCTCCTGCGCCCTGGAAAGAGGAGTGAATATCGCGTAGTGCAAGTGAAATTGGCAATCGCCTCTGATCTAGGCGGACATTTACGTGTGGGTGGCACCTAATTAATTAGTTTGTTTATTTCGGCTTTTTTCTTAAAGATGTGCTGGGTGCGTTCCGGCTACCGCTGCACCCCGGCATGCTTCGCGGCCCGGAGGTTGGGGACCACTGGGTTAGAGTATCTCAGACACTGCAGATCTCCTGTCAATTTCATGCAAGACAGTCTCTAGAGTTTACAGAGAATGGGGCAAAAAACAAAATGCATCCAGTGAGCAACAGCTCTGCAAAGATGTATTGTTAATGAGAGAGGTCAGAGGAAAACGACCAGATTGACTCAAGCTGGCAGAAAGGCAACAGTAACTCTAATAGCCATATGTTTCAACAGTGGTGTGCAGAAGAGCACCTCTGAACGCACAACACGCCAAACCTTGATGTGGACGAGCAAGCAGCAGAAGATCACGAATATTAACTAAGTGGCCATATTATTAGGTACACAAGGTACCTACTAAAGTGGCCTCTGAGTGTAGAAGGAAAAGAACAACTGATGCATGGCAACCATCATTTGCAGTTCCATTCATCACTTCCAGAGTCCCAAAATTTTCCTACCTGATAATATTGTGGGTGCCAATCCAATACAAGAAGGGGACTCAGTACCACCTTCTCAGAGGTAGTTTGGGATGGGCAATAAATGCTGGCTCAGCTGGGGGTGTAGTGGCATCAGCACCGGACTTCAAGGCAAATGGTCCCGGGTTCAAATCTGGCCGGCTCCTTGCACGCTTTCTATTCGTGCTGGGTTGAGTGTCGAGCCAGCAACTTGGCCTCATAAAAAAAACAGACAAGTGCAAAGGAAATAGTAAAAAATGCTGCCCGATGCGCTGCAAGACGTGAAAAGGAACAACAGTAAATAGTGCCCAGCCAATAGCATATCCAGTCCTGTAGTAATACTGCTTTAATTAGCACAAAGCGTAATAACAGCAAAATTATCAGTAGTACTGCAATAAAACTGTCACCATAAAATGCAACCATTTTATGATGGATTAGTGAGTTAATCAGTTATAAATGCACATTTAAAGCTTGCTGTGATTACACTTGGTGCTGTAGTGTGAATTTTATCCATTGAGAATAGTGTGAACTTCCTGAGGCTAAAATTCTGAAGAAAAATAAGAATCCTCAAATGTTGTTGTGTATTACTTACACTCTCTCTTTTTGATACTAATTCATTATAATAGTTGAAGAAAGAAACAACTCAAAATTAATGCTTAGCAATCTTATAGCCTCTGAAAACCATTTCATTGTGAAAAATGTTATCTTCCTTTAATATTTTGTTTAGCTGAACTCCACCTTAGTGTTTCTGCCTGGTTTTCATTTTAAAGTTATTGTATTCCATGCTTCCATCCTTCAGGAGGTTCCTTTAAGGTTGTCATAGCCAGATGGGGTCGTGGGGATAAGCTCGCACTATCTATTAAATGCTCCCAATGATGTGCTTTTCAAAAGGCCCCTGGCAATCATATCCAGCTCCTATCCTTCACAAGTGCCCTGACGGAACAACTTCTGCTGATCAGAGAAGGAGCAAAGGTGGTTACTGGCTCCTTAAAACCAGCTGCTAAGAGCAGAGAGCGTATTAGTTGTGGTTGGCTGGGAGAAGGAAAGCTGATCTCAAACCTCTGTTGCCTTGCGGCTATACCCACTCATGGGGAAGGCTTCAGTAGTAAACCCCGAAGAAAGATACAGAGCTGGTGTCCCTAAGAGACATCCCTTTAAAACTAAAATGAGGAAAACCTTCTTCACCCAGGGTGTGTGAATCTGTAGAATTCATTGTCAAAGAAAGCTATGAAAGCCAAGTCATTGGGTGTACTTAAAGCAGGAATTGATAGGTTCTTGATTGTTCAGTGAGCTAAAGGTGGCAGGGAAAAGCAGAAGAGTGGAATAAAAACCAGTCAGCTTTGATGGGACAGATAGTCCAACTCTGCTCCTATATCCCATAGCCTTATGGTCACAGATTTCCAATCAGAAAGCATCTTTATACCACTCCAATCTGCCTCCTATCATCAAGCCAATATTAGATCCACCTACCCAGCTCTCATTGCCTTCAACTCTGGACCAGCCCACCAAGTGCCTGAAGTTCATACAGAGAATTATTGACCTGTTTTCATCAATTTTCTTAATTGCCTCAAAAAATTAAAACATTTTATTTGCCTCAAAAAATTCAACCAAATTAACAGGAACAAGATTACTCCCACAATACGACAGTTCCTTCCAAATATACATAAACCTTATCTCTTTAGATGTGCTGTAGTAATGACCACTGATGTAAGGCACACCAACTTGTAGTTACATGACCTAATTCCTGCTGCCATTCATTAATTAGGGAACAGCAATGGCTATCTCCCACTCTTGTGACACCTCATCTATAACCAACAAAGATGTCAAAATCTTTGTCAAGACCTTTCACTTACAATATGAATCAGGGATAGATCTCATAATCTGCCGGACTATTTAGTTGGATATGGAGCAGGTGTGTTCAGTGGGGTGGTGGTGGTGGGGGGAAGAAATTGGCAACATTTGGGGTTGAAATCCTGCATCAAGGCTGGGAAAGATTTCATCTGTCCATGTGGATTGATCACCCCTTATGTGTCCCATGACATCTAACATGAAGGGTGATGATAAGCAGATAGAAAAGAGTATGAATAAACCATACATTTGTAAAATATGGGAACTGAACCCACGACTTTAATGTTATTAGCACCACACTCCTGAGCTAACTATCTGCTCATCATTTCCCCACCCCATCCCTAAATCATGTTCCACCTCTCACCCTCCATTTTCCCTCATCTAGTTCTTCCTATCACCACTGGCTCTCCCTCTCATTTCTAAACACTATCTTACCTCCATATTCTCAGCTCTGACGCAGGGTCTCAACTTGAAACACTGACCATCCTTTGCCTCACAGATATTGCTTGACCCACTGAGATCTTCCGACAGTTCAAAAACACAAGAGATTCTACAGATGCAGGAAATCTTGATGAAGGATCTGGGCCCAAAACATCAACTGTTTATTCCTCTCCTGCTGAGTTCCTCCAGCATTTTGTCTATGTTCTTCCAGCAGTTTATTTTTTGCTCCATGTTCCAACACCTGCAGGCTCCATTTTATCAATAGCTTGCTGTCTCTGAGATAAACCACATTAGTACAACAGAGAATAATAAATGGGAGATAGAAAATACATCAGAAAGGATGAACCATGATTTATTTTTCTCTTGCAGAGACTAATTGCATCCCAAAGTGCCTCATAACTAACGATTTACTTTTGAAGTGCAAATGCTGATATGTAGACAAGCACATTAACGATTTGCATACAGAAAGCAGATGCTCAGAATTGCACTGAAATGTTAGTTTGCATTATGTTCCAATTTGTGGAGCAGAGCTTGGACCACTCTTGGCCTTCAGGGCTTGAGCCCCCTTTAAGATTCATCACCTCCAAATGGGAAGTGACGGAAAGAAGCTCCAGTTTAGGCATGATGGACCTTTTGTAAATTTAAGGAGCACCGGAGGCCAAGATCTGGAATGCGATTGCAAGATTGTTGCAAAACTGTGCAGTTAAAAATGCACTGCTTTGACCATGTCTGGAGATTTCAGGGGGACTGAGAATTGGGAAATGGAATCTTAAGTTTATTGTTAGCAATATAAGTGCTAAGCACTATTGTATAGGAGGGTCATCAGAGGATTGGGCCTGATCCTTGTGAGTTCAGGGAAGTCAGTGGTGTAGATGAGAACTTACAATGCATTGCATGTTTGAGAGTTGTTGGAGCCTATCCCACTGGAGAATAAGTTGTTGTAGGGATAGTTTTGATAGAAGAGAATAATTGGTGGGTGTGAAGGAAGTTGTCAGCAACTTGTAAGGCCCAAGAGTCAAATGAGAGCATGGGAATAATCTCACAGGAATTCCATTTAAACATAATATTATTGAAGCCAAGTTGTGCTGGTGATGGCCAATGATGTCCACTGCCTGGGCAGCTTGATGTGATTTTCCCTGCACAACAGGTATATCTCTGGAAATACCCCACCAAAGTTCTGGAGCAATGTGATACCCACAACTCTGAAATACCAATTTCATTTTGGATTAAGTAATTTTTCGACAGCTTATCACTGTTAAAACATATTGAACTTTCAGGCACTTGTACTTCCTTCAGAAACTTTCTGATCAGCTGCAACAGCTATAACTGATAACCTGGATGGCCCAATATAATATCACATTGTGTACTCACCCAATAAGCCTGTGAGGTATGTCCCACTTATTGTAAAACTAGTATATATATATATATGTTGATTGAATTCACACCATATTTTTTATGATTGCTCTCGATCAAGAGCAATGGTTATTGACTTCAGAAAGGAGTATTAGTCCACATGTTCCTATTTATATCAATGCTACTGAGGTCAAGAAGGTTGAGTGCTTGAAGTTCCTTGGAGTGAATATCACCTATAGCCTGTCCTGATCTAACCATCTTGGAACATGAGAATAACTGTGAAGAGTGGTATCGCTAATGTTTACAATGTGATTACACAACCCATGCAACCTGCTTGTCAGAGTAGGAATAGCACAATGGGTAAGATAAAGATGTGGCTTAAGCGATGGTGATTGCTTGAGTTTTTCAGATTCCTGGGCCATTGAAACTAGTTCTGTGGGAGGTGGGACCAGTTCAGACCATACTATCTACACCTGGGCAAGAATGTGATCAATATCCTAGGGAGGTTGTTTGCTAATGTTATTGAGAAGAGTTTAAACTGATATAGCAGTGCAATGAGAATCCATGCAAAAAGATAGAGTGAAAGGCAGAGACCAAAGCAAAAGTTAGAAAAGAGAAAAGTAATTATGGAGAACAGAGAAGTCAAAATCAAAGAGATCAAAGATCACTAGATTCTAAAAAGACAACGTGTATAAGCACACTTTATCTGAATGCTCATTGTATTCCTAATAAGCTCAGGTACTAATCGGTACAAAAGGGTATGATTTAGCGGACATTAGAGAAATGTGGTATCAGAGTGGAGATGATTTGGAATTAAGTGATAGAAGGATAGGCAGGAAAGTAAAGAGGTAGGTTAGCATTCTTAATGAAGGACAGGATCAGGCAATAGTGAAAGAGAATGAAAGATCTAAGGAGCAGAATGTTGAATCCATCTAGATAGAGATTAAAACAGTAAAGGTGAAAAACAAATCACTTGTACGAGTTGTCTGTAGGCCACCAAATAATAACGTTATGGTGGTGCAGGCAATAAACAAAGAAATCCTAATCCATGTAAGAATGGAATGGCAGGTTGCCATGGGAGACTTGAACTTGCACACAGACTGGGCGAATGAAATTGGTTGAGGCAGTCTTGAATGGGATTTTAAGAATACATTCATGATAGCTTTCTTGAACAGCATGTTCATGAACCTACAAAAGAAAATGCTATCTTAGATCTGGCCCCGTGCAATGTGACAAGTAAAATTAGCAACCTTGTACATGGAACATAGAAATCTACAGCACATTACAGGCCCTTCAGCCCACAATGTCGTGCCGACCATGTAACCTACTCTAGGATCTGCCTAGAATTACCCTACCACATAGCCCTCTATTTTGCTAAGCTTCATGTACCTATCTAAGAGTCTTTTAAAAGACCCTGTTGTATCCAGCTCCACCACTGTAGCCGGCAATGCATTCCATACACACACCACTTTGTGTGAAAAACTTACCCCTGACATCCCCTCTGTACCTGCTTCCAAGCACCTTAAAACTATGCCCTACACGTTAGCTATTTAATCTTGTAGTTAGGGATCGTCTTAAAGAGTTGTGGTGTGATGAATTTTTCAACCAATGGAGGGTGCAGTAGATTGATCTAAAACCAGTGTATTATGCTTAAAGGGGATGAGGGAGGAGTTGGTTAGTGTAAGTTGGGAACACGGGCAATATGGTGTAACAGTCGAAGAATAGATTTCTAAGTCTTTCAAGGAGATTTTTTCACAGTGCTTAACAAATGTATGTTGAAAGCAAGGACAATAAAGGGTGGGAAGAGCCATCCTCGAATAACTGGGGGATCAAAGGAAGCGAAATTTGAACGCTCTCGCATACAAAGTCACCAAGAGTAATGGGAAACTGGAGGATTGGGTAAACTTTAAAAAGCAGCAAAGAACCACAAAGCAAGCAATAAGGAAAAGGAAATAAACTAGCACAAAATATAAAAACAGCTAACAAAAGCTTTTGTCACTATATAAAGTGGAAAAGGGTGGTTAAAAGTGAATGTAGATCTCTTGAAAGATGAGAAGGTTGAATTCATACTGGGTATTGCAGAAATGGCCAAGGCTATGAACAACTATTTCGTGTCAGTCTTCACAGCGGAGGACATGTGTAACATGCCAAAGAAAGATGTCATAGATGGTGAGAATTTTATGGTCTCTGGGCAGATCCTGGCAGATTGGAAGACCGCAAATGTCATGCCACTGTCTAAAAAAGGATATAGATGGAAGGCAGGTAACTAAGCTTAATATCCATGGTCAGAAAAATGCATGAAGCTATAATTAAAGAAGAAATAGTAAGACATTTGGATAAAAGTGGGTCCGTCAGATAGACACAGCATGGACTCATGAAGGGCCTGTTTGACAAGTTTACCGGAATTTTTTGTGGATATAATGAGCACAGTGGATAGAGGTGAACAAGTAGATCTTGAATTTCCAGAGATGTTTGATAATCTAAAAAGTGTTAAAGACAAACACAATGTTGGCATTGATTTCAAGGGGAATAGATAATAAAAGCAAGGAGATAATGCTGAGGCTTTATAAGACAATAGTCAGGCCACACTTGGAATAATGTCAACAGTTTTGGGCCCCATATCTCAGAAAGGATGTGTTGTCATTAGAGAGATCCAGTGGACATTCACGAGGATGATTCCAGCAATGAAGGTGTGAACATATGAGGACTTTTTGGCAGCTTTGGGCCTGTACTCTCTAGAATGTAGAAGGATGCAGGGGGATCGCATTGAAACCTACTGAATGTCGAAAGGACTAGGTAGGGTGGATGCGGAGAGGATGTTTCCTATGGTGGAGGTATTCAGAACTAGAGAGCACAGACTCAAAATTGAGGGGCAACCTTTTAGAACAGAGTTAAGTAGGAATTCTTTTAGCCAGAGAGTAGTGAATCTGTGGAATGCTTTGTCACAGGCTGCAGTGGAGGCCAAGTCTGTGGGTATATTTAAGATGGAAGTTGATCTTTTCCTGTTCAGTCAGGGCATCAAAGGATATGGTGAGAAGGCAGGTGTATAGGGTTGATTGGGAACTGGGATCAGCCATGATGGAATGGCAGAGCAGACTTGATGGGCTGAATGGCCTAATTCTGCTCTTATGGTCTTAATAGTATGATAATAATATATGGAGTTGGGAGTTATGTGTTATCAGAATCAGGTTTATTATCACCAGCATGTGACGTGAAATTTGTTAATTTAGCAGCAGCAGTTCAATGCAATACATAATATAGAAAAAAATTTAAAGAATAATAAATAAATAAATAAATAAATCACTTACAGTTTACGTATATTGAATAGATCAAAAATGTACAAAAAAACAGAATATATAAACAGAAATACTATGATGATAGAATATAGTATTAATGGTAAAACTTCTGGCAGTGTGGAGGATTAGTGGGATCTTGGGGTCCGTAGGACACTCAGAGCTGCTGTGCAGATTGACTGTATGGTTAAGAAAGCATATGGTGCATTGGCCTTCATCAACCGTGGGATTGAGTTCAAGAGCCAAGCGGTAACGTTACAGCTGTATAGAATCCTGGTCAGACCCCACTTGAGTACTGTGCTCAGTTCTGGTCACCTCACTAATCTGATTAGGAATAGTCAGCATGGCTTTGTCAAAGGCAGGTCATGCCTTACGAGCCTGATTGAATTCTTTGAGGATGTGACTAAGCAGTAGATGTAGTGTATATAGATTTCAGCAAGACATTTGATAAGGTACCCCATGCAAGGCTTATTGAGAAAGTAAGGAGGCATGGGATCCAAGAGGACATTGCTCTCTGGATCCAGAACTGGCTTGCCCACAGAAGGCAAAGAGTGGTTGCAGACAGGTCATATTCTGCATGGAGGTTGGTGATCAGTGGTGTGCCTCAGAAATCTGTTCTGGGACTCCTTCTCTTGTGATTTTTATAAATGACCTGGATGAGGAAGTGGAGGGATGAGTTAGTAAATTTGCTGATGACACAAAGGTTGGGGATGTTGTGGATAGTGTGGAGGGCTGTCAGAGGTTACAGCGGGACAGCAATAGGATGCAAAACTGGACTGAGAAGTGGCAGATGGAGTTCAACCCAGATAAGTGTGAGGTGGTTCATTTTGGTAGGTCGAATATGATGGCAGAATATAGTATTAATGGTAAGATCAGAGGGATCTCGGGGTGCAAATCCATAGGACTCTCAAAGCAGCCGCGCAGGTTGACTGTGTGGTTAAGAAGGCATATGGTGTATTGGCCTTCATCAACCGTGGGATTGAGTTCAAGAGCCTAGAGGTAATGGTACAGCTATATTGGACCCTGGTCAGACACCATGTGGAGTACCGTGCTCTGTTCTGGTCACCTCACTACAGGAAGGATGTGGAAAACATAGAAAGGTTTCAGAGGAGATTTACAGGGATGTTGTCTGGATTGGCGAGCATGCCTTATGAGAATAGATTGAGTGAACTTGGCCTTTTCGATGGAGCGACGGAGGATGAGAGGTGACCTGATAGAGGTGTATAAGATGATGAGAGGCATTGATCGTGTGGATAGTCAGAGGCTTTTTCCCAGGGCTGAAATGGCTAACAGGAGAGGACACAGTTTTAAGGTGCTTGGAAGCAGGTACAGAGGAGATATCGGGGGTAAGTTTTTTACGTAGACTGGTGAGTGTGTAGAATGGGCTGCTGATGACTGTGGTGGAGACAGATACAATAGGGTCTTTTAAGTGGCTCCTGGATAGGTACATGGAGCTTAGAAAAATAGAGGGCTATGGGTAACCCTAGGTAATTTCTAAAGTAAGTACATGTTCAGCACAGCATTGTGGGCCAAAGGGCCTGTATTGTGCTGTGGGTTTTCTATGTTCTATATTCTATCATAGCTTCAAGTATTGATCCATGTTCTAAACATCCACTTTGTTCATGAGACTCCTTGCATTAAAATAGACACATTTCGAACCAACAGTCTGAGCACATCCCTTCTCTATCACCTGCCTATCCTCTCTCTCACATTTTCTACAAGCTTTCTCGGTTTGTGAGCCAGCCACCCCTTCCTTCGTCTCTTCAGGTTGGTTCCCATGCCCCAGCAATTCTAGTTTAAACTCTCCCCAATGTCCTTAGCAATCCTCCCTGCCAGGATATTGGTTCCCCTGAGATTCAAGTGTAACTGTCCTTTTTCTACGGGTCACGCCTGTCCCAAAAGAGGTCCCAATGATGCAGAAACCTGAATCCCTGCCTCCTTCTCCAATCCCTGAGCCATGCATTTATCCTCCACCTCACTGTATTCCTATACTCACTGTTGTGTGGCACAGGCAATAATCCCGAGGTTACGACCTTTGAAGTCCTGCTTCTCAACTTCCTTCCTAATTCCCTGTAGTCTGTTTTCAGGACCTCCTCCCTTTTCCTACCTATGTCGTTGGTACCAAATTGTACCACAATCTCTGGCTGTTCACCTTCCCACTTCAGGATATCTTGGATGTGATCAGAAACATCCCGGACCCTGGCACCTGGGAAGCAAACTACCATCCACGTTTCTTTTAGGATCATTTTGGATCTCCCCCTCCCCCTCCAACTTTCAAATCCCTTACTCACTCTTCCTTCAGTTAGTCCTGACGAAGGGTCTCGGCCTGAAACGTCGACTGCACCTCTTCCTAGAGATGCTGCCTGGCCTGCTGCGTTCACCAGCAACTTTTATGTGTGGTCCACGTTTCTTTCCTGCATCCACAGAATCACCTGCCTGACTCCTCACTATAGAGTCCCTTATCATTGCTGCCATCCTCTTCCTTTCCCTACCCTTCTAAGCCACGGGGCTAGACTTTGCCAGAGGCGTGGCTACTGTTGCTTCCCCCAGGTAGGTTGTTCCCCCCCCCAACAGTACTCACACAGGAGTACTTATTGTTAAGGGGGACAGCCACTGGAGTACTCTCTAGTATCTGACTCTTGCCCTTCCCTCTCCTGACTGTTACCCACTTATCTGTTTCCCAAGGCCCTAGTGTGACTACTTGCCTGTAGCTCTTCTTTATCACCCCCTCATTTTCTCTGACCAGACGAAGGTCTTCAAGCTGCATCTCCAGTTCCCTAACCCAGTTCCTAAGGAGCTGCAACTCGATGCACCTTGAGCAGATGTGGCTGTTCGGGAGGCTAGGAATCTCCCAGACATCCCACTGCTGACACCCAGTACAGAACACCGGCCTCACAGATATACTTCCTATTCTTATCCTTCACAAGTAACTTACCTTGCCTCGACCTGTTATCGTTGAAGCCCTGTTGAGCTAAAGCCCTCCTACTCTGACTCCCTCTACTCAGTTACCCACTCTATAAAGCTGTCTTCTTTTCAAATTCTTCCCGCTGGTCTAACTTGCTGACATCCACGCGCCTGCACAGTAATTCCTTGATCAAACCGCCAAAGAAAAAATGATCTACTTTTAAACACTTCCGCCAGTCTAACTCGCTGATGTCTACGCGTGAGTTGTTCCTCGATCCATATCACTCATAATTTTGTATACTGCTATCAAATCTCCACTCATTCTCCTACAAATTCAAGGGAATAGTTTTATTCAACCTTTTCCTATAAATCAGGTCCTGAAGTCCTGGTAACATCCTTGAAATTTTTCTTTGTACTCTTTCAATTTTATTGACATTTTTCCAGTAGGTAGTTATCCAGAAATGCTCCATATTAAACCTCACCAATGTTTTATACAACTTCAACATATCATCCCAACTGAAGTCCAGTGTTACCAAAAGCTTTCTTTATGACACTATCTCTCTGCAACACCACAAGATGCTGAAAGAATTCTGCTAGGAAAGTTCTCATTCCGTAGACTGGCTAGGTTCTTCCAGCATTTCTCTTTTTATTTCAGGTTCCAACATCTGAAACTTTATATGTTTTCTATGTCTGATGGATTGTATAGTTTCAGGAAGTTGAACTTGGATGAGAATTTTAAGACTAATTCATTGTCAGACATGGTTGTAATGGTTCGCATGGCTTTGGGTGTTCCATAAAGGACTTCAAAGATGTGCTGATAGTCACCATTTACAAGAAGATAGGCGACCGTAGTGTTTGTGGAAACCACCGAGGAAGCTCCCTTCTGTCCACAGCTGGCAAGATTATGGCGAAGATACTGCTCAACTGGCTCAAGATCGTCTCAGAAGATGTGCTTCCTGAAAGCCAATGTGGCTTTAGGGCTGGAAGAGCAACCACTGACATGGTTTTTACTTTGAGGCAACTCCAGGAGAAGGCGGCAGAACAGCAGCAACTATTGTGCATTGTCTTTGTTGATTTCTCACAAGCATTTGATACGGTGGACAGAGAAACACTCTGGGAAGTGCTCAAAACTTCCTGGCTGTCCAGATAGGCTGGTTACAATAATCAAGTTGTTTCATGAGAACATGTCTGGCAAAGAATCTATCGGAGGAGATGTCAGCGAAGCCTTCACCATCAACTACGGGGTAAAACAGTGATGCGTTCTTGCTCCAACTTTATTCACACTATATCTTGCTACAGTTTTGGAAATAATGGACCATAATTTGGACAAAAGTTTGTACATCAGGGCTTGGTCAGATGGAAAATTGTTCAACCTGTCAAGACTCAAAGTCTCAACCAAATCAAGAGAGGTTTGTGTCATAGAGCTTCTGTATGCAGATGACTCAACCCTGGTTGCTACTGATGTTAATGTGACTCAAGAAATTGTAGACCGCTTCTCATTTGCTGCCACTCTTTTTGGCCTAAGAATCAATGTCTCCAAAACCGAACTTCTGTACCAGCCTCCTCCTTTGTGTAGTCCCACTGAGACCCAACCACCAGTCATATCAGTCAATGGGGTAGTGCTGAAATGTTCTGACTCTTTCACATACTTAGGAAGTGCTGTGATCAACACCAACACATCAGATCTGGAAGTTGAGAGGAGAATTCAATCAGCTACAAAAGTCTTTGGTGCTCTGCAGAAGGGACTTTGGTCTCACCACAATATTAAAATGGCAACCAAGGTCAAAGTGTATAACACAGCTGTCTTACCACCTCTGCTTTATTCAACTGAAACGATGACATTGTATCAGAAGCACATCAAGAAATAGACCAAGACACAACACAGGCATTTACGCCAAATATTACACATCAAGTGGCAAGAGAGGGTACCGGATGTGGAGGTGCTCAAACGTGCTGCGACAGTCAGTGTAGAATCGCTCATCACAACTTCTCAGCTGTGTTGGACTGGTCATGACACAAGAATGAGCGATGATCATTTACCCAAAGCTGTTTTCTATGGCGAGCTACTTGAAGAAAAGAGGAAGCATGGTGATCAGAAGCTGCACTACAAAGATGTGCTCAAGCACCAGATGAAGAACACTGACATGAATGTCAACACCTGGGAGAAAGGTGCCTTGGACAGAAGAAGTTGGCACTGCGTTGTCAGGAAGTCAATCCCAGCTATCGAGGAGAAAAGGCAGAAGAAATATGAAGCAGGTCATGAATGCAGACATTCGGTGCTAGACCAGTCAAATCACAAATGCAACCGATGTGGGAGACAGTGCCGATCCAATGCTGGTCTTGTGGCCCATAAACGTGCCTGCAGAGACTAAACTCTCAGGACAGTCAACATTGAAATCAATGGACAGCCAAAGAAGAAGAGAAGAAAGGCAAACATGAGCACTAAAATTTTTGCCCCTAAATTTATGGCAGGAATATGAAAAGGGAATTAACTATTGGATAAATTTTATGTCGATTGAAACCGTATCGTTCAGATAGTTGTTTTGGCTTCATTGGCAGTATATTTAAGGTAAATTGTGTTTTAAGTTTATTACCAGCTTTCTTATTCTTTTTGAATCTAAACTTATGTATTTTAAAATAATTCAATTTAACCATTCTTGTATGTTGACATAAATTTTACTTCAAATTTTTGCTTTCCGTCAGCCATTCCTTCTCATGCAGTCTCGATAAACTCCCTT